>NC_135067.1:11265000-11897500 GCF_051401765.1 Calliopsis andreniformis | reverse complement strand
TTAAATTCTTCTGTATTCGCATATTTTTATTTTTGTTTAAGCACAATTTTGGAGGATTGTGGTCATTATCTTTTTGATGAGATGTCACACTGGTTTTTATAGTAGTACAGCTTAAAAATTGGTTAATGTTGTGTTACTTTTTTTTTTAAAGACAATGATTATAGGTCCAACGATTACCTAATACTAATGTCTTTATACCTTGCGGCAGTTTTAACTTGTGACACTATGCAGTATTTGGAAATAAATGATTGCCTCCGGTTTCTATCGCTTGGGTCTTTTTTTTGATTAATGGCTGAAATTTTTAGTATTAGTCGTGGCTTCAGATTTTGAAATCTAAGATTTGTTTCAATGAAAGAAAATAATGGTTGAGTCATGGAAGAAATCTGCAGACTGGCTTCTCCCATCTGCAGTTCTTGTTTCTTCTTCATCGCGCGGGAACACGGTGAATGTTCGCAGATCACTGGGAAATATCCTTTTGAGTCATCTACCAGTTTCTTCGTATGTTTATTCGCCGATCCTCATCTTGCTGTCGGTAAGATAGAATGGTAAATCTGGTTGCAAATCGTACAGGGGCTATTGCAAAATTTCAACAGAAAGTTTTTAATGTCTTGTCAAGTGGAACTGGAATCTTTAGAAGAAACTATGTGTTTTATATTGTTTATATTGATCAATTGTGAAGTCATTATATAGGAAGCTTCAATTTATAATGTAATAATTTAGCTGAAGTTGGCTGAAACCAAACAAGTTTAGAACTGATTTTACAGACCTCTTTCAGATGGTGAATATTCATTTCGTCTTATTCTATCGAGTGCTCCTTTCAATGTTCCTAATTGAATTGTAATTAAAACTCTCAAGGGTGGGATTCAGATGAAGTTTGGTGCTCTAAAACAATTCTATTGTATCACCAATTCACTCTGTCTTTAATAGTAGGTGTAATACATTTTCAAAAGAATTATTTTCAATTTTTAAGAGAAGAAGGATAGAAAAAGCATTTTTTTTTAAATTTAAAACTAAAATTTAAAATTTAAGAAATGCCAGATGTTTCTTTACATTGAGTATTTGATACCAAGTACTTCTTTGTTAATGAAAAATTTTAGGATAGAACACTCAAATTTCGATAAATGTAAAAAGTATTAGTCTATTGAAAGTAAACCTACAACCAGCTGCAATTCGATATGAATTCTTCCATATCTCCTATGACCTTTAGTTTCGTGAGGCACTGTAATAAGCGTTAAATTGGCTTAATACATAAAAGAAATTATGGGAATATCGCGTTTAAGGTACAAGTGAATGGATCCCAATTTATGCTGTCGTCCTCCACCATGTTACGTGCTGCTCGACCAGAAACTTTTGGTAGAATTCCACCTACAATTCGGACTTTGTCATTTACGAATCGTACACATTTTTTAATGTCCACCATACAAGCAATTTGAAACAATAAAATATTGCTTTTAATCCTGCTTCACATATAAGGTATCTCTTGGAAGAGTCTCTGTGAAATCGCAAAATTTCCTTTCGTCTTGAGAAATCTCTTTTTAATAAATGTTTGTACGTGAAAGACTTTCTTCAATATTTTTAGTGTAGCTCACTCCATATGAGACTTCTAATAAATAATAATAAGTATACAGCTGGGTGATAAAGATCATTTGGAGATGATTTAAAGTTTCTGTTGGTAATCATGATAAATAAGTAAACATTTTTTTAAACAGGTACAAGTTATATATCTTAACAATATATAGTATATTACTGATTTTGTTCTTTTCTTATCAGTGTGAAAATTCCTTTGAAACACTCTGTATCAAAGCAGTCTTTTCCAAGTGACAGAAACATTTTCTATAACGTTTAAACATAGTAATCAACCCACAAATGCTGTCCTGCATTTCCGCTAACACAAAGAATTCCCTGTTGAATTTTGCGTTTCACTTTCTCCACCGAAAGTGATCTCGTCGCCATATATAATCCATATCAAAGAATTAAGTGTACCTGTGAAAACTGATAACGAAATCGGGGGAGTCACAATTTTTCGTGCGCATTAAGCCACGAGAAAAAAAGGGGTCACGACGGCTCCCTTGAGGAGGGAGAAGCATGGATCCACCGAAATACAGGTGATAAATTATCATAACCCGTCGCATGAGCGGTTCCTTAATCGTCGTGCTACGTAACATTCGTTGAAGCAACTCGAGGGAGTTAGGTTCATCTCCTCTGTGAAAGTAAAAATATTGTGTAGCGTATTCAGGTTGGCCAGATGACCGCCGCCACTGGTCGAATAATTGCGTGGCTTCCTCACCCAGATTTTAATTATAATTCGGAACAAGGAGTGACCACTTTGCATTTGTCGATAGTTGAAATATTGTGAAGTTAAAATATTGCATTTGTTGATAGGAGTAGGGCAAGAAAAATGTGTGTAGACTGATTTCTACAAATCAAATAATGAAATTGTGTCTCTCGTGTACAGGGTGTCGAAGTTGAAGCAGACCACCTAAGTATCTCTTCTCTTTTTAATAATACAAAAGATCATTCTTCTATGATGTTCCTCCTTCGAAACCATGTAAATTGTGTCATTAAAAACAGAAGAGATATTTAGGTGGCCTGCTTCACCTTGGACACCCTGTATTGACTAATATATCGGTACAAATTAATTTGACATTACTAGAATTGTGTCAACCTTAACTTTGTTTTAGACTACTGCAATTAAATTATTTGGAATCCTATTTATAGTCACAACAAGTCTGTTTAAAACGGGACTCTTCCGACCAGGAAGAGCAAGGTGCACTCAAGAGGCCCGAAGGTGTATCAGACACCGATGCCCATAAATTATCAGAATAATGGAGGCCATATTTATCGATGACCGCCGATGAGTACGGAGGTACAGCAGTACCCACTTGTTTTAATAATCCTACAATTTGTTCATTATAAATCAGGTCGTGAAAGTTATTTATTTTTCTCATTCGTTGTAATTGCACGTTCACTAAGCCTGCAACAAGAGAGGCTGCTTTCGTTGAGATACTTACATTGAGATTAATCCAGGCAATTAATAATCAATTTTGAATAAAGGGTGACGTTTCAATACACTTACAGAGATATGCACAACTGTTCTGTTCACTTCGATACAACGTAATGCTTATTTGAGGATTTCCGGAAAATTCATGTTTTGAGATTGGGTTGTAAATAACGTATTCAAAGGAACTGATCTTGCGTTATTCATGGGAACCTGTTATATACGCATAATTTCCTTGTATGTAACTACGATTTAAAGAACGTGCTCGAAACACGACTTCCCCTGGAGACGCTGTCCTTTCGATAGGACTGGTCACTTAATTTATGCGCTATTTAATATTCTAGCGTGGCCCACACAAGGAATATTATTTTCGTCTAGGATAAACAAATACGATCGAAAGGTGGCTCGGACATGATTAGTATCGAGTTGCTTGGAGAAAGAGCAATTAATTCAGTCTTCCCTTTTAAGTATATTTTTGGTTTATAGTTTTAAATTTTGTGCCTAGTAGAAATATACGAATATTCATTTGATTTAATCAGTACTTTAATTGGATTTTAACTCTCTTAATATATCATTAGTCGAAAGCTACGAATTCAAATTAAGTCACTATAAGCAGTTGAATTTACATTTTTAAAATACAGAAGTAAAAAAATACTCTAATCCTTTCGTAAAGTAATCATTAAGCACAAACAATTTTTCAATGAAAATAGTGATTCTGAACTTATGAGCAATAATCTTGACACAGACTAATTATTTTAAATTCAATAGGTTCACGTTCAAATATTTCATAACCAAATTGTTAATTCTTGTACCCTGAGTCACTTTTTATGGTACAACATCTCTAACACTTACGCTATCCGAAAACGAACATAAACCAAACCATAAACTGGCATGAACCAAACGATTCCCCATCGATTGAAATTAATTTCGAAAAATTTATTCGGCAAGGATAGCAGGCGTAGGACGTACAAATCATCGGTCGTTTCACTTGCTACACGTATACGGCGGTTATAAATGTCCAGCATTAATTTAACAAGAATACAGAAGTTTCTAATTCAGTCGGCGATCGGTTCTGGGAACAGCAGCTAATTAATTTAGCATAACGGTAGCCCACGTGTTCGGATCTGCTCGATTTTGTTACGAAACGAATTACAATACGAAAATCATCAACGTTTTATGAAGTGACGACGTCTAATGTCCCCTGTGCGCGATGGTTATGCAGATTTCGTCCTTCGTCGTTGCTAGGTTATTACCTCCCATGTTTTGTGGCCAAACGACGTCGAAGTTAGCCAGATGGATCATAAACTCTTATCTGTCGGGATGATCTGTCGTAATGGGGATAATAAATATTCCACGGGCACCGTGACTCCCTAGATCCCTATGAAACCCTCGATGTCTTTGGCTCCTTAAAATCGAGGTAGATTTCCGTCCTCGTCGCGAATAATTGCGACGATAGGCGACCACTGAGAACTGTCCTGATGATGAAACATCGCTGGATCATTAGCCTTGAAAATAACTTTTGGTTTTATGGCCTTTAATTGATCTCCTAATTTTTGTAATTATATCCTTGCTTGATACTCTGCTAAAGTAGCCGATACAATAAATTTTTTTTGTTCACTTTCGGCCCCTGAAAACATTAAAGTGAACAGCAAATTCATTCTTTATCTCTAGTAGCAGATTAAGTATAATTGTTTTTATATTAAGCATGTTATTACATGGTGGATACATGACAATTCATTTTGTGTTTTATTTATGGGTATTTTGCGAGCTTTGGGTCAGGGCTGAGTAAAAAAGTTTGTTCTATAAATATTTCATGCAGTTTTATTTTTCAATCTGCATAGAAGCAGGAGAAGGAAGCAGTTTTTTCTTGAGGTCAAATTTTTTAGAATATACTTGAAATTAGTAATTTATTCGAGTGGTGTTGAAAGTCATATCATTTTACTTTTAGAGTAATTTGTCACAGAGTTCAGCAAGAACTAACTGGTAACTTAAATAAGTTGTTATGTTCATAGATCTCACTTCGTACAAGCAGCGTATTAAGATAACGCTCGATAGAAATGTTGCCCAGTCACCGCAGGAATGAACTTATTATTCAACCTAATGAATCAGATGTCACTGAGTCTGACCACTTAATTGAATTACTTTCGATGATATTCGACAGCAATGTCTTTTAAATCTCTCTAGATCTAGTAACACATTTGCGAATTGTGATTCAATTGAACTCATTTGCTAAATTAATTTACAAAATCATTGTTAGTAAAGCACTGAAATTCAGCTTAATTAATTCGTGTTACCATTACGGCGAACTGTTAGAGGTGGCTTATTTTTTAACAAGCAGCATCTGCCGGTAAACTCTCTCTTAAATTGTCAACGAGACAATTACATAAATCTTTTTTATTAATTGCTCCACTCATTAAAGTTACTTGCCATTTTCTTCATATCTCGTGATCACAGGATGTTACAACCTTTGACACGAATTCACATTTTTGCACAATATGTTATCTTATTTTATACTAACTTTCACTCTTTCGAAATGAATTGTTTTAATGTCTATTTGAAATTATTTTTATCCGTATTCACCCATGCACTGAATTAGGCTGAATGCTCGAAAGCGATTGTGGTATGTAAAATTATATTGAGTGTCCTTCTGAGTTTTTTCTCTCTGATTCGAGAAGATGATTCCGTGGGAAGGTGCGCAGCTTCTCACATGGTCGAAGGTTAAAAGCCAACCCAGGCCTAGCCCGAAGCGATTTTGGGCAAACTGAAAATTTTCTATGTCAAGGATTATAATTAGCTGGTGACTGTCTAATAGCAATAAAGTTTACGAAAACAGTGAAGTCTTTCGGAATTAAAAGCATTTTTTAAAATACACTATTATGCTTCTTTTAGCTAATTTATCGAAATATTTCTGAGTTTTTAGCTATTATGGCTTTTATGGCGATTTTTTAATGAATATTGTAAAATCTCAAGTGGCCTGTAATTTATTAGACTTAACTGGAATATAGTTCAAAATCTTAATACACTTTTAATTGGTCGGCTGAACGTTTCTTAATTAATTATTGATATAACGAAGATGAGGGTTTCTATAAAAAACTATATTAAAGGTAAAATGAAACAGAAACTTAAATTAGTAAGAACTGAAATTCTTTGTCCATGTGTAAGACTGAAAGATTTATATTTCGTTCGAAAGTATCAAATGTGAAAGGTCAAAGTCTTCTTCTTCAGAAGCAGAAATGGAGATTTGCATTATTCATTTCCGAGAGAATAAAAATAATTGCAAATTTTTCGTTTTCTCATTCTTCTAACTAAATTTTAAACAAGTTAAATGCAATTTGATTTCTGGTTTAAAAATGAAAATGTATAAAATCTCATAAAATTCAATGTAGATTAATCTTCAAAAGTAAAGCAATAAATTTTGCCGATAGTTCCGTTATAAATTATAAAGGTTGTTTATGCAGTAACTTTTTAAGGTGTGAAGTCTGAAAGAAAAGAAAAATAAATATGTAAAAAACTATATCCATTCAACCAGTTACGCGTGTGGCTTTTATTGCTTGATCTTTGTCGTAGTCAAGTTTTTTACACGATATTCTACAGGTTTATAGACACATTAAAAAAATATCTTCCACATCACGATTATGTGCATAATATTGCGCAATAATATTTATTTTCCTCGCAAAAATATCTGATGCAACATCAACCGTACATCCATATCAGGTATCTTCTGAAATTGGCCTTTAAAACGTGTTCACAAAAAAGGCTTTAACTTCGATTAAAAATCAGTATCGATTAAATTTAAGACTATACCCACGACTTAGCTGTAATAAGTTATTGCAATCGTTTACATTAATATTTTGGAAAAGAATTTATTTTTTAGGTAATTAGAATTTGTTTGCAGTAATAGACATATCTAAGTTTCAGGACAAAGTTGTAGTCAGTGATTAAGAACATTCTTTGTATCTCGAGTAGTTTCGAAATTAAGGGCTCGATAAGTTACAGGTTTTCGGCTCCTTTTTCCTTGAAACACTGAAACACAAGGCGTGTAGATCTCTTAATGTTACGCAAGCACTGAAAGGTCTCGGTCCCTGCACCTGCAGGATTGTTTCAGCTCTAAATAAAGATTACAGTAGGAGGGTTCTCTGAGATTTCGTAACGAGCAGTCCCTTTCTAAAAATTGCTCCCTCCTATTCCATATTAACGTTGAATAATGCATTTTAGTTTTTTATTCAGCAGAAAGCAGGTTTATCCAATTATTGACAAGATTAGCTATAATTTATTGACTGTTACTTCAAATTTCACTATTGTACTTGTTAAATGTGATATATTTATACATCTATTTTGAACAAAATTCAAATATCAATTATGAAACGATAACATAATCGTCAACTGAATGTTCACGTTAGTCTCAGATAATCGTCAATTTTTTAAGTACATCATAAAAATGAGGAAACGATTATGCATCTTCACTTCGACTTCACATATTGTTTTCTTCCCCAGTTCACCATATTTCAAATTTCCAAAAAATACCAAAGACACTACAAATACCTTCGAAACGTCTCAATAACTCTGGTCGTCACTTACGATTTCGTTCACTGGTTTCGCTAAGTGTCCAAGTAAAAATCCCATTCAGGCTTCTCTCTCTCGAAAAGAAACGAATGTCAAGAGCCGTTCATCTTCCTTGCCACACCCCTCTGACTTCGATTAGTGAAAAGAAGCTGACGAAGTGCAGGAGATACAGGTGTAACTGTGCGACCTCGGCTTTTCGATCCACACACGGCTACTATTTTGTCATCCACCGGCCCCTGGGTACGGATCATCCGCAAAATTTGAAGGTGCTCCGCTCTGGTGGGAGAGAAAGGGGCGGAGGGGGATTAAATAAGGCACCTACTTGCCAGAAATTCACCGAATGTTCCGCTGATGGATATATAAAGGGATCCTCTGCACGATATTTTGAGTCAGTGCAGCGAGAACCTCTTAAGTGGTACAACCCAAGTTTTCTTAAGCGAAGGACAAAAAGTCGCAAGTCGCCATCATGAATCGTCTGGTGAGTTCGAGAGCACGATATCGGTGCAGGATATTCGATTCTTCTTGTGGATGGTCTATTCATAGTCGAAATTCGGGAATCTATGATTACGTCAGTTGTGAAGTTGCATAATTTCGTTTGATGAGAGATTTGAGATGTTTGAGGATGTTCTTTAGAAGAAGTTGTAACAGTAAACTATCGGTTCTTTTAGGTTTCTTATCAGATTGACGTGACTTGATCTGAAGTGCATCTATCATTCTGCTATTTTTATTCTCGCTGATGTTTAATCAATGGGAACATTGATTGAATTTATTTTTAGTTCTGTTACCTGTTACATAAGAAATTTAAAATTTTTGGTTTGTTTTTTGGGCGTAGTTAGTTTGGTATTTAATTCGGTAGTCCTTGGAAGTAGAGAATGGAAGAGTTGAATCATGGAAGCAACTGTGATGTCTCTACTGTTTCTTCAGTCGTTCAGATGTAATTCTAATTACCTTCGAAATTTTTCTACAAAGGAACTATTTCAATATTTCAGTATTTTAAAAGAAAATTCATGTTACAGTAGCCATGTCTAGCAACATAAGTATTTTCCATTTCATTCTGAACATTTACTTTTGCGAACCTATTATGAAACACTTGAAATCATTAAACTTTATACTTCCACTTGTAATGTCCTGAGATGAGTTAATAGAGGCTAGAGGCTTCCACTATTTTTGTGTTACCTAATCACAAAATATTTGATACACTTTTCTAATAATAATACTCTTGGAGAATTAAAATTCCTAGGAGTTTTTCTGTCTACCTTATCTCACTATTAACCCAGAACTTCTGAATCCTTGACAAAATTGCTATTTTGAGCGAACAAGTTTCTGGAATATGTCACTCAAAACACATTATTATCAACCAGTATCATAACTCACAAAAAATAAATGTCAGCCTGGAACCAAAAAAGTACCATCTTATTTGCATCAACAAATCCACACAACACACAAATTCAACGCAAACACCAATCAACTCTCTCCTCCTAACTCTCTGAACGCCACTCCAGAAAGGCCCAGAAATATAGAAATTTATTCACCAGGCCACGGATCAACCTTCTAATTCAAACACAAACGCTTGCAGATCCTCGTCCAATGTGCCCTCTTCGCTTTGGCAACCGCAGCCGTGCCCCTGGTCCCAGTGGAGCCGCCAATCCCCATCCTGAGGCAGGCCGCCGAGGGGCCCAATCCCGACGGAAGCTACAACTTCAACTTCGAGACAGCGAACGGCATTCAAGCGCAGGAGGTCGGCTACCTTAAGTACGCTGGCACCCCTGGGGCAGAAGCTCGCGAAGCTCAGGGCAGCTACACCTACACCGCCCCGAACGGCGAGGTCGTCCAGGTGTCCTACGTCGCCAACGAGAACGGGTACCAGCCACAGGGAAGCCACATCCCCCCGATTCCACCCCAGATCATCAGGGCCCTCGAGTACATCGCGGCTCATCCCGAGGAGAACAACCTGGGCGCTCAGTGAAAAGACGCGGCACGATAGATCTGGACACGCAGAGAGGATCGGTCTCGAGGCTCCTCCACTACTCATCGTCAGGCCTGAAGGGTGGATGAAGCTGATCGTTCGGCTTTCATCGAGACGGTTCTCGGTTTTCGAGGGAGCTTAGGGGACTGATGCCTCCGACATGTGGTGGATCTTTGTATTTATAAGCGTTCCTCGATATCCACTTAGCTTTTATCCGCGTTATGCGGACGTTGTAAGAGAGTATTGAGGAGGCTTTGTAAATAAATTGTATATTGATGTATTTTGTGGTCTTTTGTTGGAGAATGTTTGAGCTGCGTTTTTTTGGGACTGATGGGAGTATTGTTTGGGCTGTTGGTGGTGTTCCTTGTGATCGATTGGTGGGAGGGTTGACCCTTTGAAAAAGGCAATCACTTGATTGGTTGTACTGTTGGTTATGGTAGTAATAGGAGTTAGTAATTAATTGGGAGAAGTTGTTTCAAGTTTCTTGATAAGTGATATATGTGGGATATATATCATGATAATTACTTCTTTGACTGCACATGCTGCAGAAGGTTAACTATATATAATCAAGAAATTAGCGCTTTGAGGCCAGCCTAAAATTGTTGAGACTTTAGTAGCAGTCATAGTAATGTATTAGTTTACTTATGACTAATAATTTTACTCAATTTTTCAGGTCTACCAATATTAAATGTGGGCTTAAATTTAAATAGTTAATGGCACATATCACAGTGCAGAAAATTGCGAATTGGAAGTACAAAAGTTAGTGTTGTACTTGCACTCATTTAATACAGCGCCCACTACACGCATTTTATTGCCACAGGATAAATTTCTCTCTTGGTTCGTCCACTTCTTCATTGTTATATAATACTCAGCATTTATCTCTGTACACTGCTCACTCCATATAGAGTCACTTTCCACAGTACGATAAAATCTCATTGCTATCCCCAGCATTATTCGAAAGTACGCACAGTCAGCGAGTAGCTTCTGATTTCGCTGATGCTGAGAGAAAAAAAATTGCAAATCAAGAAGAAACGATCAATACCACCTACGCGATGAGGTGGCAATAAAAGACAGAAAAAACACTACATGTATTCTCTTTCGCTCTGTCGTCTTCCAGGTGCTCAGACGAACCGGTTTTTTCGTGCAGTTGCAGTCCTCGTGATATGGAAAAGAGTACGTGCCCAGTACTTTTTAAACAATTTTCAGAGAGAGCTATAGCATAGATACATACAAGGCTGAATAAGAGATCACATTTCATCTGCTTTTTATGAATGATAATGATACTCGAACAGTCTATGTCTATGTTGTTATGTATCAGTTGTAGATCATTAATGACCAGAAACCTCAATTACCATCAAGGACCCAGTTGTTGATCAGAACCCAACTCCTGATCAGTTTAGTGATTAAATACATGTATGAAATTTTTTTTGATAAAAATTTCTTGCAAAAGATTAGGAAACAGTTGCTACTTATTTTGATATTTATACATGAAATTTAATAACTAGTAGTAAGACATGACTTAAGTGATCTTTATATGTTTTACTTTAAGAACTAAGTTATGATGTAATTACTAGTATTTCGGTAATCTTTTCAATAACAAGTTGAAGATGATACATAGACATATGAATAACAAAAAAGTTTTTGGATTTGGTTAATTTGATCCTGAATACATTAGGAAAAACTATGCTTCTTACTCATAAGTGATCAGGAACTGGGTCCTTGACGGTACACTTTTCACCCATACACAATTTTTCATCGACAACAAGATTTTATATCACATTTATATTACTTACACCTTGACAATGCCAAAAAATACAACACATCGCAAGTTTCTTTAATCCCTAGAATCTACAAAATCACTAAACATCTACTCTGAACACTCTAATACTACTAAAAACTCCCACCATAACGCAAGTGTAAATTAAAGCCCCACAAACTCGCGTTGTCCCTCCTCATCATCAATCACACCACTAGGAAAGGCAATTAAAAGGGAAATCCACCAACAATCTCCGCAACACGATTTCCTACGTTTATTCATGAGATCACAACTTGCTTACCGCCTAAACAAGATTCAAGTACTTAGAAGAACACTCAGAGGAATTCCATTGAACCTGCTCGAATTAGCTACAAAAATACAAATTTATTAAACGGCTACTTCACAGAAGGGACAAAGATGGAATAAAATGGGACAGAAGGAGCTAACTGGGCCTACTTAAGGTAACGATCGCGTGTCAGTTCCGTTGATTCGGTCGAAACGGTTTGAATTGTCGGTTGTTGCTCGTTGGCACGGCATTCTGTTGGTTAGGCGCGTCTTTGACGGTTTCCTCGGGTTCAGGGGTCGAGGGTTGCTTCGCGATCCACTCGAGAGCCCTCTGAATCGCTGGTGGTATGGGTGGAGGCGTTGGTACGTGCGTGCCCGCTACTTGAGTGCCGAACTCGTCGGCAGTCCAACTAATCGCGATTGGAGTGCCATCTGGGGCGTTGTACTGAACGGATCCTTGGATCAGCTGAGTCTCAGACGGGGTGCCAGCGTATTTCCGGCTTCCAGTCTCAGACAGCACGATGCCACCCTCGGTTTCGTAGGTGTACGAGTAGTCGCCTCGGTTGTCGCCTTGGTTTCGATCCTCGTTGAGGATTTTCTCAGGCTGACGGAAGTACTCTTGGCAGTGGGCTGCTGCCAGTAGTGAGAGCAGTATCTGAAAGTTGATGATAGAGTTAGGATAAGGGGGTTAATAAACAGAAGTATCCTGAGTCTTCAATGGTTGTGGTCCTTGGTTGATTCATTTGTGTGTTTTAGAGAAATATTCTTAATTAATTGTTATATTAATGGGTGTATTGTTTCCTCTTCTATGGTTGGAAGGGTCGATTTGTGTGGACGAGGAATGCAGGTTCCACTGACCACAAAGCACCGTCACCTGTTATACCGTCTCATGCATACGAATGACTCACAGTGTTGTGTAGAAATTGTCCAAGATTTGCTTTGCGTCTCTCTTTAGCTCGAAGCTCATCTGCCCCTAAGTGTAATCATTGTACATCGTCGTTCTTGCGAAGCAGTTATGTCCTTTAGCTTCAAGCCCATTAGAACCGTGACCTTAATGAGCAGCGTGCTAATCGTAATTGTTCATTTGCATACCGACGGAGGTATCTAGTTGCAGAATCGACTCGAAAATATCTTGCTGTACTGTCATGAATATGTCGTTAATTTGACTAATTGTATGTAGATGACGATAATCTTGACGAGTTGATCGTGCACTTTCACGCGAAGAAACTACTCGAGGCGAGTTCAAATTTCTGTTTAGCATGAATCTGTTAATGGGACGCCAGTCGACTTTCGACGAAGCTTCAGAAGTAGATCACTCTGAGATTTATAATTGCATCAATTGAAATTATGAAACAATGTTCCATTTATTAAAGAACGTTTGAAAATTTATTACCATGGATTTTTCGTATTTTATTTATTACTTTCAGTTTTTAAGAATCGAAGTTTATTGAATTACTTAAGTTTAGAGAAATAAAAGCGAAGGAAATTGTTATCTAAGTTGAGCACATTTTCAGTGATTTACGTGTGGTGGCATTAGGATCGAGACCTCCCTTTTACCGCTTCCAATCGCAATCAGTATTCTGACCTACCTACGAACACATCTGTCTTGGCCTGACCTTTCACGGGGAAAGGTATCTCATCGGATTTACAGAACAAACACGATAAAGATTAAAGGCATCGGTGTACCGACTCTTACATCTTCGTGTTCTGTGTACACTCTAATCGAGAATGGACAGATGCTCTAGATCAAAAATATCATTTGCAACACCTTCTAAGACTGCATTTGCCCACACATGTAAATGTTTGCATTCTATTCGTTTATTTGATACTACTTTATACTGCAATTATCAAAGAAAAGATCGTAGTGGCTTTCATTTAATACTGATTTCAAAAGAAGCAAAGGATCAAAAAAGAAACATCAATTTAATTTATTATTAATTTACAGTGTCTAATTTCCTTCTAACTTTTTCACTATAATAATTATAAGCAACAGTTTAAAATTTTAATATCTCTGTCCATCTCTATTTTTACCTTATCCATGAATTAATAACATGAACAAATGCCAGATATTTATGATCAAATGATCGAAGGATTAAACGGCTGTCCTCAATGCACGATAATAGCTAGCGAGTCAACAAATACTAAAACAAAGATAAATGTGCACATAAAAGAGAGCTATAAATTACAAATACTGTAAAGGACAAATCTGAGTATGAAGATGTTGGACGTGCACGCGCGAGCACCAGGTAGTTCAACAACCTTTAACGCTCACTTTATGATTTAGTGCAGACATAAACATCACATGGGAATGCAAATATATGTCTTGACGATTAGTGACACGTGATAAAGAAAGAATTTGTATAAAAACAGACCTACTCGGCAGCAGTTACCCTTCCTTTGAATTAGACAAACCATTTTATCGACTTTCCACGATCATTACGTGTGACGTAAGTCGATTACCTCTCATCAATCACCCATAACTTTCTGCGTTCGACGATTCGTATAATTTAACCGGTGTCCAGAGGATTCAGATACGGGGTCCCTTTCGAAATTACATTAACATATCAAAATTGATCAATGTAGCCCCTTAATAAGCGTTCCCCCAGCGACAGAATGTATCGTGAGAATTCTGAGTGATGGTACAAACAGATTATCAAAGTGAGCAGACAGGAATCCTTTCGTAGCAAAACGTTCGATGATTCGAATATTTTTGACCATATTATGTAAGGATGTTGTAGACATTAGGAGAATTTAAATTATCGAATGTCTGAAATGTAAGAGTCCTTGTCTATCCACGTTTGACGTCTGTTTAGACACCAATTTAAATTATCGCGATTCGTTTTACGAGTTCGTTAGTAAACAAGATGATCATGGGTTTTGATAGTATACAAAATGTTAAAGACTGGTTCCAAATATTTGAGTATTTCTATATTTTAGGTCTAGTCATTAATTCTATGAATGAAGTAAATTTCTTTTTTTTATGAAAACTAAATTGAGACATAATAATGGTAATTCTAAAGTCCTATTCAAATTTCATTAAAGAATATGTGATAATACTATTTACTATTTCTTTCACGAAGAAACTTAATTTAAAATGTTTCATTTCTACAGATTCTTAATGTTGTATTCTATTACAAATATTTTATGAGGACTCAGTAGCTATAATTTGCATGAATTGCTTTGCTAATGTTACAGGCTCCAGGGCCTAAGTAGAAACTGAAAGTAATAGACAGACGCGCCTATCGCGTGCAAATGAAATCAATCTTAACAGAATGCCACACACACAAAACACGACATAAAAGACTACACTGTACATTACCCCTTCATCATGGTACAATTATCTACTATATAACAAACTAAACAATCTTAAACAATATTTCACCACTCAAAAAACCAAGAGAAAAAAACATGTAGAAACACGCTACAAATTACAACAAAATTTTAATCCAGTTAAACCCTTTCACCTCCATTCCCCCGCTGACACTGACCCATCTCAATCTTTCCATGTCCCACCTCTAAACCTTCTCCAATCTCCCCCAGAGCCCCATAAATCACAAACTTCTCAGAAAACCACCACAAATGAATCAAAGCCCACGGAGCACAAAAAGGGGAGGCGAGGGGAAGGGCGAGCATCGTCGCGAAATGAACAGGACACTTACCAGGGCACGCATGTTGCCGAAAGAACGAGTGACGCGGCAGTGCAACGAGCAGGCCTTTCACGTGAAAGCACGATCCTCTGGTTGCCTTCGGCGATGAGCTTCCTTTTGTCAGAGAAAAAGGCAATGTCACATGTAGAGCCGTACCCGCCGATGGTTGCCGGCGCGAAGTTCGTGAGCAACTCTTGGACTGTTGGGGGCACAGCCGACCTTTATACCGGCGGGTCTACAAGCTAGCCTGCCAGCCTTTACATAACCCGAGAAAGTTTAATTCGGGATAACCACGTCTCCCTCTAGAGCACTTCTAACAGCGATCCACACCCCCGTCCTGCCCGCGGATGGACAGATAAAAAGGGAACCGATCGGCGATGATCGATCCCGCGATCGCTTCCTTGCACCGCGCGGCTTTTTAACGCGATTTCACCAGCGTCTGTGCGCGACACCAGGGGCAACCGTGGCTTTTCCCGTCCCAGACCAGCGCATCGGCCTTACGTAACCCCAGGCTTGCGTAATTGCAACGCGGGTAGTGGTGTCTCCTCCTTTTCGGCCCAGACAATGCGAGGATCGTCCTTTTCAGCCAATGACAGCCGACTCTGCCTGGAATCGACACCTTTTTCGGTGGTGCACTCGATAGCGGTTCCATCGTGGCTGCCTTCAATGAAAGGGACTCGAAGGAGCCACGGAGCCTCTGGCTGAGGCGATGAATGGGTTTTATAGCTGTATTTGGAAGGCGGTAGATTGCTGGGTGAATTATGGGAGTTACTGCCGTAGTTCGAGTAGCTTTATGTGGGTTTCTGGGAGAGTACTATTGGTAATGTTCTGTTAGCGTATATCGTCTGGTTCTTTATGAATGAATTCGTGAGTCAGGGAGTAATATATAGAGTAAAGTAATAGTAAAGTATGTACTATTAAAATAGTAGGTGTTTGTAATTCTACTGTAGATTAGTAGATGTAGGGAGATGTAGCTGTTTCGTTGTCTCGTTTTGGTACATTGTACATCACGTTGTCAACAGCTTCTCACAGGACAGAGATTTCCATTTTACATTTTCTGGTGAAGTAATACTTCACGGGTTGACATGAACACTCCTAATGATGCTGGTAAACGACGCTGCGAGGCGTATCGATGAGGATGACAATTGGTTGCGTCCAGAAATCTCGACAGATATTTACGTGGGCTTTAATGTCAAATGCAAACGAACCTCGAAGCTCTGCCACGGCGATGTCTACGCTTCTTTATCGAAATTAGAATCCATCGTGCAGAGACACTTACTAGGAACGAGGTAAACGATAAACTTTCTCCGTGTTTGAGAATGACCTTGACCTATGCTATGCTCCTCCGCGTGGACTCGTCTGCGTCAGATCAGTATGATAGAACGCGAAGAACATGCATGTAATTTTAGACCAGACCTTTCCATGGATGTGTCTGATATCTTCTTCCGTTTAACGACTCTCGAAAATTTATTAACGTAATCTGTACTCGCTATCAGAAAGTAGCGAATAAATTTGAGGAATAGAGGGAACCATTAAGAAGATTACATTCTGATGTGCTGAGGTTTGAAATTATGTATACGTAAGCCGAGCTTGCGCACACTGTTAATGTTATAACTTATCACTTAAGTAGAAGTGGTAAGTAATAGACAGACGTATGGAGTTAAAAACATTTCTGATTTCTTCAAGGCTGGTTTTCTCAAATGTGTAGCCACCATTACAAGAGTATATTTCAAGTCTTCGTTTTACATCTCGACGAAGAAATAGTATTCAGAATTATTTTTATCTACGTTCAATTAATGTTATATTTCTCTGTGACTTTAGACAAATAGTCAAGAGGTCAAAGCGAGACGAAGCAAGATTTCTTCATCAACCGTTTCATTCGATCCGCAGTTCGAAAGGGTTCAATGGACTACAATGAAGTCAAGGGACAGAGACGTTTCCTTTGGTGGCAGAGATTCCCAACCCTACCTTCTTTCAAACATGTGATAAGGTACATCCTACTCGCGTACATTCCTTTCAACCTGACCTAGATATCTTCCCAAGGGATGTGTATTACAAAGATTTCAATGCATGAAACATCTGCGTCCTTCTATTGTCCGCGTATTAAAAATAAGTGAACATGTGGTAAAAATAAGAACGTATACTTTAAACAAAAGTCAGCAAAGAAGTACAATTCATCGCTGAATAGTGGACCAAAATTTATAAACAAATTTTAAAAGTTTCATTCTTAATTTCGAAAAGATCAAGTTAATTTCGAACTTATAATGTCATGAATAAAATTATGTAATAATTCATTAAATAATTTTATTTCAACTTTTAGCTCTACCAATAAAATTTTTGATATATGTAACATGACGTGCCAACACGTTAAGAAATAATTTTTCCCCAAATCTACGTTTTTACTAATTTCATGACAAGGTGTCCAGAAATTTCGGAAGCAGACAGAGGTGAAAAATTTGAGAACCCTTGGTCGAAAATTGTCGAGGTCAACTTAGTGACATCCAATTTCACCGTGTGAAGTAGGTAACCCTTGTTGTTTTATCCCAGTGTTGGAAAGCAGTGTCCCAGTGAAATGAAACTGTTCGCTGGTAGCACAGCACACCGAGTTCATGTTACCGCGAGCAAGCGAGAAAGGTTACGTTCAATTGTACCTGTTATTTATCAGGGGATAATGACATCGAGGCTTTAAACGACCGTTATCCACTCCCCTGTGGGAATTGCACTCCAGAGATACGAGTCCTTGGCCCAGTGATCCTAACAGCTCGCTACGTACGACAAACAGCGTTCACATGATTGCATTAACCAATGCTTAATGCACGGCCAGTCAATATTTATCTTGAAAAAAAAAGAAGGAAGGTTCTCGATGTAAGTTGGAACAACTGTACGTATATCGCTGATGCATGGCGAAAGAGAAGCGTACTTTACCAACGTGTTGCAACAGCTGCTTTTATTTCGATGGTGTTTGTATGTGAGCATGTGTTTTTTAATTATTTTTATTTGGATTCGAACGACAATGAATTCGAAGCGATGTGGAGTAGAATGGGGTTATTTACATTACAATGATTGAGAAACACACTAATATTTGGAGTTTTATACACTCCTCTTTTAGAGTTACCTCTTCTTCTTTTTTTAATTTTCGTTCAGACTCCAGCTTACCTTCTTTATAAGTGGAATTTTAGTCATTTCTTCAACTTTATCACTTTCTAGATTTTTTTAAATCATAAAAGTCACTTAACAGTGAGCTGATGCTTTCACGTTCATATTGATTCAGACTCATATTTTATATTCGTTTCGATTCTGACTAACAGCTTGTCACGGAGATGGTGATTCATAGGCAAAGAAAGTACGGATAAATGCAACTGTAGAAATTGTCATTGTTCTCACCACATATCTTCGTGAAAAAGTTCATTCGATAATGGTAGTAGCAGACATTTTCAGAGAAATAATTATTCAAAAATTTTAATTCGTTGAATGAACCAAAACCTAATTATAACAGTACCTTTTGATCAACAATCCATGGCACAAGCTAGTAAACATTTTCAAAGAAAATTTGAAAGACAGTATAACATTAATAACATATAATACAATTTTTTCTGTAATAAATACATTTGAAATAAAATGCTTCTTTTAATACTGTTAAGTGTAATTTCCTTTACAAGTATTTCAATGAGTGTAAGTTCGAATCGAATCTAATTAGGTCAGTAACATTGTACATTTAAATGGACTAAAAACTTCAAACAAGAACACGCTAGGTAATTTTCTCTGGTGGAACTTGTCTGTCTAAATCAGCCGATTCTACTGCAAGAGCGCTACGGTCTGTTGTATCCGCGACACCGCAGTAGAATGGGTTGTATACAGACAGGCAGCGATGTGGGACACGAGTATCAAAGCAACTGCAATTTATCCGAGAATTAAATTTCATGACGCCACTATAGACAAGGTAATGCATCCCATTATCAAATGTTAAAAAATGAAACTACATAAAAAAGCAGACTATTCAGTAAGCATTTATCCTAAGTCGTATATTCAAATTGAATGATAGAAACACTTTTCATAAAAATTAATATCAAAATAAGAAACATTCAAAATATAGTATTTAATATTCGAAGCCGCCACCACATGACTAAAAATTTAATAACTTCTAAATAATATATCATACTTTTCTTGTCACTTCAAATTCTTCGTTATCTTATCATTAGTTGATAAAGATGAATGAGATAAACGAAACGCCAGAGAATTTCGCAAAACCTAAAAATATAAACACACTTCTCAAAAACAAAATGACTCAGAAAATCTCTAAACCTACAAACCCAAAATTACATAACAATTTTCTAATCTCCCTTCCCAAATCTTATTTTCCCACGAAGTTACCCAACCCGTACAACTAAACACTTTCCAAACCATCACACAGAAATCCATCGCTAATCACCACAAGATCCTCTCTTACCAACGCAGACAAATCCTCATCTTATCCGTCTGTCACTAAGAAATTACCAAATACTCCCATAAACCATTACCTGTCTCCCGCAGCATCGTTCTCTTTCGCAAGCATACTTTCTTCTCGCCCTCTGCAGCCAGCCGAACCGTCGAACGTATCAGCTAGGACCGCTCGGACGGTGAATCGGCCAGGCTGGCTACTAGATCGTAGAGAAGCTGAAGAGCGGCTGGTCGGGTAGGGACGCCCAGTTCACGAGCGAGCACGAAGTCGTCCGAGGCGGGCACGTCAGGTCCGAGTCCCAGCAATTCTGGTATCACTAGTACCCGCGGTGCCCACAAGAAGGCACTGTCAATTGAAAACGCGATAGGCGTGCGTGTGTGTCACGGCTGGTGACGTGCGATCGGCGTGCACAACGCCGTCGCGACGCGACGTCGACGTATCGCAATCGCGTCCACTCCCGGCTAGACGCGATCGTATCGGTGTTCCACAGGCGTTCCCAAGCCTCGAGATCCCAAGGACCAGCGACGCCAGACGCCCGCTGGCCAGGAACGTCAGGGTTCCACGTGGACGGACCTGTTATCAGCTCTCGGCACGTCGATGGCTCCCGGCGACTCTATTGGAATGCAATCGACCCGGTCGAGGCCCTCTGCGATCTGACAGGTACTCGTCTCGACACGTGATCGTTCGCGTCTGACTACTGCACGCGGGTGTCCACTTCGACTGTGGTGGACCCACACGTTACTGGTTACCCGATTATCGGTGAAATCTCACGGCTGCGAGAGACGATGCAGTTTTCTCTTCGCTCGTCAGTCGTCACACGCGCAGCGACCTGCTGCTCCCTCGCGAGGATGATAGCGAATGATTCACTCGCATGAGATCGATGTTTTCATTCAGCTTGAGGCTGAGGAACGGAGAGTCTCGGGCCGCGAGAGTGGCTCATACAGCTGTATTGTAGGTTTATCTGGATGCAATGTAGCGGTAATCCTGTGTGTAAAAGTGTGTGGTAATTGTTGACCAGAGTAAATAGAATTGTTATTGGGGGATTTGTTGATAAGAGTCTTTGCGACTCGAGGTTAATTATCTGATTGAGACGGAGTATGTAACGATGATCTGAAATGCATCTGGCTGGGAATGAGTTTACAAATTCTTGCTCCAAGATTGCTCGAACGAAGCTCATAACGAACTCAGGGAACGTTTTCACGCATCTTCGCGTTGATGCAATTGCCGGAAGTTCGAGCAAGCATTCTGCGTAAATGCCCCTCTCTCTCTTTCCCTCTCGCGCGTTCTTCGTCAGTCCCCCCTCTCCGCAGGGCCCTCACTACTCCTCTGTCTTTCTCTGCTGCTAGATCGTAATGCCAGCATGAATGCCACGGGCAGCAACAGTGGCGTCAACGGCAACGACAGCAACAACACGACCGCGGTCAAGACGAGCCCACACGGCAACAGTGGCCGTCTGCAGAGCGTGATCGGCAAACAGAGCAGCTGCATGCGCAAGATGAGCACGATGATGGAGGAGGAGGACGCCTCGGACGACATGGACCCCGACAGGGTAGGACACCAGCAGGACGCCGACTCAGACTCGCACTCGGAGGAGAGGGGTCGCTTGCTGGGCAGCGGCGAGGCGCCTCAAAGGATCACGATCACCCCCGCAGGCTCGGCCAGCCTCCACTGCAACGGCGTGAGGAAGGACATCTCCAGGAACAACAGCGGCAGCAGCATCCACGAGAGGTCCCAGCGAGGCCAGCAATCGAGGCACGAGCAGGCAGGCCAGCTGGAGACCAGGCTGTACAGAGACGTCCCGCAGGGTCTGCTCAGACTCAGTCGAGGGATCGACTCGCACGGTGGAAGGCATCGCTGCTCCAGCGTGAGGTCTGTCAAGTCCAACCCGACCATGGACGAGCACCACCAGCAGTACCATCCGCCCGCGGCCAGCTGGGCCTCGATCGTCTTCGCCGATGGGAACGGCCAGACCCACGTTAGACCGTTTCACGATTCGGTGTCTATACGATCTCTAGCATCGATCGGCATGGGCTCTTCCGACGGCCGGAAGCTCACGATACGTAGAGTTCCCACTTCGCCGTCGGAGCTGCTTAACATGGTACATCCGCCGCCGTAAGTGAGCCACATTACCTAACGTGCGCGTCTCCACGAGAAACGTCGGAAGGAGCGCGCTATGAATCATGTCCCGCGGTCCCTTTGCGCCAGGAATGCCTGCATGCGGCTTCCCTCGATGCCTGCGCGAGCTAGACAGTGCTTAGGTGCTCAGAGCTTCGCTCTGGGCGGTGGATTGTAGGCTGGCAAGGATAACGCTTGGTGGATGGCGGGCGGAGAGATCGCTGGTCGATGAGGATAGATAAGATAAACGGTATCTCGGCTGTTTGATCGATTCACTTTGTCGATAATTGATAATTGACGGCAGGTCGTTGAGGACGATTGATTGTTATTGTTTGCCTTCACGGCCGGCTGGCTGAGGTGGAGAGGGTCCAGGAGGAACTGTTTTGGAGCTTGGAAGTAGATTGTCTTGGGCTCTTCTGCTGGGATGCTGAGATGAGGTTTTTGTACTGTAGGTGTTATTGTTGGGGATATTTGTAAAAAATAATGGTAGATGAGGAGATTATAGCTGAAAGGGAATTGAGCAATATGGATCTGTACAACTTTAGAACAATCAGGAGCTTCTCAGTTTGGTAGAATGGACGTATTTTCACTGAGAGTCTTATCTTCAGTTGCCATCAGAGCAAAGTTTGTAGTAAGACCTAGATAGAGTGAGGAGCTTCACACAAACATTTCTCTAGATTTTCTGATTTAAAAAATGAGATATTTTATAAAAAGATGTTTTAGGTCTCATCCTTACATGTTAGTATAGTTTCAACTATTTGTCAGTCATTTTCTGCTTCATTTTTTTATAGTTTAAACACGTATAGTAAATTAACCCCTCTGACAATAATCACAATATTAAAATCCCATAAAGTCAATCAAAGCCTTCAGACTTTATTTACCCGCGCATTTTGCGAACACCGTCTAATAAAAGAAGCAAACCGAGGAAGCGCGAAACAGGTTCTACTTTGGCACTCCGAGCGCATAAAAATAAGCCTTGCAATCTCCTTCGTTCAGTTGATCCACGAAATGCTACCCAAGACAGCTGTTAATGTTAACAGTTCGGCATAATCATTTCCTCGTTAAGCTAAAGTTAAAAAATGAACTGGATCTCGATGATAGGCATTACCCTTAATTTGATGGGTACGTGTAAAATGAATTAAGCGCGTGGTCAAATTTAACGAACATCCTCATCTGGAGCACGATTGTTTAACACGAAGCAAGGGTATAAATTTAGCTGTTGTGCTTGTCTAACGTCCCGATTTCGGTGACAAGAGATGCCGCGTACGTCCGAACTGCTTGTGAAGCGTGGTCTCATCATCCAGGGCTTGCAATTCCAGCGTATTGTCCCAGAGACGTAAGTGGATAATAGGTGTACAATGTAAGACCGTACTTTTGTTACAAGTAGGTGTTCACGCGGTACATTGTTGTAGCTGCCCCGCTTCTTCCATTGAAATCGGAGAGGCCCGTTTAAAAGGCTGTCAACGTTGCTCTACATTCGATTTTTCTATGACAGGTGTTAATCAATTTTTCAGAGAGCTGACCTAACTATCTACTCTTATCAAATGATTCTATCCTGAAGTTTTACTGTAGATTACTAATACGAAATTTTTAGCTGCATGAGGCTGTTTAGGGTACAGCTGTAATAGTTAGAAATAGTTGAGTTTGAATTTGGTCTGATCATGATTTGTTATCATAAAGAAGAACGAGTAGTGTGTACCCCTTTTTGAGGTATCACTCAGGTTAACATTGACCTATCCTTATCTGCTCTCATGAAAGATAGAAAATAATATCTCTAACTCCTTCTTTTGAAGTGGAAATTTTAATTGACATCTCATATGTTAACATACCACATGTATAGCTTCACGCCTTATGCACTAATATAACAAACTTATGCTTCAAGCTTTCTTACATTAACTGCCCAATTGAATGGCCAAAAATTGACAATTAGTGTTCAGTCATCCATTACTTAAGCCCAGTTAAAACATCTTCTTTTCTTTCAAAAATAGCCATGTACTATATTCAGACACAATATAAAGTAAAAATAGACATTGACGAATGGATTTGTAAAACACGTCAGTGGTTATTTAACAGTCGTCAACCACTGTACAACTACTCTACAATACTATTCTCAAACATAGTCAACCTACCATCGTCCTAGATATCTATCCTTCCAGAATTCGTTAATAACGCATCGACGATTAATAACTATTTACTGCCGTTGTCCAGTTGCACGCACGACCATCACGCGGTCGTTTTTTGCATTATGAAATGTCGAGGAATTTACACAGGTGCGTCGTGTTTGTTATCCACCTCTTTCGATTGCCATAACTCTCGCCATCGCATCGCGACACCATTCTCCCATCTGACCGCCCCGCGAAACAGTGCTCGCGATAAACTCGTAAAAATTCATCTTCATACGTGCCGTTTATGTAACAGAGCCAAGGTGTCAAGATCATTCGTCGTTTCGTTTGCATCCCGTTTTGTTCTGCGCGATCATTAATCATAATAAGAGGAGACCCCCCTCCAGTACCTCGATTTTCACCTTTGCTGTTCGAGCAGCGGTTTATCACACGAAGACGAGTCAATTTTTTATGTACCCTCCTTTCTGACGATTTCAATAAATCACCGAGATAAGCCACGACCGATTTGGGATTCTTGGCTTGGCGAGACATGATGATTAAAAGTAACCGGTTCGTCATTCGTTTCGTGAGTGGTGAAGCGCGTAGGGAAGAGTTTCTTCGAGGGTACATTTTTTTTTAGATACTCTAAAAATAGTATTTCTTTAGAAAGTAGTGCTGTGCTATCTTAATTACTGGCTAGTAACTCGTTGGCGCGAAATACAGATGAAATTTTTTGTAATTTCTTGTAAATAGCAGGTTCCTCGATGCAAAAATTTAAAATTCAAATTAAATGGCGTTTTCCAATGAATTTAATATTTTGAGGATAAAATAGAGCATCTTAGCTGAAATTATAATAGACAATGTTGAATAAAAAGCATGTCATTTCTTGAAGTAACAGCAGCACGTGCATGGACTCCTTCATACATATGCAATTACTTGCATAATACTGGTCATCCTTTTTCCTATGATAATTTGACGTTCTTTAAACATTTAGAACATGTTGAGCATACTGCAACTATTCTATAAGGAGAATCGGTAGTCTTTGCATTTCATTATTTTTGAAATTATAAATAGCTGAAGTAGGTAAATTATGCTTGTACAAGCAGCATTGTCTAGACACGTCTATCACATGCTAATACTTCCTTTTGTGAATGAAAATGTTTAAATAACTTATCATTTTTTATTTATTTTAAACTGTGATAGATACTGTGTACTTGTTCTATTTGTCAAAATTCGATAATATTTAATCTATTAGAATAAGGAGAACAAGGTACAGAACACTTTTAGAGTGACAGAATCAAAGGGATTTCGTAGTTAGTCATTAAAAGCTGTAACACTCTCTCGAATTTCACAGAATCTGTGACTAAGCTCGCTTTAGTCACGGATTAACGATCAAATTCGCCAGTATTTCCACGTTAATCCGATTTCAGATCAGTGGAGGATGACTTGTCGGTGTGCACCAGCCTTGACGATGCGGATGCTGAAGACCCTGGGGACTACAGGCAACCGAGACGACCCCATTGGGCCAACAAAGTACAATTTGTCCTTGCTTGTATCGGTTACTCTGTTGGCCTCGGTAACGTGTGGAGGTTCCCCTATCTCTGCTACAAAAGCGGCGGTGGTGAGTGATCCTCTCGTCCTGAGTGTATTTAAATTAGTTCTAAATCGTACAAGTTCAACATTCTCACACTTCATCATTATACCTTTAAACGATCAGAAAATGTTACAATTTCTTTCTTGCTAAATTAAAAGTATTAAATCGCACAATTCATTACAGTAGACAGTGCTTAAGATTTATAAAGTTAAAGAAGACGATGCATTTTATCATGTACACGTTTGTGACAATGCTTCAAACAGATGTTCGTTGAAAACAAATTTGTACGTGCTAGATTGCTAGCTGTGACATACATATGTCTGCTGCGATTAGCGCCCTCGTGATAAGAATACGCGTGTACCATGTCCATTATCGGCATGGAATCGTGCCATTTACACGAAATAGCAAATCATTAAAAAATGGTCCCCTGAATACCTTTTTAATGCATAAACAGTACAATTTTTATAAATACAGGAATCTTCTAAAAATTTGCCAAATATTTTGTGCAACAGTTCATATCATAGTCCCCACGGTTAGCAGTAGGCAGTAGCATCTGTACCTACACGTGGGCACTAACTATCGCGCGTCAGAGGCTTCCGCGACCATTCTGCCGCGACATCCCCTTTTGTACCATATCTCAGCGAAAATATTCAGAGCAAGGGCAGGCATTCTCTCGGGTTCGTCACGCCGTAACATAAGTGCGTATCGTGTTGCCGCTAATTTTCAAAGTCTGAAAGCATCGCTTCTCGACGGAGTCCGGACGTGGCGCAATCCGCTCGCGGAACTTGATACATGACCTTGCCTAGAACGTAGCTACACTAGCGAGCTTCGTAAATGATTTCAATGACACCGGTGGAAATAATCGGTCGAGTATCATTTCGACCAACCGTTCGTTAAATTGGACAACTGGAAGACCAGAACGGGTGGCACGGTCTGATTTCAACCTGGCCGACTGACGCACAACCCTTTTCAATGGCAGAGCGGCAAGACCTAAACTTGGTTAACTCTGCACCCCCACTTTGTCGGAGCTGGAGTGGAAAGTAGGGATATGAAGAACGTGTTATCGATTTGCCGACATTGCGTGGCCATTTGATTACTATCTGCCTTAATAATCGAGAGGACAGTACAGATTGACAAAATGAGGTATCTACTGATTATTAGGCTTGCGAAGTGAAGGGATCTGATTTATTAAGAGATGTAGATCAGGGATTTAAATGAGATATGATCTTAGAAGATAATTTTTAGTTTTATATTTAATCTGTGGAATTATATAGGTATCAGATTTTCATGAATTTTCTGTTCCTTATCTTTTCAATTACTTCTGAATCAAGTATCTATTTTACGATCGTCAGAAAGTAATTAACTACTTAAAATTATGTTCAAGATACTCTCTTCAATAATTAACTAATTACAAATTATCAGTATATTTTTGTGATACTGTTAAAGTCAAAAATAAAAAAAGAGCTTTGATTAGTGCCAGCACGAACAAGAATATCGATATTTTTATTTTTGGGTTTTCGTATTTTACAAAGAGTGATTTTAATTAATAATGAAACATTATTCGAAGCACTAGGATTGGTGTACAAGCCAATACGTGTCAAAATATGGAAATACGAGATTATTGAATAATCCCAGTTGCAGTAGAAGTGGATAATCTAATAAGGGACTCGAGAAGGGGAGGGGTGGAAAATGTGGGCTATGAGTAAGGAGAACTGGAAGGTGTCGTGACTGAGTTACAGCACGCATCAGAATGATCATTTCAATAATCGTGTTATATCGTGCATCACAAAGGCAAATCAGAGAATGCCGTCTGATTTGTTCGACTAGCGCAGCACGATGTTCGTAGAATTAATTTACATGTGCGTGAGGCATACCGATACAGTACGAATTATTTCAGTGGCACAACCGGAAACAATAATCGTCGTTGTATACGGGAAACGTGATCGAATTTCTGCATAGAGTTCATTGTAGGTCTTGTAAGACGCTCTGAATGTGAAATGAACACAAATAGAACAGTACGGTCGTAAAATGATAACTCTTACCAATAAAAAGAATTTATCAAATTAAGAATTCGTCGATGTTTTATAGAAATATCAGAAAATAGTTAACAAAGTAATATTCATTTACTACGTTTTAGGTGAAATGCCCCCTGGAAGTTAAAAATTAAAAAATTAAAGAAAAATTGAAAAGAAACTTTTACCTTATTCCTATCTTGAGCATCTGACATTTTTATAGAATTTAGTGTTATCAAAAAATAAGAGTCAAAACTAAAATTTATCAAGTCCACCCACTGAAACTTATTCAAAAGTATAATGTAGTTAAATTTCATGATTAAACATGAATTTATTAACGACAAACAAAAAAAGAACAATCCACACGTAACAATGCAAAATAGTGCATGCTCAACATTGAACTTACGCATACAACGTGCGTACATACAAAGTATCTCGAACCACGTGGAGTAGTTAAACAATACCAGTTTCCTGATCGCTCGCGTTAACGTAGAAAAGTTCACACGGCGCTTATCGAAGGAAGGAAATGATTAGATTTGCTGAGCGCGAGAAATCGTGATGCCGTGTGAGGTAACACGAGTCGTCGGTCGTGGATTTAATTAACAAATGCGGAAAAAGGAAGTTGTGCCATTCGAAAGCGAAAAAGTTGCTTACCAGAGGTTCCTCGGAACGAAACGATAAATTTCCCCGATTTGGTGGATTAAATGCTCGTGCCCAAATTAAGTCGTAATCCACGGGTACTGCGATCATCGTTTATTACGAATAAAGAGTTACATCCAGTGACCTTGTTACTGCCCACAGAATGACGATTAACGTTGAGCACTATTACGTACAAGCCGTGTTTAAGGCAACCTTTAATAAATCCATATTACAGGCAGATTTACTGACAGCGTTTCTGTCCATCGAACAAGTGGATTGGAACGTAGAGGGATTGAAAAGTGGACCCTCATTGAGAGCGTGGATCTTCTAATGAGATAATGAATTAGAAGCAAATATGTAATTGCATCTATTGCGCACTAGATTTTTTATCAGTATTCTCTATAGCTGCAGAGTTGAAGATTTGTTATGTAAAACATGTATAATTTAAATTGTAAATAATTAGAATCGGAAACCTGCACGACTTTTGAATGGACAGTAGCTTGTAAATTAATAAAATGAAATTATTATTGAATCTTCAGACAATAATGGCGCATCTTGTTTTATTTTCAGGTGTGTTCTTGATACCTTATTTCTTAATACTTATAGTATGTGGAGTACCATTGTTGTATATGGAACTTAGTATTGGACAATTCACACGACGAGGACCGATCGGTGCTCTCGGTCAAATTTGTCCCCTGTTCAAAGGTACATTAAAAGTTTGCTGCGCTGACGGCTCATTTGATTCTGGTTTAAAATACAAATTTTCAAATCTTCAAATTTTCAAACTTCCCATTTTAAAAATTTCCAAGTCTTCAAATCTTCGAACTTTCAAACCTTTTAATTTTCAAGTTTTCCAACTTCCAAATGAAAAAGATTTCCGAAGTTTCGAGTCTGCAGAGTTTCAAAGTTTTCTCACTTTTCTCACTGTACGAAATTTGTACGTACCCAGTTAAGGATAACTTCTCCGCGAGCCAGAATCAAATAGGCTGTCCACACACCTTTCAACAGTAAATGAATTTTTATTTTTTCGATCAGGGGCTGGCTTATCGTCGGTAGTAATATCGTTTTTGATGTCGACCTATCATAATGTGATAATAGCCTACGCAATATATTATTTCTTCGCGGCGTTCAGAGCGAAGCAACCGTGGTCAGACTGCACCAATTCGTGGAACACGTTCGCCTGCTGGCTACCCACATACAGTGCCCTCGATAATCGAACTCGCCCGAACGCCTCCAGAACGCCATCCGAAGAATTCTTCGAGTAATTTCTTCGAACCCTTCAATCCATCAAAATTTAACAATTCCCTGCTAATTGAACGCTCATTTTCTTCTTTCACAATTCAGCAATAAAGTACTCCAAATCAGTAGAGGAATCGAAGAGTCAGGGGCGTTGAGATGGGAGCTGGTCGCGTGTCTAATTACTGCCTGGATACTGGTGTACTTTTCCGTCTGGAAGTCTATCAAATCATCAGCGCAAGTCAGATACCTCACGGCAACCCTGCCTTTCGTTCTAATCGTCGTCTTCCTCACGCGGTCCCTCACCCTCGAAGGTGCTAACAAGGGTCTACAGTTCTTCTTTCACCCTCGTTGGGAATTATTGGGCGACGCAAAGGTGAGAGAACACTTACTTTTTTGATTAAGCCAATTATTAAGCCTTGGCGCTGGTTCTTTTTAGAACTGATTCGGCTACTGGAGTTAAAGTTCGTTCCACTTGTGTGTCTGTTATGTTACTGACGTGTTTAGGTATGGATCAATGCAGCTGCGCAAATTTTCAATTCCGTCGGCATAGCGTTCGGCTCGATGATTTGTTTCGCGAGCTACAACAAATTCCACAATACCATTCTAGTGGACAGTGTGGCAGTCTCGTTGATAAACGCGTTTAGCAGCTTGCTTGTTGGGATATTTTCATTCGCGACCATCGGTAACATTGCTTTGGAACAAAATATGAGTGTCGAAGCTGTTCTAACGGATGGTACGTAGAATTTGGAATTGTTTATTTAGTGATATAGGACCAATACAAAATTACGTAAGAATATAAATTAAGTAATCATATGAAACTCCAGTATGTGATCTAAATTCCAGTCTATTGAATTTTAAAAGCAATTGTAATTGAGAACAGTTAACTGTTTGATTACTGAATTAACTTCCCAGTTTTCAACACCATATGAGTGGTGTCAGCCAGTGTCAGATTAACTTCTGGAATTTTATAGACAAATCATAATTTCCGTTCAAGGACCTGGCTTGGTATTCGTCGTTTACCCGCAAGCGCTAGCCAAGATGCCTGTGTCGCAACTGTGGGCCGTTTTATTTTTCTTTATGCTAGTCTGCCTTTCTTTGAATAGTCAGGTACGTGAAATAATCATATCATACCATCTAACCAATCATAGAAAAATAAATCCACTAATATTTGATAAAATGGCTAATACTTTTTTCACAGTTTGCAATAGTAGAAGTGGTTGTAACGTCGATACAAGATGGCTTTCCAAAATGGGTGAAACGTCATCTAGTGTGTCACGAAATGTTAGTACTTTTAATATGCGTTATATCATTCTTGTGTGGTCTACCCAATATTACTCAGGTAAATACTTTTCGAATCATTTGTTAATGTCATATGTAGTGTTTCAGTATTGTTGATTAAGGTTTAACTAATTTTTTAAAGAGTAATATGTATGTAACACATTACACTACCAAGAGTATCAATAATTGTATAATATGTGTACATTTTATTAATTAGTTAACCCTTGACCCATAGTCTTGAGACATCCTACATTTTCGTTAATAAAATATTTCTTATTCACAGGGTGGAATCTACTTCTTCCAATTAATAGACCACTACGCAGCCTCGATATCGATAATGTTTCTAGCCTTCTTCGAGGTAATCGCGATATCCTGGTGTTACGGTGTACGACGACTGTGCAACAACGTGAAAGAGATGACTGGACGAGTGCCCTCTTCGTATTTCCGATTTTGTTGGCTCTTCGCGGCACCTCTTCTTATTATGGTAATTCATCTAGTTCAATATTCATCCAAAATTTACCATACAATTTTCTAACAGAGAGATTAGATAAGACTGAATTAAATACACATTTTAGATTTTGCTGGTATTTTCATTAAAATATGCAAAATCATCCGTATTAATTACAAGCCTCGCCTTCGTGCTCGTATCTCAGGGGTTAAGGCTAACTTTTAATCACACACCACCATCCCATAATTCATCCACTGTTTCAGGCTGTGTGGGTATTCAGCTTAATTGATTATGAACCACCGACCTACCGCAACGGCGAGTACGAGTACCCATGGTGGGCAGAGGCGATTGGCTGGGGGATAGCGTCTCTGTCACTGATTTGCATTCCCGCTTTCGCTATCTACGAGTTTATCAGGGCCAACGGTGATACTTGCATCGAGGTAACCCAATCCACAATTAATCGAATCTATTAATTAAGGGATTACACGCTCGTAAACACTGAATACATTAATTTCTAACTTTTTACACAATCTTCGAATACAAATATACTCTCAAAGTATTATAATGTAATTTCCATGAATAATATCACACATGGGACAATTAATTTTTTATCAAAATTCAATCTTCTGACATGTAAACTATAAAGGATGGAAAAAATGGAACAAGAAGACTGCTAAAGAAAATATAGTACACTATAGGTACTGATGATATGTATAGTAATAAATTAGTTGAATTCAAACGAAATGACAACAACAACATATTTAGATGCTTCATGATATCACGCGAAGTCACAAGACGCGATAAAAATCTGCTTCCACTTAATTCCCCGAGTCACGACTCCAATCTTAACATCCTCTAACACTGCCTTTCAGAAATTACGGAATTCCATCAAGCCGCATTTCGAAGCGTGTAAAATCTGCGGCCAGGAATACTGCACCGAGCCCATGCACAATTTTGAGGAAGAGGCGATCAAAGAGGCGAACCGCCCTATACAACTTCACACGAACATCCTTTTGCCAAAGTCTCAGACGTGAGAGCAAAGTGAGTACTTCCCCTCCCTCCAAACGCCTTCACAAACGTGCAAAGCGTTCGATCGCTGATGTAGATAGAGCAAGAACGAGTCGACCTACTGTTCTTCATTATTTATTGTAGCGTTATCACGAGCTTACTAGGATACTTCGCCTAGATCGATCATCACTGATGTGAGCTTTTGGATTTGCTCAAAGCACAAAAATGTCGACGCTACAATTATAGTAAATACATGAGAATATAGTAAGAACATACGGGGTGTCTCAGTAGTAATGGAGAAGACTAAAAGTGGTTGTAATAATATTTTAAAGTTAATACGTTTCATAACTTTGTAATTTTATTTAAAAGGAATTTTATTGGATCGTCTATTTGACTCAGAAAATTTCAAAAATTTGAGATCTATATAGAAGAGTGATCTAGTGTTAAGTCAAAAATATTAACCTAATACTAACTTAATATTTTTCTCTCAATTACTCTACTATTTGTTAAAATATCTATTTACAATACATATCACACAAAATTTAAGCTTCTGTATGACTTCTACAAATATTTCAGCGTATACCAGAGACACCCTGTACATATTTATCCCATCGATGAATTTACAACACTGTCATCGTTGTTCCTAATTATTTATTGCAAAGTTGAGCGCTCGTTAATCCACTCTTATCACGCGGCATATATTTCACGACTTACGTTTACGTTTTATCGGTCTAGCTTCTGTTGGACGTCCAAAAACAATGCAAATGCTGTGACGTAGCATCGTCGAAAAAGTAGCCAGTTTTAAGAAATATGGAGCACCATAAAGTCGATGGCGAGCGATAAGCAAAAATTTCGCGGCCACACTTTGGAACGTGATGCTTCCTCGACACTCGGTGCATAGAAGCTAGATCGATATCTTCTGACGTGTTTGTACTAGTCATAAAATGCGTGTACCGCGGGAAATACATGTAGCGTGATAACGTCGAATACATTTAGAGTCGCTGCACGCACGTTCAACTTCGTCGATGAATAATTAAAGGGAATCATAACCGCGCGATATACGGAGCTGTCGTGAATCGACTGATTTCAATTTCAGCGAAGAATGCAGCGATACGTGGCATCAGGTTGTAAAGGACATTCATTTTTAGCCGCTTCCGCGAAATTTGTAACGTGTATAGAGGAACAGAGGTTAATTTGCGATATTGTTAGCTTAGGACGCGCGACTGCTCTGAGATAAGACATTTGTTAGATGCAGAAGAGAAATAATTTTAATGTAAGCTTGAGCAATATCGACATTCCATTGTCCTTTAAGATCGTGGACAGTGATTTGTAAATTTGTTTATAGCGTTAAGAATAACGATAGTTTTGAAGTTGATTGGGCCTAAATTAATTTGAATACGATTTTTGCAAGGTATTATAATTGAATATAACGAATCTGTGGAAAACAAGTTAATAAATCACTGTGTACTCCAGTAGCGAGCTAATTACATCTGTGTTATTGTTGTCGACTACTTTCATCGCGTAGTGTTAAAATAATGTTCAATTTAACATCCCTCACATTATACGTAATCATCGATGTTCTGTTGTAATTACAAATGCACTGTTCGAGGATAGAAATATTGTTCAGAGCACTACAATTAACAATTGATGTATGCTATACGGAGCGTTCATCGTGTACGTGTAGTAATTGGGATATTTTGTTATAAATTGATAAAGTGTCGTACACTTATCTTTATTTATTGCAAATAAATAACAAATTACTAAACCGGGAAACACTAAAATTTCTGTTTTTATGTGAATTGTATAAATTTGTATTTTTTAACGAGATACAGTATTCTCTTAATTGCCAAGTGTTGCAAGTGATAAAAAGAGAATTCATTGTTCTTAACATTCACCTTGAGACAATATTACGTCATAATTAATGAAACAAAGTCAAATACTTGACACTGCAAATTTTCTTGTGAATTCCAGTTGTACTGAGTGATTCAGAAGAAATGGTCAGTATTTTAAATTGTGAAAAAATTCGATTCTGGAAGATTAGAAATAATCAAAGATCTGTCTCTCATGCTATAAAAAACTATTTGATTAGTATACATGCACAGTAAGGTTTCGAATATATCACTGCCAAAATTTTCTAAAAAATAAAATATTACTAGATATTAATCCATAAAATAGTATCAGGTACAATTTTACTTCTTTATTACTATTTGAACCTAACTATATGAATCACTGTGTGTCCTATACGTTTTTATCAATTTATAACAAAAACCTTGAAAATGTTGGACCCTCTAGAACACACTGTAGAGGACGTTGAACAGGAACGAGTACAAATGTTAACGTTTTATCGCACTTGTACATTTTATCAAATAAGTAGCAACGTTGAATGCAACTGCATCAAAGACGATGAAGAGTGACGGCGTAAGCTTGTTAACAGTAACGTGGCCGTGCACGTGATAAAATAAACACTGTTAATACAGCCGATACGTAGTATAGCGAATTTACGAAACAGAAGAAAACCGTACAAAGCTGAACTGTCAATAATAGAAGCGCGTTAAGCACATTAGTTTGTAATAATTGTTCATAATGTTGTAATAAATTATTACATTCTCACTCTCCCTTTCTAAATATATATTTATTGCCCATTTCACTCATGTTGAACGACTGTTTTATAAATCTGATAAATACTGAAATTTATGGACTAAAAGAATTCTAGAAAAAATATTTTAATTCTAATCAGAATTAATTAATATTGAATTAAATATTAGTTCAAAATATTATCTAGGTACTTGATTTCATAAAATCGTCTTTTCATGTTACTGTTATTGAATTTTATTATCTACTGAATTTGGAGTTGAAACCAGAAATCCAGAAGCAAGAAAGCACAATTTTCGCAATAAGTTATTTATATTGATATTTTTCTTGAAGAAAAACGATTAGCTGGATTCATTGTTAGCCGAATTCATGAATTTTATGTAAGGTGCAAAACCACTCTTACGCGACGATTCCCAGTGGATCGCAACGAATCCTCATACGTTAAATTGGATTTGGCTAATTGCGTTATGGTAGCTTCGAGCGAAGTTTCCCGTGCAGCATCTAGCCATTCGAGTCTCATGCACCCCGAGGGTCGGTTCGAGGCACCCTCTGCTCGAGACTCGCGTGCAAAGCGAAACAGGAAGAAATATGACGAAGAAGTTCGAGTTCAATTGGCGGATCGAGGTGCCAGAGCTACTGAGGACTGGCTCGGTGTTTGATCGATGGTACGAAGAAAAGGAAAACACTGAGTACGAGCCGAGCTGTATGTTCAAAGTCGATGAATATGGATTCTTTATTTATTGGAAAAGCGAGGGAAAGGTATCTCGAAGCGAAACCTTGAAGTGTAGCTTTGTAGATGGATCAAATTTTAACACTTCAACCCCTTCTTAATATTTTGCCAACCTTAATAGGGTATATATGTCTGTTTCTTTATAGACCATATAAATATGCCCACGTAGCTTTTCTTATAAAATATAGAAAATTTAATAAATTGTTGAAAACGTAGAAACTTTTATTCAAAGTAGATATTTATTTTTACTTTAAATGACGTCATTTAGATGCATTGAGAAACCCACGAAAAAGCAATGAGAAAGTTTGGCAGAGAAAGTAGAGAGTCACTTGTCCTTGATTGCGCTAACAAATTTGCTTCGTAAAAATGATCTTCTCTGAATGCCTAATTTATGTAGACGTTGAGACTACTTGGTTTTATGCAATTAGATAAATATATTGACAGACAGATGGATTATTAAAATATCTTTTAACTCAGAAATGTCTTACGTAGGATGGTGATGTAATAGAATTGGCCCAAGTGAGTGATATTCGTTATGGTGGCACACCGAAGGTAAACTATAATTACTTATTTATAACAATAATAATAATAGTACAAACAAAATCAAACGATAAATTAATATTAAATATCAATAATTCAATTATAAACAAAATTTCTAATTTCAACATTGACTTAACGTAGTTTCGCTATTTGCAAGTTCTAGTTAGTGAATATTCAACGGTGAATGAATTATAATTTTACGTTCCCCAGGATCCTAAGTTATGCAATAAATTAAGTAAACACGGGACAATGGAGCAAATAGATGAGAAAAGCTTAACTATATGTTCAGGCATCGATTACACCAACATTAATTATATGCACGTTATCTGTGCAGACGCACAAACAGCTAAGGTAATGATGGTAGCTTAGGTAAAATCTGTTTTCCTATTTATCCTGAGTGAATCGCTGCAACGAGATGTTTAATGGATTTAGGATTGGCAAGCTGGTCTGCGAAAAATTACGCACAACACGAAGGCTTCGAATGTTTGCCCGACAACTCAACTGATGAAACAGTACGTGCTGATTACACTTAGTAATTTAAGGCTAACATTAATCTTTAGCTAATGGTAATATTTACTAACCAGTTGGATGAGATTGAGTTTTCAAGTGGATCCCAAAGGAAAAGTGCCTGTGAAAGTCATATCAAAAACCTTCGCCTCTGGAAAAACTGAGAAACTTGTTTATCAGTGCCTATCAGATCTGGGATTACCAAGTGGAAAAGTAAGACCATTTCTTGACTGTTTGCTTTATTTAGTACGGTGCATTGTTGTAAAATACACTCTACAGTTTAAAATTCAGCTTCTCAAATCGATAACCAAAACCACGTGAAAAATGGCGCACATTCATTGTGAGAAATGAATCTAGAGTGATTTATAAGTCAATTATTCAAAGAGAGTGATGTTCTAGTAGCTTTAAACGTTCCCTATATCTTCCCGAAGAAAAAGGGAACGATCATCTACAACGAAAAAATTGTTATATCGTCAATGAATGCATCGATATTTTACTTACAAAGAATTATAAATGGCACGACAGTGATTCTTTCTCTTTCAATTTCAGAGCGATAAAATCGAGCCGAAAGATTTTACATTCGACAAGTTCAAAACCTTATACTTTAAAATTTGCCCTCGAAACGATATCGAAGAACTATTCCAGTCAATGTAAGTACTCGTCTGAATGATCGAAATATTTAGAAATTACTCTAAATAAGAATTCATAAATAATTAATCTCTGCTTCAGAACGAAAGGGCATTCAGATACGATCAGTTTAGGTCAGTTAGTGCAATTCATGAACGAGAAACAAAGAGATCCTAGGCTGAACGAAATCTTGTATCCACTTTACGACGAGAAACGTTGCACAGAAATAATTAACGATTATGAACAAGACGAGAAAGTGAAAAATGCAAGTAAGTTTTTCTTTGAAAGAAATGTCTATTTTCTTAAATACCTAATTTTTTATAAAACTAATATTTTATAATATTGCTTCCGACATAGAAACCTTATCTAAGGAAGGGTTCATTCGTTATTTAATGTCCGACGAGAATGCCCCCGTGTTTCTGGATAAATTGGAAGAATGGATGGACATGGATCAACCCCTCGCCCATTATTACATTAATTCGAGTCACAACACTTACTTAAGTGGAAGACAAATTGGTGGTAAAAGTACCGTCGAAATGTACAGACAAGTGTTACTAGCTGGCTGCAGGTAGTTACTTATAAGCAATATTTCGGGAACACTGTATGCAAGTAGATAATGGAATGTGTGCTATGTCAGGTGCGTGGAACTTGACTGTTGGGATGGAAAAGGAGAAGACGAAGAACCAATCATAACTCACGGCAAGGCTATGTGTACCGACATCCTCTTCAAAGATGTTATATACGCTCTAAGAGACACAGCGTTCGTTACCTCAGACTATCCCGTTATCTTGAGTTTCGAGAATCACTGTTGCCTCAAACAACAATACAAATTAGCTAAATATTGTGATGAAATTTTGGGTGATTTGTTGCTGAAGGAACCTCTGAAAGACTATCCAGTAAGTGATGCTTGTTTTTAACATTTAAAAATTTTAAACACATAAAAGGACAAGTACATTCATTAAAATTCGCTAACTGTTAAAATGATCATCTTTAAAGTTCCACCAATAATCCTGTTTTACTTCTGAAGAAAAATTCAGAACAAGGATTTGTCAATTTCAAATGTATCACGAATACATAAACATTGCATTCTGTAATTGTTACTAATATAACGTAGCTCGAACCTGGACACCCTCTTCCACCACCGAGTGCACTGAAGCGAAAGATATTAATCAAGAATAAAAGGCTGAAACCAGAAGTGGAGAAAGTCGAGCTCGAATTATTCCGCTCGGGGCAATTCGAGGCAAAGGATGAGGTCGTCGAAGATCCCAATGCACCTGCAGGGCCACCAGAACCACCAAAGGTCAATGTCAATGCTACGGTTATCCGTTTCGATCGTTGATGACATTTAATTAATTTAATTACATTGTTCCTGCCTTGAGAGCAAACTTTTGCAACGCTTCAGGAAGAGCCACCACCAGCAGCTGAAGGTGCGCCAGCTGAGGGAGCTGCACCAGGCGAAGGAGGCGCTGAAGGTGAAGCAGCCCCTATCCAGTACACCGGAAGTACTATGGCGTGCCATCCATGGCTCTCCTCAATGATTAATTATGCACAACCTGTTAAGTTCCAGAGCTTTGAAACTGCAGAGAGTATGTATAACAGAATTTTCTTTCATATGTAATTATCTTCAGAATTACTTAAATGAAGTTTTTATCTCAGAGAACGAACTGAAGAACAGTTTGAATATTTGATATCAGAAATTTAATTGTATCGTGTATGTAGAAATTTAATTAAATGTAGAAACGTAGAAATTTAATTAAATTCAATTACTGTAATTAAACTATTGATAGATCACTATTCGATATTATTTTACAGAAAAGAATATCCATCACAATATGTCCTCGTTTTCGGAAACCGCCGCCATTAATTATCTAAAAACTAATGGCGTGGAGTTCGTTAATTACAACAAGCGTCAAATGAGCCGAATCTATCCGAAAGGTACAAGAGCCGACTCGTCAAATTATATGCCGCAGGTAACTTGAAGAAATTCGTTAAAAAATTTGAAATCTATCACGCGACAGAATCATTGTTAATATCTCTTTCTTTTTAGGTATTCTGGAACGCAGGCTGTCAGATGGTAGCATTAAATTTCCAAACGCCTGATCTGCCAATGCAACTGAATCAAGGAAAATTCGAGTATAACGCGACGACAGGGTATTTGCTGAAGCCAGATTTCATGAGGAGACCAGACAGGAGCTTCGATCCGTTCTCTGAGGATGTCGACGGTGTCATCACCGCTCAATGTTCCGTTCAAGTAAAGAATTTTCTGCAAACGATCGTTTTCGCATTCCAAATTATCATACACGTGAACTTTTAGCAAAATTACTTGTTTGTCAATTAGAATGCAAAATTCAAAGTCACTTAAACATACTGTTATATTTTTCTAAATTTCTTCTCGAAATATTTGATTCCCTTTCTTGGCCACTCATATGTATTTGTAAATCTGCACTTATTTTAATATTCTTTTAGTAATTAAAAATCCATTTACCAGATAATTGCAGGACAGTTTCTGTCTGACAAGAAAGTGGGCACCTACGTCGAAGTAGATATGTACGGTCTGCCGGCAGACACCATTAAGAAAGAATTTAGGACGCGAATGGTCCCTGGAAACGGCTTGAACCCAGTTTACAACGAGGAGCCATTCCTCTTCCGAAAAGTTGTGCTTCCTGACTTGGCTGTGCTTAGATTCGGTAATGAGGACAAACCAGTATTAAACTATTTAGAGTATCCGCTCATTTGCGAAAAACGAATACACAAAGTGGGCCATATAGACTGTTCCAAAATATTCTGTTTCATTATGACCGTGGAAAATGAACAAAATTTCAATTACTTTCTAATGTAAACTAAGGTAGTCGATCCTAATTTCGCCATGCTAACGTTTAAATCCTATAATATATTCCTAAATATACATATGCACTGAAATTATTGAATGTTTCATAAAGCTTAGGATCTTATCTGACATCTAGAATAAATTATTATCTACAAAAGGAATTTTATAAGAAATAGCGAACTTAGGGTCACCTAACTATTCTACAATTTATTTCATAACTTAATTGAAAAAGATAAGACAGTATTGTCAACTTTTAGCGACATATAATAATCTATTTTCCCCAGGCGTGTACGAAGAAAGCGGAAAACTGTTGGGTCAACGTATTTTGCCACTGGACGGCCTTCAGGCTGGATATAGACATATATCGTTGAAGACCGAGGCGAATTTTCCTATGGCGCTGCCAATGTTGTTCTGTAATATTGAGCTGAAGATTTACGTGCCCGATGGATTCGAAGGTAATATTTTGAGCAAGTTCGCCGGTCTAAAATAGAAGTGTACAGCGATGACTCCGATTCGAAGACGCTTTCTCGTCTTGCAGACTTCATGGCCATGCTGTCTGACCCGGGTGCATTCGGCAAAGGAACGGAAAAACAAGCCGAGACGATGAAGGGGCTTGGAATCGAGCAAACCGACACGAAGGCCGAGGAGGCGAAGAAGAAGGCCGAGCAGGCCAAGAAAGGTATGCACCGTCTTTCAGTGAATTCAAGTAAATGAAGGAACGGTCTGTTTAACGAGTAGCAGATTGAGACTGCAATAAATTAGCCTTCTTAATCGTTTAGCGGTGAACTTCTATTCGCGTGGCTAGATTAAATATTTGGTACGGGAACTTTTTTCTTTTATATTCTCCTTCCCTTCCCTCCTTCCGCCTCAGAGGAGTTTAAGCCGGAACCAATTACGCTGGACACGCTGCGGAGGGAGAAAACCTTCAAGTTGGGCAAGAAGCAACTCAAGGAATTGGATACGTTGAGGAAAAAGCATTTGAAGGAACGGCAGACGATGCAGAAGAATCATTGCTCCGCCATTGATAAATTGGTCAAGGGGAAAGAGTATGTACTTGAGATGCTAATTGGGAAATTAATTAAGTATATACTATTACACTAATTACTAAGCTCACGTGTACAAAATATAAACACAATTCATTCTGCGCATCTCTGTACAATTCATTATTTACTAATCGTAATTATCCCTGATTGGTAATAAATTTTATGTTTTCTAGCAAAAGCGCACTAGTCCAAGATGCGAATGTGAAAAAAGTAATAAGCGAGCAAACCACGCAATGGTCCCAGATGGTGGAACGACAACGAAAAGAAGAATGGGAGTTATTAAAGGCTCAAGCGGACGCGGGTCGGGAAGAATTCAAAAAGATAATCGATGTAGTACTGGCTTCACAGGTGAAGCAGTTACAAGCGAGACATGACAAGTATGTAAATGTAGTATCTCAAAATACTTTCAATATTGAATTCAAATCAAATATTAATACATCTGATGTATTTTTTAAGATTAAAAAACATTTTGAAACAGGTGATCATAAAATTTGAGAGGCCGTAACATTCACTAAACGAAAAAAAGTACAAATAAACTGATTGAAAGAAGAAATAAATTTCAAGCTATTTTCTCGCGTTCTAAATTTCTAAAACATACGATAGGATTTTAAAAATATGAGCTTCTTACATAACTAACAAATTTCTAAATCGTATATTAAAAACGGATAGAACAAGTTCTTTAAATATCTTCTGAAAAAATCTAGGTCAGACGATTCTTTGAAACATCTATTTTCTACCACTGCACTGGTCTGATGTGGATGTCACCTACGAATGACAAGAACAACGTAGATTTTTCTGTCGCCAAAAAATTCAAATACCGAAACATGTTATTTTAGTTACTGAGATAACAAATTATTTTTATATTTTTTGTTTTTGATTTCAAGGAGACAAATGATAGTAAATATTGCAATTACGCTTTATAATATCTTACTTCAACAATAAAGTAAAAGCTGAAGCATAATGAAATTCAGCGAAAGAGCTCTGAAACTATCTTTATCTGTTCTTCCGTTTCAGGGAAATCAAAGACATGAACGCGAATCAAGCGAAAATATCTGTCGAAACAGCGAAAGAGGTAATGAACGATAAAGCTTTGAAGACAAAGGGTGACAAGGATCGTCGACTTCGTGAGAAGAAAGAGCAGAATACGAAGAAGTTCATGCAAGAAAGGAAAAACGTGCAGCACAAGCAAAATCGTGATAAAGAGAAGCTGAAGGTTGCTCATGAGAAAGCAGTGGCAGGACTCGATAATGATATTACTGCGGTAAATTTATATGATACTTAGGAAGAACAATTCAATTCAAATTTTTAAATTGAATATTCTGGCTTTACGATTATGCAAGTGATTACGAATGCGTCCAACTATAAAAAAAGACTTCTTTTATGTGTCTTCAATGATAAGTAAAAGTATTTTGTTCATTCATCTTTAAATCATGAAAAAATTTTGTGTTTTCTGTTGCAGACTATCGAAATGTATACAAATGAAGCACTTCACTGGGACATGTCGTCGAAACAGGAATTCTTTGTGTAACTTGTGAGTGATTCATTTTCTACTCGGACGTTTACTATTGTTCTCCTAATCAACAACACAATCGAATTATGAAGAGTTAATCGCTATAGTTATTTACACAGTTCATTTGATACTTCTTTACACAATACTGGTACCTTTCTGTATAACTATATATCACTTGTGCTTAATATTGTCATTTATTGAAGCTAGAAATTTAAGGAAAAAATTCTTATCAACTTCCCGATTATTCGTTTTTAAATTATAACATGTATATTCTGTTTCAACTGTAACTATAAATTCAATTCAAATAAATTCTCCGACATATGTCGTAAAATTCATCAGAAATCTTTTATTCCTCTGTACAATTATAATACATTTTATACATCGTTGGCTGTTAATCTCAATTGAAAAACTTGTACTATCGTCATTACTCACGCCAACATTAACCCCTCAAGATGCCACCTCTCGAGGGGTTGATAACCGAACTGACTTGTGCGTAAACATATTTTTTGTGATAGCCATGAAGGCTTAGTGCTATTCAATATTTTATACGCTACTTTGCACAGCGTTACGCCGAGGACAAATAAAACATAAAACATGAAATAAACAACGAAAAAATCGAACGTAAAACGACGAACCTGTTTCCGCAGCTTAAAGTGTTTTCTCCTTATACCGTTCCAAGTATCTCTGTATGAATGGCATCCTATAAACCCGTAAAGAAGCAATGGATCCAGCACACGCACCGACCCAGTACACTATTACGTGTTCCATAAAAGTAGTTCCCAAACATCCGTATTTTAAGGAGGTCGCCAGCGCGGGATTAAAGTAGCCGCCAGAGTAATCAAAGGCTGGAAACAGTATGAAAATAGACGGGCCATCAGCACGAGCATCGACCAGCATTCGCGTGCAAATAAACATGCCTAAATTATGACTAAGTTGCAGTATATTCGCGAAATTGCATTTCAAGATCTAACTCGGAAACTTTTTTTTAGATAAAGAAAACAATTTGTTTATTTGTGATTTGAAAGAAAGGATAACGTATGAAAGATATTTTTTTTTTTAATTTTTTGTGAGGATTTGGTATTCAGAATGCAGGCGACGTCTCGAAGACGTCTATTTTATGCCTGAACGTCTTATGACACAATTTGGGTGTCACAAAAACAGCTGACGACGTACGTCTTAAAAACTTCTGAAAACTACGTCCATAAGACGTCTTAAAGACACACTATATGGATGTCTTGAAGACGTCTGTGTGTTCTATAGGTATTAACGCGTTGGCAACCGACAACGTGATTCTATGTCATTTTAAAATCTAGCAACGAGTTATAGCAATATTATGTGACTATTTTATGACTATTTTATTAACTTTGTAGACTAAAAGCTGTAAAAAATGTGTATTATTTAAAAGAGAATTGAATATTATAAATTGTTCAAACCTGCTATAACCAGACTTGTCCCAATAAAGGAGTCGAGAATGACGCCAATCTTTAAATCTATCTCGCTTAAAGCGCGCGAAACCACTCTGTATATGCAAGTTGCCACGCACTCGATAAACGCTCCAAATATTACAGGCACCTTGAAAACAGGGAATAATTGATTACATAAATATTACTAAATCCTGCGCCCTTTAAGGTTAATATCAATTAAACACAAATTCCTTTTCAAATATATTTCTAACCTAAGGGATGAAATTCATACTCAAAGATTTATTGGTAACCAGCAGGGAAAGTCAAATGATTATTCTTACTTGTAAATCAGTAGTGCAATCTTCAAATGCTTTATTTCTGTGCGTTGAAACAATTTCTAGTGCCCAGAGTAATTGAACGTATCTAAACACGGCAAGACCACCAACAAGTTCCGCCCATATTAAAAGGAAAGCGTCGCGGACTGATTTCTTCCCCTCAACGACATCTTCGAGGTGTGTATAAGGGCAAGCTGTTGCATCACCCCAGTTCATCGACCACCAAATCGTCAGCACAAACAGAAATATCCCGTACATCGAGACTCCCCAATTTTCCGCAACTAAAATGCATCGTTAGATTTCAAATATTAAATATCGTATCACTTTTACAACGCAGATGCGTGTGCACTTTTTCGCGGCATGCGTGCGCATCCCCTTCTTCGCACTGAATCCCGGGAATTCAAATTTTGCGCGCCTTTTATGAAATTAAATCCCCAATTTTTAAATTATTATATCTCAAAAATAAAACCTTAAACTTGAAAGTTAAATTGTAGTTTTTTGGTATAAGGAAGTTGTAAATTTGGTCTTGGGTTATTATTTTTGAATAACTTGTATAGTAAAAGCTAGTTTGTTGCCAAATGGAACATTCCCAAAGTAGCAGAATTTATAAAAGTATCGTAGCTATTTTAAGGCGAATAATTTGAAAACTTATGCATGTTATAGAAGAGAGAACTTACTTATTATGAGTTCGAAACATGCTCCACAAAGTTCACCGGTAGCGATACCTTCTAAAAATAGGGACCTTATGAACGGGTCCCGTATGTAATAGTTGACATATCTTCTCAACCAGTAAGCTATTAGACTTGTCAGTACAATATACAGTGTTGACACTGCTAAAGCGATCATTGTCGCAGCCATTGTGCTGATTGTATGTATGCAAGCTTAATAGGGATTCTACAAAAGTAGATAAACCATATCAATGTACATCAAATTCAATTTAATTAATCATGTTATAATCAATCATCATTTTTCTAAATTTAAAAATAGAAATAAATTGCCTGTAAAAATTAGTAGAATTTTTATGTCAATAATTAAAAAGATCTTTTAAAAATATGCGGTATAATGGTAAAAAAAATTAAAGTATGTTACAGCTTGGTCTAAAATGACAATCAAGTCATTATGCAACAGTATACAGTCATTCAGCGAACTATGGTATCAGTAGTTCGCTGTGGGACGTGTAGACGCAATGGTAAACTTACGTGTCTATCATCGAATTTCACTTGCTTTTGTCATCCCTTCCTGGTCGAGTTTTGCACGTTGACACTACACTTAAACTATTTCTCAGTACCTTCTCGCGCGCAGCAAGATTTTACTTAACAGTTATTTAAAACTGACCAGTGTAATTGAATATATCTGGTGGATATGTCGCGTCGCTTTAAATAGCTGGTCTCCCAAATTGCCTGGTTGGGCATCAGCATTACGTTATAAACATGGGCTGTTTTTCAGTATACATAGGTCTATTATAAATTATAAACGATATTTGTCGTTTCTCATCGATCTATAGACAATACTTTATGCATTCCACATCATCGCGTTTAATCACTAGTAAACATCCAATTAAGAATATATTACCGTTACAAGTTTAGTTATTTACATTTTCCTCTCATACTTTAGTTATGTATTAAAGAAATATTCACAGAGAAGCTGTACAAATTCGTTCCACGCTTACATTCGCTATTTCGTTGATGTCTATAATCTGTTAGAGTCTGACCTTCATTGATAATTGGATGAGGCTTCTGCATAGCATTTACTTGTACACTATGATCAACCTATATTCAGGCTGCTTCAAGCACTACACGTAAAACGTTCGACATACCAACAATAATATCCTCGTTAAAGTTGGTTGACTCGTATTATAATGAGATGAAATTGTGTCATGAAGAGTGTGGTGGGCTTTCTAATCGAGGTCTTACGTTAGAACTTCGCATTTTGTTGATTTAGAAATTTATGAGGAAAAAATTGGCAAGCGCGGGCAAATAAAATTTGATTTAATTAGGTAATTGCTATAATTAACCCCTTGACGACCCAGGTCATGGAACGAAAATTATACTGTGGTCTTAAATATCGTGATCTCTTTAATGGATCCGTATCAGATAGCAACGTTTGAAAATTATAAGGTCCATATGGAGGCGGTTGAGGGTAATAAGACAGATTAAAACGCGAATATGCACAGTTATGATTGGATGTTTTTATTCATTTTATGAAGTATTAACTACATTTATTACATAGGTAAATGATTTCATGTTTGTTTATGAATGTGGGCTAATTTTAATTTTATCATTATAAAAAAGAAAGTAACATTTATTTACAAGAATCAAAAGACTCTCCTTTGTGCTTTTTGGCCACCTGAGGGTCATCCTGATTCTCTGTTCTTAACATTAACCTGGGGATTCGTTTCGATTTTAAATAGGACATTGTTTCACTGGATGATCTAAAAAAGAAATTGATTATACCATAAATTACTATCTCGTCGGTTTCAGAATCTTGTTAATTGCGTTATCATAGACCGTAATGTATCTGAAAATATATTCATTTAATACATACCTCGGAACAGTTTTGGGTTCAGTCACCATTTCAGTTGAGTTGCTTTCAGTCGAACTGGAACTTGTACACGGAGAATAAGGAATGATCTGATAGGTAGTCCTATTAACTATCTCATTAGTTGGTTCATTATTTTCTGTTTGATTTGGCATATTGTTACTAATACGGTTTTCTCCATCTACTGTAGGCTTTTTCTTATCATCTACTTCCGTCTTCACTGATTTTGCTTCACGGTTTTCAGCCTTAACCTTTAATTTACCATCTTGCGTAGGAAAGCTTACAACTGGAATAGTAATATCTCTTTCCCCTTTAGCATTCATTAACTTAAATAAGAGTTTCGACAATTCCTCCCTTTTTCTAGTTACTACTATTTCTTCGAACCAGTTTTTCAATGTCTTTATTGGCAATGTATAATTTTTAATAGGATTCTGAAATAAAATATAATATTGTATAGTTTTCATTAAATACTTCATTGAATGACGATAGTATTATTGCATGTAAACACAGAACATGAACTTACTTTAAAAAAGCTCTCCACATATTGTAATACATATAATCCGCAATCAGTAAAATTTGATTGCTGAGGAACTTTTAACGATGATCCTTTAATAGTATCCTTCGAAAATACTTTCTCGGTTCCCATCTTCGCAACATATTCGCAACTTAAGTAATCCCTTAATGTAGCTACTACTCGCGCTCTACTCGCTCCCGCAAGGGAATCAAATATTAAGATGCACGGTCTATAAAAAATAACAAAAATGTTGTATAAAGAGACTGTTATATTTTGTATGTATTTAAAGAGATGCAAAAGTACATACACTTTAACGATATCCTTTTCCTGTGGCACATTCTGTTCTATTTTTGGCAATGTTTTATCCTCTGTATTTTCTGCTTCATCCTGAATGAAAAATTTGTGGTATTGTTTTATTGTCTCTGTACTTATCGTATACCTGATTATAAGATCAATGTAAAGAGTATAATTTACTGTAATAAACTTACATCATCACTCTCCATTTCCATTTCTTCATCATCACCCTCAGCTTCATCTCTTTCAGAACCATCGTCAGCTTGATCTATAGTTATAGTAGTTGTCACTGGTGTGAGAGTTGTACTTCCGATTGTAACAGCTTGAACCTTTACTTCCTTTAATTTTTTACTCCTTTGTACAGTCTTACGAACATCGTTCTCCTCAGTATGTGCGCGATGTGGTGAAACTTCACCCACTAGTCCAGGAAAACAAATAATAGCCAAGAACCAATGGGCGCTACAACATATTTTATGAGTGATACAAATATATAAAAAAAGAATTGACGTGTTTTGGAAGCTATGAGTACTTACTGTTCATTAATAGGAATTATGATGAAGTCTTTTTCAAATATATTAACATTCTTTGTCCATTTTTGCACTCTGGCATGTCTTTTCGCAGCAGGCGAGAGAGGCACACTGCTTTCACCAGCTTGAGCATGCGGACTCGTTAATCGTTTATAAAAATATGAACTAAACACATGAGTTCTGTGTTGATCGACCTCTGATAAGACTTCTAAAGTTAAATATTTCAAATAGAAGTCTATAATTACGTCATTCAAAAATTGGTCTTCTCCAAGACATAAATAATCTTCAGTATTAATTGCTATCCCACCTTTCGCAGGTGGTGGAGGATATACAGTTATTCTGTAAATAACAGTTCTAATGTAATAAAATAATTATACGTATTTATTCAATTTGAATTATAAATAAATGTAATAAGAAATAAAATTATTTCTTACGTCTGTATTCCACCATTACTACTAGGATTACTCAATGATGTCGTTGTTTGGTTTTCTTTCCTTGCTAGAGTTTGGATTTGTAAGCTCTGTAAAAAGTATGCATAAAATAATAGAATTCTTTAATCAGTAAGTTTATGAATTTGTTAATAAAATTATCATATCACGTACATCTTTAGGGGATGCTCGTATAAGAATATCATTTGCTTCTTTCGAACTTAATTCTTCTAACAAATTCCTTCGCGAGAATACAGTTTTTAGCACGACTTTTGATTCTTCACTTAACTTTTCTGGCAGTAAAGTTATTCGCTTATGCGTATGATCTATGCAAAAAAATTGTAAATATATTACATTTTTTTTATTGCATAACAGTCTCGACGTAAAATTCAATAATGAATTTTACAATTGATACCTTTTCCGGCAGGATCATAATATGGTCCTTTCGGATCCTGCATTCCTAGTAATTCACGAATCATAGCTCCAGTACTAGTAGACGTATAAAAGAAAAGCACCGGCATTGATTTACCAAAATGGATTAGTACTTTCACGATATCTTGAATTTTAACTTCTAATGATACAAAGTTTTTATCTGTAATATACGTATAAAAGTTATTTATAGTGATGTATTGTCATTTATCATTATTTTTTCTTATCAACATTAATGAAATGAACTTACCATCTTCTAACAAAGGTACACCAAATCTTACTCCACTTTGAGAAACTATTACTCTTTCTGGAGGAATATATTTATAAGAACCTATCCTTACTGTTCGACATAATAAAGCAGTATGAGGCGATCCAACGGAATTATCTGAAAAATATTTAATTTCACTCTTTATTTGTTCACTTGAAATCGAAAGAAAATTCGTCTTCTATCAACCTACACAAGTAGAATCTAATAATATGTAAAAGATACCTTTTATATCTTCATTTTCTATGTTATAGTCAGAACATGGGCTAGAAATAGAATTGTTTGTAATTATTGGTTCCTTTTCCAGAATGGTATCCATTTCCTCACTAAAAGCATTACTTGTGTCGTGAGAAAACGAACTGTTATTAGAACCATCCAACTTTTTACTTTTGCCTTCTTCTTCCTCATCCGAAGATATTGTTAAACATTCTGCAGAAAAAAATATAACTACAGTATCTCTGCAACACAATGACTTTGAAATCATAAACTATATTTTTACCTGGTTCCTTATGAACAGGTCTTGCTCTTGAAATACCCCGTCCTCTTCCTCTTCCACGTTTATAAACCGATCCATCTCTTTCTAATTTTTCTAACTTTGCTGATGAATTTCTTTCGTTATTTTTCTTGTAAAAGGTCTGAAGAAATAAAGACGATTTATTATGTTAAATTTTATGTGTCAATATATCGTATCATGAACGCAGTATGTTACAAAAAATGGTATATTACTAATAGTTAATTGGATAAAAACAGTTTATTATTATGCTATTTTTCTTATCTTGTAATCCTTACATCAACAGAGATCATGGTCTCCTTTTTTTCCTGTATACCCATAGACATAGGTATGGATTTGACATCCTTTGGTAGCTTTCTTTTACATCTTAAACATCGATTAAAGTCAATTGAACTGATGCCACAGTGTGAACAAACAGCAAGCATTCCCTCTATGTATATAGGTTCCTAATTTTATACAAAATTTATTGTAAATACTTATGATAAAATATATACATAACAGAAATGTAAAATGACTTCATCAACTTACCTCATTTTGTTGCACAGGGGTGCTGTTTTCATCTGGTGAACTGAAATATTTAGCAACATGTTTTATTAGCTATAATTAAAGCACTAAAAGTATAACTTCATTCACTTTAACAGAAGGTTTACAACATATATGTGAAACACAAACTACTTACAAATCTAACATTAACTTCTAATAAGAAACAAATGACATAATAACTTACCTAGGGGACTGCTCTTGATTAGCGTTTTTATTATCTTGAGAACCATGATTTTCACTTGTACTATGTGATGCAGTAGACCTGGCATCCACAATATAATTTATACCCAATGTAGGATCAGAAACTAAGGAAACATGCGTTGATCCGCAATATACGATATTTGCCTAAAAATTCAATTACTTTTGTAGTAAAACACCACGAAATTCTTGAATAGCATGGTCTTAATATTGAATGTACCTGCTCCAATAAATCTTGTACTGTACAATCCTCATTTGGTATATCAAATGTAATTAATCTTTGTTCACCATTAGAGAGCGTAACTAACATTTTGGCAGTATTTCCTTCTATTTGTTGTTGAACTATAGTTTCTGCTGGTTTACGTATAATTTGTTGAAGATAAGCAATACTTTCAGATGAGTTATTTTCTTCATTTTGTGTTGAAAAATTCTGCTGATTTATCTGTGTTTTTTCTGGTGGTGGTGATTCTGGGGATTCAATATCCATGGCATTATGCATATTTTCAGGTGGGGGTGAGAGGGGCGATTGTAGAATTTTTTGCGGCGTGGATTGTTTCTGAAGTTGTTGTAGCTGTGATGCAGATAACATCTGTTGTCTTTGCTGAGCTGCATTCGTAGTTTGTTGTCGTGTAGGAGTATTTACTGAACCCTGCACTGATGTCATATTTGATAATCGCTGTACATTACTTCCTTGTAACCTTTGATCATTTTGCAGTTGTTTCAATTTTGCTTGCTCCATTTTCGGCTGCAGTGTCTTCAATAAATTCTTCGTCATCAAGGTAGGAACTTGAGGTCGGGCATTAGCTGTACTCAAGGAATTATGTACTTGTGTAGAAATTTGTGTCACATTTTGTCCAATAGGACTAACTGACTTATTACAGAATGAAGGTGTAGAACCTCTAATAATAGACGCATTAGGGCTTTGTAGTTGAGTTCCTGTGTTGCTTACAGTCACCCTTTCAACAGTGGACGAAGAACCAATCTGTATGCTATTTGTTGAATGTCGGCTTCTATTTTGATATGATCTAAGTGGCTTCCTCTTCACAGTTCCAGCATTCAATGGTATTTCACACTGTCCATGCAGATGAGTCTAAAAATTACATTAATTATTGCTGTATTAAAAAATATATTAACCTTTGCACGACGAATGATGAGTCAAAATGACTAGGGTTTCACCAGCCGTCGCGTAATTGCGAAAGTACCCGTCGTACGAGGGTTCAAAGAAAAAGAGTGATACATATTTATATTTACTTGTGAAGAAGTATTATTTTGATTCTCATTTATATTGGCAGTTTGAGTTTTTTCTGATATCAAAGCATTCTGTTTTGAAACTGCATTTACATTAATACTATTTTCCTGCATTTTTATCCATTGTATTTGCTGTCCATCATTATTACAGCCTATTAATGCTTTAGAACCTAAACATATGATACTTTTGCAATTAATTATTTCATAATAATAAATTCAATTGTCAAATTTTTACCTACTACCAACAGAATAAATAAAATTCCATTGAAATTTTGATAGTCTTACCTTTATTATCTGCAATATTTACTATATTTCCACTGACAGTATTAGCATTCACTGTTGTAGCCTTTAATACACCTTGGGCTGAACTTAACTCACTTGCATTTGTCTTAATTATAAAAACGTTTTGTCTGAAATTAAAATGTATTAAGTTGAATACATTACATGCTATACATGTATAGTAGTCAGTTAGCAATTGCATAGAAAAATTAAAAATAATAAGGCAATACTATACATTTTGCATTCCCTACTGTGCAAAGCTTAATTGTACATAATTATATTTTTATGATCTTTATTAGATAATACACAAAAGAATTTACATACAAAATGTTAATTACTGATATACATCAAGCAATAATAAATATATTATTTTCAGTCTTGGAAATTTTTTTCTAAAATGGAATGCTTCACAAGAAGTGCTCATAAGAAGTTGTACCATATGAGAGAAAAACTTAAAATGCTAAATATCATTTTTGTAAATGAAAATAACGAGGAAGAAAGGGTGCATTGGTACAGTTTTTACTCTGATTTTATAAAATACAATGTTTGTAATAAATTTGGTATGATTTGATTACTTATAAGGCAAATATCTTATAATAAACTATTCCCCAAATATTTTGGGAAAATTACACAAATAATTGAATATATCTTTCACATCAGTACAATTCAAATTTTTTACATAATTTATATACAGATCACATTAAAATAACTAAACACACAATTCAATAACAAATAATCAGTAACAAAAAAAATGATATAGAATGAAAAATTAAAAAATTATTAATAAAACACAGAATAAATTTAAAAGTATGAAAGAAAAATATACAGAATGAAACAGTAATTGAATATTAGTACATTATCAAACAATTCATTTAAACAGATTTATCTCTTTGTTTTTTGTGTGCTTTTTGTTTTTGTAATGAACATACAACAGTGACTCTTCAGTATGCATTGTATTTCATCTTATTCTTCATTATAATGAATTTATTTTCAATGAAATAATGATTGCACTTACATCTCCTTATAGGTGCTTTGCAAAATAAATATAGTAACACAATATGTCCACATTTCACTCACTATACTTGCTGTAGTTCAGATTATCAGAATATAGTATTCATTCTCTAACTTGGTAAAAAGTAGTAATAGTCAGAAAAAATTCCTTTGAGGCACACGTGTACAATTTGTTTAGATGATACATTTTACAAGATGCATTTTACCATAAAATAATAAATAATATAGTCATTGCTGTGTTGTGTATAACTATTTATCACCTTTTTGGCATGTTATTTTTATACATGTGATGTGACAGAAGACTAGCTTAAGAAGTGTTTAATGGTAGTGTTAAATTTTTGTACAATATGTCATAATAATAAAAATCAGTTACTACAATGATTAAATAACTTAAATATGCAAACAATCGAGTTTTATTTAAAACATATTACCATATACATGAAATTATATAAAGCCAATTTACAAAATTGTGAATGTAATATTATAAATGTTTTATGGTTTAAAAATTTTAACTGCAATCACATTACATACTGACATATATATTTTCACAATGCATAAAGTAGGTATGAAATATATCTTTTACAATTGATAACATGCTTCAAGATTGATATTTAGCTTCAATAACCATTATTATATACCAATACCCCCTTCTTTTTCCTCAAATATTCAACATCTTTTATATTCCTAAATATGTACCAACATATTTATTTACAGAAATTGGAAGCAAAATGATATCACAGTCCTACTTGTATATTTAGAGAGTTGAAATACATGCGCACAAATTACCCTTGTTCCAATTGCGTTGCAGAGATTTGATTCCCCAAATTAATTTGCTGTGAAAATATCGCCTGCCCGCTGTTTTGTGGTGCAGTGGTATATGTTAAGAATTGTTGGGAACCGTTACCACCATTATTTATGTCTTCAAGAACTAACTGAACACTTTGCCCATCTACAGAGCAAATTCTCTGTACTTCCTCAAGCGTTAATGTACCACTGGCATTTGTCACAAAATTATAATACTGTGCCATATTATTCAAAACTTAACTACTTGCAAATATGATCTTTTATCAATCAATCTAGATCAATATCAAACTGATCAATATCACTACTATATTGGATTACACCAGTCCATCAATATCATATCTGTAGAACGATGAATTAGTGTCTGCACTAGAAAACCTATTAAAAATAATTTCAAGTTACTTATAAATTTTACCATTTACTTTTATGAAGCAAACAATATAATTCAATAGAAAAGAAGAAATGGAAATATATAGGCAAATCTTAAGAACTAAAAAGAATTGGAGTAATAAAAGATATAAAATCAATATTAATATTTTTATTATATATTAAGTAATTGTATGTATTTAAAGCTTAGTTTTATTGAAATGTCTTACACAATAATAATACATACTATAGAACTACACTAATTATTGAAAATCACATATTTGCAAAAAATGATTTATTCTTGGATATATTAATACCCATACGAATGAAACAATTAATGCTATACACATTTATGGCATAAAGTATCTATATATTTCATGTATATTGTTGCAAGCATTTAAAAGACATATATCCTAGAAATTAAAACCAACGTTCAAGTTACAACATGTAATTTCAACGAATATAAAAAGCATACTAAAAATATCCTGCTTTCTTATAAGTAAAATATTCAACTTCTTAAGTAGTCTCCCACAGACAATTTTTTATAAGTTATGTAAAAAAGTTCTAAATGGCTGTATAATTAAAAATCAAATCTAGATATAAACTTCTGATGTACAGGGCAATTTTATGAACAATGAAAACATCTGCAAGTTTTTGTACAACATGTGCTTCAAAGATTTAAAACTTTGATAACAACTTTTTAATAAAAACTAACACTACATGTGGGTCACAATTAATAATAATAATATAAGTTATCTTAGAAATAAAATCATGTCTCTAAATTATAGTACTATGTAAATTTTTAAACAAGAAAACTTGTAATGGCCTTCTAGTAGAAAAATTTTAACATAGACACAATTGCATAAAGAAATGATATAAAATTTATTATCTTTATGTACTAACTCAGAATTTTGATAACATATTATTTAATATATATTGTCACAATTATCACATGAGTTTTATTATGAGATACGTTCTATTATTATATATATATTACGTATTCTCCTACAAGTGAAGACAAATTATTTTTGTAATAACATTCTAAATTTATTGATTCACCACACAAAATTTATTTAAGATTCACATATATTTCATATTTGATTTAACTTTTTATATATGCAATATACTACAATATAATATAATAAATTGATAGAAACAAGTCTCTTAACAGAATTTTATTTTAATTTCATTACTTTGGACAATAGAAGCTCCATGAATTGAATTATTTTTCAATTTAGAGAATAAACGGTATGAAGTTTTGCAAAAAATAGACACGTGTAGACTTCTATATGGATAATTTCCATATAAATATTTGTCAAACAAATAAATATGAAGAAATATAAATACTAAAAAGTTTAATAGCATATAATGTAAACGCTATAAAAGAGAAATAACAAGAGCAAAAACAAAGAAATTATGTAAATGAAATACAATAATATTGTAATTAATGTTTATTTCTAATAATAAGCTTTATAATAATTCATTTTTAAGACATTAATACTTTTATTAAAGTTACTACAGCAGTAATATACACTCATTAAATACACATATTTCATAATTCACATGGACAAGATTTTTAAAATTAAAATGTATACCATAATTGATAAAAAATTCCTATGAAATTTCTATAGATTTTTTAAGATTCTTATTATATGCAATATAAGCCCTATTATAAAATTGTTCAAGAGAAAGCTAAATCTATAAAAATTATTCGTATTATCAGTTTTAATATCAATATAGTTATAGCACACGAAGATGTTAACTAAAATTCGAAACAACGTTATAAATACAGAAAATATTTAAATTTCACAAAATCATAACCTAAAAGTCGGAGAAAGAAATCGATCTCGGCTTTTCGGATTTATTATAAAACAGAATTGTAAAGAAAGAACAGAAGTGCATGCATCAAAAATAAAAAATATAATTTTACCATGTATCGTGAAATATATTTTCGATTCAATGTTGAAACGTGCGAGATGAGTGATGGTAGAAACGTTTAAAGATTTTATCATAACCTTGTTTTAAAATTGCAGTCTTGTTACGTTAGTATTATTATAAAATATTGTTAAAAAGATTTGCATGTTCACTGTGCAGTTAAGAAACTTTATTGTCAATTCCGCGATGAAATCATGTGGAATTACCGACTTGAATGCGAACCGATGTCTAGTGCACACATTACAAATTTTTTATTAAACTGACAACCATGATACTTACAGTCGTTTGCGCAAGCTGAAGTAAATATATAATCCCAGATTCAGCAATAACAAATTATCTCTGAGTAGTACTAAAGCTATTTCGTTATATTTCGCGTACGTAAATAACAATTAATACTATTCGCCATTTTACTTGACCGTTTTGTGAAAGAATCGCAAAGCAACCGATAGACCGCAAAAGATTACGCCACTGCGTCACTGAAGTAGAGTTTCCGGCTCCGGTTTTCTAAGACATTAACGGCGCGAAATTTGGTATGTCGTGACGATAATAGTTATATTAAAATGTCTGTAACACGTGTTTAATTTATGTTTGTTCATTCAAAATAGAAAATATTATGAGACTGAATATAGTTAACAATATATAACTTTAAATATCCTCTAGTAAATATGAATATTTAAAATCTAACAATAAATTGAATATTGTTTAAATCATTTTAGTCTATATGTACGAAAATATTATAATATCATTCACTATATTAAAATTAAGGTAATTTTTGGAATTTAAAAATTTTAAAGTTCAAGTACATTATATAATATATTTTCATAAAGGGAGATGGAACAGTTTTTATTTATTTAATAGATTCTAAAGGAAAATCCACATTATCGTTAGTATTTAATTTATTGGAAAAATGATTACAAATAAAAATACATTAAAATATATCCTATTTTCAATTTCAAAAATTGCGTTTATTAATCAGTCATGTATTCAATGTCTTCCCTATATTTAACAACTGATTTTTGTACATTATTAGTAACATTGTCACGAAATAGGGGAATTAATCTCTGCCCACTTCGTTCTAGCGCATAAGAACTAAATGGGAGGAAGTTCTCGATCGTGGGCGTTACAGTTTTTTTACTATTGAAAACAGGAAGTTGACTACGTGAGTTACTTTCGATTATGGTATAACAATATGCTAATTGATACATTCGTGTAATTTCAGCGAAAGTGTGTACAATTTCAGGATGACATGCTTTTAATGGATTTAATTTACAAGTTATAATTTTTGCCAAATCTAACTCCTGCAGGTATAAAATATCTGAAAATAAATAAATATATTGCAATAATTTCTAGAATTAATAGTATACGTTTTATTAAATTACGAATCCAAATACTCACATTTTTTTGAATCAGGATAATCATTATGCCTTTTAGTAATTACAAGAAATAAGGCTTGACAGACAGAATAAAATACAGTATGTTCCTTATTTTCATCATTTATATACTTTGAGTGATCTTGCATATTAATATAATCATGTATCCATTTGCACATTTTAAACTGAATTTCTTTCACTAATCTAAATGAAAAAATACACATTATTAAAAATACACGTAGTACATATACTAATCCATAAATATAATATATTCAACAATTACCCAGTTGTGACAAATGTTGCTGCAATTAAAATACTAGCGATATATGCCACAGACGATTGCCGTATTATAGAAGGGATATTAGGGTCTGATACTTTACGCCATAACCAATCTATAAAAGCCTCCACAACAGCTGTTTTAAAACTACAAATATAGAATATAATATACTGCACATACTGACTCGCGTGAGTTGGTAGAATTACGGTTTCAAATATTTGTAATATATCGAAATAAAGACTCTTTAAAGAATCTATCTGCAAAACTCCTTCAACAAAACAGGAGTTATGCATGTATTTTAGAATCAGTTCCATACACACATCCAATTTATGAGCTATTGGATGTATTTTGTCTGTTTCTGTAATATTATTCTCTCCAACAACATTATTTTCATTACCAAGTGTGCTCTCACATTCACTACTATCATCCATTGAATCTTCATCCTCATTATCTGTCTCTACACGTGGTATGTTTACATCTAATACCATTAGCCTAAAAGAAAAAAAATATTTAATTTCCAATTACAATTTATCGAAAATCACTATGCTTTGATGTATTACCTATTAATAATTAGAGACAGAATGTCAGATCGTAATTGAGGTGCATAGTCTAATATTTGAATTAACGCATAAACATACACTTCGTGTATATGAGTTCCATGAATTAAGTATGGAAATCTTCCTCTAAGTGACTGTAACAGCAACTTGCTAGACCTGAAATAAAATTGATTCATTGACTTTTGTATTTTTATTTAGAAGTTGCATATAACTTCTATATGAGTATTTATATATTCTGTATTTGACAGCAAATCCTTACATTGGCACAATTTTCAATATTTTACAAAGAATGTCATGTATATGATTTAATCTTTGAATATCTTCTTCTTTACACTCTCCTCCTTCCCATTCAGTGTCATCATTTTCATCTATATAAAATCGAAATGTTAAATTAAGAAATTGTACATTAACATGTACACTTATACTGTAATCTCGAAGAACATACCTGGTTTAAATTGTTCAACTAAGTTATCTATCACATGTTTAGCATAATAAATTTGCATACAAATCAAATCTTCTATAAAAGCCTTATAAGCAGATGCTACTTCTAATGACCGATTAGTCCATTTTATTTGTAACAATGTATCTATAAATATTTTATGAACTGGACCAAGTAAAGATATACATTGTCTTACGTTTGCCAAAAATTCAATGAAATCTGTGTCCTAAAATTGAAGAAATGTTGGATTGATATTCCTGTCTAAATAAAATAAAATATATTCAATTAACGTCAAAATGTACCTTAATAGTTGACTCTCGCAAAATACATATTAAATCTTCATAATCCTTAGTGCCATTCCCAGCTTCAAAATTATAAATAATACTTTTAAGATCTTTTGGAAGCTTGAAATAGACTCTATTATTCTGTCTAATAAGTTGTGATCTAACTCCTGGAGCTTTTAAGATCGACGAAACACTGCTAACTCTTGATGATACAACTGACATCTGTTTAAAAAAAAATTTAATATTAAAAATAGACTACACGAACCAGTTTTCGCGGAGGTTAAATTCAACAATCATTTTTCAGTACGTTTAACGTCAGTCTTAAAATCAAATGACGATTGTTAGGTGATATTTATATTAATTTTTGAAATGTCAAGCATATGCTCGTAGAAGGGTGAGGTTATGACAGAATATAGAGACTGAATTAGACGATACTTACTTTTAAGGTTATATCTATAATGTTTTAATATATTAATATCCTCTGAGAATTCCAAATCATATGCATGATTACATTTTGAAATCGTATTGCACGAATATTGTCCCAAAAAAGAATACTTCCGCATGCGTTCTTTAATCACACGTGCTCAGAGACAGAGCCGATTCCGAACACCTACACTATCGATTAGTCTAACCTATTTATACTTTCGATTATCGAAATAATATCGCTTCGATTATTCGAAATGTAGAACGACCACTTTGGAAAGCACGTAGCGTCAGTCTTCATTTGGTCTAGTTATATACCGATTTTTCTTAAAAAAAGAAGCAACAAAATGTTTAAACAAGTGCCCAAAATATTAGAAGCCAGCTCGCAATCTGGAATTGATCATTGGGTGCGTCAAATCAACATGTCATCGAAAACACGTAAGTTTTTAATTACGCCACAAAGAATTCTAACGAATACATAGAAAAAATAGATTCAGTAGAGTAACAAAATAAGTTTTCATACGATCAAAACGTTTTATTAAAGATAACACTAGGTAGTTTCAAAATAATAGAAATTAAATTTCATTATTTCATTGTCTTTCATACATCATACATGTTTGTTAAATCGCGAGGTACGCGTCATATAGGTTGTCTTAATACCGGTACTGTTTCTATATGAAAAAATAAATAACTGCGCCGATATATAAATTAGTAAAGAAATATGAAACTATATATATGTATAATTCATTACAATTTACGTTTTTTTAAAACACCATTACCATTTTGGTGTCACTCTCAACGTTACCGACTGTGTGTAAAATAAGAGTGCAGAGCTATGAGTGGTAAGAACAGAATACTATGTGACAGACCCACAGGGAAATAGATAAAATCAAAATTCCATCGACTTCTCTTCAAAAAAAATGTTAAAATCCAAACTTATGATTAGTAAGGCAAAGAGGTGATTGAAAGACAAGTATAAGAAGTAGAAATAGTAACTGGATTCCATTGAAGGATAATAAAGAGATAAAGTACAACACTTATCCCGGAAGGGGGCGGGGTACATACAAAAAAGGGGTTAAACAGAAAAGAGAGGCAACAGTAGAACTAAATTCAAAATTTGAGCAAAAACTCACCGGTTATGCAAGATGACCACTGGTCATCGGCCAACTGCCCACTGGTCAGGGAAGTCCAGGGGTCAAGGGTCGACCAAGGCCCAGGGTGGTCTAGGGCCCTTGAATCCCTTCAGGATCCCCAGGGAGGTCCGCACCCGCCGGAGGACCCGCGGCAAGTGAGACCCTCGTGCCCCTGCAGGGGTATTTATACTGTCTCGAGGAAGAAGGGGAACCAATCAGAAAAGTTCTTCAGGTGATAAGAATTTCAAGATTGATCTAACGAACAATATTTTACTACAAATTGATATTTTTTATAAAATAATCATCTGAGGAACAATTTCTGGCACATTTATTATTAATAACAATCACACACAGTGTGCACTTGTGTAAGTTATTGATATTTGTAATTCTTAGTTGACGCATGTGGAAATTATTAACTTTTCGTACGTTATTCTTCGTTTAATCTCGCAATTCTTGAAAACTTCTTAATATTTCTTTAACTAACAATTATAAATGTTAATAGCTTGCGATTGTTGCGATCAGTCACTGCTTGCGATTGTTATTAACCCTCGGACAGCGAACGCTGGGTCAGAAGTGACCCTGAGCCTGTTGGCTTTGCACATGAATGGAAAACAGTCTGCTGTCCGAGGGATAATAATTTTCTGGTCACTCGCTTCAGAGTTTCCTGTCGATCCTTTGGAAGAACTTCCTGGATTATCCAGGACTACTTTAGGCTACCCTGAACTATTCTGTCCAGTGACAGCTTGATCGTTAGTCAAATGTCTTTGGCTTACTAGTTAAGTTTTAGACTATAAGATTTTTATGAAGGGAGAACGATGGGCTCCGATATTAATAACGAGAGGTATAATGGTTATCAATTTTCGTTCATTTATAAATATAATTATATTAAAATGAGGAGACTAACAATGTTGAAATGAAATTTTTATTCGTCATATTCCTAAAGCTTATATAAATAATAAATTGTTACTATGTCGAATACAAAATTTACATTTCTTGTGTAACAGTACTGAAAAAACGAACAAATTGATTACAATAAGTTAAAGATTTTGTTCGTGAAAAATTTGATACAAAAAAATTCTTGGACGCAATTCGTATGTTCTGTTTTCCATACTCTTTATATTTTTATTCTTGTAAAATGGAAAAGTATTTCTTTGAATCCTTTCAGGGATTAACATACACTGGCATATTATTTTGTTTCTCCACTAGAGTCGTTAGAGCTTTTTGTATACTTTTCGGCAAATGGTCAAAAAGCATCCTTGGCATTACAATTAATTCCGTGAATTCTTCTGGTTGTGCCCATCGCATCTCATATATTTTCTCTTTGTTGTTACTAGAAAAAACGCAATCATTATGCACAATGTATTTCATTTGACAATTGCATGATATCTAGGGGATAATTAAAATAATCAATCCTCAAATTTAATTAAAATCTAAAGAATTAAAATAAGAAATAATGGAACTATTTAATTGTTTCTTTAAGTATTAATTTGGATTTAAGATAATTGCAAATATTCAAGGATATAAATAGCATACCTCTCTTCATCTGAGTCTTTCGACTTTCGTCTTATTATATGCAGGATTCTGCCTCCTGTATACAATTTTACTCTTGAGAATCTTCGTTTTGTGATGTCGCGCTCATATTTATTACTTTCCTGGAATCAAGCATAACTTCTTGTAAAAATTTCACACACGTGCCGTGTTGTAAAATGATTTATAGATTTTCCTTGTGAGTATCTTTACCTCTGTCCTCGTTAAGTCTCGTTCATTGAGTAAGGGTGATTGGCCCGAGGAAGCAGTCGTAGTCACGTTGCAGTTAGCCCAAGTTTTGCTAAGATCCTTTTGAGGGATTCCAAATAGAATATACCCCAGCCCATTTAAGACTACTCTATACTGAAAAGATAATATTTACTATTATAATTAAAACATAGGATATAATCACTTGATGAAACGTTATTTAACTAATCTTCAGCTTTTGAGATAAAGAACGTACTATAGGAGGGAAATACTTTTTTAATTAGAGCATAATAATCTTCTTTCAAAATTTTTTTTGAAGTTTAAAATTGTTAATATGTATTTCACATTTTTTGAAATAGGTAGTATTTATTCTACAATGCTGTGATGACAAATTATTATGTATAATTATTACCTTCGGCAGTCGGCAAGCATGAAGTGTCATTAATAACGATGTCCTAAGATTCTCTACACTGTCAACACTTAGCCTCATCACAAAATCATCTCCAACTCCTATCGTAAGAACGAATTCTTCCGAGATCCTAGCGAGTTCTCGTGAAAGGAGACCAGCTATTTAACATTTTTTTTTTTATTATTCCGAGTAAAACGAAGCTTGTAACAATATCTAACTACTAAAATTAGGATTATTATTACATTTTCGGAATACACACCTGGAGTAGAGAATGCATAAACTTTTATATCTGGATACCGAGTACGTAGCAAAAAGCCCAAGAGAATAGCTATTCCTGCGCCTAGACTATGACCTAAACACATATAAATGTAGAAATCAATATAGCATGTTTTGAAATTAAAGAATGAAAGTTACTAGGGTCATTCGATTTTTCATTTTTGTTGAAAATTGAGAACACTTTCTTTTTACTCGATATGAAGTGTTTAAATATTTTTTATATTTTTTGTTATCATTAGTATTACATTTTCGTAATTGACCAATTATGAACCACCTTATTATTGAGGTTTTTTTACTTTAATTTGATAAATATGTACTGATGAATGATTCTCAAGCTCACCCGTAAGCATTAAATTAAATTGAGGATAAGTGTTGAATGCCCGCTCTAAAATCTTGTTCTCGTTTAATTGTTTTAAAATCACTTTCGCGCCTATTATCATTCCTCGGTGTGCCTGCGAAGAAAGAAATTTATTCCTATGAATAATTCGTTGAAAAAACAAATTATACTAAAATTTGGATTTGAAAAATTGGTATATGCATAAATAGCATAGGGTCGTTCGTTTTATGTCTTTGATAATAATATTTTACCATTAATCCTGGTGGCACGCCATCACAATCAAAGATTTCAGAATCCGCGGCAATGTCAGTGAATATATCGCGCAGCGATAAAGAACCCCGTATAACAACAACGATATTGTTAGTTTTGTGATCTACGACTACACAATAAGGTACCTGCAAGCATGTAGAAAAATGAGTAATTTCCTAAACAAAGTATAAAGCAGAAACAGAAAGAACATACCTCACACAAATGATTTTTAAATGAAGCGAACAAAATGTCGTCTACTGACAAGTCTGACAAATACTTCACGCCAGCCAAATAGCAATAGCAACAATTGTCACCATGGATCGCTGTGTGTTTTCTTCTGTAATTGAATTATTTTTATTAACATTGTCCCTTTTTTACACTTTTTCTCTTCACCTCTTATTAAATAAATATTACTGTAAATCAATTTCATTTTGGTACAGGTCATATTTCTTTAAACTTTTAGCATTCGAAATATTACTGTGGAATATAGTAAGCTTAAAATAATTATAACATATAATTTGTGTCATCGTAAAATGATTTAGAAACAGTGTTTCGTGTTCGGGAAAAGGTTCTTTTATAAGTGCACTTACCTGAAGCAAGCGCAACAGGTTAAATTCCGAATAATATGAAAGTATCCGGTGCACATGTGCTTGTACAGGACGAATAACCATCCGTAACAAGCCATCGAAAGATTTATGTAATGAAGCGCGTTCTCCAAGGACATCCAACTCGGTGTATCCGAGAAAATCGTGGATACATCTGTGACAAAAATTAACTGTTATTAATGTCAATCAACGCCATACATTGTATTTAAAAGTGTGAAGAAAATTATTGTTGTCCCATCATGCTTGGAAATTATTCAACAAGAATATGTCTCTTCACGCTCTGATTGACTATAATTATTTTATAAAAAATTTATAATTCTAACTTATGCATCTTCAATCACATTTTTTATTTTGAGTATCTATACTTTATAGTTTTCAAAGTCAACACTATGCATTGTATTTAAAAGTGTGAAGAAAATTCTGTTGTTCCCGTCATGCTTGGAAATTATTCAATAAAGATATAAGTATGTTCTCGCTCTGATTAACTATAATTATTTTATAAAAAATTGATGGTTCTCTCTTATGCATCTTCAATCTGATTTTTTATTTTGAATAATTATACTTAATAGTTTTCTCTAAAATTTTGTCATTTTTAAGGAGAGTCAGAGATGAAAAAGGGACAGTTAATTTTTGATTTTTTGAATCTCTTTAGCATAATCGTGTTTAGATATATAGGCGTGTTTTATTGCTGTATTTGCAAGATATTGAAATCACGTAACGAATTATCTGATTTTATGCTGTGAATGTTATTATATCAGAGTAGAAAGTAGAAGCGTGCAACGTTATACGTACCGCTAGTATATGCTGGCCTCTCAAGGAGATTCAGACGACGTAACTCATGGGTTTCACGTTTCTGTCGAATTCTCAGTAGAATGCATCCTGCGACTACGTCTGAAGGCACTAGGTCCGTGCCACGGAACAAAGCAGTTATCAGGCCTATGAACAATACCTTTATTATTATTTTATTAAAATAATTTAGAAAAGGTTTCAAACGAATGCACAGTGATTTTAGAATTGTTTAAAACGTCAGTCTGACAAGATAGTTTTTCTAAATGTAGGTATTCTGCTTAAAGAGAAGGTACATCAATAGCAACAATAGAGTAAAGAGTTAGAGCAAGTGTTCACAGTATAATTAAACTTGGATTATCCAATCACCAAAGATAATTATTAACGACATACGGTGTATCGTTAGTTAATCACCCAGTTAGTCAAAATTAAGATCGAGGATTAATGTTTCACACAGGAAAATAGGTTTCAATTCCATGCATACATTAACCCCTTATAAAAAGTCCTGCCTACTGTGAGAATTAGAACAGAAATGAAAAAGTTGTGTTGCAAAATTTTGTTCTACGATGTACGAATATGTTTTAGTAATATAGTTTGTCTTTCGTAATTAAAAGAGCACTTTATATATCGAGTCTTAGAAACGATTTTTAGATAGGTAACCATTGTAGCGTACAGACTAAAATTTGTAAAAGATACTTTTTGAAGATCTTATCTATGCACGAAATGTTTAGGAAATTTTTGCTTGTAGCCATTTCTACGTGTTTCGTCTTTGAGAGTGTTCACACGACGCAAGCTGTTTGTGTATCTCAAGATCATTAAATTTCCATAAGGTTGACTTTTACAAAATTATTTAGAAATAATTTGCATAAAAGACGTATAGAATTTACATATGCAAGGCGCGTCAAGTAGACTGTTTTCTAAATTATTGCAAAAAGTAATCGTAAAAATTTGCTTCACACTTTAGAGAGCAATTCATTTTTCTATCTCTTAAATCAATTAACGTGTTTTTTAATATTTGCAAACATTTTCCATACTTTGTCCAACCATTGTAGTTCGACGAATATCGTAAATTATATTTAAACTTAAAATTCACCTTATCAAATATTTACCAGTTTCTTATAATTAATTTACTATGTATGATGTCGTTTATGTTAATGTTTGAATTATGACCAAATTCTGACGTTCCATATTCAAACAACACTTTAACTACTTCCTAAAATTATTTTAACGAGCTACTATTCCTTTGAAGTATTTAAATAACGAATTCAAGGTGAAAGAAGACAGAGAATAAAACCATTGTTGCGCTCATCAATTAGGAATCCCGCATAAAGGTCCCATAAAATATAAAAATGTTCTCTAAATATGTGAAAGCAAATTTGATGACATAATTCTCCGTTCGTAACATTTGGTATACTTCAGCACGAGCGAAGGAAATTTTCCCAGCACTTTACGTGCACGATCTCACGCGAATCCGGAGTCGTTTTCCAAGAGAAACGCACAAAGTAGAAGGCACGTTCTAATTTCAATGCGGCAGGACTCTTTCTAGGCCAGCCGTACCTATGTCTCACCAGCGACATGTTGAAAGGTCTCGTTAGCGCCCTCGTCTTTTTGCATCCACCAGAGAAACTTGAATCTCCGAAGCCAGATGCTCGAAGCCTTGCTGTGCTCGTCTAAACTCTCGAGATTCTTGTTGGCCATGGATCCTAAGGGATCGAAGATCAGGGCCAGACCGAAGACGGTCAGGCCTATGAGGATCCAGTCGAACAGTACCAGAGCTTGCACCACGGATGTCGTGTAGTGATCGTAACCGCATTCGACCTTTGGCCCAAACATCCATAGACTCCCGATAACGTTCCATGAGATCTCAGGTAGAAGTAGTAATATCCTGTAGACGTAAAAACGTTTCGATTTTTATGGGAAGCGTGAAGTCACCTTTAGAAATACATTCGATGACTGATTGTTGGCTGCGCGATTGTTTGAGGAGGCAATATTTAAAAAACTCGAGAGAGACGTATTGGTATGTTACCTGAATGGACAAAGTCCATTGGTTGGATGAAAAACTAGTTAATTTGCTCTACGAGTTAACATTACATTACACATTTTCTTGGAACGACGTGATTGTTCGAAAATTCAGACGCACATGTCCGCGAAAATAGAACACTTAAGCTTTATATTTACGGTGCAATATTTCAATACGATATTTTATATCCTGTGATTAATGTTCGCTATGTTTTATGATTATTATTCGTGTTAATATTTTGATGAAGAATTGCATTGAGAATACATTATGACGCGCAAAGGAGTTCATTAGGCCTTTGCATTGCAAATTGGTCAAAGTTATAACAACACTAGCAATATCTCTCATTATGAATAATAGAGTAAGGTAAAAGAAATCTGCGCTACGGAAAACAGGAATTTTCCGTGAGAACCTATGACAGCAAGTAGCTTCGACCAGGTCTAACGTGTTATAATCTCTTTGACCTTATTCAAATCCAGGAGTAACGTCATTTAAGTCATCAATTAAACTTTTCTTATTGATACCTTAATTACGATGACTGAGGGAAGTGCAGATTCGTTACTAATGCGGTCAGATGTGCGTCACTAAGTATTATGAAGGACTGATTTGTCGTCGCTACAGATCGGCGAAGCACAATTTCGCTGCCGTCAGTTATGAGACATTTACATTGATGCACGTTCGAGAAAATCAATATTAGAAAACCGATCATTTCTCTGAAGTGGAGATTGCTATGTAATTTTCGCACGTTCACTCACTTAACTGTCAAGAGCGGCTCCACATATTTACGAGCTCGCGTTTCCATGATAGCTCCTCTCGCGCTGAGCCTTGCGATGATGAGCATGAGCAGTAGGGACACGACGAGCAACGATATTTGTCCTAAAAGGTACACGCGTACCAATTCGCCTCCTAGTTGACAGCTCCATGTGTATTCGTAGTATCTAAAGCAAGCAGTGCCAATGAGCATCAACCTGCGAACAGAAAAAATTTTTAAAGTAGGAATGGAGATTTTTAGCATAGTTAGGTGATTGACTCTTTGGTTGCTGAAATTCAAATTACTAGAACCGTATCTATTAATTATACATATGCAATTCTTTTATTAAGAATTTATTGCTGTTTCTGTTATTCTTTGGCATTGTCTTCCTATTTTCTCTCATTCTGTCCATTTTAGTTTTTATAGTGTGCTTAAAAACGTTAGATTAATTCTATAAATTCGTTTTGGAATATGATCCACGTGCAAGTAAATACTTCGCTAGTGTCTATAGATGTGCATTACAGATTTTGTAGTAAACATAGATGTACGTACATAACACTTGACGATGCAAAAACTGTATTGATTATAAGAATGATTATAAAGTCAGCGTTGTCGACACAAACGTTTTTGTCAGATAAAATATTGTTGAATGACAGGTGTTACTTGTCACAGTATTCCGTGCTACCTTTCCGTGATCGTTCATAAGTGGTTATCATGAATTTAAATTATTTCTAGCGCCTCTAGGGTTTCGAAATACCCTGACTACATTAATATCTAATTAAAATTCATGAATAGTATAAGTAGTAATTTAGGTATTTCTGCAAAGAAATAGGAAATGCTTAATACGTTTTGTAATACTGATTTCGTAGTATCAACTAAGGCGAACAAATGTTTCGTGAGGAGAACATAGAATGTAAATTAGACTTTACTATGTCAAAATCTTGGATTTTATTATGTATAAAATTTTAACGAGTCAAGAATTATTCAAATTGTTTGCATTTCAAATAAGACCAATGGAGATATCTCTAAAAATTGATTCTTACATCACTAGCACGGTTTACATTAAAATATAACAAGTAGTTTAAAAACTGTGACAATACTTGTATGTTAAACTCGTTTTTTAAGAGGATTAAAATCAGATCGACTACAACTCATTTGAATATTTAAGCAATTCAATTCACCCTTTTTCTGTTATTTATAATGAGTCGGCCAAAAAAGTTATTGCATATCCATAATAAAACTGCCACAAAATTAAAAGGTCGGATTACGTAAATAAAACAAAACCTTTACTCACCAAACGGTTCGAATAAAAATCTCAAACAGGCCAGGGTAAACGAGATCATCGGTCGCTGCTAGCCATTTCCTCCCGAAAAGTTTGATCGCAGGCATTTCTCTGTGAAAACATACCGCAACTATGAGAACGGAATACTTTTCCTCAATAACGCGGACCAACTCTTGACAACAGTCGAACGTGCTTCGTAAATAAATAAGTAACAGAAAACCGGAGTAAGAAATTAACATTGTCCTGTACTAGTATTCCTTCGTAAAATACGGGAAATACCTTGGAAAATTTCCTCCAAACTGCGCGTATCGTTAACATTTCGTGGTTTTGTGGGATTCCTTGTTAACATTGTATTGCATCAAGATCCCACAATGTAAAATTATGGACACACTTTAGAAATTTTTCTAGGCTGACGTCAGAAGTTACGTATCGTGTACAGATTTCATAGGAAATTAGATTTCTCAGTATATTACTCGAATACGAATATCTCAGCATATTACTCGTCACGAGTAAACTATAATTATCATTCGATATAAGTAACTATTACATTCAGAAATCCTATTTGAAATTTCTCTTAATGAAATTTCTCTAAGAAATGAAAATGAATGGGTTCCATCACTCCTGAAGTAGAAAGAGGTCAGTATTAAATCACATCCAAACATTCTTCCTCTCTGAAAAGTACTTTTCTTCTGAAACATTCCTTATCATTCAGAGATGTATGAAGTTGTAGGAAAGGAAAATTATAAGGCTAATATTCATATATTTGCCGTCACGTGGAGCCTGTATCTCTTTCCCACACAGTAAAATAAATCTATTACCAGATACGGTACCTCAGTCTACCAGATGTGTTTAAAATTTTCGACAGGAAATCGAAACAATTTTGCTCCCACAAAACGATCTGATCTTCATATCAACGAACCTCCGATTCTCTCAGTGTCACAAACTTCAGTGACATTCAAATGCTCGAGTCTTTGCTACAACGTATATCTCTGATCTCAAACCAGAGAGCAGAGAAAGCGTTGAGAGAAAGTCTTTGTCTATCCTACATCTGAGAGGATTGACATAACGTTCACGAGTGGACCCTGACCGTGTCAAAGATCGTCTTTTTTGTTCCAAATTCTCGAAACACTTTCACGCACTTGGCGAAGATACCTGCCGACAGAGGATTCTGCGTCACTGTTTTCTCGCTGGCAATTCTAACTGGACATCCTAAAACCTGATCTACGAAATTACTCAAATAGAAGATTAGTTACTTAACGATCATCATTCCCAGTCGCTGAGAGCATCCTTCTGTCATTCCTCCATCGCTAATGGATTCGTTGATCTTTGTCTAACTTAAGTACGCGACCGATGCTGTTGCGCCTTCGGCGCTTTTTTTCACCTTAAAGTGCATAGTGGTCAAGGATGCTTATCAATTATTTCACGGCGAGGCTTCGCTGTTATTGTAAGGTACCTTGCGAAATATCGATTACGCTTTATGCTATTGCTAGTGCTACTTCCACGGAAGTGATTCTTGAGAAGTAATGTCTTAGGTAAAATTCTGTTTGATGTGGCTCTTATTGATTATTTCCTGTTTTTACGTAGTTGCTGATTTTTCGATTGTTCTTCGTGAAATCAGAAGAAATTTCGTTCCTCATAATGGAATTTTTGCTTAGTCAAGATTCAAACAATTATTGAGATTTAATTATTTGTAGTAATTAGAGCGTTTACTTGATTGAATTGTACGATTTGTGGTTGAGGCAGCACCTTGGTTAACAAGTATACAGAGTGTCTACGCTGAAGGAGTCCATTTATCTCGTCTGGTTTTAATGACATAAAGATCATTGTTCTGAAGCAGGAATTTCATAGAAGAACAATCTTTTATCTAGGATCATTTTGTTTTTAATTTTTTAAAATTTCATGTTATTAAAAACAGAAGAGATATTTAGCTGAACTGGTTCAGCTTAGACACCCTGTATAAATAAGCAGCAAATATTCAGTTTTGTGTATACAGTGCATATACAGTACAAGAATTCGATAAATTATAGCAAAACTGGAATTTCTATTCCTCCAAAATTAACAGAAAATCAATAGAACATGAAACACAAATAAAAAATAGTCTTGAGAAAATATTAAAGGAAACATTGAATGGAACACCACAGAAAACTTAACAAAATTTCTGTCAACCTCCTATATCTACAGAAGCTATTCTCGCCTTAAAAGTTCATCCTTCGATTACCTAGACGCGTCATTGAAGACACTACATTACCATAAAATCACTAGAGACTAGGCTGAAAGATCGACTAGCCCAACCCACTATACTAAACTCTTATCCCATCACTCAAAATATACTCTCCAAATCGTCACGAGAACGAAAAACTGCCGAAGAATAAATCGCCGTCAAGGTACTCCAAGGTACTTCAAGGTACATTTACCTTGCCAACGAAGCGTCACAGTATCTCCGTGCAGCCTCGGACCATTCACGAGATCCCACTTTTCTGCATGCACAATCACTAGTCCAGTCGATCGCGGCAGGATGCTGGCCAGTTTTACCGTTTTATCTGGCCTCGCGACAGGTCTCGGAGTTTTTTGCTCTGAACGGGGGACAAGGTCTGGCCGGCGTGCACTGACATTCAGGACCGTTGACGGTGGCCGAAATCGAACTGACAATGGGGCACCGACTCGCAGCGCGCGGCAACCGAAAACCGCTGATGCAGGTCCCGCGGTGGAATGCGATCGTGTGTGCAATTTTCCCCGCGTACGACGCGTGTCTCGTCGACGTCGCGGCGGCTGTCGTGCTCCTTGAGAGCGAAACGGGTCGCGTCGTTCGAAAAATTGCACCGGCTCGCGGCGCAGATCGGCAAAATGCGCGCACAATGCGCTCACGGTAGACCCGTTCACCTTGTTTCGCAGCACCCCGCGTCGAATCACGCGAGCTGGTTGGCCGCGACTGTCCAACGCTGCCAGAACTTTCCCTTCGTTCCTTCTCGATAACGCGTACGTCCGCTTACGAAAAAACGAACGACTCCTCGCGGGGATAACGCGGCGGCGGCCGATGGTAGGAGCTGCTGGACAGGTGCCCCTGCGGCCCGTTTTATTGCCGCAACCTCTGCGCTGCACTTCGCGCGAAAAATTGTGAAACGAGATTGGCTGGACGATTGTCGGGGCTGGATGGTGTCGGTGGGCTCTCGGATCGGGTTGAATGTTTGGCATAGAATGGCATTGGAATTGGTAATGTTAATAGCGGGATTAGGAGAGTTGTTGAAATGAGTAGACTGTGGTGGAATGAGCAGTATGTATTACAGTGTTGATGCTGGGAATACCGGTACAGTCATTACTGGTTTACGAGACTGTAGATGTTAGTGGCTGCGTTAATGGTGGAATACAGAAGCAGTTGCTATGACTGCTTCAGAAAATTCTGTGTATTAATATTAACAGTAGAATTGTTAGGGTAGTCGATAAATAACTTGAAATTCTATGAATGTTGTTCATACATTAGTATTGAAATTATCGAAGCAGGCAGTGTGATTTGTTTCGAATATTATGAATGTTAATGTTACTTGAATAAATGAGAAACTTTTTACTACAGATGGCATTGAAAAGTTTGTTTAAGCTTATTATTTTCCTGGTACGATAGAAATGGAGTTTTATATAACATTGTATAATTTTTACTTTATTCGCGGTTTAGAAAGAAATTTAGTTTCATGTTTGACAACGCGAAACGAATGTTTTTTATCGATTTCTTATAGTATCTTCGTATATATTTTAAAATAATCTCTGAATGAAATGGAAAATTCTTTTTATTTTTATGTTCAACCTGCTTTTCATACTACTTGTTTTTAACATCAGTTATTCGTTTATTCATTTGTCTTTATGGCATGCTCATTAATTTTTATAGTATATTCATTAATCTTTTGTCTACGTTCATGAATATTATTCTACTTGCTGTACTTGGAATGCTTCATGCTATTTTAGATCAGTAGACTTCAAACGTTTATACAAATATGTATCTTTATCGAACTGATTACACCCTGGCAAAAGATTATTTGTTCGTTTTCATGTTATAAATCGTGTCTGTATATATTTCTATGTTTTCTACAGATATTGCGTATTTTACGTCAGTATTGGATATCTTGCATAGTGTAGTGAATACTCAGTTTCAGTGTCGAGTAAACGAATGACGACAAATATGCTACAGAATTATAATGGAAGAACTTGTTAAGTCATAGATAAGGATTAAAAGAAAAGTTGTGAAGATGATACTGTTAAATGTAATTAGAATTGTAATTGTAGCAATACTGGATAATTTACTTTGCAAAATATTCTAAGAAATTGTGTAAACGATATTTAATTATGGGTAATCAACTACGCAACAAACTGATGAATTATTAATGATATGCATTCAGAAATAGAGACTAAATTATAAATTTTACAATACAAAACACACATTAGAGAACTGTATTACTTTCAGTCGGTAATTTATGTATCTAAATACAACTTTTACAGTATTTGCTGGGCCATTTTATATTTTATATTTAAATTTCATTTTTGACTTTTGAACTTCCATATTTAATACATGAAAACTTTTTTAAATTAATCTTCTCTTACATGAACTATGTAATTTCAAGAAACCTGTGTCCAAGAGTATTGTTCACAGTTTATTTAATTTGTCATTAACAATGCCTGTTCTGCAAGAAGTTAATTAAATATTTTTCAAAATGAAATTTCTTTTCCATATCTGTTAGTAAGAATCTCTTTACTTGAGAGAGTATCTAACAGATGGAGCCATGTGTACAAAGCACACGAGTGATATATTTACAATATCCTATCAAAATTAGTAATCGATACTGAGAGATGATACCTATCAGAAAAGGTACATAAATAAGAAATACAGAAAAAATAATCGATATTTCCTTTGATAGAATATGTGCATTATTAAAGTAATATGTTGATCTTAAATTGAAGCATAAGGAAAAAGGCAGTTTTTATTTAAAAAAGATAAAAAATACTGTATTATGTAGCATAATGCAAACCATAATTTATTAATTAGATTTTATATATCTTATAGACTTTGTTATTTGTGTAGCTAATTTTGCAATATAGCATTCGTATAACACTATACAGAAACACAGAGGGTAAAATACTCTTACTTCAGAAACAGCAGTTACTTAATAAAACATACAAATTGCCAAACAATTTCTTCTCCAATCGATCATACACATTAATTAACACAGCAGAAGAAATTTGAAATTTTTCCATATAAGTGTAAACTAATTCGACTTCATATTGTTACAAACTACAAAGTTTAATTTCTACGTCCACACTATAGAAAAAGTTAGAAGAAACTTTATTAATTAGCAGATTCCAATTACTCTATTATTCATCGATTATTATGCATTCTATACTAACTTAATCAGATTTCTATATTATCATTATTCAACACAGAAGCAATCCATTCAATCTAACCATAACACACCAGCACCTCAAATACATCCACCCTAAAAAAAACCGAATCCCACGAGCGAAAAAAAATCAACTAACCTCGAAGTAGATTCCGAATCTATCCGAGCGGGCGGTCTGATCAGCTACAGGTTCAAACTACTTTCACGGAGATTCTCACGCGGCCCCGGGATTTTCGTTCCACTCCGATCGTCGGGAGCAATCGTTACACGACCACAGGGATCTCCGTATAAAACAGAGGCTTCAATCCACCGCGGGAAATACAGGGGACCGTTCTAGTCATCGGCCTCGCGTCCTCATCATCGTCTCCCGATATTAAAACCGAGCGACGATCTCCCGATGAATTTCCCGACGGTTCCAAGAACCGAGTCGCCCGCCACCCTCCCGTTCACCCTCGGGCAAAATCTCGCCGTACGAGACACCTCTGATCGGAATTAATCAGGGGTATCGATTACGCGGTTCTGTTTCGTGGGCCCTCGGCACGCAGAGACGCGTGCACGGTCTCGCGGTCGAGCGAGACGACACACGTGTGCGTGCAAGAGGGGATGAGAAGATTGGGGGGGCGAGACGACGACACGCGAAGCGGGGTGCAGGGACGAGTAAACCCAAAAACACATAGACTCGAGTCGAGGGAAGAAAGGGAGAGAGCGAGAGGGAGCGAGTTGCGTGTCGTTAAGCAAAGCAGGGGAGAGGGAAGGACCGGTCTGCAAGAAGATTCTTCCAGCTGGGGGTAGTAAAGGTTCGAGCAAGGGTAGGTGGTTGGTTGGGTCGGCGAAGGAGAGCCACAGGAGGACTGGAGGTGAAGAAGGAGGAAGAGGTGGAGGAGGTTGTTGGAGAGTAGGTGGTTGAAGGGGGTGGAAAGGGGAGGGGGAGGTAGAGGGTGGTTTAGTCGGTGGTGGGAGTGGGCCGAGCTAAGACGCGTAATGACGCCCTGAATCAATATGTGAGGCACTGAGATATGCATACGAACTAAGACAACCGCACACCAACCAGCCACGGCTTCTCTGCTCGGCGTCGCGGCGTCCGCGCCGTGGCGCAAAAGGAGGGGAGAAATTAAAGACGAAGCAGGCACAAAAATAACGACCCGCCGGCCGCGCGCGCCTCTCTCCTACTCTATCCTTCGTCGCTTCCATCGCCTCCTTCTCTTCCCTTTCTGCTTCCTTCCCCTCTGTCTTCGCTCCTTGCCACTCCCGTCCACTATCCTCTCTCCGTCCTCCGTCGTCTTCTTTTCCCTTTCTTTCTGTCCTTTAAGCATTCGCCGCCTCTCTTTCCGCGTACCGGCACTCGCTCCGATTCACTCTGTCCTCCTTCCGTCTGCTCCCTCGAAGACGTGACTGCCACGGCTGCGAGATGAGACCATAGGCAGAGGGATACGGTGGTTGTCCCGGTATCCACGAACGACGACGGACGAGGGGATGAACGACGAAGGGGGGGGGGAGGGAAGAGGGAATCGAGAGAGGGTTGACGAGTGGAGGAGACGATCGGTTAGTAGATCGTTTCGATCGGGACAATGGTCCTGGGCTCTCGAGTGGATCCTTGAAACGATCTTATCCGTACAGTCTTAATCCACGTCCGTGCTATTATTCGCTTTGCCTGGCACAAAGAAATACAAATGTCCTTCCCGTAATAGCCTGCGAGTGCATGTATATAGTACGACGGGACCCGAGGCTGTCGCCGCGGGGATGCCTCGAGGTACCGCGATTAGACGGGAATGCAAACGGGAGCGATGTGCCTCTGCAGATTTTGATACGATGGAGGGGCGGTTTTATGAGTGTCCACTTGGCTTCCGGTCTTGGTAGGATATTTGTGGATACACCCTTAGCGATTCTTTAGTGCTTCAATTAGTATCTCGTATGATAATTTGATCTTCGAAATTTGCTTTTGGAACCAAGATCCTACATCTTCCGATAAGACCTCTTCACTCTTTAAATATTGTTCTACTGTAATTTCGTACTATAATTAACCTACTATTTATAACTATTTTTATTACTTTTGTAAATTATCTAAGACTCGAAATAGTTGTAGAATCGGTCCTCGTTGTTTTTGTTGTTTATCATATGTCAAATTATTTTTCTTCTTATTTTATTGCTTCATATTAGAATCATATTAGTAGTACTAGATATTGTCATGTATTCCTATAGCAACTATCACAACTCTCTATCTCAACTTTTAAAAAATTTCGTTTATGACGTAGTGAGTGAAATTCAAAGCACCAGCATTATGTTTTATCCTGATAATTCTTTCATAAATTAATATTTCTCGGATTACCAATTTTTTTATGAAGTTTTCGTGTTGAAGTAATAATAATCACCATCGCGTAGGTACTTCGTGTCATTGATCACATTCGTACAGCGAAAATTCTTTCGTCTAGCTATATAGGTAGATCCCGAGCCAAGGAAAAACGTTAGCTATTTATTGGTATGCTGCACAATGAACCGTTAGACCGCTGATCAATTGCCAACAGAGAAAACGCTCGTAAATATGTCCTAGATGTATTGTACTATGCAAGTAGGTGGACAGAGAAAGATATTCCTCGTGACTCTTGTGTCTGTAGATCTATATCGAAGTTTCAGAAATTAATATTCTGTCCGTTCGTTTTCCACAATTGAAGATTAAAATCGATGCAGTAATAATTAGTAATTCATGAATCAGGTGTACCTATATCTAGTCCACAATATTAATATGGAAATTACTTTAAGGGAAACAGTAGTATAACCCAAAATTACGACGACCACGACAGCGTGAAATAAAAATTACAAAGTAATAAAACGAGACAGTTTTATTCTTATAATAAAGAACGAGAAATATCAATATCTTGTAGTGATAATTCATTCTTCGTTAATATATTTCAATTTCACTAGCGAATATTCAAATTAGATGATTATTACTATGTGTTTACGAAATTGTGGTAAAACATGGACTACGTTCCTACGTGTTTGTTAATTTCAGATAGTATGTTCACAAACAACCCGAAAAGAGTTGGTAAAAGGAAAGGAAAGATTTATGTGTTTCATTTACATGTGACCTAATTCGTCCGAATGTAATCAATGGTCAGGACTTACAAATCAGATTGAAACTCTGATTTGGTTAACTACACACGAAACGGTAATAACCCCTCCTAGGTCAAATTTAATGTAAGGGGGATTGTACAGATCACGAAACCCGAAAGTCAACTATCCTGTGTCTTTTGAACACACATCTTCGTAAGACGACTCGATAATGAAGTCGTATCTCTCAGATATGCTTATTCTACTATGTATATGATTATAGTACTATATTTTTCCAAATACCATGCAGAAATGAAGCAAGGAAGTACTTTAATTAGAAACCCACAGTCAAAATAGATAAATATTATATTAATTTAATACAAACCTAGAATTTCACTTTTTTTAATTTTTTGATTTCAATTGATTATTTAATTCAAAGCTAAACAATTTTTAAAAACTCTGACTTTAGATAAAGATAGAATTAGAATAAGGAATATTATCCCTTTTTCTTCTTTTAATTATTAGATGTTAATGATCGTCTTTAAATTAATTTTATAATATACAGAAATATACAATTTTCCGTAAATTTCAATACGCTTCCAAACTAGAAAAAATTTCCACAAAAATATCAAATATTCTCCACCGAAAAATATGACGACTATTGCAGTCGTCCCCAAACTGATCCATCTACAAACACCTCTCGCTCATAAACAACTTCCCATCCTAGCTCCCCTCACGTCATCAAAGCGCGAACTTATTACCCAGCCCAATACTCGCGCGTACTTCTGAATCGTGCATCGAGCAGTTCGTGTCCAAGCGTGGATCGCAAACATCAGCAGCGTCCTCGCCAGCGGCGTTCGTCACCCCCGACCCTCTCACGTAGCGTCGTAGGGAACCTCGGCGAAAGATCACCGACGATAATGATCATTGTTGCCAAGGCGAGGCGTTCATCTCCAGCGTGTAATCAATATTAAAAGTCTAAAATGTCTCGCGTATGTGGCGGGCTGGCCGCGTGTAGGGGTCGTAGCTCGACGTCGGGAGTTGGGTGAACCCCGCGTTACTGGTTGAAACGAGAAAGCATGGTGGAGAACGGGCAGGCAGCTAGGGGGGCGAGAGGGGCCACGAGTGGTGAGCGGCGGTAGTGGAGGCGGTGGTGGCGGTGGTGGTGGCGACGATGGTGGTGGTGGTACGAAGAGGTGGAGGTTCTCATTAAGCAGCCCGGGCACCGCGCGCTGGGAGTTTAAATAAGAAGAAGAAGCGTTGCTGGAAGAAGAAGGGAGAAAAGGAGAAGAAACCAGTAAGACTAAGGCACTAAGGGTGAGCAGGCGAGCGAACGCGGGAGAAAGCGAGAGGAAGAGGCAAGAAAGGGAGATAGAAGGCGAAAGGGGGTTGGGGAATTATCAGGGCTCGCGCTCCTCGCGAAGGGTTGGGGGTACCGGGAGGCAATATGGCCGCTACTGATGAGTGATGCTCGTAACCCTTACTGCCATCCATCCCTGACAGATACGTCAGTCAGTCGGATCTCTTAACGCACTTCGGAATTATGCCCGCCACGACCCTTCTTTATCTTCATTGCTGCCATTGTCCTGGTCGGAGGCCCTCCTTATTCGGCCAACGTCGCCGTGGTCCGCATATCAGTGACTTTAATTAGAGGGAGCTCTCTTTGCAGTTGATTCTCGATACTTCTTCGCTCGTCTCCTCTAGGAAAATTTTCTACGCTTATCGCGATGTTGCCAGAGTCACGGGTATAAAAATTGATCTATGGTTACGGTAGACATTCCCCACAACAGGGTAAGAGTTTGTTCCTCGGTGGAGCCAATGGAGAAGTCCTTCGCTTACAACGCGATTTAAGATGTTCCCATCGTTCCTGCGTGTCGAGATAAAAGTTCGCCTCGCATGTTAACACAATCGAGCATGCAATTAATTATGTGTAACAACTCGATCAGTGATTTAGGAATTGCGATCAGCACTCCGACGATAATCTACACTACCAACTTCTAATTTATGCAAACATAAATCTCAAGTTTCAGCCGAGGACGGTAGCGTCAAATCGCTACAGGACAATTCGCGAAGCAACTTGCGAGATCAGAATTCACTGGGTTGCATGTGTATAATACATACATACATACAAGTTAACGCGAAAAAGAAGGAAAACAGTAACACCCTAACTTAGTCAGTCATTTACTAATTCATGTATCGCTTGGAACCACAATTTCTTAAAATTGTTAATCAAACGAATCGAAATACTATCCCTACTTAATCATCGTATCTTAATTAATTTACTAATTCATCCATTAACAGAATCCTAGACTAATTCACAAAGCATGAAAAATTTTGAAATGAAACTTCGAAATCGTTCAAAAAGAATTTAAGTTCCATATTTCATCAATAAGTATTATCAAACTCTTATCAGCGGAAGTAAATCAGAACTCTAAAAATATGGCTCGAAGGGATCAGGGATGTCCGCGAAGTTATATGAGACACAGGTCGCCCCGGCGTGGCGCCTTTAACGCTCGAGATCCGAAGCGTATAGGTATACAAGCAAGCCCGACAAAAGGTATTAAGAAGGTACCGGCAGCCCTAACCTAACTGCAGCAACCCTGGACCGATCCTCATCCTCCTTGCCCCACACTCCGTGGCCGTCTTACTCCCTGGTCCGAAGTTAAGGGTGGTCTCTTTGTCTCGCCCCCCCTCGATCCCCCTTCGCTCCCGTCGTATGCGTGGTACACGGACGAAGGACACGCGTGTGCGTGAAACCTCGCAAGACGGACAACGGGGTTGTTGGGTGGATGGCTTGAAGGTGTAGGATGAGAAGAAGGCGGAGGTGGTTGCAAAGGGGGATGAAGAAAGAGAGAGAGACGGAGAGAGAGTGAGTGAGTGAGTGAGTGAGAAAGAGAGGGTGGGAGTGAGAGAGAAGGACAGAGAGGGAGCGAGAGAGAGGGTAAGCGAGAGGAGGCAGTAAGAGTACGAGAGAAAGTGAGAGAAGGGGTGAGGAGTGCAAACGGAGGGGAATGCAAATTAGAAACGCTTGGGCAGAAAGCAGGAGGAAGAGGGCCAGGGTGGCGTGGGAGGATAGAGGAGGGTGGCACTGGCTGAGGAAGGGGGTATATAAGAGGTGGTGACTGAGGGTGGTGGCCAAGGAACTTCACTTATGTAAACCGTGTAACGGTGTGCGCGCTCGCCCGCTGCGTGTGTTCACGCTGCCGCCCACGTATGTGTGTGTGTACGCGTGTCCCCCATGCGTGTGTGTATATATCGATTGCTGGCCAGGCCACCCCGCGGGGTACCCTCCATACTACCTATAGTAATTATTGTGCCCCGCACATGTGTGTATTTGTCGTGAGATTTCGCGCAGGATGGTATGCGTGGCAGAGAGCGCGCGCGCACCCCACCGAAGATCCTGTACGTGTATATCCGAGTTCCTTACATGCCTTGTCCGATAGTCCTTATACCGAGCCACGGCATTTAACGGGTGTCATCCTGTAAAGTGAACTTCTATTCGCGCCCGACCCGCCGCCTGCATTGTTGCGCCTTCGCGCCTCTCGCGCAGCGGAGAAATATTTTCTAAGACGCGGGCACGTCAACCTGAATGGGGATTCCCCCGTTTCTTTCCCGCTGAAAGGGCGGATCGCGTTAACAGCCGACCTCTTTGACGATCGGCATACAGTTACCCTTTACGTTCCTTGGGTCCCGTAACGTAAACTTTTCCTTCGCTATGTGTGCCGAGTATGAGAATAATACTGTGCACAGCGAGCTCCACGTCGCGAAGTTTTAATTAGAAGCATTTGTAACGGACCTATTATTTAGGCTGCGACAAAAAATTCTGAAGCACACGCAGAACAATTGTAATGCTGGAGTCGGCGAGGATTGAACGACTGCTTTTGGAGGGTATATGTTATTCAAGGAAAGGATCTTCGATCATTTCTTTTTTTAGACTTGGTCAATGGCAATAGATTGTATCTTTCACTGCTTTGGTGATTCTAGGGCTGAATGAAAATACAGGAAAGTATATGCTTAGCATGTAAATAAGTACCTTCTGTATTATACTTGAGGAAACATACTATTTCTGAAATACTTAGTTTCTCGAAAAATACTGTTTTAATTTATCGCTACAAACTGTCGATAATCTTGTATCTATAGTCAATATACGAGAGATTAGCATTGAAGCTACGAAAACAGTACCAACTTCTATTAAAGAAAACGTAAACACCATTCCTTTTAATTGCATACATTCCTTATAAAAAAGTAGCAACAACAAACCGATTCCTCCTTCAAGAATCCAGTACTACAATACATCCCTCTCTTAACTAACCCACTAATACAATTATCTAGCAGCTCAATTAAGACCTTAGACTCCAGAAACCTAGGCCCTAGTTCCTCAACGCCACGAAAAAAGATTCTCAGCGCGTCCACGATACTTGCTAGAAGTAGCAAGATGCGTTGAGCCGTCTGTCCACCTGATAGATCAACCACTGCTCGTTCGAAATAAGTGGTAAGGTTACGTAGTGGTGGAACGTAATTCCTTGGTCGGCGCTAGGTCCTTCACGCAGACGTTTGCGCGGCCTGGCATCGTAGGCGAAGCCACGTGTGCACGTGCACATGTGCACACGTATGGTCCGACTCACACAAAGCTGCTGCGGGTTCACACACAATTTCACCGGCAACGGTAGTGCACACAACTAACGGGCCGAAGTGCAAGAACATCCCCGGTGGTCCGTGCAAGCCACCCTCGACCGCCTCGTCCATCCTCTCCTAGGGCAGTCTCGGAAAGGACCTTAAAGGAGGAGGATAGGATAGGAGAGAAGTGGTTAGGAACGGACGGTAGGACGAGAAACGAACGGACCGACGGACGCAGGACAGAACACGTGGTATATAGCAACCCTATCTTGCGACACACAACCACAAGTCATCCCCCTGCTCACGTACTTTGGCCGCATTCTCAGCCCCACGGTTCACCCTTGACTCACCCCCTTCGTCGTTTCGCCTATCTCCATCTCGCTCCACCTCGCCTCGGCCAAACCTCCGATCCCCCTTCGACCCCTGTTGTGTTGTCTCTGTTGCGTTCGCTCGCGGTTCTTCCTTCGGTTCCTCTTCGCCCTCTCTTCCCGCCCGCTTCATCGTGAAACCTCGCAGGCAATCAATCCTCCGTCTTACAACGTACTGACCACCTTCCGAGAAACTTCCACTCGCGGCCAGATGGATTTGAGGAAAAAGTCGTGAATGGTTAATCGCTGGTTCTGCGCCCAACGCGCGCTGCGTTTCATTCGCCGTTGTCCTGGACAGTAGGAGAGGTCTGACGACGAACGTAATTATTCCACTTTTCGGACGAATGGGACGCTGGCACTCTTTTCGGTGAGATTTCGTGGTACTTTTTGGTACTTTGGAACGAAGTTTGGTATGTTTTGATGTTTTTAATTGATATTGTTGTTTTGGGGGTGGGTGAGAGGTTTTATTGGTGTGTGTGTATGTGTAGGGTGTTTTCGAGTTTTCTGGCTGAAGCGTGTTGGCACGTTTTGAGGGAATTTTCAGTGGAAAGGATTAGGATTACTTTGTGAACTAAGAGAACTAAAAACTTGGGTATATTTAGATAACTGTAAACAATTGTGTACAGTTTCTAGATTTAATTGAGGTAAAGAAAGGCACTGGAAGTAGTTATTTCGAGTATTGTAGATGTTAAACTGCTATGGTAGACTCTGTTTAATTATTTTAGAACATTGTTGTCAACCTGAAGTTTCACTTTTTTGTGAAGCAAACATAATCTACAATGGCTGAAATACAATTGAGAAGTTGCACATTACACTCAACGTCGCATAAAAATCGGTAGAACGAAGGAGCGATTCTATAAATTCGAAGAACTCACTTATCTCACAAAGGTTCGCCGTTCCGCAAAGTATGAAGAAGACGAGGGAAAGAATGGAAAAATGAAAATCCTTTTCCTCAGCTTCCACTGTAAAGCCACTCTTTAATCACGATCCCGGGAAAATCATGGACAGTTAATTCGCTTGGCTTCTCCGCCGCCCTCCTTTTCACGGTTATTCCATGCGGTCATTTCCATCTCTCCGCTTTGTAGCCAAAGGCGTTCCACAGTCAAATCGAGAACCAATCAATACCGATAATTAATTAGAAAAATCAGAAAGAAAAAACTCGTGAAACTCAAGAGTTCGACCGTAGCTGGTAGAAAAACTGCCGGAGGCTTTCGTTTGACTCCAAAGTCCCTTCACCTCCTTCATCGACTCCCTCTCCCCTTAAACCACCCTTTCAACCCTCCGTTCTCTCTCTCTCTCTGTCTCTCTTCTTCTTCTTCTTCTCTCTCTCTCTCTCTCCCTCTCTCCCCCATCGTTCGATCCTTCCGAAAGTCCTTCCTCAGCCTGGCTTCCTCCTGGAGCTCTCCTCTCTGTTCTTCCTCGTTCTCAAGCTCATCTCTTAGGGCGCGGTACTCTCATGTCTTCATGCCCCTTCGCCATTGAATAAATTAACGTTTTTAGTTTGCCGATATTCTGGCCGACGCGGCCGAGCCCCGCGTCTATATCTTTCGCCTATTGGAATGAATGAACTTCTTTTTCTTTCAGACGCTGCCTTCGAAGCGAGCCCGTGCTCCTCCGCCGCCGGTCGACAGCCACCCGGCCTATTCAACCGCGAAAATTCCCGAGGAATTTTAATAACTTGGATTCGTACTGATTAAAACGGAAGTCGCATCCGTCCGTCCGTCCTGAGCCAGCTCCGGTTACTACTCAGCGACAGTGAGTCCAATATTTTGCCTCTGTGTATTTATCCCTTTTTAATCTGCGCGCTTATTCTCGCTGGAAGGGAGAGAGACGGTGGGGCGAAGTCAGGGAATTTTTAATTCGTTTCGTGATACGTTCGTTTAACACCGACGATCGTCTGTGTTTCGAGCGATAGCTGTCGGTTTTCATTCTGAGGGTTTGAGTAGACTGTGAATGTTTATGCATTTAGAAACTATCAAAAGTGGGTGGTTATTTCAGTTGTAGTATTATTTTTGGAGGGTGGAAGGGATCTCTGTTTGGATTCCAGTTTTTTTTAGTCGTATAAACGTTCGCAGTCTAGTTACAAGTATTAAGGTATATATTGTTATTATAGTTGGTTCAATTATTTTTTGTATTATTTTTAGAGAGTAGCTCCCATATTGTGAATTCTCACATATTTATTAAAAATGGAATAGTAAACTATCTCTAATGAACCAATTTGAGAGCAATATTTAAATTCAATTGAATTTGAATTAATATCAGTGCGTCATGATACTGTGATATATAATTAAACTCAGGCACAATATAATGATTATCGAAGTACTAGATTCTATTACTCTCTTGAACAGAATATGAAATAAATAGATAGGTGCTATTAATTACACTATGCTGTGACTGACGTCTCCTTATAATGTCATCTTCAATAGAGTTAATCATATCCCATCATATTTATGAAACATAACAATAACGCAGGCTTGTATTACAGAATTACGTTGACATTTGTTTCTTTCCCTACACTGTGTACGAATTTAACAAAATGTACGTAGCTTCTAGTGGTTGTGATATTACTTTATTTTAATAATAATTCATTTCCCTAATTTCGCGAAATTATATTTTAAGACGACAGTATTCTTGCGTATGTTGCAGAGATACTTTATGTAAATAAGCTGAATAAGGTCAGAAACTTGGGCTCGGATTTGCCATCTACTGTCTCTCTCCCTCTCTGGTCCCGTTCACCCTCTTTCCTTCTGACTGTAAACTTCAGCTTTCGTCGTTTCTACGCGTACGCGTCTTACGACATAATTCTACCAACTTCCGTGAACGATTAACCCTTTGGTGGCGAGACGATCGGGCATATTATCGTAAGGTCAGGAGAAATCGAAAGTATACGACTGAAAGTTCGAACCCTTATTACTGCTGCAGAATTTTTTATTGGAAATTTCCACTTGTAAAGAGATGACTTTATTAACGCACATTTCTATACTTTTCGAACAAAATTTTGTTTTAACCACTTTTCGAACTAATTTACTGTAATTAGTAATCGATAATCGTATTTCGTTTCCTGTCGACTCTTAAAGCCAGGAATATAAGGGTCAGAGCTTTGATTTATAAAAATTCTATTTATTGACTGCCGTTTTTGCATTCACGACGCGACAATCTTCATTTTTATTTCATTGATCACAGCACCAGACATTTCACAACCTTGAAGCAATGGCTTTCAATATAAAATTATATTGACTGCACGACTACAGAACGATTCTTTTATTCTTTTTCTCCAGATTAGGAGAAACCCACGCATTATTACAATAACTACTACTTCAGTTTAACTAATGTATTACATCTACCAACAGTAGCTAAATGGTGTGCAATGCACCTTCCTTCTTCAAAAGGTTAATCGTACTGTCAGACATACACCAAGGGATCAATTTATCGATCTTAAATAGTTCCACATTTTCCCACGCCCATTTAGCAACTTCACGTACCCAAAAGCAGTTCGTTGATTCCCATACTGACATAACATCCACGCGTATCGGTCATATTATTCATACTATTAATTAACATACGCCTATTTGCCTAGCTAAAGAAGCTTTCTCTTCCATCGCGGCGGAATGATCGGGAGGGAACAAATTGGCTATATTAGAACCGGATACTTTCTACCGAATATCCTGGTGGCGAGGGAAAGCGATAAGTTACGTGACTCAACGACCGCGGGGATCATTTAATTCCAGTTCAGGAAGAGTATCAACAGTCAGGGGCAGTCCATCGGGGTGAGGGTGTCATTCGGTTTGCTGGTCTGTCGGTCTGTTGGCCTGGAGAAGGGCGCGTGGCGCACGTCCACTATCAATTTATCACCCACCCTCACAACTTTCCCTCTCGGACCTCGTTCTCGTTTTCCCTCTTTTCTCGGGTCGTCCACCCTCCCCCTGGTACCCCCCCTTCCACCTTCTGTCTTTCTCGCTCACCCTGTCCGGGCACTCGCCCCCTTTTTCGTCCGAAGACCCGCTCTGTGAAAGGGGGAACAAGGGGGTTAGAGTCTGTCAGGAGGCGAAGGAGGGACAGAGAGAGGAAGGGCGCCATAAAATAAGAGAAAAAGGATACGATAGCGGGCGAGTGAGAGCGAGGGTGAGCGAGGGGGAGCGAGGAGGAATCGAAACAACCATGACCAGCGCAATCTAGCGGTGGTCAGTTCGCGCTGTAGGACCACCGCTTGTATGTACTCCTCGTTGCGACCAGTTCGTTTGCTTTTCGTCCTACACTCGAGAACGCGACCCCCTCCCATCGTGTAAAGGGTACGTGCGTTCTGTGGCCATCGGGGGTCAGCGTCGGGGGATGGGGTGGCCGCGTAGGTGAACCTGATCTTGTTTGTAAATTAGGCGTGAAATTTTTCTCGAGGGTGGACACTTTGAGGGATTATACGAGGTATGGGGTGAATGTGAAATATGTCGCGAGGAACGACGATATTTCGAGCGGTGTATTGTTTGTTGTTAATTGCTGTAGGGGTGTAGGAATGTACTGACTAAAATCATAAGACTGAAAACAGTTATTAGTATGAGTATCGACTAATTTAATTATGGGTTTAATACCAGGAGAATTGGACAATTATATTATAATAATAATATTAATTTAGAAGCTGATGATTAGTTCAAGTCACTCTTAAAATTCAGAAGGTTTACAAAACATCTCTTAGAGTAATGTATTAAAAAACCTTAAAAATGAATATTGCTATAAAAAATTGTATTAATAACAGTAACAACTCTTTACTCTTTACTAGATATTATTATTACTATAGATATTAAACTACTTCTTAAAATACAATAATTAAAAAGAGAGACGATGAGCAATTAACTAACAAAAGTTACAACATCAACAATGGTACAGCAGAACATTACTATCCACAAGAATTCTCTAAAAAAGAAAAAAAAACAAGTCCTTATGTGTACACACGTAAAGAGGATCACCCATTCTTAAGGTTTCGTGCCTTGACCTTTGGCGCGGAAACACTTTCTTCTGGTCAGTCTTGCGTGGGTCAGTTGATCACGTATACGAGAGAGAGGGCCATAACCGAATACGAAGAGGAAACTTTTCTGCCAGCAGTAACCGGTACGCCCGACGAAAGGGAAAGGAAGAAAAAGAAACGAGGGACTCCGACTCGGAGAGGAAGGAAAGCAGGACGACGGGGGCTAGAGTGGATAAGGGAGAGAGGGCGGGCAATAAAATCAAGCGGCGGGGTTCCAACCCTTCCGTCGGAGTTGAGTCGTAATCTTGCTCGCCACTCGAGGGTCGAGGCCTACGAGATCTTATTTTCTTTCTCGCCGATGTAATTAATTAGCATTACACTGCTAAATCGCGCGACGTACGTGTCGTGCGCTCAGCTGTCTGCTTGAGCACCGTTGCTGAAGATTTAAATAGATTATAAGTGGCATGAGTGACTCGTCATCGTGACGCTCGGCAATCATATATTCTTTCTTTTTTCTTACAGCTTGATGCATTGAGATATCGTACGACTGGTGTTGTGTATGTAAAGTAGCAAGTGAAAATAAGGTCATTTTTATACATAGTAAAAATTGATTTACTGCACAGGATATACACAGGGTTTTGGTTTACTAATTCCTGTAGATTACTTTTTACAAAATTAGGTATTATTCGAATTTTTAATTTGAGAAATGAAAAGAATTTTTTTAGTCAAATATTCGTCAGATGGGTGAGGAAATTTTTATTCGATTGAAAACCTAGTTATCTATGACAAATACAAATTTATTCGGTATACGAATAAAATTTTGCTTATCCTTGATTTTTTGTAGCACCGTCAATTCAGTTCATTCACAGTTAAGTATTTTTCTTACTTTAACTAAATATCAACCTAAATCGAAGAATTAAAATTCCATCAACTAAAGATACTAACATAATCATTCAAAAGTCACGACCGAGCCTAAACAGCACAATACGATCAGACTTGCCTCGTCTGTTCATTCTCGGCCAGCTTCCCGACGAGTACCAAAAGTTACGTCATTCTCTGAGCGCAAATGAACCTTAATTTCTGTAATTCAATAAGTCACGAGAGGACCCTCTCGTATTCTCCAATAACCCCGAGCATTCAGTACTGGTTTAAGAACATCCGAGATCGGTACTTATTTATAAGTAATTCAGATTCGCCTCTAACGTGGCCCTTCCGCGGTTTAACGATTAAGACGGGACGAAAAAAAAAAGGCCAGGAAAGGAAGAACGATCGCGAAACGACGAACGATAGAGCGAGAGAAGGAGAGTGGAGAGAAGAGTGGCCCTTGTCGTCGTTCCTGCATTTTTAATACCGCATTCTCCCCTTTAAAATTTAAAAATGCTTCCGCACCGCGTAATTGCAGGACCCGCTGAAAGTAAAATGCAGGAGAATGCAGGGAAATCCGTCTCGTTGGTCGATCCGCTAACGAAACAGAGCGTTCACGGAATGGGGTGGTAGGCGGGGGTGGCGATGGCGGCGGAGGAAAAGGGGAGCACAGAGGAAGCGTGCCGGGCCTGGTTGCTCCAAGAAAATTAAGTACTGCCTGGTAATTTGAGGTATTGATTTTTATAGCCTCTCTTGGTAGGCATACATTAAAACTCCCTCTTTGTCTCCCCCCTCCTTCCTCTATCCTCGCTCGACGTCCACCCCTTCTTCTTAGTCACCCTTCCCTGCAGGGGCGACACGAACACGGCGGTGCCTGGCGTTCAAACATAAATCTATCTTCCCCTCCCTTTTTCGAATGAAACGTTGGCATACGTGTCTTTGGAACGAACTCCGGCTGCTCTTCTAGCACGACCACTCGACCGTGCTCGTATGCACGTGTTGGTGCGGGATGAGGCTTTTTTACGTAATAGGATCGATACCGTTCCATTCGACGATTAGGCAGATTTCCGTCTGTTGCCTATTCCGTGGAAATTCTTGCACGAGCTGGAACGAACGTTTTAATTGTTACGAGAGAACCTTGATTAGCTGAGCTAATTGGGGTGCACTGTGTTTGAGTACTCGATTTTTTTCCGTGTAATCGGAGAGTTCAGTTTCGACTGGGGAATCGTTTCGGTGGTAGGTATTATATTTGTGGAAGAAATTGGATTAGATGGTAGTCGCGAGGGTTTATTTCTTAATGTAATTGAATTTTTGGAATTATTAAGTGAGACACTGTGTTTGCAGGAAGTGCCTTCGCGAGGTGTCTTTTGGGAATTTTTCGATAGAAAGTTAAGTGGATATTTATTATCCTATATTATAGGATTATGTGATTATAGGACTATTATTCTAAATGGTGTTTAAATACATTATTAAGGATCTAACGTATCATTCACCTTTTTCTTAATAGATACGTAGCACTTACTATTTACGTTTTCCTGTACGGATATACACATTGAAATTATATAAGTACATGATTATTATTCAATAATTCTAGCTTCTACACATGATATGATACATACTTATCCTTAATTAAGAAGACTCATGTATATTATGTCTTTCAACATTTGCGTGACTATGAGCTGATTAAAAAAATTGATTCTGAAGGAATTTACAAAAGTGTCTGACTTACTTCAACTTCTTCGCGATTCTTATTTAAATAATGAAGACAATTAATACATGCAACGATGGTAGAACGTTTGACATAGTTCTCAAAGAAGAAAATTAAACGGAAGTATTAATTTTGACGTTCTTCCTCAAACGACTACCGTACTCCCACGTATCGATTCATTTTTGCAAGTTAATTAATCATACTGATATAAGGGAAGGCAATTTGTTTAGTGTAACCCCTGAAGCCTGTCACAGATAATGGTGGTGCATAGCGATCAGATAAAACCTGCCCCCTGGATTGAAAAAGCGGACGTTGATACACCACGAAAAAAACCTTGTAAATATTACGCTCACAAGAATGAGAATAATAAAAAGTATCGATTACACCGAAAGGACTGTATCAAAGTACGCGAAAGAGGGTCAGAGGTGAAAGCTGGCGTTAAAAAGATACTTGGAACGAGACGTAGTGAAATAGCGAAGAAAAGCTGGCAGAGGAGTCTGTACACGGACCGTCCGTCCCTACTTCGTTTCCACGTCGAGATAAAGAAGCAAAAGAGAAGAAGAGGAAACCCTCCCGTTCTCAGTTCATATGTGAGCGTCGATTTCGCGGTTCGCTGCGCCGCGTGAGTGGTTTGCCCGCCGCTTAAAACATCCGAGACGTGGTCATAGCGATGGCTCCGCAGTATCGCGCAAACTCTTTCAAACAATACGACCAAACGTGAGCCAACTGACCATTACACTACGTCAAAAATAACAATAATAATAATAGATAAAAGAAACATAACACTTTTAAATATACCTATTATATTCTAGGAAACAATTACTAGACAAGATGGATAATAACAACATAATTCAACAATAACTAAACTTTAGACTTAAGACTACTTTAACACTTAATTCATATAACATTCTCAAATTTAAAAAAGGAATAACATACCACGTCAAAAACCATTACAAAAATTCAAGCATAAAAATTGGCTCCTTATAGATTCCTTGACATGCACTTTAAATCCTCCATGCAGTTATAATCGATAAAGCGATCCCCCACAAGATCTCTCTCGAAATTCAATATTTGCCGGAAGAGTGATTGTAAATAAAATCATTGCACGGTACACGGGATATACCAGGAGCTATGCATCACGGAGGCAAGGTGAATAAAAGATTTCTTAAAATGATTCGCCTCGGGAACATATGTATTACCTGAGCTTCCGGGGGGCAACGGCGCAAAGGCTAAAGCGTCACACCTGTTGCTTCAGTTCTTAGCACCAAATCGAAGGCCCCAGCTCCGACGAGATACCATAAAATGGAATTTCATAAAGTGTATTTGGAGGCTGCTGGTATATATCTACCAGAGGCGGGTATATACTCCTGTTACATCGATTCCAGTGCATGCCACCGTGTACGTGCACTCCCACATAGTCGTGCCGCGTTGGTACCGCGTAGAATCGGGAGCACCGTAACGCACAAACTAGCTTTTTGACCGCGACGAGATTTCGCAAACTTTAACCTTAATGCTTTCGTTCTTCGCGTGATTTCGTAGGGAAATCCTGTTATCATATTTGTCGATAAATTAGTAAAACGTTATTAGACTTTTCTTGCTTATTTTTTCTCGTTTTCGACGATGTTGATACTTGATTGTTCATATAGAAATGATCAGGTTCGAGCTTGTGACTGTATCGGTGGAAAATATGTGCCATGGAAGAAAGTAGATTGATTGTTATACAGAAAATTGCTGTGTTTATTGGTATATACGAATTAATTTATACCACAAGCGGTTTATTAGATAATTGCCGTGAGATGGACCGTTTGATTGCGCGAAATGGGCGCTCGTTCGAATCCATCATTACTGGAGCGCCGCACAGCGTACCTATTCCCCAGGTCCGGCTAAAAAATGTTGATGCCAGGCCAGCGTGGGGTCTGGGCTCATGCGCGCTTCAGGATACCCGGACACTTCGAGGATTTAACCGAGATTTCGCACGAATAGACAGTTGCACCATCACGGTGAGTTTATTAATTAAGACCATTAAAATGATTTCTCAAAAGAGGCTTTAGCGTTCCCCTGTGGGCCGTGCAATTAACGTTTCTTATGCTAATTGGACATCTGGGTTACCAAATTAAGAGCGTCCACTGGTAACCTTAGCGATGATTTATGTTGCTTTAATGATGCTTGATGAGACTTAAATTACATGTTTGCTGTACGATTATGGCCGAACGGATCGCGATAAGACGAGAGTATTAGGTCTGATTATACGAGTGTGTTCGTTATGGTGTGGTATTTTGAGGGAATCGTGATTTCGAAAGAATTTATTTAGTTGAACGGTATGTTCTTGATTAATATTTTAATTGCTGTAATATATTTGATTGTAACGCTAATTTCAAATCTGACTTTAATTAACTTTTTAATTTGTTTTGTGGAATGCCTGTTTTCTTCGAAATATCCATTACAAATTTGTGTTAATATTATTCGCAATTGTCATCATACACAATTCCACATGTCTGCTGTATCTAATTTTATTTTAAGATAATGCTCCTTAGAACCTTGTCAATTCAGTATCTATTCACTATAAGGTGGAAACCAAGTGCATGGAAAAAAGTTTCGTAATAAGGAAGTTCCTCTGTTATTCAGTTTCTATTAAGAGAGATAGCATCGCGAATATATTAATTTTTGAGCTAACCGCAAGAATCTCCATTCAGAAAGATCCCGCCAAAAAGTTCGTAAATCACTGACGGTCGACCAAGACAACAGGAAGTCCGCGTTCGTCGAAAAAACCTGCCATCAGCCGGCGGTCCACATAACTGCGAAAGAAATTGCCGTCGTTCGCAACTAGTAATCTCCCTCAAGCAATATATCTTTTGTTTTCTCGTGTTTTCGCAAACGAATGTACAATATTCCTAATTTTCTGTCCCCATCCCTTATTAAAGGAAAGGCTTAAGATCTTCACTATTGGGTCCGAAAAAAATTGATCAAAATTCCACATTATTTCTTATACACACTCAGAGAGATTTACAAAAATCTTAACTTATTTCTCATCGACCCAAGAATTGACTTCGAGTCCCCCCAAAATGGAAGCCTGCCCCTCGACCAAAAGTAATAACACTTATCTATCTTACGAACAGGAAGATCGACGTCGAGATTAATTCAGGGCGTTGTTACAATAGCATGGAATTTAGTAATCTGGCCACGGCTCCTGAAAAACCGTGTTCCTCGAATCCTCGTGGCTCCAGGTACAATGCGAGTGCACACAAAGGTTAGGCTGCACGAGATCAATCACCGAGAACTTTCCCGTCCCCATCGTGGTTTGTCACAAAAATCGAGAGTATCCTTCTCGGCGTTTCGCGCGCAGTCGACGAATCGAGGAGGCACGGAATCGTTGTGTATCTATTCTGGAGGCAAAGCGGCTCCGAGCAGGTTTTCGAGCTGATATCATTTGTATCTCCCGCGGCCACGACCTGAAGGCCTCTCACACCCGGACCGCCTCTCCTTCGTGCCTCTCTTATCCCGCAGGATCGTCTACCTAATATTTATTTCTTATAGGCTACCCTCTGATTTTATTTGGATATCATGTGCGCGTTTAACGGTCGGCGTATCTCATCGGGCCGTTACGCACGTTTACGCGGCGGGAATCGCCGCGGCAGCCACGGCGAAACCGACCTTTTATCTGCGATAGCAGCCGAGACGCGAGCCACCAGGGGTAACTTAACACCTCGGAGATGGGTGCGTGCGCGCTCTTTAAATACTCCCCGCTTATGCCTCGGTACGACACTCGATACTAACGCATTGTCGAAATACACCTACCGAGTTATTTCTCTTTACGTGGCAACTTGCAATCCTCGCTGAGCTGACCTAGTGAACTTTGAACGCGTTGGGTACCCAGAAGCTTTTCGCAATTTTTAGCCATCTGTGGGGGAATAATTCTTGAAACGGGTGATGTGCAGTTTGAGATGAAATAATTGTATTAGTAATGGGAAAATAATAATAAATTTTAGGTATTATAGTTTTTGTTCAATAACTCTGACAGTAATGTCTCCAGTTAAGTAATCTAGGAAATGAATCGTGTTAATTTATTTCATACAATACAAGTTGCGAAGCGTGAAATGCAGAAGTTTAAACGAATGGCTTATAACACTAATCCTCGAACAGCTTCTGGCACTCCGGTGAAATTAATTTAAGGATGTTTGTATGAGCGCATCACACGTGTAAATAATGAGTAGAAACTCCGGCAGCATTCATCATGGCAAACAGCAGCACCACCGAAACGGTTTTATCTGCTATAAAAGGACTCCTGGCACGTGTAATATAACACCTTGAACTCATATGTTCGTATGAATAATCTACGTCTGGATTATACCGACCCATTATACGTACAATAAACTACACAATTACCAGTTTCATGTTACTATTCACTCTTACGAATCTAAATGAACGCTACGTAAACGTATCCTCTCGAACATCAGAAAAAGAGTTTGACTTACAATTTACAAGCTAATACGTCCCATAAATCTAGAATGTCTATTTACGTACTTCGCTGTCGTAGTACGATTCGGAGTAAACAGATTTAATATTGCCCATTCAATTACCTCGCTTGTACCACAACAGTAACTTCACTTTTCGCTACAGAATTTTTTCCAGCCACCGCTCTATAAAATATAAAATACTCCTTTACAGTTCTCATTAAGACAAAAAGACGAACTCTCCAAACTCCCATCAGAGTATTCACTTGTTCGCTCGAACAGATCCTCTGCTCAGTCACGTAATCTCACCGATCATTAAGAATACACACATAAATTATTTCCCGCAAAAAGGGCAACAGTAACCTACATTTTTCATCTCACAAAGGACGCCACGCTCCCAACAACCATTAAACAAAAGGCAGCATCAGTCAGGTCGGTCGAAACGCGCCAAGCAAAACTAATCACGACCACGCTTGGTTGCGCGGGGCATCATCTTTGGAGTCGTTTCACCCGGCGTAAAGGTTATCAGGGGTCCGGCACGTGTAACTTAACACCTTAAACTGCTCGTATATGGGCGTATATGGCGTAACATACGCGAACGTGAACGTGTGGTTGCAGCCTGGCTGCGAGGCCTGTTCAGGGTTGGCTGGCCATCTCCGACTCGGAGATGCATCCGAGCGTTGTTGCAGCGCGGATGCTGGCCAAGGGAAAGAGAGGAACGGAGCCACGGAGAAAGATGAGGCCGTGTGTACGATCGTGACTGCCCGTGACATACACGCTCACGTTATACATACATTTCTCCCTCGGGCTGGCATGGACTTTCCACGCGGCATTCGGTTACCCCGACGATTACACTACCGGCGATCATCATCCGACGCCGAGTCGGGGCAAACAAATTTACCTGGCTCGGTGACGAGAAAAATTATTATCGGGCCCGATCGTCGTCTTTACTCGTGTCAGGCAAGCGTTTACGCGCCTCTTGGCTTCGTACGCGGGTGACGATAAAAATGATCACTCCTCTGCGTATACGTTTCGCGTGTACTAGGGAAGAAGCGATCATATTCTTGTATGTAGATAGCCGCGATGTCCTCTGTATGTATAGTACGCATGAGATTTTGTTGCTGGAAGAGAGGACGATTATTTGGCGAGCTTTGGATGAAACAGGGGTTCTGTTTTGTTTTGTCTGTGTTTGTAGGGTGTTTGCTAAGAGGTGTATGAAATTTTAAGGGATGATTGTATATGTAAAATAAGAGGGAAGTGTAGAATGGTGAAGTTATGGTGGAGGATACGTTTTTGAGTTATTAATTAATTGTGTAAGGTGGAGTTACAGTGCGTGGCAGGTGTGTCTGACTTGGAGAGTTATTCTACTGTCGAAGTAGATTAGCTAGGTCATGTGCTGCGATATCAGTAGAATAGGTCTAGTCGAGGTCTGCTTTTTTCTGACACCTGTTGTTGGACACCTATATTTCGTGACAATGATATATCTTTGGAGCCTGATTTTTTAAAATCACACTAAATAATTAGATTTTTCAATACTTTAATTTTAAAATATCAAATCTGTGAACTTTTGTGCTTGAGATACTATGTGTGTTTTAAACTGACTACGCAAGTAGGAGGCAAGAAGTGAATTATATGCTTCTTGAAATACCTGCTATTTTCTATACTAAAACTGTGCATATATTAGTTCTTAATCATTCAAGTAGGATTACCAAGCAGTAATTACAACAATTGTTTGAATAGTAATAAATTCTATTCTGTTGCAAGGAAAATAAAAAGCTGTGCTTTTTCATCACCTTAATGAAATGATTGGTTTCTTAAAGTGATGAATGGTTAGCGCTATTTAAAGTCGCATTAGCTGGAAAAAAGGTTATGTACAGCTCGTACGTAGCATTCGCTTCATGGTGGTCTCACAGATTATGCTGTGAGAACTTTTTCGTTATCCCTAATAGTAAGGTCGTTTTGATTGCGAAAGATTTCTTGCGCATTTATCTCGTCATCTACCTTATAATATCCTCGTAGAGCGGCATCAGTTTTATCCCCTAAAAGTTTCAATCTCTTTGTGAAAATTTATTTCATCTGTATCCACGTCCATTCTTCAATCTCACATAAACTTCTACTCTTTTTCATAGAGAAACCACCGAAATTAATGAATTATTTTTATCTCACGATTTGCATGTTTTTCGTCATTTTCTCGTGCAATGGTCGAAAGACTCATCACAGACGCGATACCTTAAAGGTCTCGAAATCGTATCTCCACCATGACAATACCCCTCTTGTAGCTGCTGATCGAATTGCATTCTTGGCGCTAGAGCCGATTCGAAACCACGTGTCACGTATTACCTCCGATGCGTTTTCTCACGCGGCCGAGGAACGAAGCAAGCCGAAGGATTGGGAAGGTTGTAGATAATAGGCGGGAAGGGTATGGTAGCAATGGAAGAAGGAGGGGTAGCAGAAGATCTTCATCTGTAACATCGCAAATTGAACGAGGATTTGCTGCGACCACGAACTTCCACCGCAAGTGAATGCATATCTCCGGTGCACATCTGCGCGATATCGATGGTAATACATGTATCCTCTGATTTAAATTACACGAAGCTGCCAGGCTTCTTGCAATTCACAAGTCGCCCCGCTGAAGTATCGTCTCTGTACGTCTCTGTCAGTGTTTCTCAGTCTCTCTTAATCCAGAAATGATTTCGGTCGTGATGCATAGTTACAGGATATTATAAAAATGCTTTTATTACGAGTTCGTGGGGAAAGGTAAAATGTGGACTTGGAAGAGGGGTTGTGAGGTTTAGAGGTCTGAACTTCTTTTACAAAAGAAAGTAGGAAATATCTGAATGTTCCCCATAGATTGACAATTTTTTCTTAAATTTTTAATCTGATAGATGCTACTTATTTTAAGTAGGTAATATACAACCTTAGAATCTATAATCCTTTTTTAGAATATCCTGTATATCTACGTCTACTATTTTCAAATATTCAAAAATTCATCGATCACATTAAAAATAGAAATTTAAATCATTGAATTGTACAAATATTTGAATTTCGAGAAGTTTAATAATTACTCCCAGTCTATAAAAAATGATACCAACATAGTAATTCGCATCGATTACCCAGAGCAATTTTCTTACAATATACTCGTTTCATTTGAAGCACGAAAATACACGGTAGTAACTGCAGAAGAATCGAGGTGGATATGGCACGTACGCTGCCTTGAAGCGTGTAAGATCCTTGGTATGAAGCGTACTCCGATCTGTCGAGGGCGTGATTCTATTTCAATATCAGTTCGGTTGCAGTTCTACGTAGACACCAATCTCCGTAACGCAGGATTCATCGAGCATGAGCTACATTTCTGCATCGTGCTTTCGCAAACCGAATGAATTACCAGGACCACAAGGCACTCGATATTAATCATTATCTCCTAATATTCGTCCAAAAAAAGGGGCAAATTATCTGACGCGGTTGCAGCTGCAGAAATTTTCGCGAACGATCGGTCACCGAGATCGCACGCAAAACTATTTAGCAGGTGCGCTTCGCTTGGCGTGGCAAGGGTTGGGCAGTGTTCACATACAGATTACACCTGGAACGCTCGTCTTCCTCTATTGTTTTTTCCTCTTCCTCCGTACCCACCCACTACTCTCAACGTGCACTTTCGTCCTCTTCCTGCGTCACATGCATACGGTTACAATAGGTGCACCTTTGAAAAGGTAACACCGCTAATTGGGGACGCGCTAAACATTCGTAGCAGCAAAACTGGCAGGCAGAAGGCGCAGTGCCTTAATTGTCGCCTTCCTCTTCAGGACTGTATGGCATGCCAAGCATGAAGCAATGCTTGCTCGTATGAAAACTCCCTGGCGAAGGATGCAAAATGCTCACTGTGACGCTAGCGAAATATGCAATTAGTACTTTTCATAGCATACTCTGATAATCAGTAATCTACACTGGAGAATTTTGTTGGAAGTTATTTCTTTTTAATAAGAACTTCAACTGCTGATGAATAGGAATTATAGGAACACTATTTCCTCAAGTTTCAGGTTTGACAACTTTATTTCATTTTGGAAAATCCTGTACTGCATTTTTACTGCATCAAACTCAGAATAAACAGACTTACTGTGAATTTGGATTAATTGAATTTTTGAATAAAATGATAAGGCACACAAATGATATTTTACTTCTTCATGTGACGAGTATATTCGTCATTACCCCAAAAGTGATCATTTCCTCGTGATGAGTATACTTGTCAAACACCATTAAAAGATTAAGAGTTAATGATCTATTTTTGGAAGGTACATTTAAGGTTTTGTAGATGCCAAGATTGCTCTTCATGCAAACTGTAAATTAGAATGTATCTACTCTTGCAAACTTTCTGTTGCAAATCAATTAACTAATACTAAACTCACACGTTCTAAATCTAAAGACATTTTACTTTTCTATATCATAATTAAGTAATCTGAGAAAGGATGAGCCTAAGATACCCTCCAGATTAAAACTCATCTGTCCTCGCCAATCCCTCCTCAAATCTCCTCCTCAGTAGAAACCCTCCTCAAACTCAACCTCACCTCTCCTCACCCTACACCTCTAAAATCTCTCCCTAACACACGTCACACATCTCCAACTTCCGTCAAGCAGAAAAGGCAGTTGTCGCCAGATCCTCCATCCCCCAGTACCACCTAGTACACCCAAGTACCAAGCAGCCAGGTGAATACCAAGCCTCACCGCGCTGCAACTCCGGTAGATGAGCTGAGGAGTAGGATAAACGGGCAGAGCAGAGGATAGGAAGTAAGAAGGGGGTGATCGAGCCGCCACCGTCGTCGCCGCGGCGCGTTAAGTCAGTAGGTAGAGCCTAAGTCACCGGCAACAACGAACGTTCAGAGAGCTCAGTGATTACGAGGCTGATTGGCCGCCGCGAGATGAGACGGCGGCGTCCGTCCTGTCGACCGCAGCTCGTGACGGAACAAGCGTGCACAGGGCTTTTCTTATTTATTCGTTCTGTGCTCGCGGCCGCACTCCTGCCAGCTCTGCGACTGCAACCGGAATACGGCCGCGGCCGAGCGCGGACGCGGGGAGTCGCTGGACCGAGGGTGGAAGCGAGACGGCAGAGAGCGGCACGGGGAAGGGAAGAAAGAGGAATATACCCTTAGCCCCGACGTATATAATTCCATATCCTGGCGACCCGTTGCGCCGCGTAGGGATAGGCGCCACGCCCACCTGTGTGTCTCTTGGGCTGGCGCCCGTCGTGTCTCCTTTCGCTTCACCGACGGCTGTTCAAGCTTCTGTCGTTTGTTGCCTCTTCCTTCTTCCTTCGTCCACCGAGGCTAGGCCTTCTTCCCTCGGCAAACCGTTCCTCCTCTTTCTCCCTCCGCCCTCGACTTATCCGTTCGGTTGTTTTCGCTTCTTTTTTTTCTCCGTTCCTGCCTTCCTCCTTTTCCCTTAAAGCCGCGGCGATGCTCCCCTCTGTCCTTTGCTCTGTCAACTCCGCTCCATCACGAGTTCGAGCCTGAATCCGCTCAATTTCCGCGGCAGCGTCAGCGAATCTGCAAAACCGCAACGCGCGACGACCTAACTGCTTTTCGTTTGAGGCCTCAAAGTTAGATGGTACGATGATCTACGGGTGTCTCGGACGACGTTCGCCGGGAAGCCGCGTGCGGTTCCGTTTGACATGATTCGTGGAACGATACTTCCTTGGTACGATGATCTCTGGGTTTTCTGGCTTTTTCTTTTTTTTATTTTCTATTCTTCTGGGTTTTTGGGATCGATTAGGTGTGTCTGGTGCGTAGGACAATTCTGGGATTTTTTATCTGACGAAGTGATGGAAATATTGGAGCTTATTAAGGGGATTTATGGTAGGTCCAAGTGTAAAATATTTTTTTGTAATGACGAGATATGAAATATTGAAAAGTAATTATAAAAAGGGGTTATAACTTGATGAAGTTTAACAATCCCTTTATATTTCGTGTTTGTAGAATAGATATCAAGTGGGAGTGAGTATGTCCTTCCTCCTTTCTTGATGAGTAATATAATAATTTCATTATTAATTATTTTTGAGTAATTCGACTATCCCAAGTAGGGGTTTAATTAACCTACCATAATTGGTTTTATTATAATTCTGTTTGGACCTTAACCTACTTATATTAAATACAAACTTTCCTTGAGAAGGAAAAGGGCAAATTAACATTCAATGGACAATTTGTAATAGGGACAGTATTCTATCAATGGACTTCTCATTTTCAGAGAATATCTCCTTGAAAAATGTAGAAGTCATAATAATTATTTGTAATCCTTTTTATATAATGACAAGAAAAATATAAAATATGAATAGAAATGGAAAATGAGGACACGAAGTATGCAGAGGGCAGAAAAATAAATATGGATAATAATAAGTGAATCTTCATCAAACTTGAACCAGTTTTCGAATGAATGTTTTTGACAATATTTCATGTTTTAAGTGGTATGATTGTCACAATGTTCATTACAAAAACGAGAACCTGAAATCCTGGAAAGGGGATATAATATAATAAAGATATTTATATTTCACGTAATGGAGATATGAAATACACCGTCTCAAGATTAAGGTACACATGAGTAATAAAAAAGAGCGAAAGTAAAGCGAACGCATCGATATGGAAGTTTACAGAATTTTGCCATTCGTCTTTACCACTGATTGCGTCCTCACGTACAGTTCGAATTGCCGAAGAAAATTGCCCGCGGAAGCAAAAAATCCAGACAAGGCTGTAAAACAAGAAGGACGAAAAAAACGAAGAGATGGAGCGAATGGAAAGGATGAAAAGGGAGCGAGTCTACAGCCGCAGCATCGATCGAGCGAGATTTGCAAAAGAGGAGACCGCAGCGTGCACCAAGTTATTTAGGTTGTATATCCTGGACGAATTTCTTTGGTCCCTACATAAACACGACAACTAATCCCAGCTAATGGAACTCTCGAACACCTGCTAACGACGAAATTTGTTACGGTGAAAATAGCTTTTGTTTAAAGCACTGTCTAGACTGAGTAGTAACTTGGTCACATATTCAATGAGGTTAAATATTCTCCTATTAACCCTGCTATGACTTTTAGCTTTCTTACGGGTAAACTCGAATAATTTTCTGTTTTCTGGTCCAAGCCTAAATTAGTCTCTATAACAAGCTCTAAAAAACAGATAAAATTCAAAAGAAATGTTTGACCTAGAGGCATGAAGGAATTATAATAAAATTTAAGTAATCTACCAGAATATTAAGAAACACAAAATATAGCTACTAGTACTAACTTCTTTAAACTTTTCTAAAAAGAATACTATCTTTTCCAATAGCAAGCCTTCAAAAATAAAATTAAAAACCAAGAAATGGTAATACTACGACCTCCCTGCACAAATAATCTCTTATTCCATCTCAGTCACACACCACCACCCTCCACAGAAACCACCTGAATCCCTCTCTCAAAAGAGGAGCAAACACGGCTGAAGAAAATGACCACACGTATCGAATGGGAAAAGTGCAGGTGCAGGAGAAAGAATGAAAACGAATAAAAAGAGGAAAGAACAAGACGAAAAAGGGGAACGATAGAAGGACAAGCGCATAGCCGCAACACCGATGACGGGACCTTTGCGAAAGGGCAGAGGGGTCCGGGGCGAGGAACAGAGACGAAGCGCCCATCGAGTGGTCCGCGGTAGAGATACCAGAGCACACACGACGAAGAAGATTATTGTGTAGCGCAAGGGGGTAGGGCATGACCCTGGGCGGCCACGAAGATCGGTACCACAGCAGCCTCGCCGCCACCATCGAGAGGCTCATACGTCTACACACGTGCAACGCACACGTTCTCCTCTCGACCGCCGATCCGCAAGAGCGACGTGCACCGAAGAGAGGAGAATAAACCGAGCACACGCGGCCTCGTGAGAGCGAGGGAACACAATGTACCGTCACGGACTTCTTAATCGCTCTCGATTCGCCCTCTCCGCCGATACCTCGCCGGTTTTAAATTCAACCGTTTCCGCTAATCCCCGTCCGAGATTCACACGCTGCGTTTCCGTTTTTGCCTAATCGGCTCTGTCGTTCGCGGTCGACGTAGCGTAAACATGGAAAGTGCATTTTATTACTCCTTAGAAAGTCTGGCTTCGATGCAGCCTCGCATAAATGACAGTTGTGACAGGCTTTGAAAAAGATAAGATTGTCGTCTAATCTCTCGACGGTACACTTCGACGGATTGTTTTATCTAGAAGAAAGTAACAGGGCTCGATATAATAGAAATGAGTCCTGGATCGGCCAGACGCAGTGTATTATCTCCATCGCTGACGACCACACGTCAAACCATGCTCCTTATCTATCGATGGATTTCGATTATCGAAAGAACAAGTCGTACGAATGGCAGAGTGAAAGCCTCGCTCTCTATAACGGCGGAATGATGAAACACCTTTCCCCGGGCGCAGCCTTCGCGGATGTGTAAGAGGGACGACGCAGGGGACCGCGTACCCTCGAGGACTCGTTAAATAATCCAGGCATTTCGGTTGGCCCTGGCGTCAGCAAGAGGAACGTGAGCGGAGCCTCGCGGCAGACACGGGCGTCATGAGAGTGAGCAAACACAATGCCCGTCACGGATTTCTTAATCGCTCTCGATCTATCTGTACCGTAATATCAGCGCCGTGTACACGTACATTACATACGTACGCGTCCTATGTGGACGCTCACGTGGCGGCTTGCACGTGTTAGTGTTATACATCCTGCATGGGCACTCGGTGTACCTACAGCTTACCCCCTCGTTCCACGGGTCAATGGCTCTACGCCTCGACTCCGCTCCGATCGGCTTCGCTTCGCTCTGCTTCGTACCACCTCTTTTTTCCCCATGAAATCACCTCCTCCGTCTCCCCCTCCGCGAGAGGCATCGTCTCCTCCCCACATACGATATGCTTCAGTTAAACTTTGTTCGTTCGTTCGTGTTACTCTTGGCGAGAGCACCCTGCCGTTTCGGAGACTTCAATGCGCGACAGCTCCTCTTTTCTCGACCCTCCTCCCTCTCCACCCCCGCCACCTCCGCGCATCCCCGACGCTCCCCACCAACCACCTCTTGCTCACTCTTTCGCTCGGCTCGTTCCTTCCCCTTTTTGCCGCAACGTATTTCCCTGACCAACAGGTATTTTCGTGGCGGTTTGCATTTTGTCCGGCGCAATACTGATTTTTCACTTGGGAGGGGATCTTTGGGGTGTTTCTCGGATTCGATGGCGGAGGATAGAGGTTCTGTGCTGGAGATATTTTTTAGGGTAACTGTGTATAGTGGTGTATTCAATTTTTTTTTTTTAATGGGAGTTTTAGTACGTGTTTAATGAGACTTCAAGGTGTAACAGCATGAAACGCTGTATTGCAAGTGGATAGTAGGATTGTAGTTAATGACGATTCGCTGATTGCCATGAATTTAAAGGCTTCGTTGGAGATGGACAGTTATGGAGTCGGTGGGATTCACTTGGTTGATGTCTCAATTATTTTCGCCGAATAAACGACGGTTTTTATGGCTAAGCTGATTTCTAATTGGGGGCACCCTGTGGCTCTCCTACAACGCTGAGGCGGTTAGTATGAATAGGCAGTCTTCGTTTCTTCTGTTTCTAATAGTCAGGTACCACAAGACTAACTCTAACAAATTATAGAAATACCAAAGCACTAGCAATCTACTTCCAATAAACAATTTAATACTCCAAGTAAAAGAGAACAGTAATAGGAAAATACACTTTATATAATATAGTTTATATGACTATATTTCATTCCTTTCAATTCAATGCAGACTAGTAATACCAATATCAGCAACAGGTACCTATAACTAACATATTGATGATACCATCTTCTATAATTTCACCATCATCTACGTATTGAGGTGATCAGTAGATAAAGTGAGTCACTCGAAAGGGAGAAAATGTCTAATACAATTGTATCTACATTGTTACGGAATGTTAAATAGTAAGCTTCGTCGAATTGGAGCACGAACAATATCGTATCTGCAACATCCGGAGCGTTCCCTGAAACGAGTAACAACGCGTGCACGGCGTGACTCGCAAAAACGTAATTGGTAGGCAGTGAAGCTGTGATTATTTGAGTAGAATTTCACGGAATGGAGTTAAATGGGTTTGAGGAACAAACAATTTGCTCTGACCAACGCGAGCTGATTGCTCATAAAGTCGTGTAAGTACAAAGTATCGGTGGATGTTTGTTCTTTACCTGGACCGATACAATTGTTCTTCATTCTTAATTCCTTCTTGATGCGTTCGATGGAAAACTGTTTCACTGGAACTCGTGTAAACGACGATCAACTTATAGTTTAACCAGCAGATCAAAGGAATATTTGTTAACGAAATTGAAAGAATAATTAAATTATGCCAAATTGAGGTACCAAGCCATATTCTGACACTGCTAATGCTAATATATTAGAAATGTTCTTTATGCTTGGAATATCGATACAACGACATAGATTCTAGCAAAGAGATGGTTGTTTGACTTTCCAGAGCAAAAATTGCTGGGATAAACTAATTATACTAATTAATGGCGCTCTGTGCTCGTAAGTTGTCAAAGAATCAGCAATTATCCTCTTTATCCTGTCCACAGCATCATGTTCCCTCTGCATAATGGACGCTTCAATTTTTCATCAAAGACTTTAAACGATGCCTTCCTCTTTTTTTTTTGTATCTACTACGTGTAACCGCTGCCGGAGAGATATCGAACTGACCACAAAGGCAATAAATCCATCTTTGATACAAACATGCGCTGCCGTACTTATCATTGATTGGGCATAGGGACAAAGCGCTGGGAATGCTTTTATTACCTTTATTCGATATTTACATCGAGTGCATTGACGATCAATCGAAATATTAAATTCCTTTAAAATATTATAGCTCCGGACAAGAGACTCAACTGCATCTTTATTCGCAAAACGAATTACGAAACTAATAATCGATCGGAATGCGGCCCTTTCATTCATTTAATACGACCCATCGTCTATGGAGATGCTTGCCCATGCAAATGGCATTTTCAACATTCCCATCTTCGAATTTATTATTGTGTGTATCGATAAATAGCTTCTGTACATAGATCCGTATGCGTCCTCGTGAAAAAAATGTATCTTGACCCATATAACGCGCACGATCGTTAACATTCCAGTTGGTAGAAACGTAGCTTCCAGCCTACTTCTCGGAAAGGAGAAAATAAGGAAGCTGGGAGAAAAATTCGCTCCACTTAAGTTGATCGCACATAAATATGCTGAACTTTAGCTACGACTACCATGCTCATGATTAAGACACGAGTCTGTGGTTCACAGTCTCGAATCATCGTCGTTCGACGACCCCGATACGTCTCGAATACCGTCATTTTCACTGGTTGACTTTTCGTGTAGAAGTCCAACAGAATTGTGGTGCATGTGTTCTGTAAAAAATAGCAAAGGTTATTGAAATTATTTTAAGAACAAAGCTTTCGTTACTAACTTATACTTACTTGTTTATAATATGCAATATCTGAACTCTGTTTTTCTGTGACAAAAGACTTATCTTGGAAATATTTTGTTAATATTAAATGTGGATGGATATCTTTGGAAAAAAACTGGAGCATTTTCTTTAGACTACATTCTTTAATCTTCCTCAATGGATTGCTAATTGAGTGATTCTTCCAATGATCAATATCCTGCTAATTAAGAATCAAATTGAATAGTTTAAAAAAGTATTCTATATACGTGATTGCTTTTAGACAGTAGTATTATCAATTTTTGCGTACTTATATTATTTCCTCCGAATAAATAATTACGCAAGATCAGAGAATCCTAAATCTCTGAAAATCTTCTGAAGCCTCTATATCTAATTACAATTCTCCATTCACGATTTTCTTACTTCTATTAATCTTCCACAGATCTTCCCAGAAGTAAACTCATTGAGGCCCAGTGCCCTTTTGAATCTTAGACTACTTCAGTTCATGCAGTTCTTCTTTCCTCTATAAGATAAAATCTGATATTTCTGATGGTCCAATTTTAACGATTTCGTGGTTATTTAAAATCCGGATGTTCCATAGCTCCCATCTAGAACCTGTCTAGAAAATGAGATGCTTAAACATAGCTCCATGAATACTTTAAAAGCTTTTAGCTTCAATGACGAATTTAAAACTCGTCTGGAATATGGCACCGAGTGTTTTATTTTGAACAGCCTCATGGGAACTCGGGGGTCCAGGAATCGCATGGGTACCAAACTTAAGAGCGACAGCGGAGGTCCATCGCATCATGGTCCATGGGTGTCCGTGGACTTTTGCCTCGTCCCCCTCCTTCGGCGCTCCTTGGAAACAAGAAACAAACTGTAGCATCGGACGGTGAAGGCTTCCACTTGTGGGAACCATCGTGCACCATACCGTGCTCTCTGGACCACGAAGTGAAAGGTCTGACTCAGAGTTAACTGACTGACTTGCAGTGTATTTGAAGTGTACGGCCTGTGCGGCGTAAGGTGATGTATTCCTACCGACTCTCTTGCAGGAGAGCCACGTAGAAGCTCACGTGCACGCACTCGCGTACATAAGTTTGATGGCCCGCGGATGTAGGAGAGTGTCCATTACAGTGTAGAGAGAATTTGAATCTTTGGTGCATTTTTTAAACGATTTGAGAATCTAGGTTTTTGTTCTTCAAACTTTATACGACGTTTTATAAACCTTGTCAGTGTGTTTTACACATGCTTGAAACGTTTGGCGTTCAGGCTGCGTTACGTAAGGTACCGTGCAGAGATAAAAACTTAACAACTTTGTTTGTCGAGGAAAAGACTGAGGATATCTAGCAAGTCCTAAGATGAAGACGAATGAAGACAAGGAAATGTTAAAATTGGAAACGCTAGTTGTTATAAAGACACATGTGAATTAAGCTGGATTTATAGTAGGTTTTATCGTCATTTGAAGCTGTTTTAAAAACGGAACTGAGCATCACAATCAGTAGATTAATAGATCCTCCGAGATACACAACCAAAGGAACATTTACAAAAACTATCTATGTATCATAAAAACCCCAAATGCCAAAACTATCAGATCATTCCACAACTTCTACAAAATCTCAAATATAGAATACAAGAACTATTTTAAGCAAAGAAAAATAACCATGCAAGTCCTCCCTGAAGACTTTTAAAAAACAAAAGGTATTACCATTATAGGCAACTAGAAAATCCAAGAATATTCTCAACAATAAACGTACCTAAACTTTCGACTGACAGTGTACGTATCCACGTCTACATATGTACATACATACATACAGTAAGTTACAGCTTCCATGGTAATCACCCATAAACCGCGGAACTATCCTTCCTCATGCATCGAAATGCTTCCATCCTGTCCTGCACCTGCACTCAATCTCGTCTGTCTATTGGTATCGCTTTCTGGGATACTATGGGAAGTGGCGGAATATCGGGGAAAGGAGTTGCGCTTCTTCGTCTCGAAGGAACTGAACAAAGCGTTTCATTGTCCTCCGGTTAGGCTCGTGCATGAGGGTCGTGGTGTTCTCGCCGAGATTGAAAGTCGTTTGGCGGACCTACCAGTTAGAAGACTTGATTGCTTCGATCACCGCTATAATTTTGCTTATTTTCCAACCGATTCCAACCGAACGGAATTCTCGAAAGACGTACATTTGTGGATGAGAAATCGTGTAATTTACGTGAATCGCTATCCTTGTGACAGGAATACTTACAAGCATGGAGAGAAGCGTTCTCGAAACTTGGCACATGAATCAGAATATTAAAAGCAACGCTAATGGGAACTGTGGGAGTTTCTCCGATAATTGGATTCGTTACACTTGTCAATCGATACGGTCCTTGACCAGACACACGGTGAGTGGATCCTTCGTCGTATATTTAAAGACGATTAGAGACAAATTTTAGTCTCTTTAGAATAAACGATACACGCTCATTGATATTATATTTCACAGTTTTGTACGAGTGTTGACAGTGTGACAAATTTTTAGGAAAGCTAAATCACTTAAAAAATGAGAAATCTTCATATTTAAGAAAATACATTTTTCTAATTGTCGAATATTAGAACAAGATGTATAATTTAAACGAGAGTTAGAAAACGCAGCCTCAGGTCACACTTACAATTTTCTATAAAAAGGACCAGTAGAGTGTTCAGGGTATCCAACCTGCAGCAGGTCACCTAAATATCTCTTCTATTTTTAGTGAGACGAAAATCGTCCATGGCATAATTTGAATGGTATAAAAGGAGGAATATCATGGAAGAACAATCTTCTGTGCAGGATCTTTTTTTCAATTTTCTTTATATTTTTACTATTAAAAACAGTAGAGATACTTAGGTAGCCCACCTCAGCATGGACACCCTGCATCGATTAATTCCTCTTCTCCTAATACTCAAATACCCATACAATTTCAAATACCCTCTAGATATTCTAATTCAACAATTCCCGCCAAATTGTTACCAACACCCTCTCACAATATCATCAAAAATATGAATCCACGTTCACCCTCATGCAATATTTTCTCAGACCACTTCCAGTCCACCAAACATCCGCGTCCCATCAATAAAACTCCATAATCACCCGTTGTCCACGTCCCGCCGCGTACTCCCTCCTAACTTATGCAGAAGCTTCGCGGCCAGGGGTGGCCCAGGGAGAACCAAGAGCGCTTGCAATGGGCACGGGTTACGCGGTCGGAAAAACGAGGACGATAAAATCGAGCATCCATCCTTCGGAAACGTCTCAGCGTCTCTCCCCGGCGCGCCTTCATTTCGCATTTAATCCTGAAACTACCCCTCGTGTATTTCTTAGCGAGCGGAGCGCAAAATACGTGAAAGACCAAAGACAACGCCCTTAGGTACTTATATACGATGTTGGTGGTAAAGATGAGACGTAAGAAGCGCGCGGGGGTTGGAAGTGCTCGAAGGTGGAACGGGCAAGGATGGAGATGAGGACGGGCGTACAGGGGAGGGAGGGAGAGACCGGGGGGAGGTAGGGAGATGGTGTGCCAGGCAGGGGGGTGACGAAGGGGAGGAGGAGGCAAGGCTGGCTAGGTATGTATAAGCAGAAGAAAGCGCGGGTCGATTAAAAGTAGCGAGGGTGTTTCTCCTCTCGTTACCGGAGAGCGAGCGAGCACCAGCGGGAAAGGGATGAAAGAAAGGGGACGAAGAGAGGACGAGGCAGGTCCGAAGTCGAAGGAAGATGGATAGACTCGGGGAGAGGTTGGCGTAAAAAGAGAGCAAGAGAGAGAGAGAGGGAAGGAGAGAGAGAGAGGCACCGGAGGAGTTTGAAGGTGGAGGAAGAAGGTGGGCAGTGGTGTAAGACGACTAGGTGGCGTGGAGCTGAGCGGGGAGGGGTTGGCTAGGGGAGAAAGAAGAAAGGGGCTATAAAGCAAACGCGACGAACAGAGACGGAGATGCAGTTCCGATCCAGAGGGGTTCGTGGAACGCCGCCTATGCCGGATCGAGGGGGTAGAGACAGGGTAGAGGAGACTCAAGAATCTCAACCTTTATTTGGATTTAAGTAACGAAAAGGGTTGTAAGATGTGTCGGATCCGGCGGGTTCGATGGCGGGAGGGGCGCGAGGGACGGGGGTGCTCGCGATGGCGCGGCGCATACGGATGAAGGCAGCAGGTACGTGAATGTAAATTTTATGATCAAAGTGGCGGATTAATACGGAAGCAATGCCCGTCCGTCGGTTACAGGCGATGGTGTCTGTTTGTGGTTTGCGTACCGTCTCTACTGGGCTGGGTAAATGGATTTAAGGAACCACCTCCGTGTCGACTTTCGAAACTTCCACTGGCATCTGAGATGGATAGATACAGGGGGTTCGGGAGAGGTCGTTGGAACATTTTTAGGGTTGCAGTGGTCATTAAACTGGCAGCAAGGGAACTTGGTTCGTAAGACGATTCTAGTTGATAAATTCCAATTCACTATTCCCGCGATGACAGTTCTCTAATCATCACGCAGGGTATTCTAATTGGATGGAGATTATATTGATTGGAATCTATTAGTACGATCCTACTTCGAATCACTTGGTAGTACTCTAAATAATTTTTAATGCGTATTCAATTATTTTCTTTCGTTCTTTTTCGCCTTCGAACTGCTGAGTGTGTTTATTCAATCAATGAAAATATTGCTTTTGGTAAATATTGTGGATCAGTAGTTCCTGGTGCACAGTACATGTTGACACTGGGATTATTAACCTACCTATATCTCTACCTTGGGTAGCCTAGAAAACCAATATGTACAATATACCAAATGGAACACCTATATCTCAAAGCTTATTATCTCTGTTTTCTCTCACTGAAAGAAACCATATCCACACGACAAAAAGTGACTTTAAGAGCCGTGAAATATCCTAGTCAAACCTAGAACAGCAACGCTCATACCAGAAACAATTTGCCGACAGTCCAGGCGGTCGTAAAACGCACGGAAGAGGGGGCAAGAATCCCGGAACAATAATTCGCGAAGTTCGTTCATTTGGAACACTAATTAAAACAAACGTTTGTAGATGGAAGTTTCGATTTGACGGAGCAAAGAAAAATGAATGAAGTTAAATATATAATATTCCCTTGCATCTGCTGCTTCCTCCCACTTCGTCAAACGAGTCGTTTGAAAAGTGTGTGCGCAGAGGGAGAAAGAGGAAATCACGAATTTCATCTCTAATCCATCGCTAGCCGAGCCATCAGCTGCTTCGGAGTTAAACTTTAATTTAACGCATCAGGAACAGCCGTCCTTCCCTCTCTCTTCGTCGTCGACCTCCCTGCCTGTCGCCACTAACAATATTCCTTAAACGCGAAAAAACAACGGGAAGAACCGACGAGATGAACGGGACCAGGCTTACCTGCCGCCAAGGGACGGCTGGCTTCACGATTCATCGCGCCCACGCAACCATCGCGAGCTAATAACACCTGCTGTCTATGGTGATTACCTCGAACGATCAAACTGTGCTCGCGCCCGATAGTCGAAGACAACTCAATCCGAGATTTCGAAAGTTCCTTGTTTGCCGTTTAGCAACGCTTCGGTGGTGAACTTCGACTCGCAGTCGACCTATTGGCAACTTCGTCCAGACTCGTAATATCGCGACGCAAAGGTTCATCGAATTTTCCCGGGTAGACAACAAACGTCGAATCCTCTTCTGTTTCGTTTTATTCTAACAGGGGGAGACGGGGAACTACGAGAAAGTAGGTTAACACCGTTTTCGTCGGGAGTCTGGCACGCATTCTGCAACGGAATAAATCAGTCCGAATATTTATTTTCGAGGGAACAGTTAAGGAAAGTTTCCCTTCGGGGTGACTTCCATCGCTATTCGGTGGCTAGAGAAGGTAAATTAAGTTCAACTGCAAGTTACATAAAAATTGGGGTCTGTCAACTTGAATCATAAAACATGTATAATTATTTTTTTTAGTAAGGAGTCACAGTTTTGGTGGGGATAATGTTTCAACCATTGAAACTCACAGACTTTCTGAACTTATAATCAGATACTTATTCTACTTTACATACACAGACATGAGGCTGTCTGGAATGAGAAAGTTTCAAGGAAAATGGAAATAGTTTTGTACTTCAAAGATAGTCCTACGTTGATATGGTAAAAGGACAATTTTTTCCAAAAGTCTAATTCACCTACAACCAGTACTGTAAAAATCCATAAGCTTAGGCACACACAAACGACAATTTCGTCGGCCTAACTAAAGGTCGATTACAGACTTAACAGAATTTTATATATTGATTGTCTCCTTATCCATTAGAGAAAAAAAGAAGGACTATTCAGTCTGTAATCGACCTTTAATCAAATTTACCAAATGATCAGTCGTATGCGCCTATATTAAGTGTCTCAGTAATTAATAAAAGTGGTGAACCTCTAAATAAAAAATCTAAATATCAGAATTTGTCACTTACTTTGCGTTACATCGATTTACATCACAAAAGAGCTAATAAATTAAATTTTTCAATATTTTTTATTTAAACCACTTTCACAATTACCATCACAAAACTGAAAAATCTCCAACCTATTGTCAGCTCTTAAATTAATTTACTGAAGTCTAACAAAAATCGTGAAGCAATTCCAACACAAAAGGAGCAAAGTGTATCAAGGAAATAAATAAGAGGAAGAGAAAGAGAGAGAAAACGATCGCGATGGATAATCGCTAAACAGACATATCAAACATCCGTGTAACTGTTCCGATCGTCGGGCGCATCATCGTGATAAATAAATTCGGTGAGTCGCCCTCGTGTACAAAGGCGCTACGCTAATTGAACACGCTTATCGGGCTTCATCGATCATCCGGCCCGAAAAATGTATTTAACCGCGTCACGAAGCGCTCGTGAGACGTACAATTATACTCTCTCTCTCGCGTGTGGGTATCGTACAGAGAGCCGGGGCCACAGGTAAGCACATTCGCTCGCGTAGCATGACTTAGGAGGGCATTCACGGCCCGCCCGTGTAGTTCCTTTTAAACGAATTACAGCGATAAAGACCCCCACAGAGGCGCCTCTATGTATGCACCTATCCCGACTGCACGGTTCTTACAACCTACACTGAATCACGACCGTGTGGGAACACGTGCCTGAACAATGCTCACTTTCAAGCAGTTTTATGCAAAGTTGTAAATTTTCGCCAGGATATTTGTACTTTTTGCTTGGGAATTGTACAGTGAAAGAATTTTCAGTCGATCGACTTTGCTTTCGCTCCCAGGTTTTATTCTTCAGGGGTTATTCTGCTGCGAATTTCGAAAACTCGGAAGATGGGAATTCCTGGATCGAATGTTTTCAAGTTCTTCTATTAAAGTTCTTGTATTGATAAATATAGACATATTTTTGTGTGCTGATATTTTGGGATACTTTCTTTGGAAGACTGACTTCATGGACTGTGTTAATTATTTCAGGACTTCATTTGCTTGGGAGTAATTTGTTGTTCTCAAAGATATCTGTAAAAAGTAGAAATAGATGTTAATTGTTGGAAATAATAGTATAGCACGTGGTTTGGATACTTCCCAAAATGACTAATAAAGTTGAAAGATCCATTTCTTTTCATTCGTAGAGTAACTTATTTATTAATAGAATCATTTATAATGAATTTAGTTATATTAATCATCCTTTTTAGAAACCTAGTCGCACAATATAGGTCTCGCCTATTTCCGACAGCAGTATCCTTTTTAACGATGCGCTATAAATAATTCACTCCCTTCTAACAATAACTACGATATCTCAGAGCATTCTAAAATACATTTCCCCGATTCATTACGAGTCTCCACATTTAGTCTAATTCAAGTTTCTTTAAATAACCCAATTCAGTTTTCCCAGTCTTGTCTCGAGCTTAGATCACTCAAGAAACCTAATTCGATAATATACTCATAATAAGTATCTCCTCGCTCTCTCTCCCCGATGATCTTGCCCCGCTATACACCCTCTACCACCCCCAATTTCTCTTCTCCCATCCATTCATCGGCCAACCCCCTCCGTCCAACAACTCTGCTCTCTCTTTCTCTCCTCCCTCCCCTTCTGCCACGTCGTATCTGATTCGATTTGTCGTACAATGCTGTTCACGATGTGATTACATGCCAGAGGTGCCTGCGAATGGCTTAGCGATGGCAGAGCTTAGGCAACGTGCAAGTTTACAAAGTACAACGCCCGTTGGCGCCCAGCTTCCTCCACGTTGGAAACAGTGACTTTTCCGTGTCGTGGCTCCCTCCCCAAGACTGACTTCCGTATGCCGGTTGATTTCGCGTCGGGGGTAGAACTCGACGCGTGGGCTGATAATATGAGAACGAGAGGGGGGAAAAAGTTTGCTGAACTCTCGAGCACCGCCATATACCGAGTTAAATTGAGGAAAAACCAAACCGATTGTTAAGTCGAAACTTTCGGTAATTAACGGAATACATAATTAGGTATTCGGGGGAAGTCACGCTTGAACCAAACAACGATCCATTGTCGATGGAATCATTGAAATGGCGGCGCGGTATGGAGCGAGTCACGGGAAACGGTACAGTTGAATATCTGTAGTAGGCTTGCGGATATGAAAAGGCATGTCGAAGGGAGTCGAGGGGTGATTAAGGGGAGGAGTGAATATATTGAAGTCACAGTATTTGTGATGTGGTTACTGGAATTCCTTAATATTAATCGGAATTTTATAATATGAATATTCGACTATTTCAAAACTCGTAAATGTATAAGCTTGAAAATTTAAAAATTGGAAAATTCGTAAACTTGAAAATTTGAATATTTGTAATTCTTGACGCTAAGAAAATGAGCCATCGAATAGTGAAAGTTTTATTACAAGGCATCTTTGTACGTATAAAAATCCACAAACACGAGTAAAAAAATGATTCTGTTATCCCAATAAGGCACATGTCCTTTCGTAAGTGGCGCAAGCCATTCTGCAAGTGACGAAGGCGCTGCCCGAGATGAAATCAGTGACGGGGCACAAGACCACGCGATTATCACGTTCGGATCTTAATTCGTCTTACTCGTGTGAGAACGTGTGTTTAATTTCGCGAGAAGAAGATAGGAAGGCCGTCTCGATCGTGACCAGCAGCGAAAAAATGAGGGGACGGTGGTCAAGGATCGATGAAGTCCGGCTCCATTATTCCAGTTAGCTCATACGACGTACTGACGGATGAAAATTCTGCCTTCGTTCGTTGGTCATTTCGCGCGGGGCGAGAAAGATTATTTCAAGCGTGGAATAAGAGAGAAAAAGCTCAGAGGAAATCCGATGTTAGCGGTTGTATCGGCACGACGACAGCGTCGTCAATCATATTACGAGTCATCGGGGGATTCAGTAATCGTTGCGCAAGTCATTTCTTTCATCGGATACTGCCTCGAAGAATACATGCCCGTCCTGAATGCAATCACTGTTACCGTTTGATACACCATCCTGTCGTGCTTTCTCCAGTACATTGTAGGGATTCGAACAACTTGTGCTATTGTTAACTTTTCTGTTCATCGGTTTCTTTCTGTAGGTTAAGGTGATCATTTGTAATAGATGGTTTCATTCTTTGCCTTTGGGTGTCTCTCGATGCTAGCTTAATAATTACTTCTTAATATTAAGGAGTAGAAGAAGATATCTACTGAAAGATGAAAGTAGATGATGGGATGAAAAGGAGATGAGGAATTGGGCATAAGAAAAGGAAAATTGAGAGTTACTTAAACTTTAAGTTACACTTCTCTTTTGTCCCTTTCTCTTTCCCTTGGTCCCTCCTCCCTTCACCCTAATCAGTATTAGAGATGACAGGAAAAGTCAAAGGAGAAAGAAATAAGGAAAAAAAGTAACCTCTAGTCTCTTCCTTAGTCTCCAGTCTAATATTAATAAAATGACAAGTATAATATTCATGTAAATATTTTTATATTGGAATTTATGTAAAGTGCTCGAGAGACAGTGATACATTATACATACAAAAATTAATGAAAAATACAGAATAAAATTCTTTGATGTCGTCTCTACACGAAGTATAGAGAAGAGGAACATTCACGGTCTGACCATTGACCTCATCTACTGTAGAGTAGAAGCAGTCTCCTGAGTCTACGTATGTATGCCTCAATCGCTGAAAATTGTACTTCAATCCACACATATTCGACTAAATCTTGAAATCAACTTTCTAGAAAACGAAATGTGATACAAGAAAATTGTATTTTATATTTTTCGTGGACTTATTTCTTTAAGTAGAGTCTTGAAGACCACTTGAGGAGTTCTCCACCACTTTTCACGTATACCACCTATTCTCAATTACTCATTATATGAATATTTCTACAGTTCGTCGAAACAGTTCAATAAAATAACTGTGTTTGTAATTACACAAGGATTACTCTAAAATAGTTCTCACACGAAAAGAAACACCCGATGGCGTGCAAGTAAAGGGCTCACTGAGAGAGGGCAGCAAGACAGAAAGGTCCACGTTCTGGGAAGACGCGGGTAGATTGTAAAACGCGATGCAAGGAAGTTCGAAACGTTCGTAGCTCTCGATCTGCACGACCCGTCATCGGCGCAGAAAATTGCGCTCACGTGACGCCTGGCTAGCGTAACTGCACCGTGAGCAGAGCGTAGCAAAAGAGAACGAGACAGGAACAAGAGTGGCGATCGTCAGATGAAAAAGAAACTCCTGGAACGAAACAAAACCGCCAGGGCGAGCTCTAGGAAAAGTCTTAAATCCCTGAATGAACTGGTCAAATGGTACCACGACCCAGTGAAGAATGAATGGTTGCGGCGGCAGTTTCAGTCGATTCCAGTTCAACTTCCACCAGACCTTTTAACCTCCCCTTCTCTCCTCCTGTCTTCGACTCCGTCAACGCCACCGCTATCACCGAAGTTACTTGGATCGCCCCTAATTATGTCATAACAATTTAAGCGTACTCCTTGTCCTGTCTACCCCTCTACGATCATTTCATTCCCTCTTTCCTAACCCTTAACGCTGGACCTTGGCAAGGAATCTTCACTAAAGTCACTATAGCCGCGTGGTCCTAATTTTTGTGGTTTTCCTCGGTGACGCTGGATTATAGTTAGTTACAGGATCCTATGTAGTCACCTGTTGAGGTATATAAAGTAGATAGGTACGTCAGGGTGGAATGCGAGCAAGAAATGTGGAGGTTGAGTAGAGGAAGGTTATTTTCTGGTAGTATTTTTATGTGACTTGAGATATGGGAACAATTTTTAGAGTTCTATAGAAATTTGAGGAATGTTAATTGAGGATATTGTAGAGATTAATTCTCTACTTAGAACTGAGTTTATAATACAGTTTTTAAAGGGATATATAAAGGTATTCACTGGGAAGATAGTTAGCCTTTAGTAACTGAATTATACAAAAATTTAAATTTACAGGAACTTAGGCTTTGAGGAAGTACTTGTCGAAGATAGAATTTAATGTTAACTAGAATATTGCGAGCGTACAGGATTTTGAGGTTCTTGTTTCGAGGATGATGTCTGAAACATTGCAACCAGAAAACAGAATGATGTAACGCCAGACTAGCAAAGTATGATTTGCAACTGATTTTAGACTCTGTTTTGCGAATACGATGTTGCAGTCTGGGAAACGACTAGGGCGAGATATTTCGTCAAACTTCGTCTTTCTAATAGATGGTTCTTTCCGCGTGAAGCAGTTTTTGACTGACGACTTATCGTGCCTACGAGTACCACGTACCATTTATACCGAACAATTGGTAAAGAGAAACCGATCGGTCAACCGTGAAAAAGTTGCCGAGGCAAAATCTACAAGCGTCATTTGTCTGATCAAAAACTTTGATGTATACTTGCAACAAGGCACAGTTTCTATCTAAAGAAACAGAAGAAGAATCTTCAGAAAAATATCACAATTACATGCAAATTTTGAATTACCCTACTATTCTCTTTCTTAAACTTAAGATCGTAAAATTTTGTATTGTTGAAAATCAAGAAGATTTCATACAAAATTTGTCGCAATGTACACCAACGAAAAACTGAATATCAACAACATCAGTAGAATTGCAATTATCGCTATGGTTTCATCAAGCCACCACACACTCATACTGAGATCTTCATAAGGAATCGACGATAGAGAATAGAACTTTCCCTCTTGAGCCAATCATGTAACAAACACGAGCCTTCGCTGGCACCTGCACGCTAATCTGAAATCGATATTGAAAGGTTTGATCAGACTCGCTTCCCATTAGTTCCAAGAATGTCATCGAAGAGGGAGCGAAATCGCGCAGCCTTCGCGGAGAATCCGTGGTGCGATTAGAGACTCGAAACGTATAATTACCCTGCATATTTCGTGTAACATGAGGCGATGTGGTCTGTTCCGCTATGTGCGCAGACATCAAGCGACATGGACGTCGACAGCTGCGTGTCCACTGAAACGTAGGCGGATTCGTCGAAGGAAAGACAAGAACCAGCCTCCCCCTTCTCCCGTGCATCTGTATCGCGCCAGTTTTTATTCTACATTCTCACGGGCTAACAGGCACCGTCGGCGAGCCGAATCCGTGGATTTTATCCGTCACGATTTTACGTAGACCCGTGCAGGATACGCACAAACGCGCACACCCGTGGTCGAAGTGTGAAATCGCGGATGGGGAAAAAAGGAAGAGCGCGACGAAAGCTGGTAATTTCATACCTTTGGACATGTGAATTTCCGACCGATACTTTTTCAGTTTTCAAATGTGGCAGGGCTTCGTCGTCTCTGTCTCGTGATCACCGCGAATTAACTTGGACCTCTATGTTTTTTGGGTTTAGGCTTCTAGACTTAGACTTCTTACTGTTGATCTATTATGTTTTTTGGCGGACCTTTAGTTTCTGATCCTGAGTGATGTTTCAACTTTCCTCATTTTGCGAGTAATTTTTTATTGGACTTCGCTTGTTTCGTAGAAAAGTATCTTCTGTGAAATTTCTTAGTTTTGATTCGTTTATGCATATAGTTTATTAAAACACTTACTTCATCTTTATGGTGGTTTATAAACCTCGTAAGAGATACAGTCTCTGAAAACTCTCTTAATATTTCTAATCCTGAAACTTCTAAAACTTCCTTCTAGGATTGATTAAATACTCTATCATTGAGAGCCATTTTGCTATTAATATCAGTTTAAAACACAAATCTAATCAGGTTTAAGTGGATGCAACGCAAATAAATGAAGCAGTTTTTCCCCAGGTTCTTTTGGTTCTCTTTTTCCGATTTTGAGAAACCACTCATCGCGGTGCTCACGATCCTCTGACGAGATCTCTTTTATGAATTGGATTCTGGGTTGAAACTATCGGTCGTCGGCGGGTTATCGATGCAAAAGTGTTCGGGCTAGTTTTCTTCCGGTCAGGTAAGTGCCTGGACGAAGATCAAAGAGATAGGAAACCAGAGCTTTCCACATTACGGGGTTAAAGGCTCAGAAAATTCGAGCCATCCGCAAGTCGCGGAAAGAACTGGCATTCCCGAACTTCCAGGTTGAAAGGAACGTGGCTGTTGGTATCTGTGGGAGTCAGGAAACCAAGGGAAGATTACTCGTAACTGTAAAAAGCAAAACTGGTAGATTCATGTAAATTCAATATAAACTCTTACATTTCATCCAGAGTTAATAGTACTAAGCAGTATTATTACTTGCATTCCAAAATTTGGAAAATCAGTACAGATTTTCTTATATAAGTATTTCAAAGAATAATGTACCTGAACTATAAACCCCTTTATAAATAAATTCACATTACTTATCGATTATTTTGTAGATATTACTCCTACATAAACATTCTCAAAGTAATCGAACATCCTGTAATTTTGGTACAGACGTCTCTTGTATTCACAATTTTAAATAGATTGAAAATGAATCGCTCCTCTCGTTGAAAGATTCTTAAGGAGAGATCCTAAGAAGACAATTGCCGACACTTCCACGATTCAGTACTTTGCGCAGCGAGTAAAAATTTGTATAGGGCATCGACGTCTACGAGAAAACAAACGCGACAAAAAGTTTAGATGAAGAGTAGCGTCCATTCAGGTCAGTCGGAGGCAGCAGCAGCAACGTTCAAATGAAGAAGGTGGACAAAGAAGGAGAAGAAGAACAAGAAGGAAACGATCGATTCTCGTAATACGCTCTGGCATGGTTAGCCTCGCGTCCTTCTCTTCTGCTGTCTGTTGGACACGCATCAGCCTCGCATCTCTCGGGGTTGGGCCAAGGTATGAATGAAGTTAATGTGGGGTCGTGCGAGCCAAGTGTGGGAAGCGAGGCACACGGGCTGCGACCGCGCGAGCTCCCGTCTTCGATCGTCAGGGATTGTTTTTTAAGGAACCCGTAGCCCCTTGGAAAAGTGACGTGAAATAAAACTCCCGATGATCGCTGACGTCCGTGCAGAAACGCGATTGCCGCGTGTAAAACGGATCACCGAGCGACGTTTTTCGGTGGCCGCAGCAAGTGAAATTCGAGCTTTGATGTTGCCGAAGTTGATTTTAGACAGCGCGGATAATCGGTTCCTTCGCTCCTTTCTTTCTTAATTTGCTAAAAATTGAAGCATCAGGAAGGATTATGGTCTTAGGACTTTTGAATGCCTCCTTCGCTCCATTCATAGTGATTCTATTACCTGTCGAACTCACTTTGAACAGAAAAATATCATTTACATAAATATAAGGTTACCTTATAATGAAGTACACATAGCTCGTTATGTTTTACAAGGCACCAGGAAAAGTCTCATTTTTCATGAAACTAATAGAAGGAGCTTTACTTTGGTAATGATGTAACTAAGTTTTATACTAATGGTATTATAGAAGATATCTATTCAGATCGTATTTACAGTATGGAGATAATGAAGATTGCCTCTCATATAATGAAGATTTCTAAGTTTAGAATAATTCGTACTCCGTTTTCGTGATCGATTCAATAAAATTCGCGCGGCGGCACGTTCAGGAGCGCGCGTACGCTTTCTTGTCACCTCGAATGGACTGACTCGAAGCTCGAGTCATTGACTCTACTTCCGGTTCGGTTCTTCGTCGCTCGCATTGTTATCTCTGACGATTCTCTTTCCTCGATTCACCCTTTTCTTTCTAGTTTATGAACTTCGCTGTCTTCCTTCTCTGCTCGCATATTCTCCTCGCTCTCTATTCATTCCTCTGTCTCTCTCTACGCGTTTCGTTAGTTCTCTCGTTGTGCATATGTATACAGGGTGTCCCGTAATGGATGATAGAAACGGAAATATATTAATTCTGGATTAGAGCATAAGTCTAAATTGTTTTGTAACTTAGTTCGCCTTGGAGAAAGTTTTATTTCAATTTTGGGGAGGTGTGAAGTACAGTTATAGTTCACAGCATCTGAGTTGTAGGAAGAGATTAGGATACGCGTTTACTTTCACTATAGACCTAGTTGTGACCCAGATTTATGATTGTTATTTCAGTGGATACATGAAGACTCTAAAATTTTATTTTGATGCACAGGTTTTCATTGATTTTACTATACTAAGCTATAGAGAAATTGTAAAATCGAACATCTCTCGGTTAATTGCCAGAACTAATTCAAAGTGGAATATAGATGAATCTAGTATCCAACTTGCCTTCCTCTGATTTTGTATATTTAGGATTAAAGTATGTATTACGTACACAGATCTCTATTAATATTCATGAAATACTAAAACTTGTATAGATACTCAATAATTTTAAAGACGTAAATAATTCAAGAAGCTCTTCCACAGGAGCAAACTGAAGCTAACGTGTGAATTCTGAGACTCCACTAGTATCCATTAATCAATTAATTGCTACTTGTATTAACATTAGCAGAAAAGAAATTAGGTCAGAAGCATTAACAACGTACCGCCTCTTTAATAATTCATATCTCTAAAATGGCTCCATACACTCCAACAGGAATCCATGCATTACCATCTTGGAAAGCCGTGTACCACAAAATTGGATAAGGACAAGTCGATAGCTTCCCTCGCTAGCACTACTTAACTTCAACCCTCAGCGAGACTAAAATCCTCATCTCCTCATATTTCTGTCAAGCCTCTCCTTCCAAGTCCCTTTCGACTTCAACGCCCAGCCAATTTCCTACTTCATCGTGCCTATAGTTTCCACTACATCGTCGATTACAAGACACCCTGTACAGTCCCTCCTCTCTTCGTCCACATTTTTCCACGCGTCTCTCTGTCTTTTCCCGCTTTTCTTCCCCCCCAGTTTTCACGTCGCTCTCTTTCCTGCGGTCCTCGTCCCTCCCACGGAGCGGCTGTTACGGCGAACCCATCTTTTTTCCGCGGATCTCGGCTGCACTGGGTCGTTCTGTTTCCAGAACCCCATGGCTGACGACGACGACGAGATAGAATAGAGATCCAAGTTGGAGGCCTCGGTTCCTCCTGTATACACCCGCGTACCTGGTGTGCGCCGATGAATGGATGTATTTCAGGGGTCGCTGAATTAGTAACGCGATACCTGGCACCGCGATTTTCTCGCGCCTGCACCCTACCCAGCGACAACCAGCCTCGCTATCTCTCCCACCCCCTCGAGCCTCTGCCTCTATCCATCGCTCGTCGCCACCCTCGTCTCTATTCCCGTCCTCCTCTGGGCATCCCTCTCTCGCCGAGGAATCATTTTATTCGAGATAGCCGGAGTTAACATGGCATAACGTCGTAGGTTTTGGATGTTAAGGTATTTTCCCTTTTGTTTTTGTAGAGCGGTGCATAATTTTCGAGCAGGTCCCGGGAGCGTTATGTCGCGGAGAATGAAAATATTTTTAAAGCCACCGTCACGATTGTCAGTTCTACGCATTGTTCACACTGGATTATTATAATAGAGGGGGTTCACCGACGACACTTGTCATTCGCCGCTGTTGCGACGAGGTTCGCTGCGTCCTGGAGGATATTCTTAATTGTGAAACGGGTGTGAATGGGTCGTGTATTAGAAATTAAGATCCCGAGATTATATTTTTGCCGTTTTTATGCTACGATGGATGCTGGAAATGAATAGTCTGTGTTTCTTTTTTTAGTATCTTCATTGTGCATTTTAAGAACTGCGCTGCCTAACTATGGAGAAAGGCAGAAACTACAGAAAAATGTGAAATTAAATTTTTTGCATCTGTGGATAGTTTTAAATATTTTGTGTCTTGTTTTAGTGAAAAATAGTAGTAATATATTTTTAGTGAATACTGGTTCTTCATATTTGAGCAGTATAATGATCCAGTCACAATATTAATTTATTATGAAATTTGCTAGAGAGTATTTTTTCTATTATTTATCTAATTTTCTATTTGTATATTTCACCTTGATCGAGTTTCTTGAATTTAAAGCAAAGCATAAAATATTTTGAATGATTTAAATATTTGAATTTCAAGCTCCATTATGAACAACCACGCGAGTCACTTTCGTTTTCTACCTCACATTTAATTCTCTTCCATAGGAGCTTTCGTTTCTCCCATGTTTCACGCCTTTTCAATTTTTTGTCTACATTTGAAAACATGCATGCACATATCCAGTGTTGAATGAAAACGAAACATTCCCCTGAAAAATTGGCCTTCTCTCTCCCTTGGTAGGCAAGTTCAGTCGATTTTGCGGTCTGACAACTTCTCCGATACACTGCAAGCGATGCTCGTACCTCCGCGCGTCCTATTGCGTATCAAAGGTCACATACCTCTCATTGTCTATAAAATGCTGTATTGTGCGCAACATCTGCTTCGCGTTCGCAGCACGCGTACACGTCGCGTTCTCTCTGCGGTTCCCAATGACACGTGCAAGACGAGATCACAAGCACTCGTTCGTTGTTGCAACATTAAAGTCGTGAACAATGTGCATTGCCTTTGCTGGCGTGAGCAAAAAAGAGACTGACGTGTCTGCAATAACTTTCTCAAAAATTGTGTCTGAAGAATTGGCTCTGTATGACGATAAATTGTAGCACGAGACTTAGAAATTGATTTTAGACTTCAAAGCTATATGTAAATCTGTAGCTGAGAGCGAATGTGACTCAAGTCCTTTTTTGTCACTTTTCAGGAGAACCGAAAAACAAATGCAATTACCCTTTTGAAACAACAGGATTCTGTAAAAACATTAATTTTGAAAAAAATGGATTTGGGATGATCTGGTTCTGAGGTACAGAGTTATACATATTTTTTTTAAAGATCATCGATATTGTAAGAATTACTGCAGTTGTTACAATTGTTAATTTTCAAGATTTAAAAAAATTGTTGTGGTGAAAACAATTATCGAAGTGACTTTAGAAACTTTGCTAACTAAGAAGGGATAATAATGATCCTATTTCCTTAGTCAACAGTTGATATTTAAATATCCGTGTCGATGGCAAAACCATTTCTGAAGCAACATCCGCAGAAATTCTCTTCACCACTGAGCTCGTCGCAAAATGCCTGCGCCTTTTTACATCCGAAATAATCCTTCCGGGGTGCGCGAATTAATACAAAGCAACCAACGTGATTCACGATTTCCAGAATCCTCCAAGTTATCAAGCGTGCTCAAAGTAGCTCCCCCCTGGATGGCTGTCTGGAATAGCCTTTCATTTATTTTTTCCCTATTTTTTTATCCCTTTTTTCTTTGTTTCTCACTTAATATCCCCTGCTGCCGAATTGCCCCTCGCTCAGTGTTCCAGGTATGCGAGTGTCGTGGGTAGAACAATGTGGTATTTTTTTGCAGAGGCTGCACGGGATGCGTATAACAGTGCATGAGGCCTAGCCTACGGTTTTATGGCCGCGTAATGGGCCCCTTAGCCTCTCCACTCGGGGCTGCGCGCAGAAATGCGGAGCGAGGTCCCAATATCCTCGCTCGCCTCGACGTTTTCTCAGTTTCTGCACATGCAACTTTTTGCGCGAAAACAGTAGTACTGAAGCGAGGACGAAGCTGGTTACATACAGCTTTAGGTGCGAACTATTCCTCCGAGCAGTAGAAATAAAATTATTGTATAAGGTTGAGGGTTGTCTGCACTTACAGTCTCTGAAAAAAATTCATTTCTTGTACCTTAGACGTTTTTAAATTCTGGGGATACCTGTAATATTCAAATCTTGAATATCCATTCTTTATTATGTACTTGTGTTGTAATAGATTCTTATTTTAAGAAAAAGGAAGACACTTTTGAGTCACTGTTTTTTTTGCAACACAGGAAATTTAAAATCTGTTTCATTAAACCCACAATCTTCATAAAAATCTAATTTGAAATAGGAACACGCGTTTGTATCGTGTAATGGTTTCACGAACTCGAGGCATTCTGTGGTAAGAGCAGCAGCTTCGAAAGTTCGATCTTATTACTGAAGTTTGAGGAAAGTGCGAGTATGCGATCGTTTCGTGGGAATCAATTCCTAGTGTTAGTATTTTTGGTGATTTGATTGTCAACTGGGATCAGAATCGTCGATTACAGGCTCTTTTGTGACGCAATAACTATGTTCCAGAGTCTGTGTTTCATATTTGTGCCCACTTACGTACGTAATCGTGGGTGGAAGTCGAAAGAGTGGGAGGTTGGTCGTTAAGCCTCGGCTCGAGATTAGTGCCGGCGAAACCGAAACTTTAAACGAGATCATTTCTTAGCTTAAACCCTCCTAAATCTTCAATTTAAATCCGCTAATTGGAGACCGAGCGAAACAGCGCGGATTCCTACTGCACCACGATAATTTGACGAGAAGGAGGATGAACGATGCGATAGACTATCAACTGACACTGTGTCTTGTTTACCGACGAAACTATTAATGACATCGTTTCTTTGATTGTGTTTCTATCTCGACTGGTATTAATGAAGGTAGAGGGAGAAGAGTGTTTGAAATGATTTGTGAAAAAAGGCACTAAACAGTGATTGTCCGTTTTTATTAGAGAACAGAGTAATTGATAATGTCCTCAGGAAAGTGGAGTCTATAAAACAAGTTGTAGTGTCATTTAAAAGACATTGCTGATTAGTAATTATCAGAGAATCACTTTTTACAAAGTGCATTTTTGTATTTGAAATCTTAAATATTTGCAATGTTTCCATCTTATGATTTCTATCTTTGGGAATCAGCAATAAAGACAACCGCAATAAGAGCTCCTTAATTCTATTTCAACAAGAATTCAAAATCTCTCGTTTATCAGATTCCTCCAAAGCAATATCATACATTTTGCTAGTAGATATTATTTATTCATAGACAAATTTAATTGCTTTAAATAATTAATGGTCGAGGATGAGGAATTTTGTGATAAGGAGCAACGAACACAGAAAATAGATCTTCTGAAATCATAGTATTCGTCGCCTGCCGCAAGTTCCATTGCTCTGAGCTTGAATGTGCCCCGATTAAACGAGCGGACCGTCGGTCGATCGTTCGATCTGCTTGTCCAGTCCAGATCCGAAACAACCGGAACGCTTAGTCATGCTCGACGTTCCCAGGCGAGGAACGCTTCAAGCGGTGTGGCCATTCAGACCTCTACACATACCACACATACAGACACATACGTTAATAAATACTCGTTTTATCTGTAGAGGATACAGAATTGATACAATATAATATTACATACGTAAATTTTCCAACATAAAATTTCTTAGGGTTGTCTGCAAGCTCATAAGTCAAAACTGTAGAAATTTTATTGAATTCAAGTCCAGGAATTCTTGAGTTAAGATAACAAAACAGGAAACTAGAAATTTCTGGTCATTCGTGACAAAGATTTCTTTATGTGAAAGAGGCAGTTGTATATTTTAAAGTTATATATACTTTTTCACTCTTAAGTGGCTCAACTTTTATACTTTGGTAGGAGATACGCTGGGATTTCAAATTATTCCATATTTTTTCAAAGAAAATATACTTAATTATTAGACTGCAGATTTTTCAAAAATTTTGCCATATAAATAGCGATAACAATCTCAGATTGAAATGATCAGAGAACTCTTATCCCAGATAGCAAACATTCAGTTACCATTAAGACCCTTAAAGATTATTCCAAAACGAGATCCATTTTCGCACGATTAATTTTCACAAGAAGAATCATTCTATTTCATCTCTTCCCTTAAATTTTTAATTAGAATTAAGTGGCGCGGTAAACGATCGAAGTGAACAAAGTTTCTTACACTGTATAACAATCGTGCCTTCCTGACGGACCGGTTGCGTGTTACCTTGCGAAAATACGAAAGATAAAACGAGATTAAGAGATAGAAGGAAAAAGAGGTGGGGTTGTGGGAAGGGGGTTAGGGCGGAAATAGCGGAGACGTTCAGAGGACTGTCCGAGGGTTCGCGCGATAGCGGAGGAGGCAGAAGAGAGGGAGGACAACCACAGCGACGTGCCGGAAGCGAGCAGGTGACTGGTAGTTCCGCTCCATCGAGCGCTGTTCCGCGCCACGGCCACTCAAGATCGACTCCGTAGTCCTCGTTCGCTCACCGACTACCTTTGAATTCGCATCACACGCTGCTGACTTCTCGATGATCTTCCTCCGGTGTACACCTTTCCACGCGCTTCTTTTCGCACAGTCTAGTTTTTTATTTAACGCAGCTGCACGGCCACAGAAAAAGATCTAGGAAATGTAAACAATGATTCATTGCTGGAAACTACGGTAGAATTACTGTCTGGCTGTGCAACAAGTTTTATCCCTATTTATGGATCTATTTAAAGGAAGCTTATCTTTAGTACTTAAAAGAAGCTGTACATTTTTAAATACACTGTTAGGGCTCGTTTCAATTGTTATATATTATTGAGATTTGATTACTTTTTATTTATCTTTGTGAGCACGAGGCTTTTAAATTTTTTGTAATGAGGTCTATTAGGAATGAGAAAATTTCTGTAGTTGTATATTTAGTAGTATTTAGTGTATTGACCTATCTCCTACTCTCTTTTATAAATTACTGCAAACACACTAAGGAGCATATTTTGTCATGTCTCCAGATGAGGGAAAAAAGAATAAATCATTTAGAATTCTAGCTACATCTGTATACATTTTGTTACAGCCACAAACCTACAAAGAAGCAAACTTAATTCCTCTAATTTTCATTACCTCTCAAAATTTTGCTAATCACCTGGTAGACCCCAAAACAAATTCAGTCTTCCCAAACAAAACTCTTCAAAATACCCGAAATTCCAAACTAACCCAACATACAATACATACTTACAAAACATTCGCCCCAGCTCCCCTTCATGCATCCTTCCCCTCAGACGCATACAAAAACCAATAACACACACATACACATATTCTTCCAGGAATCCTAACGCCAGACCAGTTGGTGGGAGCTCAAAGGATCGCCGCCCTAATCAAGAACAAAAGCCACGACACACGGTTCGAAAAGCAAAGCAGGCAATTTAGCCCGGGTATTGGGCAAAAGCGGTCGTCGACAGGACACGTGACAGCGATAAATGATCGGGACGCGACAAGAAGATTCCCACAATCGCCCCGTGACCCGCGATCCTCCGTCCCCTGAATAGATCAGCGGAGTCGCGCAATCGAGCCCTCCCCGTTCGCGGCAGGTCGTCGTCTCGATAATCGGCCGATTCGCTAATTTCCAAACGCTCCGTCACGGATACGGGGGCAGAGACGGGGGCAGAGACGGGGGCAGAGACGGGGACAGTCGGTGGCACGTTCGCCGTGGCATTACGTCGAATAGAGAGATCCGAGAGGGGCCCCGTAACCCGTCGTGTATATCGCAAACGAGCGATTTGCATCAAATTGATCCGTTAAGTCAACAAGACCAGTTATACGTTCGAGGTGTATTCCTCGTCCCGGGCGAAGGCGCAGGCACCGTCCCACAGAACGGGCCAAACGTTGACTCGTTGCGCAACCAGTACTGACCCCCAACGGAACGATTTGCTCCGCAACCGATCCTTTCTACCACGAAACTGCGAAAGATGATTGATGTGGGAGCGGTCTATCCGTTTCGTTTCGTTTCTTGCACCGATTCGCCAAAGAGCATGCCCCGTCTTCGTGCCGTGGACCCGCCGAGACCCCGAACCGCCTTGGTCGTGCATCCAGCCGCGTCTAATGGATACAGCATCGCGTGTGTCGGACGCTTTTCTTCGGACGGTAAGTTCCACAGTATGTTTTGTACGCTAGCCTTAGAACTGCGCGATAGCTGAGTCATAGACTGAAGGCTCGAGCTACTTGCTCCTTCAGGGGCTGTATCTGGTCAAACCCTTGGGGGGAGGGGTTCGAAGAAATTGAGTGGGTGGTTGCCTGGGTGGGTTGAGGGTGCCTGAGGGTGAAGATTGGGAATGTATTTTTGGGATATGTGGTTCTGGATGCTCGAGATTTTGAAGATTGGAAGAATTTTAGATTCTTGATGGGAAGTCTTTGCGTGGTTAGGTAGTATTACATAAACAGCTTCTGAGAAGGCATCGTGGAAATGGCTTATTCAATTGATTGATACAGGGTGTTCGACAACAGGTGTCAGAAATTTTAAGGGATGATTCTGGATGCTAAAATAAGACGAAAATGAAGATAGATGAGATTGTGTTTGGGGCTTCGTTTACATGTTATTGATTGTTAAAAGCACACTTGAGACACACGTGAAATGTGTCTGACTAGAAACTTATTCTACTGCCCACGCGCATTCGTCAAGTCAGGCACAGACGAAAATAGTAAAATATGTCTCATGTCAGACACAGCAAAATCAGTAGAACGTGTCATTAGGCAGACACCTTTCATAAGTATTTTACATATCCTCTTAAGTATTAATAACTCGGAAACAAAGCTCCAAACACAAATATGCTTATCTTCATTTTCGTCTTACTTTAGTACGTAGAATCGCCCCTTCAAATTTCTGACACCTGTCGTCGAACACCCTCCATATACATACCTTCATATATTTTGCTTAAAAATATCCCATGCTCTACTGATAAAGAATTGAACAATAGACTTATTGAAATAGTACAAATAATAGCTTTCAGTCTCATTCATTATTCCAATTTTTCTGCACTCATTATTAATGAATATACATACATATGTCCATATTTACTACAAACAAAAAATGATTATCATTAACCTCAGATTAGACTGACACCCAAGGACTACCTAAAAAGGCTCAAAGAACAAATCCCACCGTTTTCTTCGCCCCACCTCGTTCCCCGTTCAGAAAAGATACATCTTTGTTTATAACAATTCCATTACACGAAAGATACCAGCCACGATTATGATGTACGCCTCAGCACAGAGGAAGGCAATTTCCCTTTCATGAACAAAGAGGTTCGCGTTTTAAAAATCGCGCGCGCCGCTTCCGATATAATAAGCTTAAACGGCGAGCAGAATAGAGATTTACCGTGGATAGTTATTCGGTCGGATGTACGCAGCCGAGCGGGAGGTATCTGCCATTTTGGTTTATGGGTGAACGATTATGTATGTAGAATGAATAAATCACGAGTAGCTGGTAACGCGGCTACCACGTTTGCGCATACCTCCGAGCATCCCGGAAAGAGGAAAGCATTCCTCGTCATTTTACGTATGGAAGCGCGGGCTGCGGATCGTCGGCCATGGAAAAGGATTCCTTTTGCTGTGTAGCACGTGTACCGAGGAATATCGGTCTGCCCTCGTTCGTGACGTACGGTCGATCAAAAACCACGGTGGCAGATCGTAAAATTCAACGGTTGCCTCGCTTCCTGCATCGATACGTGTCTTCGCCTCTTTAGACTGCCTTTTGTGTTCGGGCACACGGTTCACTTTCACGGATCAAGGAGAACCTGTCGATCCTTCGTCGAGCGATTCTTTGTATTATCTCAATCAGGAGTTGATGTTTCAGCGTACCACGCGAAGTTAGGGAAGATCGGGCTGGCAAAGTAGTTCCAGCGGTCTTATGAACTTCCCCCGCGCAAACTGGGATAGTATCGTATCGTTTCACCCCTTTGGATCTGAATATTTTCATTTGTGAGATTTCGTACTGTACCTTGGGTCTAATTTTAATGACTTTCGGTGAAATTAGTTTTGCAAGCGTATTCAAATTTTGGGACAGAAAAGGTGAATAAATTTTGAATAATTCAAATGATTTTTGTGACCAACAGTATTCTGGAAAAACACTTATGCTTCGATAAATGAATTTATTTAATAATTGCTTGAGGAAAATTTAGCTGACAATCTCGTGCCCTTTTCTTAATATAACTTTCAGTTTTTCTTACAAAAAGTAGACATTTGTAAGATAAAAAAGCTTCTGTTATTAGTTTTGTGTAAAATTTTTTACTTAAGAATTTAAGAAATGAAGACAGTAGATTATGGAATATTTAGAGGAGAAAGTGAAAATTTTGTTTTCTAAAATCGAAGCAATTTAGTCTAAGTGTCGATACTTATCAGATTGAAAGCTCAAATAAATGTTACAGATTACTGATCTAATAGTTCGATGTACTTTTGTATCGATGCCACGGAGAAACTTTCTTCGAACACTCTGACGAAACACGTTTACGAGCTTCAGCGGGAAGTTTTATGAGTGGCAAAGGAAAACGAAGAACCGTCGATCTTCACCTTTATAAATCTAGTTTATACACTGGGCATGCCTAACGTGGGTTTATTGCGCCTAGTTTGCAATGTTGTTCAACGAAGACGAACGAATAACAGAGTGCATATTTTGCAAAACAGTCCCGTGCAAAGGAAATTTATTTCACATCTTTACATTTAATTTTTAACCGAACATCTCTTGAACTACATTTTATATGTATATAAGTACGTCTTTTAAACGAAATCTGTCCCTTTAAATTCGAATGTCAACGATATCGCATATCATAATGCTATTAAAATACCTTGAATTTCTTTGTTTGCATAATACGAGATTGCATATAAAAAGGTAAATTTAAAATTGAATATAAAGTTTATATAGAGAGCGGTATGAGCTTCCCTCAAAGGAAATGTGCGCTTTTATGCGGCAATTTAAGGAAGAGAAATCAAGACTGGATAGAGTCAAGTATTTAAACGAAACCGTGTGTCTTTAACGACATGCAGTTCGCTGAGCAAAGTCTCCTAGAGTTTCGCTTGTAATAGAAATGTACCGCGTGCAGTCTGTATTATTACAGTCGCCAGACTATAACGATTGAAATATTTTCTTTATATTTCTTCTTTAATTACTTCATTATACAAAGGTAATCAATTTATAATGAATCGTTTTCAAAATTCATCGTGAAAATAACTCATTCATAAAAAAATATGTAAACAAACATTTCACTGAAATTTTTTAAAAATTTAATTCTGAAAAGTCATGATATTAATATTAATTTCCATATTTCTATACAAAGGAAAAGTTAGTAGAGATTGATACAAATATTGAAAGAATGTAGTAAGAAAAAATTCTTTGTTTGTGACATCAAGATTACGAAACGTGACATTGGTAATTACTAAGGACCGAAACGTAGCTGCGCGTTTAATGGTAAGCGCTTTGCGGAGGAAATCTGCTGGTTTCCGGTTGTAAAAAGAATGTACTGTCTTCTATGGACGCTGCAGATGCCCAAGCTCAAAGATACTAATTTTCAACACAGAGCCACAAAACGGAGAAATATTTCGTAAATCAAAGGAAACTAGTACCACTGCCACAGATGCAACAGGAAAAAAGTGCTCTAGGATTTCTCTGTTCTCGAATATCAGATTTATCGTTCTTAACTTTATCTTCCTTTCTCTTTAATCATTTTTAATCGATTACTCGATATTTAAAAAATTCAGTGATCATACCTTGAGAATTTTAGAAACTGAAGGTGTAAAATGTTCCTATAACATTTTTTGTAAAAATAATAGATATTTCCATTTTTAATGTATCATAGCTTGACAATTTATTTCTACAATATTTCACATAATAGTGGAAATTGTAACAACGTAAACAACAGATACAATATAAGAGAATCACTTTCAAAATACAAGATTACAATACCTATTTACGAAAAAATATGTTGAAAATGTCGAAAAAAAATTTTTAATATCCTTCTCTGCTTTAGAAAATTGAATTTGAATATTGACTAAGTGCAATTGTACCAGCGTATAATTAAAATCACTCAAAGGAAGCACTGAGTAAGAGAACCACTTATGTCTGACCACTGACTTTATCTACTGCAAAGTAGAAGCGTCCTTAACTAAAACTCAAAGACGATTTTCTAGAAAATGGAGCATGACATTACAAAATTTTCTTCCATATTCTTGACTTATTTTCTCTTTTTCACTTCGTATCACCTGCTCGCAGACACCTTATAGAAATGAATACATATACTCGTTAGATAGTACATACACATACTAGAAACACCATTATCTTGCCACAGACTAACGTTCCTTACTGGAACAATATCTCACTTTGCAATTGATAAACACAAGCTATCAAGAGAAATCGAAGCTAAATAAAACCTACAAATACTAAGGATAAATCGCTCAGAAACTGGCCGCGCACCAATGAGCGATCATCATACAAAAAAATATAAATTATAAATTTAACAAGCAGTAAATGCTTATAAATCAATTTTACTTACATTTTGGATACTTCATATTTTCATTCAACACCAACAAGCAGGCAATACAAACGAAATTTATGTATATGAAAACAACCAAGATTACAAAACAGAACCCACCGTCATACATGTACTCCGATCGATAAAGGACAAGCGTTTAAACCGTGTATTGAAATCATCGCGCCAAGTTCACCATTGTACTGTCCGTAATCCCCTGCAATTCAGCGAGCTCCTCGCTCGCGGCAGGACCAAGTACCTAAATGAAGCCGTGTGTCTCTAACGACATGCTCTCCTGCAAGCAAGGAAAGACGAGCTTCCGCTAGTAAAAGGGATGCACCACGTACTGCCTGCATTACGGGCACCGCCGACCTCAAGAATATTTACTAATTCCCGTTGCGTAGCGAGATAACGTCGGGGGAGCGTTCTCTAGAGACGCGGCGGGGGAGGGGGAGAGCGAGGGTGTACTGGTGGTCACAGAAAGAGGACGTCGAGGAGGGACCGCGAAGTAAACGTCCAAGGGTGCATCCAGAGGAACTGGCGAAGAAAGAAGGAGAAAAAGTCGACGAAGGTGGAAACGAAGAGGGGCGGCGAAGGGCGTGCAGAAACGCGGGAAAACAAGGACGGATGTAAACTGCACAAGTAAAAGAATAGCGGGTGAGAGGGTTGCGGAGAGAAAGAGGGGACAGAGAGAAACACGGGGCAGGGAAATAAGACAGAATGATTTTGCCTCTCCTCTGGAGGCAACGACTACCAATTCCCTTATACCCGCCAGCCGCCAGCCCACCACCCTCGAAAAGAGTATTTAAAGTGACGTCACGGGGCGGGCAGGGACGAGGGTGAAGAAGAAGAGGAAGAAGAAGAAGAAGAAGAAGAAGAAGAGAAACAAGAAGTAGGGGGTTGTTGGGGCAACGAGAGACAGAGAGGTAACGAGAGGAAGCCGTGGAGGGAGGAAGAAGGAGGATAGGGAGATGCTTTAAGACGCTCAATATAAATACTAGAGGGGGTTGAGAAAAAGGGTTGCTTCCCTTCGGGCCGACGACGCCGGCCGGAGCGTGTACGCTCAAGGAGAGCGCGGAAGGGAGACAGAGGAGCAAGGACCATCGAGAAGAGAGGGACAGTGTGCACCGTGGAAGAAGAAAGGTAAGGAGGATGGAAGGCTTTGCAGGATAGGTGGTGGATTGGAGGAGCGGAGGGGTTCAAGAGTGTTCGGGGGTGGTAACGGAGTCGGGGGGCTCCCAGAGAAAGGCAGAACCCAGGGGGTAAGGGGGGAGGAGGAGGAGGCAGAAAGGTGGATGGGCTGGAGGGGAGGACAGGGCCTACGGGGCTGGAAAACTCACCCCTTTTCTTGCTTACCCTCGCTCGCTGTTTAATTGCATCTTACTTTCGAATTTTCCGTGTGGAGCTATCGATCGAGACACGCGAAAGAGGGTTCGTTTGCGTCTTATCTCCGACAGCCCTCGTCGTCTACTCTCCGGCCTCTATCTCTTTCGCCCTTTTTCTCCCTACTTCCCCCGTGCGCCAGACCCGTTCCTTTGCTAGTCTTCGCCCCCCTCATCCAACTTACCCACATCAACCCCTATTCCCAGAAAGCGTGGAATGTACTGCCTTGGACGGTCCATCCCCATCGCGTAGTATTTAAAACCGTGCGTGCCCGATGCGTAAGCCGACGCCGATCTTTTCTTTTTTTTTTTTTCTTTTCCACCCTCGCCAGAATGAAAGGGCTCTCTTTTGATTCTAGCTGGATGGTCGAAATTTTATTTGCCTTCGGACAGAGTAAGTTTCCAGTGACGTGCGTCACGGGGGAATAATTTTGGACGCTTGCCTGCTTAATGCGATAACAGTTCGCGACGCGATAGTTGTTTTAGCTACGCGTTTATTCTTTGACCGAATCGCAGCACATGAATGATTGAACGCCCCTTCACTCTGGAGGAGGATGTTGATCTATATCCGGCGCGACATCAGTTTGTTGCGGGGAAAGGATCAGTAACTCCGGAAGTTAAGCCAGACAGTGTCGGGAATTTCTGTCGGGTTACGATATTCGATTATCCGTTCTGGTGATCAGTTTTTGTTACATCAAATTGTAATGTCGTGCTGAACTGTGACGTTTTGTTTTTAGGAGGTCGTGTACCACAGAAATATTTATTTGTGGCTTGACAGATTAAGTGAAACGTCGTGTAACTGTTTATGTAGTTATAGAAGTTTTCTTGTGTGTAAGAATTGTTCATGAGCGCTGTTGCAGAAGTGCCTGCTAATTAATTGTTTAGTCTACTCGAGAAGTAGAAACACAACTTGAGAATAATTATCGTAATACCCTGTTTTTAAATTGTCTGGTCTCGAAGTAATTCATCTACTTGCTCGTTTTTTTCTCGATTCCTAAAACAAGAATTCCCAAGTGAAGACTGTCTAACATAATCTTCTATCATTTTATATAATAACTTGAAAGATAACAAATATTGAATCACTTGAACTTTAGTTAAAATTCTCTTTCAAATTTTCAAATAACTATGAAAACTACTTAATTTTATTAATCTTCGAAAGGTTCTATCGAAACATTTTTAGATTCATAAATTTAAAAAAAACTTTTGGTAAAATATCACTTATAATTAGAATACCCTCCACACACTCACAAATTTCTAATTAAAGAAAAGTATTAATCACTAGTTACGCGAGCACAGTTTTCAGCCCCCGCTCCGTAACCAAACACAGGAACTTTTTCACGCGAGGTCTTTGACGATCAAGTATCGGCGGAATCCCTCTTGAAATGTTCGCAGGCGACAAACGACGCTCGCCGAGGAGAAAAAGAAAATCAAACGGCGACGCAACGTTCGCGGGCCAAGATCATTAAGAAGGGAGCGGAGCGTGTCGTAACGGGGAGGCGCCCGATGTTATTTTCGCCCCTTAGATTTTTAATCAATCCGTCACTGGTAAGGCAGAGACGGGGGGTGGTTTCTTCCTTAGTTCCCTGCCTCGCCTCGTATTTAAAACCTCGGGGCTGATGAACGCTTCTCATGCCAAGCAGCCTGCTCCTCTCCGGCCCTCCCGCCGCCTCCTTCACCCTCGATCCCACCACCCCTCGCCTTTCTCCCCGACGCCTTCAACCCTGGCTCCGAAGCTCACGCACGCATACGTATCCAGTGTCTCACGCACACGCGTGCACTCGGGCGCGTTCACCCTTCGCTGTTTCTTCTCGCTGGGCTCGAGGGGTGAGGAGAGGCGAGGTGAGGTGACAAAAGTAGGGGGTTATTTCATAAGTGTGCAACGCATCACGTGCAAGTTTGTCCCCCTCCTCCGCCATTACCTTTCCTCGCGTTGCAACATGAGGCGAGAGCACAATGCCTGTTACGTACACTTATGGTGTGGTGGTACACGTGAGCATTGCATAAATGGCGAACAGGGAGTGCAAAAGGCTTTTGTGTCCCAGCTTTGTCTTAATTTCGTGGTCAATATATAACTCGCAGATGGAAGTGTCACTATTGGCGCGACAGGAGATACATGCGTGCTATTCGTGGTAAAATGCTTGCGCGAATTTAGGCAGCAGACAGCTTTCGAGCGCGTTATCGCTTTTCCCTCTCGGTCGTTCCGCTTCTTTTTTTTTCTCTGCTGCACAATGGGAGCTTGAATGACTTCGAGCACAATGACTGGCATGTGTGAAACTTGTTGCAGGCGTGCGTTTGATGAAGCCTTGCCTGGGTGCAAAGCTGTTCTGTATGATACTTGATTTTTAATGATGCAGGTTTTTTGAGGCGTAAAGTGGAAATGTTTTCTGCGATTTAGAGAAGAGGAATTGGTTATATGAGTATTTAATCATTCTTCGCGGCTGTTTATTAATTATTCGAGGGCAAAATTAAGAACTTGAGGTTAATTAAAAATAATTTAGAAATTTTAAGTTTGGAATTTTTTAGATAAAAATTGTCTAAGCATTATATGCCAAAGACAGATGAAAATCAGGGATAAATATTTCATATAAATTATTAAAATTTGAACTGTACACTTTTATTGATTTGAAAAGTATTACTTCCATAAATTTAAATCATACTATTTCAGGGAATGTGGCTTCATAGTTGTTATAAAGATATATATCTTCTTTCATATAAAAATTTTATGAAATTATTTTTAATGTTCCAAATTTAGAAAAAATTTGAAGAGCAATGTAATTTTCATATTCGTTCTAAAATATTAATTTAGAAGAGTAAACAAAAATACAAACTAAGACTGTCAGGGAAATCATTATAGTTTTAGTTTTCTAAAATTCTAACGAATTTGCATAATATTTATTCAAAGTTAGTTTTAAAGTATCAGAAGTTTGACTACTTTAGAAAACGTATGCGTCACATAGGCTATAACGCGTGTCTGATCGTAGACGATCCGGATTTCCTTACTGTCTCACGCTCTATTTTTCTCGAGTATACTAATCATAAAAGTCAATTATAACTTTCTCTGTATATGTATGTTATCCTATGATTTAATGCTTGAATCGTCTCAAATGTCATGCCTAATACTAATCAAAGATATAACAATAACACTATCTATTCTCCTTTTTTCTTCCAAGAACATCACATCATCGAAGGAAATAAAAGAGCAAAAGCTGTCCTTCTTTTTCCAAGTAATGGCAATAACGTAAATACCTTAATTAATTATATCCACATAACTGTCAAAACGTTCACCGATCGTATTGTATCCAGTTCATATAACAGTTCTTGAATATCTCTAAATATAAAACCGTGTATGTCGACGCATCGAGATGTCGTCCATCCTCTTTATCCAGAACGAGAATACCTCTTAGGTAACCTCCTTGCTCGAGCATGTAACAAGTCTTACCTGTCCTCCACACGCGTTCGAGGTTGTCCACGTAACACGGCTCATCCAGCGAATCAATCTCAGAAAACTCTCGTCGTAGCCCACGTGTAACAATCTCTTTCATTTCACAGCCCTTTTATCGGTCGATAGGGATCCAGCCGTGTTATCGAACCCGCCTAGGCACCGCGGCCTGTGGGCGCAGAAGGGGAGCGAGACGAATAAAAGCAAGCCCTGAATTTCTAATTCGTACATGTGCGAAGAATGGAACACGCACGCGAGCGTTTCCTCGCGTGCCTGACCCGACGCCTCGCGTGTAATTTCACCCCTGTGTGGACTCCGTGTGCTGGCAATCCTACGAGGCTACGTGCTAACCATTACACATTTAACGTATGCGTACACCATTAACCTTCCCGACCTCCTCGTCGACTTCGATTTCATTTGCTCGGCTCGTTTACCCGCCGCGATTTCGTTACGCTCGCAAACCTGCAGGCCAGCGAGACCGAGCACCGATCCTGGATAATTTTTCTCCTGCGAATCAGTCGAACTTTCGGACTTCTGATTGCGCTGGCTTTCTTGGGGGGGCCTCTAATGAGTTAGAAACAAAGGTGAATCTGACTTTGAGCTTATGTTAACGTTTTCACGCGAGAATAGCTACGCTGGGTTTGCTGGAAGGTATGGAGGATCATGTAATATGCTAAAATAGGCTTTTCATCGATTTTGTGGTATTTTCTTTAGTGGAGGCTGTACTAAGAATTACTGTATTTATAATAGTATATTTCTATTGATGGCGGTGTTATGGTGTGTCTTTATTACTGAATCAGAGATTCAGCAGAAACCCTGAAAAGATTACTTACAATTGTGTCGATTAACATCGTTTGTCATCTTGTGAGTTTGGATAAAGGCATCGTGTAAAGTAGAAATGAATGCATTGGAAAACTGACTTAGAAAAGGAAATGAAAGAAATATGCATAATAATTACTTTCTTTTATTCCTGAAGATTCTATCATAAGACGATCTAACATTTAACTATACCAAATATTTAAAAAATATAATTAGCATAACTGCTGTGACTCCCAGTATACCAATTAAAGATTAAGATTCCATTTTTAGTCATAACCATTCAATAAAGCTCTACCACTGAATCACGCTACACATCAAAATACGATCACTTTTCCATAAAATGGATCCGATACGTGCAAATCCCCTCCTCGAAGTCATCGATAGAAGAAGAAAATTGGACTTCCATTATTCAAATGTATTAGTCATCCGAGCCATCCTGTTCCCTCACATGCCTCATAAGAGATTTCACCGTAATGTAGAGATTCGTTCAGTATCTATGTCGAAGTGGGAAAGCGTTGTTACATCTCCATGACGTTCAATCGACTCGTCGCGAGCGGGGGACAAAAAGCGCGAGCCATAAGACTAGCATCGCACCGGAAGGGAAGATGGAGGATACAGGGTATTACGAGAAACAATGAAAAACGAGCGTTCACGTGGAAAATAGTAAAAACGCGTTTCCGGAATGGGACGAATCTCGAGGCATTCTTTGTAGTCGCGATGGACCACGTAGACGTGGGATTCCAGGATTTCCTTGACACAAATAATGAGGCTGGAGAGATGTGAATTGCTGATGCATGACACAGACCGCAGTCCACATCCGGCATCATCGACCGACTCCTTGGAAATTCAGACGGTCTGCCTTCCCATCTTCCCTAGAATCATCGCTTCTACAGCTTCCGAGCATTATGCGGACCGAAAACAGAGGATACTGTCTCGGGACAATAGTTCGATCAATTCTTCAAGGTATACGGAGTGTACACACTGTGCACCTACTGCAAGTACGAAATGTTGATAGGAATATTTGAGACTTGATGGACGTAACAATGGACAGTCAGAGAATTTATTTCTGTGGTCTGATTTTAATGCAGTGTTTATTTAAAATAGCACTGTATGAATCAGTGATAATGTAGGTATACAGTAATATAAGGAAAGTAGAAGAAACTTAAATAATAGATTACATAAGTGTACCATAAAATAAGAAAATGCCATTGCTAAAAGCTAGATACACAATTTCTTGAAGTATAATGACTCATGAATCTATTCACAAAAGATTACTGTAAAAACACACCAAAGTTGTCTTCACAATGAACTAATATTCTGAATACATTATAAATGAATCCACAGTTCAAGGTACTTTACTTCCACCATATACCTAAAAGCACTAAGAATAGTTTTACCTACTGAATCAGTAGAACAGTCAATAAAAACCACAGAAATGAATAAGGTGACAACCCTCGAGCCTCATCCACGTTAATCCTCTTACTATCATACCTGCAAGTAACCCTTAAATCGAATAAAGCTGCTCACTAAACGCGCATAGAAAAATCAACCCTTTCAGAGTTACAAGCGACTCTTTCGCCGAGGAAAGAGCGCGAAGGACGAGGGAGAAAAACGTTGGTCCTGGCGATACTTTCGGTGGAAGTGCGCCATAATCAGTGGAGGCGGAGGACGGTGACGTAGAGGCGGAGCGGTAGGAGGAGGACCAAAAAAAAAAAAAAAGATTCATGTCATACTCGAGTGGTTTGCTCGAGCCGAATACTCTACGCGCTTTACTGCGCTCTACTGGGCTCCAGCGGGCTCCACTTCGTCAGAACAAGAAAGGTCTTGGTTAAATCCAAAAGCGACTATATAGCGCGGTTCTACTGGCCGCACCAAAGCGTACGTATTGCGGCATCAACAGTCAGAAACGCCGCTCTGCCAGACTGCACAGATCGTTGCATTAATGCCATTCTTCGGAGTCGCGTTCCGTATTTCCTTTTTTCCACCCTCCCGCCACAGGCTTCGTCGCCCCCCTTCTCCCCCTCCCCCCCTCGTTTTCTTTCTTTTTCGCGGATCGAACTAACCGCGACGCGAAAAATTGCACGCCGAATGCCGAACCGCTCTGCCAGTAACTAAACCGCGATACGACAATGGGGCTCGATTAATGAAAAGATCAGAGGCATTATCGTAATCGACATTCTGCACGATCGCCTTGATATTCGTAATGTTTCGATGGCTCCGTAAGTGTTTGCCTCCAATTCCACTTTGAACACTGTTTCGTTTCACCCCTTTGTATCTACACCTAGATACGGTGAATGTTGCTATTCTTTCTTTTGGCGCGTATTGATTCGTTTTATCGCGAATACGGGGAAAAAAGCGCACAAAAATTGTATTTGTTTGGAGTTGGAATAATCCTGAAAATGGAGGCACGCGGTGAATATTGCAGTGACGATATGAGTTGAAACTGCTTCGCATGAAATATAATAGAGTGATTATAGAATAGAGTGATTATTATCTCAATTAAACAAAAATTGAACATAAAGATTGCTGAGACTCTCATAAAATAAATTTTCCAAAATTATTGCTTCCTTCGAAATGTACAATTTCTATATTTTCCTATTATAGATACACAACTCTGGTATTTTAGTAAATGCAAAATGCCCTACATTTTATCCCTACATTTTCTCCATTTCTCTATTTTCTCATACAGCGACCGCGAAGTCCTATTTCAAAGCTTACACACAAAAAGCATTCCCTTTTCCAAATACCAAGGATTTCCTACATCACAATAGAATATATTTACGAACGAAGTAATTTCAACTGCTCGCCAGTGTTCTGAGACCGCTCGAATCCGTGTCGCGCTTAAAACGCTCGCCGTTCAATTTCGCCATCATTGATTTCTCTTAATGTCACGCAAGACGGGGAATAGTCAGATTGCTCTGCCGTGGGTGGTCAGCCAGAGGGGGGGGGCCACTGCGGTTCGGAAAATTACGCGAAACAATCCTGTAAGTCCCGTCGAGGATTTTGATAATAAAGGCCACGTTCGCGTGAATTTGGTACCGTTGACCCGGCCTCGGGGCAAGCTTTCCGGGTGATCACCCGGTATGGACACACTTACGTGCATCTAACACACGGTCCAAGAAGCAGCGTCTGATAAAGGGAGAGAATCAGACGGAGGAACGCAGACGGAGAGTGAAGTCCGTATGAGAATACGCTACAATACATCCGCGGGGAGGGCGCGAGGGAGGGTGAAACAAGGAGCAGCAGCGGCAGATAGAAGCAAATACCGATAGAGGGGGAGAGAGACAGAGCGAGGAACAAGGGGAAAGGGTGAGAGGGAGAGACGGAGAAAGGGGTGTGCGCGATGGGATGGATGCTACACAGTACGCGGACGGTCTTAGCGGTATCTTGGCTCCCTCGCTGTCCTGGGGGCGAGCGGCTAAATACCTCAGGATTGTTACTATTGCCACCCCTTTGCACCCTCTCCTCCTTCGCCCAACGGACCACCCACCTCACCCCTTTTGATAGGATGGAATGGGTTAATGCTATTGATTCACGTGCACAAGGTGCTTCGGTAGAAGCGGCACCGACGGCCGCCACTGTTTGACAGTAACGGATCTACCCTTGTCGCCCCTCTCTCTCTCTTTCTCTCTGTCTCTCGTCCTCTCTCTTCCTCCCTCGACCTACCATCCCCCCTGCCCACCCCGCTCCCTCCCGTCGTTTGTCTTTCTTCCGTTACGCTAGCAGATATCTAGGCGTTTGCGACTATCGAGACCCTTGTACCTCCCGGGTTGCGCCTCTCTCACGGAGTTCGAAAAGTCCGGTTAAGGGTGTCACGTTTAAAGTGTCCGATGCGGAACGCCTCGGCGCGGGGACCAGCGCCCGATGACTTTTACGATGAACTTCGACGCGAAAACTTTCGGGCTCTTGGCCCGACGGTTGCTGATGTGTATTGATTAACACCGCGGGATTGACGAGGAATATTATTGGAGGTACGGCTGCTGGGAGGGTGATTAGATTGTTGGGTGCAGGATATGGGAGTGGGAAAAATGGGGGTTTCGGGGTCTCGGAGTATTTGGGAGGGAGGAGGAGGAGGATACGATTTTGTTTTTGTATGAAATGCAACTTTTTATCGACATAGCGAGCCAGTGAGCTATTTATTAGGTATTCGTGAGAAATGTTTATTGCTTTATTTCCATTTCGACGGAGGGGGTTTATTTTTTTACAGTGAAATTTATCTACATGTATTATTCTTACTCGTTGACCTACTAGGAGAATTATTATACACTGATGCTACTTTTGCACTGATACAGTACTAACAATAAATAAAGAGAAAAGACATTTAGAAAGTTATCTTCAAAAACAATTAAATATTAGCTTTTTAACGAATGTAACTTTATTCACCTTGGACCCATATCTCAACTGTCTATTATGATATGGTTAACTGATAGATTAGCTCCACTGACTATGTAGTACAATCGTAATATGGACGACTGCGTTTTAGCTTGTCTGCTGTGAATTGTATTAAGACTGCCAATCTTAAATCTCAAAGGAGACAAACAAGAATCCATCTTTTATGAAAATTACACGGAACTCTATCGTCAAAGTCTTTACTGTTGTTCTCATTCACTGCTGTTTCTATAAACACACATAAAGCACTATCGAGCAACTCTAACGTCATTCCACACAGCCTTGTGTAAATATTTCTGCAGAATGATCCACAAGCACAAGCGTGAGTGGCTAATGCTATTGATCTATGTGCACAAGATGTTTGAGCATAAACGGCGATAACGTCTGCAAGTATTCGACTAATTAATCTCCTGTTCCGAAATGCGCAATGCTTACACGCAAATAGTAAGTAGTAGTGTTCTATATTGATCCTATTTCATATTTCGAAGCTCCAGGTCGAATTCAGTCAACGAATACTGGACAAAACTTTTATGAGATTGACAAATATGATCTTTGCTTCGACTACCAATGACCCAGTTAATTAAGAAGGATTAATAATATATCTATCAGTGATAGTTTGTAATGATCATGAGAACACCGAAAAACAGTAACTGCAATAAATATGCTAGAATCGCAGATAAGAGGAAGCAGATCCGTTAATGCTATAAATGGTGCATTAAATGCGTGGTGAGAATATCGGCCGTTCAACCCCTCGTAGTCGTCACCCCATTTTGGTGCTCTTGAATTGGAGCTCTCCTTCGGCAAGCGATATCTACTTCCCGCTCACTCTTGGACAGTCACTTTCGCGAGATTACATTTTTATCGATCTTAGAAACGTTAAATAACTGCTACCTACCATTGACGATCAAAAGGGGAACCATTGGCATGTACTTTTAGAATATTAATTGAAGGTATGGGGTATTTCCTTTTTTTGGTTACTGAAAATACTGTCACAGAGAAGGGAAAACAGAAAGGCGATCAAAATTTTAATAATTAAAAAAAGAAAGTTGTACATATGAAGGATGTTATGCTATGTTAAATTTATTCTCCCAAATCAATGCTTCATATTTTAATAAATAGCATTACTCATGGGTAGTCCTACTAACTTATTTTTTTCTTGTTAATAGATCAGCGTGACTATGGTGTGGAAGAGCAATCGATCACCGGTTGATACACCGATCCTATCAACTTAATGACTAAACGTCAAAAGATACTAAGTAGAACAATGCAACGATGGAGTGGTTTGTCAGTCGCCAAAGGCTAGAGCAGGTGATGAAAAATGGAGAAACCAAGGCGGAGAAAGGTGAGTCCATAAGCATATATCTATAAAACAGAGCTGACTATTTTTGCTTGAGACGACAATAAGCGAGATGACAAGCAAGATGACCCGCACGAAAACAGCACAATAATTAATTGCAAAGAACTCACGAAAATTACTCCAGCATCAAATTAACTCAATCATACAAAATACTTTAAAAACAAATTATTGAATGAAAGAAAGCTACCAATAACATCAACCCCGTCAACAGAGTCCCCAAAGGCCGATAAAATATCGACCAGAGTTTGAAAAAATCCGTCGCAGCGTCCCTCGATTCCTCCCCCAAATCCCCAGGTCTTTCTCGTAAGAACAGCTCGGCACCAACAAGTGTCAAGAACAGCTAGGGTGTAAACGGCAGAGGCACTGTGCAGTCGTACATATGGCTAGCAAAACAAAGAACAGAAGAACGCTCACTTCTACTCTTCCTTTACTCACGGAACGGCGGAAACCTCGTCGAGGATTTCTCAGGAGGGGGATGAAAAAATAATTGCTCCCGGCAGCCGCGGGAAGGGGTAAATCTCGCAAAGACAGAAGATAAGAATAAGACGCGAATCGCGCAGACACGGATGAAGGGGTGGGGGGGTCGGTGGGAGTCGTAGCCGTGGGCGTACATTATCGTGACGTGTAATACAATATGCAGATAGATATTTGCAACTCGCACACAGAGTTCCCGCAGGCAGCAGCCGCGCGCTCCGGCGCTGCCCCATGCTGCTCTCGGAAGTGCGATTGGAGGGAAGGAAGATGCCTCGTTCCCTCTCCGTTCGATCGACGACGCCGTTCTCCTTGTCGCGCCTTCTGCGGCCGGACACGAAGAACGGCCTGGGCTGGAAGGAGAGAACGTCCAAGGACGTGAGAAAGAAAGGGACGGCGCGGCAGGGACCGGAGGGGGTAAGAAACTGTGAAATATCGATTAAGTTTGCCAGTAAGACAAGGAACGTCCGCGAGGCGAACCTGCAAGGTGGGAGGGACGATTCGAAGGTGGCGGCGGTGGGTGGTCAGGGAGAGGGGAAGGTGATATGAGCATTGTATCGGGGAATTAACGGTACTCCCTCCGCTCTCTTACCCGAACCACCATCTCCTTCCACCGCTTCTCCACCTACTTCACTGCTCTCCTCTCTCTCTACCCTCGGCACTGCTTCCTCCTCGCCCTTCTCGCGCCACCGGATCCCTTCTGCCCGTCTTTCTAATTCCGTCTCGCTCCGACTCACCCCCTCACCTACGTCCCGTCACCCGCTCCCTCCCTCCCTCCCTCCCCCCCGCCACGGCCATTTCTCTGTCTCTCTATTATATGTACGTGTGCATGGTATATCTGTACGTCTTTCCGTCTTTCTCCCCGTGGCCTGCCTCTCGCTCGGCGTCTTACGACTTACCCCGCTACGGCCACCTTCGTATTCGCCTCTGCCCAGCACACGTCCCAGATCGGCTCCCGAGCAACCCTCTATCCGACGCTGGTATGTACAGCAGGACGACGGAGGACGGTGACTGGCTCGAGATAGAGGGATGCAACGGGTTGCGGAGACGCGAACGTACACCAAACTCGCTGCCCTGTCGCTCGCTCCCTCGCTTCCGCAACCCTACCTACACCCACCCACGACATCGTCTCCCTTTATCGTCTTTCCTGGTCATCGGTGCATGCTCCTCCGTGCACGCCGTGGACACGTCCCTCTGTTATCTGGACACTCCGCTGGGTGATCAGGAATTGCATGTCGAGTACATGAATCACGCGAGACGCGCGATCGATAAAGTTTCGGGGAAGGATTTTGATTGTCCTGTTCATGGCCTCTTGGGGACAAATTCCTTGGCAATTGGTAATCCCTTCCTTCGATCTCCTTTTTAGCTTCTACGGGGATCCTTCGTAAACAGGGCTGCTTTGGTGTAGGTCGAACGGCGCATAGAGGAAAGCAGGTGGAAGGTGAGCTCTCGCTGCTGCAGTTGTAGATTTTAATTAATAGCGTCGAGTGTTGTTTATACGCTCAAGAGTTCTTATAGGCGGGCTGGAGACAGAGCTGCTAGCATCCAGGATAATGGATTTATTACGCTCTACTCCATTTACCACGGCCGAAACGGATGCTGCTCGGCCCTCTGGGCTCAGTTCGCGGCAAAAAGTTTAATTAACACGCGTTGAAAAGGAAGGGATTTGATACCTTTCGGTTTCGCCGGGGTATCATTGTGTCTTCGGAGGTCGAACTTTGGACAAGTTTGCGTAAACATGGGTTCATTAGCGCTTCGTTTCCAGGGTCAATCGATCGGGGGATACTTTGCACTGTTCTCATAAATGTGGTGTCTATTCGACCAATTGAGGGCAGGCAGAAACGCCTGGTGTCAGTGGCCCCTTTAAACTGGTTTCATTGTTCAGATTTAGACATTCCATCGAGCAAAGCAGATACCTAAGTACCTTTCAGAAGTAAATTAAAAAAAAAAACAGATATAAAATTCAATAGTGATCTATTCAAAAAACGCTCCTCATGGAGACTACTTTGCATCTTCTATACTGACATTAATATCAAAACAAGGGTGCTACGTAAACCGTTTTTTATTTTCAGGCTACATAGGTACCTTCTCCCCTCTCCCAAAAATCAATCAAGAAAAAATCACAATACTACATTACTCTACATCAGCTCTCAATTTCTCACCGTCCCATTCATCCATCTTCGCCGAGTCACAACAGAGTTCACCCCTTCTCGAGCACCTTTGCTCCCGTATCCCAGCGTGCGACGATTTACGCGACGCAAGGTGACGTGGGCGCGTGAAATCTGTCCCGACAGCAGGGTTCAGAAATCGGTGATAAAATTGATGTAAACAGCCACTTGGCACGCTGTTCGCGCCGAAGGTTACTCCCTTGAGGGCCTCCCCCACGCTCTGCCCCCTGTTGCTCCGTCCCGCTCGCCTCTTCGCTCGCTCTCTTTCTCCATAACCTACCCTTTTCGAGGGGGAAGAGAGTATCGGTGTGCGAGGTCCGATACAACCGAGGAGATGTTGCGCGCGAGAAGCAACAACAACGCCAGCATTGTCCGTCGAGCGTAGAAGAGAGCGAGGGGAGAGCCGCGGGGCGAAGACGATGCGAGAGAAGCGCAAGGAGCAGCCATAAACAGCTTGTTGCTTCCGCGAAACTGCCAAGGCTCCTACGGTGCAGCTCGAACTTGACTCGAGGAGAGGAGAGCCTCGGTTATACCACCTATCTCGGCTAGAATAGCCTGGGTGGGCGCAAGTATGCGTAGAATGTGAAAGATTGGCCCGTGAGAGTGAGAACCTCTCCTGGTACGGGCCTTCCATCGTTTTTGAACGACAACCGTGCGTAGCCTCTTCCCCTGCTCCTCTTGGGATGATCATTCACTTTGCTCCTTATAAGATTTATCTGCCGTGTAGAGGTGAACGGGTCGTGTACCTTTAACAAACGGGGTTACTGTATCTGAACCCTACAAGTAGAGTGTGTTAAGTCACTATTTTCTAATTTTAGGAAAGAGCATGATAAAAAGTGCAAATTGTAATTTTTGTGATTTTTTATCGTACAGCTAAACCTCCTAAATCACATAGGTGTTCTTATTTTCGAGATATCGAAAACAACTTCCAGTTTAGAGTTTTTGAATCTCAATTCTCTATTTTGAGCTAACGTCTTATTGCAACATTGTCTTTTCTTAAAGAGAAGATTTATTCTCTCAGTCTAAATAGACGTATTTTCTTTGCGGATCCCCTTCAATTAAGCCTTTGATTGACATTAAGGTCTATAGACATGTAGATGACCAAGGCAGACTGCAGGTTGGACACGCTATAGACATCGACGAATGTGGTGAAGAGATAGCAATCTAGAATTTCTGCACATTGCAGAACGTCAGCATTCAAAGGACTAAGAAGACTTACAAGTTGTTTGTGGACTGAAAAAGTATGAATCGTATGCAGAAGGTCTAGGTGACGAACATAGTTCGACAGAAAGGAAGTGGGAAGGTATTGAATGTTAATGAGAAACACGATTACTGTACCTAGAAGACAACAATCGCAATGCTACTATTACGTTCGGAAACTACGTTCGACGGAACGTATCTATAATTACCGAGCGTGTACCTCGACGTGCCAGCCACACAAGAGGCTAGAAGTTGCCAACTGAGCTCTAACAGCTGTCATTAACCATCATTAACGACACACCGCTAGTTAGCGAGGTAAAAAGAAAGAGAGAGAGCTCAGGATCAGCGAGAAACATCGAGGGGAGCAGTAATCTCCTTGACGATTGTTTGGATTTCTCGCTTCTTCTAGGAAAGAACCACAAGAGTTTGGTCATTGAGGAACACTGACTTCTATTGTCTTGTAGTATAATTCATATATAATAATTCCTTAACAAAGGAATCGATTTACTTTCATATCCATATTATTTCCAATAGACTAGCCGAAGTTGACGATATACTTGCAATTCAACTGTGACAATTGAAATGCTGGATCTATGATAACGCTGAAGGTCCAAATAATAAGGCTCAACTGCCACATAGGCCGAAAGTGGAAGCGTCAAGAGCATCTTATTCTGAGGAATAGCCTGAAATGCAAGCTGCTCGCTCCATCGGATTAAAGGGAAGAACACATAAATGGCTGCAGTTTACGTGCCCTAGAGTAGACAAACTTCGGCAGCGTGTGGCTTTGGGGCACGAAGTTACCGATCAAGCAAAAACTACCTTGCAAGATATGGATTGACCGATCGATCGATGCTACCACAATACTTGCACTGCTTCCTTCTGTGTCGACATTGGCCGAGATACAAACAGACAGAAACGTTACACGTTTAGGTATAAGGTTTATCTTCATGGCAGAGAGAGAGTTGTTCAGCAAGACACTTATTTCTTAGCATTAAAAAGTCCTACACGATATGGACGAATGGAATGACAAATACTAGGATCAGTTATGCAACGATCCTATCAGCAAATACCCGCCACGGAAATTCCGCAGGTTTTGAATCTTCGAGAACACAGGGAATTGACCTGAAATGCGGGATTCGCGCAACATCGGATTACGGAAAGGCATGTAATCGGCCGCAGGCCTAGCCACGTCGGAACAGACGAACTGCTGCTGCGAGGAGCCGCGAGATGGGTGGTGGGCAACGCGCGGAGGGTTGGCAGGAAGCACGAGGAGATCGGTGGATGCTGAAGGGATAGTGTGGGTGGACGCCGAGAGGTTTGGTAACGCGGGTCGAGAACGAAGCAGAGGCAGAAGAAGAGAGAGGAGGCAGAGGTAAACGCCAAGGGTTCTGAGATACTAACCCTTGGCCAAGCCGCACCCCGAGGTCCAGAATAATCTACAATCCATATCAGTCTTAGGTAGTCCACCCAACCACCCTACGCGTCTCATCCCCTAGAACCACCTTTAGCAATGAGAGAACTCACTCGCTCTCCGTCTCTCTCCACCGTGCTTTCTCTAGCCACTTCTCCCTCTTAGCTCTTCTCTTGCTCCGTCCCTCTCTCCCTCTCTTCGATTTCCTTTCTTGCTTTCACGCGCGCGTTCCTGTCTTGCTTTCCATCCACCTCCTGCCGTCTCTTCAGGTGCTTCTCCTCTTCGTCGCTCTTCTGTTCCGTCTTAGCCGCAACCCTTGCCGGGACCAGCCGGCTAGTCAATACCCCACACGTTCCGTCCTTATACGTGCTGGTGCCGGCTCCTTCTATGTATGGACCCTAAACCATCTCCCTATCCAGCCCACAGCCACTCCGACTCCTTAACGATGGAACTATACCCCAGAAACCCACCCGCCGTCGACTCTCTGGCCCTGCGTTCTGCGAACGATAAATTCGCTTGGCAACTAGCAGGCTGCTGACTCGAGTCATCGAGCACCGTCCAACTGTACCGTGTCACGGGATCGTCCGCTGACGGACCGACGAAAGCTCGAAAACGGTTACATAGGGCGCGAGTACATCCTTGGTTGGACGTGTAAACAAGGTTTCTTGAAACCTGAGAATGGCTACTGGAGTTGTTTCAGATTTGGGGATTTGGGGAATTTAAATTGTAGGGAAAACTGAAATTATTTTTTTTCATTTTTGGAGAAATAAGTTGGTAGTAGCTAGTGGAGTTGAATTCAAAAGAGGGTTTTTTTAGTTTGGTTCTTTGGAGAGTAAAAAATATTTTCTTAGGTGTTTCTGTTTTCTTTTAGAAATGTCTAATTTCTTGAATGTGTTTGCAGAGTGCTTCTGCAGGGAAAAATATACCATTGTTTACCTGCAAGTAATTTTTCCAATTTTTGACAAAATCAGTAGAAGACATTTCATACATATTTTCAGGTTGCACTTAGTATTTTAAATGATTGCCTGAGGGTTGATCAAATCTAGTGAATGAACAGTCTTAGAAAGGCGTTATGAGTCTAAAGTTGTAGTTCCTCTGCAAGAATACATCAGTACTAAAGGAGTAACTCATAAATTTTTGAGAAATACGTTTCCTGAACACGTTCCTGTCGTGATATCTATTTCAAATTCGATCACCCGTCGACGAATATATTTGGAATTGCGAACGATATTTCCAGTTGACGTCGCGAAGGTGCATACGAAACCATCGGGAGGGAAAGACTGTCTGGGAACGGATGATTAGGTTAGCCAAATTAAGAGGGACGAAAGGACTGTCCTTATTATCATTATTAAGAACCTTTCATTTCGGAAGGAGGCGAGATCAGAATGACGAAGGAGGGATGAATTTAGCAAGAAGAGTCAGTAGATGAGATATTTATTATGGCACCACTTCCTGGCGTAGCTATTTCTGGCTTCATTCATACGTAGGACCTAGCTGCAGAGACTCTGTACTTCCTCTGAAGCCTGCGTAGAAATAGTTAGATTCATTCAGAGATCGGTGTCGAGTTCGCGAGGTCGTGTCAAGGTTCATTCATGATCCAACCACCTTTCCCCTGAACATACTGCTGGAGCGTTTAACATACGTACCTCTTGGGATGAAATCAATGAAAAGACAGAATTAAACCGTGTTGCCCTACTAATTTATTCCGTAGTCTGTCTCTCATTTGCATTCATTGCAACGATTATCTGTGTTACTTTAATGGGACAAGTGTGCGAGGATTTTTGGGAAATTTCAGTGATTAATGTAAAATTTGCGATGATAGAAGAAATATTCACAAGATACAAATTTTGTGGTGTGGAGTATTTTCTAATACATGAGTTCGTCAACAATCAGTTAAACAATATATTTTTAAATATCTACATTTTTGCTAACATAATATTTCATATCTCTGCAACTAGAAATTTGTTCTTTATTCTAAAGAATTTCGTATTTTGGATTTGTGATAGTTATCTAAGGGAGGGTGGTATAATTTTATTTAACAATTCTTTATAAGTCTTATGTCGTTTATGATAATAGAAGTTACTTAACATTCATATTGATCGAATACTAAAGCATATTAAGAATATTTTAGTTTCATCGATTGAAGAGTGGGTATCCTATAATTCCTTGTGGATCGATAAAGTAAATTAAAAGTATACTTGAACTGATTATATTATGCAGACTATTAAAAAAGGAAAACTCAGAAGGGTGGTTGAAGGAATTCAGTAGTTTTTGTGACACTTACATTCAAAGTTTGCGAATCAGTCTTATGAAAGAATTAACATTCTCGTATAATACTACACCAACAAAAAACACTAATTCGACTTCATATTTCATTTTCATATTAATGACTACTGTCTTTTAATTACCTTCTTTTATCCCTTACCACAAGAAATATTTTTTCGAGTAAGTATCGTAGTGTAACTTGCTCCAATTCGAACCAATTAATATTAAAGTCTGTAAACAAATAATTTCACGAGAGTCTCAAGACAGTAAATAGTGATACCCAAAAGAGAATATAAGCATCACTAAATAATAAAACTCAGGGTTACTTTACAGCGTGTCGGTAACAAGGTGGGCGTGTAAAGCTTCGAATCGTCAAGAATCCGTTGGACATAAAATCTTGGTCCTCCTCGTGCATATTCCACAAACCGATAGCTACGAAAATAGTTCCTTTACACGAGGGACAGCTAAGGAACTGTATATTGGTTTATAGCATTACCTGTCGCGAGAAGCACCTTGCAAGCGCCCAGAACCACTGTAAATCGAAAGCGTATTAAGTATCGCGCTTCCGTCAAAAGTGACCACTTTTACGACCTGTCTACACTTGTCTTCAAGCCTGACGTCTTTACTTTCTTGCGTGCCCTGCACCTGCAATTTTATTATAGTTTTATATTTCAGTCTTTCATATCGACTTGAATTGCTAACAGCATTTACAATAAATGCTGCCAACACTCGAAGAGTTTCCAGTTAAACTGATCACCCTGTATATTAAAAATTTCATTTGAAAATACTCACACGAATACTAGAGTATTTTTGGAGCATTAGGAACAATATTAAATCTCTCCACGTAAACGAGTGCGATTTTGATTGTTTCTTAATCCATTTACTTACAACTTAAAAGCGTCGCGACGAAACTGCCCAGTGTCCGTGCGAAACTCCATTAAGGAAACCAGCAGGATCATTAGTATTTAGAAGCTGAACTCAGCGGTGCACATAATCGCTTCCGTATTTATAATTCGCGAAAAATGGCCGGGCCATTAAAGAAAAAATATTCGAATACCTCTTTTATTCCCCCAAGTCTTCCTTAATTACGCTCCGCGTGGCTGCGTTCGAAATGAAGGCGTTTCAACGGCCGACAGAACGCTCCTAACTAAAAATCTAAATAAAAATGTTTAACCGGGCCTCCCCGCAGACACACGGATTAAAGGCATTCTATAATATACATATAATTCTTAACCGTAAAAAGAGCTCCTCCGGCGGTAATTAGCTATCCCCATTCAACCGCGGCCTCGGCAATTATGCATACTTAAATACACAATTAACTTCTCCACCACTTAGTACCCACGATCTGAATTCGAAAAACTCCGGGGAATCGGAGCGGTCCACTCGACTTCCGCGCTGGAGCAGTGCGTGAAAGGGTTCAAAGCGTTGCGAGCGCGGAACTTAAGTCCCCGTTCGAAAGGGAAAGGGGAGGGAGAGGAGGAAAAAAAGAAGGAGGATGGCAGAAAGAAGAAGCGAGGTATTGCCTCGTCGAGTAAGGTTAAGGCAAGAGGTCTTGGGGCCATCCTTAAGCACTCGATCTGTTCGTCTCTCTTTCGCTTCCTTCATCCTCCTCCCTCCACAGACACCGACCCCCCGTCTCTGTCCTTCTCCCTCTGCGCCCACGGCTCTGTTTCTTCCGTTCGTCTCTGTTCATCCTTCCGGTTTCGCCTCTCTCGGTACGTGTCCCTCGCGAAGCTCAGTGAAACGAAGGGCACTTGGCATTCGGCCACTGGTATGGAACTCGCGCTAATGGCTCGGCCTCTTGGACCTTCAGAGAAGTGCAACATTGTCTTAGCCGACCCCTCTTTTCCCAGAATTTTGCGTGCACGTCGTCCATCTTTTCAACCTTCTCGCGGGCAGCCCTTATTCCCTGAACGATCCGCTTGCGCTCGTCACTTTATGTCTCGTAATTATTGCCCCTTAGTACCTACTTTGCGCTACCTTCTTTGCCTTGTCCCGCGGACTAAGTAATTATAAAAATGTGTATCTGTAGGGAAAGGCATCTAATAGAAAAAATAGAGACTATTCGAGAACCGTCTGAATACTTCAAGCTTACATCCTAATTAGGCATATCTAAAAAATAATATTTTTAAAAACATATAAAATATACATTCTCTATTACCCACCTCTCTCTATATCTACTCGAAATGAGTACAGCCTTGAACCTCGATAGCCCCAATCCTCCACACTTTCCTACCCAGGCATTACAAATCAAAATTTCGAACCTCTATTTCAACCCCCAGTATACATATCCCTAATTCACCGTCGAAGAATGGCATCCATAAAGCTCCGTGTAAAAGGCACAATAACGTTTCCTCGTAAAACGATTCGTGTCCCTTTCGAAAAAAAAAGAGGAGGAAGAAGTCGACGAAACTACGTTCTGGTTACGCTGTTGCTTCGAGGGGGTTGCAGTCTTACAATAGCCGTGTGGGTGCAGGTGCACCTGTACCTACGACCCGTGCTTACCTACCTGCTCGTTGGCGATGGGACGTTCAAGAAAGAACCGTATTAGATGGTCAGGCGGCGTCGAGGGGCGAGGGAAGGGTGAACGTAGGGAGAACAAAAGGAAAGTGGATAAAGGAGGATAAACACATAATGCGCACGAAAGAAAGGGTTTACGTGTTCCCCGAAGACTGACCGATCGGCGAGAGGCTTAGATGACTGAGATTGCAACTGCTGAATCGTGAAAAACGACTTCGCGGGCAAGATCTGTGGGGGTGGTCTCCGCGGGTTGAGGGAGGCAGGGGGGAGCTAAGCGACGAAAGCATGATACGCGCTTTTCTTCTGGATCGCCGATAATTGCATCCGTAATACGGACAAGTATCTGGTAAATATTTGAATGACGTATTGCGCCGCATTGGAAATGCTAGATCGCTTTCTGATGGAGGAAATAAATGATTCCAGCGAGCAGTGGCTGCTGAATCGGAAGCTATCTGTGTTTCACCGAGGGGAACTGCAGATATTAGGGAATTTTACTATGACACTGTTATTTACTGTGATATTAGATAAACGAAAGTTGGTGAAAAATGTGAAAACATTTCACGACCTCAAGGTATTAATTAATTCTTAATAATGAAAAGTGTCACTAAAATGAAATAGAAGTTATTCAAGGATAGCACTGACAAGGAATGTCCCTCACGATTAAAGTCACATTAATGCAGTCATTCTGAAAATAACACGATTTACATAAAATAAAATTTTAAATATTTTTCATTCACAAAATTAATACAGAGTCCAAAGAGACATCTTCTATAAAGATTAACAGCAAATAGACGCAAGTAGGTAGGCAATTCGTAATTTGAAAACCTTGAAAAAAGCTTCGTGCTATTGCGTAAGTGTTACCTTCATTAACATTGCATATATTTTGCATGAATATACATGCTTCTCAAATCAGTCCAAGAGTGTGTCCATGCAGATGCGTTCACCATGGAAAGAAAGCAGTCGGAGGATAATAGGCGATTTTAAATAATGCTGAGACAGTAAAGGACGCCTCGAACCTTCCTATGGCTTTAGGAGGAAGATATATACCCGTACAATGAGAGACAGGAGGCGCATGGACGCTTCCACGGTACGAGGATTATAAAATTAGTGCCTAATGCACGAGTCGTCGTAACGGTGTTGTACGGTTAACAATGGGACAGGTAAAGGGACGAAGAGAACCTCAATAGTGCTCACGAAAGGTCGAGTGCACCCATTGGGGTGTTTATACTCATACACGAACACCTGATCACCGATGTTCGTCGTCTTACCTCCGTTCACGAGGCAGAACCGAAAGCCTCTTGTTCCACGCTGAATTGCTTGTTCGCTGCGCCAGATTCTTCATTATCGGCCGCAAAATGCGCCCTAAAATCCTGCCCTTGTTACGTACAAGTGCAATCGTAATTGCATTTCTTTCTGGAAAGGAGCTTTATGAATGAAAGACACATGGAATGCTGTTTCTTTGATCTCTAATTAGTCATTCGATTACGTGCCTCTTTTCCATTGTAAATTCTCAGGAATATGTAGCTCTTTGTGCTCTTTGATACAACTTTTTTTAATTGAAGAGTAAGGGATATTGATACGCGATAAGTCTGACAGGTGCTCTGGTACTTGTCAGAATAGGTTGCTGGTGATACCTTTCACAGAATAATTAAACCCACACGTAAACGACTTTTTTATTTAATACACGTGATGAAAGAATTCAAAGACTATATATAACTCCAAAGAAGATTGAGGACAATATTAGAATAACATACTCCTGCCACTAAAATCAACCATGCTCAATTACTAAGAAATTTGTTCACAGTATATACATCTTTAAACCATTCCCTAATTTTTCCATTTAAAACCAAAGAAAGAAAATGTTGAAATTAAATCTGAGCCATTTCTCAAAACAACAGTTAGACGCAAGAAGAATGACACACAGACATTAAAATGGAACACCGTGTACAGCAGTAAAGCAGGAATCGACAATACATCAGCCCCAAACAAATTAGTTCCTAATACGCGAGTCATCCTAACGACGTTGTACTAACAACAGCGTGGCAGGTAGAACGAAAAACTCCGACAAGGACCCTGTTGAGAGAGGTCGAGCGCGCCCATCAGGGTGTCCAAGCACACACGCGCACCTGACCACCGATGGTCATCCTTAAGCCGTCGTTATTCGCATAGGCGTTGCCAGGGTCCTTCCTTCTGTTCTCCAGGCGTGCAAGTGTGCGTGGATGTGTGAGCACGTGCGTTGTCCGTGGGTTCGAGTACCGTAAATGCACGTCTCTGCCTACCTGTTTTCCTTGCAGAATGGTCACGGGGACCTGTTCTACCTGGCTCAATGAGAAAATTTATGGAACTACCCTGCAAAGTGCATGCCTCCCAGCCGCGTGCCTGCATCGCGTGTTCCTGCGTCCTCCAAACGTCCACGCAATCGTTTATACGCCTATCGATCCAAAATGTTCGAGTGTTGCACGAATACCTTCGATTTCAGAAGACTTTTATTATCGTTGCTTGATTCTCCGAGGATATGGCCTGGAGATTTGGGATTTAGATAATTGCGATCTTTGTAAAGGTTACACTGATGCTATAGGCAGATATACTTGCATATCTTGTTATGGCATAGCGTCTTAAGTGTGTTGCACGTCACTTAAGAAGATATAGTGAATGATTCCGCTGAATACTTTTACTTCTCTGAGGTTACACGCAGATCAATTTAGTGGTGAATGTAAGGACGATCAGCTTGCAAACTGGTATGCCTCTTTTTTAAAGAATTGAAGCTATGGAAAAATATGGAATGTATATAATGTGTCAAACCATACAAAGTATCTAATTCTGAGGAACTATGTTGAAAAAGTAAGACAAATCTCCGTTTCACAAGTTTCAATCCTGTAAATGCATTTACAAAAACATAGATTTGCATAAACATCTGTCAGGTAGAATTCACGCAGAATTAATATGTATAAAAAAGCAACTCCTTGAAACATTTTACATTTCTTGAAACCGTAGAGCTGCCCAGATAGTTATAGTTGGCAGGCTATCTCTCAATCTATCAGGGAGCTGACGCAGACATCTAACAATATGACGATCCTATTCGCACCCCTTGATACTCCCGTCTTCCTGGCTATCATCGTCATCTTGTTTTCGTCCGTAAACCAGTCCCTTAGTGTCGCCGCAGTCTTAGACATGCAAGGTACACACTTTTACCTCCGGCGTACCACCTTCCAGCTACGCTAATCTCTCGCAGATCTCCGCGGAATCTCATTAGAAATTCATAACCGTCGCCTCCCCCGTGCCGTACCGCTGGCGTCCACCTCTCCTCCTCCTCCACCTCCTGCACCCCCCTGAAGGCACGGGAAAAAACCCATGATACGAAAGAAATAAGCAGGCAAAGTACATTAAAAATTAATTACTTTGCTGATGGAAGCTAGAAGTGCCTAGTGCGCTCCACACCCCCCACGCTGGAGCCAGACTGCCTCCTGCTCGACTCTGCATTCACCCCGTCCGTGAACGAGGTGCTGCATTCCGTCTCCTTATTTCAAATACTTTTGAGCACCGCGGCCATATACTTGTTAGCACACTTTCGAACTGCGAAATAAAACGTGGAAGTGCTGACTGGCCTTTCAGAAACGCCCGAAAATTTCGTTAGCGCGATCCACGCTTCGGTTAATACTTTAATACCTAGGAGGACTGCTGGAGGTGGCCTGGAAGGTGAGATATGGTGAACTCGTATACATCTGCGTCAGCTGGATTTCTGGAGGTGATTTGGATGGGTTGATCTTATGTATATCTAGGTCAGCTGGATTTCTGGATGGTGGTCTGGATAAATTGATCTTATGTACACCTGGGTTAGCTGGATTTCTGGAGATAGTCGCGATAGATTGATCTCACGTTCATCTAGGTCAGCCAGATTTCTAGAGATGATCTGAATCGATCACACGCGCACCTAGATTAGCTGGACAATTAAAACAGCTTATGATTGGTAAGCAACGAATCGAGACCTCGAGGGGTACACTTGAATAGTGAATTAGCACAAGGTACACCCTATTGTATCACTCGAATCCTTGATGAAGCTGGATACAATGCTTATGAAATGTTGAGAAGTTTCTTCCAAAAGGACAGATTATACTCAGAAGCCTCAACAGTATTAACTGTAACACCGCGAGAGCCTCATCATTCAATGTGAGCTTCACACAGAATTCTCTGAACGCAATTCTTAGATACATAATCTCTGGTGAATTGCTGTTACATAATATTATTAAAAAACGAGTTGTTATATTATCGAAGTTGCGTTCCAAGAACCAAACCTTCCTCCGCTCCTCCACTATGTACCCCTCCAAGAACTAGAAGAATTCTAAGATACAATGAAAAATATTCAAACTGGAATCAAGTTGTATGTTATCGGCTGCTAATCAGGGGAAGTCAGCGTCAGGAAACGAAATTATAACCGACGAAGTAAATAAATTAGCGACTGGAAGATCGGGGCGGCGCACTCAGCCGAGCGTCAGCCCGAAGCCAGTCGGCAAGTGGATGATGAGCAAATCGCATTGGCACTGTACGTCTGCAAATCGTTCCGTGACGCTGTCGGCTAGCTAAGTTATCCGAACGACGGAGCCTACCTACTCATTTTAATATCAGCTTATTACCTCTAGGTCGGGATAAATAGATAAATAGATTCCGTGGAAAGGCCTCGATCGGATTTGCCGAGCGGCGGAGCACTTAAGTCGCGACCCTCTTCTCCCGCGACATCGGGCGACCAGAAGGGTGGTTGGAAGGGGGGGAGTGAAGATAGGGGGCTGGGGGGGAGGGTTAGACCGAGAAAGAGAGAAAGATTTCCTCCTTCTACCTACGTTCTCTGCATCTACATCAAATTCCACCATCCGCCACTCCCACGTCCATCGTCCTCCGTAGCGGCAGGACCCGGGACTCCAGGAGTAATTAACTCCTTAACGAAGTAAACACGACGCCATCTTAGCTTCCGCTACTACCGACATTCCGCCCCTCTTCTGCTTCTTCCTCGTCATCGTCGTCCTTCTCCAGTGACGACTACCGCCGCTGGTAAAGTATACCTGCGCGTAAGCGACAGTCCGAACCGGGGGGGCTGCGAGGCGCGAACCGCACTTTTTTCCCTACCCCGTCCCTCTCTGGACCGACCACCCGACCAACCCGCCCTTCCCCCATCAACCACCCCCCCGAGATTGCAAAAGCGATTATATTTGCAGCGCATTAATGCCATTCGCGAGATGCTACGTAGGCGACGACGCCCCGGGCTACGGCTTGCACGATCCTGGTTTCACAGCCGTGGAACACTCGAACATCGCCGCTGCGACGAGTAATTGTACGATCGTCCTTCCCCTTTTTCCAATTTGCGCGGCTGATTTTGCGCTGGCCGTTTTTACTTCTTTCAGGGGGGCTAGTTGGGGAAAGACGTGGTGGCTTTGGATTTTGGGGTCTTTCGTGGGGGGTGGAGAAGAGGTTTGAGTATGTGGGGTAAGGGAGGTAAGGGTGCGAATACAGTACTGTTACGTGAACTCTGATTATATACTGTAGTAAGTCCATAGTGTGAGCTGAAGTTTTTCTATTCTTTTAGGCCTATTTTGCTACTGTATGAAACAAATTTGCTGTAATATGTAATGTGATTTCACGTGACATGATAGTAATATCATCGTATCCTAAGATTTGATAGTATTGTATTTACTGTGTAGAGTATTCTGTAGTTATAAGTTCATTCCTATATTCGCTATAATTCGAGGTTATTTGAAGTAAATAAGTCTCACTTGCGATGACTATGACAATTTCTTTTAGATTCTTATAGATCTGTAGTAAGAAGATTAGTAACAGAAGGTTACGTAGAGCAAGTTGTAGAATCCCAAGTACAATAGAAACCTTTCTCTTGTAGATACATCATAGTGGTAGCAATGTACCTATGTACCCACCTCTAATACAATAATACTAAGCCACTGCATATGTAACTGTCCCAGTGAATAGAAAAACTCAAACACCACAATCTCTAATCCCATTACAGACTGCTTAGCACTGGTCAGTGAACATTAACGCTATTTTATTTAATCGCCACTAAAACCGAAGAAACGACACAGTAGGTACTTAAAACACGGACATAAATTCACTTATGAGAAGCCTGGCATAAAATCCACAATAAATTAGAATACAGTGGTCCAATTCCACGGTCCACGACCCAACGACAGGGGATAGAAAAATTGGAGCAGAGAAACGGCGCGAGGGTCCCCCCAGTGTATGTATGCAGCACGCGCCGTGACCCTAGTTCGCGCTGCTCTTCCGAGGAGCATAAACAACACGAATGGGGGCCGTAACCCCGTCACGAGAGCGCAAAAAGATATCAATCCTAAAGCATCGGATCGACGATGCTCCCCTGACCCATCCGTGTAGCCCTGGCTGTCGATATCCAGCACCTCCGACGTGGTCTGAAAAATGTCAAGGCATGATTACCAAACAGGCCGGCGCAATGAAGTGGGGCCGCGGTTAGGCCGTTTTCGAGATTCGCTATCGACGATCCGAGTCAGTCCCCACGATCCGTTCGCCAATCCCCGATGCCTGGAGACCTCTTCTCCGCTGGCGGACACGTGATCGCAACAAATGTACACGAGGCCGCGACCGTATCCGACATAATTCGACTCCAGCGCCGGTGAAGTAACACAATCCAAGTTATTGCATCACAGGCGTGGATCACATCTCTGCCACGTGAGGAGGGGGAAGGAGAGGTGGCCAAAGAGGCAGCGGATGCCGTGGCTGAGGAGGGCGAACCTAAGGTGGCCGAGGCTGAGAGAGCGGGCCAGACTGCGCGACTGACGCGGACGCAACAGGGACAGAAGAGGGCGAAAGGGGGCCGTTTCGTTCGTTCGTTCGTTCCTTCGTTCGAGGCACACAGGTCGAGGGGTCCGGGTCGCACGATCCTGCTTGATCTTTGCGCTCGTGCGATCTCTCGTTCCTCACGAGACCTACCGAGGGCTACGAACCTCACGCTGATGTGCTCTTGTTCGGGATTTGGTGTCTTTACGTTAAATGAGGGGAACTGGACTCTGTTAATGGGAGAGAAAAGACACTCGGATCTTTTTTAATTTATGAAGGGGTTATGTAGCATTAGCGTATTTGATTATGTTTTTGTTATTGTGGGTGTATGTGTAAGTATTAGTGAGAATTTTTAGGATCAAATTTTATTATGTTATCACTATTATATAGTGAAGAGTCGAGAGCATCTAGGATTGATTGTGAGTCTGTGAGATCTTAGCTGTTAGGTAAATGGGCTAACAAATTAGGACACTAAAGAAAATCTTTTTTTTGTATTTTATTTCAATATTAGATTACAAATATGTATTTTTGAATGTTGTATTATCAATTTATGAATTCTCCTCCTCTTCTAATTCTTACCTATTCAAATAGGTACCTACAAATGTGCCTTACTTAGGAAGTATTTCTCACACAGTAAAAGATTCTAGTCCCTGTTCGACCAATTTAATTATCTACTACTTAGACCGGCAGAACCAATTCTGTTTAATTCTACAAAACCATCAAATTTTACAACTCAACATTGGTACCTACCCTATTATAATAATTAGACAGTAATAAAGCAAGGAAACTTCCCATTAAAATTGCTCATCAAAGACACATGAAAACCTCGCATTTAATCATCCTTTCAACCTTCCTTACAACCCACTCACCACCACCACCCATCCAACTCTGCCCCACGGATCTACGAATTACCACGTGTATCATATCCTTAAAATGATCCTGCTTCATCACTCGTACCCATCACTCGTCGAATCTGTGGACGAACTTGCGGTGTGTATAACCCGATCTCCTAGAGGTTTAACCAAGCATCAAAGCCTACCTTCCCGCATGCTCCCCCGCGTCCCTCAGCCCACCCCCTGATAGGACAGTACAGAGTGTAAGGAGTGCATGCCACGTTCTAGAGCATGAAGACGGAGTCGGTGGGAGGATGTGTGCGCGAAAGAAGGAGACGAAAGTCGATAAGGCGAAACGAGACGAGGCTAGATACCCCAGAGGAGCAGCGATAAGTAGACACGAAGGGGAGGGAGTGAGACAGACGGTGACGGGGACAGAGGGGGAAAGTGGACGGAGCGTTCAAGCGTGCAAGTGTGTCGTGCATCTCTCACAATTAGTCGAGATCTATTTTATTCGTCGACTGAATTTATCGTTCGTAGCGACTTTAGATCAACCAGCGGCGTGCTCTCTACCCCCACCTGCTCCACCCTACCTTTGATACATGCAACGTGTTTGCTCACCGTGTACGTGCAGAGATCACGGGCCGCGTTGTTTATAGTCCAGATTGCAGCGCGAAGATTAAGATGCTATTCACCACTGACGCGAATTGCTGGCCGGTATTTTACGCCAGTTTGTCAGCGCGGGAGCACGACGGAGCGCCTTGGTGGCGTGCCAGGATGACGTTGCCACGATTGTTAACGCTACGTTCCCGATTTTCCGTCATTCGGCTTCCGCTCCTGTTTGATTTACGCGATCGCGCGTTCAATGGACGCGGGCGAATCTACTCGCTGCTGCAATCGGGTTTCGATTGCTGCGGCGAAGGGAGCTGAGAATTCCTTCAGCTGTCACGGGAGTGAGACCCAAGATGATATCGAGGGAATCGGCGTAATTAGCTGGTTTCTGGTTTTTAGATTCGAGTCTGAAATAGTTTCAAATACCTCTATATTAATCAATCTTTAATTTATACATATTGACACATTTTGTTATATTAGTTATTTAATTGCTGTTTTTAGTACCTACGTTTGTATTTTTTTTGGAGCACTGATATTTCTATATTTCTTTACTGCAGTGTTGGTGAACAGGAAATTATTAAATGGTATACGATGAGAAAAATTCGTATTCCAGCTTAAAAATACTGTGTGATCGATAAGAAACTGCTCCTCATTGCAAATTGCCAGTGATTATGCTTGCAGGTTTTTTCTTTTTACGTACCTACCCTTAAATCAAGAGACGGAGCTTTCGAATCAGCAATACATCACGGAATGCTTGGCAATAAATTTTGCCACGACATTCTTTTCAACGAAAATTACGACTAAGGATTATGTAATATGTGATTCTCGATGGTAGAGGGTGAAACAAGCCGGGATGCCTTCCCCTAATAATTTAATATCGCGCAAAACTGCGGGTCTGGTTCGTCTGGTAAGAGTATGTATCGAGACGTGGAATTGAGTAAGATAAAGGGGAAGTAGAGAATATCGGCCGTAAGGGGAAACCGAGCAGAAACAAGGCGCATTGGAAATCATATTAATATGAAGAAATTCCTGGTGAAATGCCTCAACCTAATTTAATAGGATTGCTTCTCTCAAATGAAGTCTGTTACATTTTTCGTGCCCGTCTTAATATTGCCTTAATAAACCTGGATGCCACTCTATGCGTGACGTTGACACATTTCCATGTGATTTCGAGCAATCACGTTCAGTAGCTACATTTGAATGCTGAGGTGATCTATATTTGAACAGTGGCTTAGAACGCGACAGTTCAGTGAGTTTACTTAGAAATAGTACCGCATTTTATTCCGAGTTTTAGTAACATTTTAGTCATAATTATGTTAGGCATAATATCTGCAACTATTATTTTACTTTAAATTAACGTTTGGAAGCTTGTGCGAAGATTACTCAAAATTAGGGGGCAACGAAAAATTTAATTCCGTAATTTTTCGAAATATAATTTTTGTAAATATATGAATTCTTGAAACGTCAGCAATTCTAAATAATTGAAATCGAAGTTGATTTTAACGATGACACTAGTGAGAATCGACACATAAATTAATCATGGATAAAAGAGAAACCACTCGATCGAAGTATATCGATGATTTATTCGAATAAACACGCTCTCAGCCGTGACCTGACCAGGAATAAATGCTACAATGGACAGATGACCGGATACGACGGTCCAGTAAAAACCATGGTAGTTACGCTTTTCTCTTTGACTCTCCATTTGCTTCTTCTTCCACGTCGAATTCATCTCTGTTCATCGGTCACAATCTTCTTCGTTGCACACGATAATTTACAAATGTCCCTCCTTCTCCTCGCTCGTTTTTGCTTCTCCCTCGATGGATTCTTCTTTCTTCCTCTTTCTTCCTCCCTCGCCGATCCAGTTCGATCTATCATCGCTTCTTTGTCGCGTTGGGAAAAAACGCAGGCTGCGTTTGCCTTGAGTTACGTATCTGCCCACGCGCTGGTATTGTCCATTATGTTTCCAGAAGTTCATTTATTACTGTATTCCACATTCCTAAGAATGCAACTGATCCTATGTAGTGTCATAAACTTTGACGCGATGAGTGAAGGGAGACAGAATATTTTGCATGGATTAGAGACTGAAACTGCAGCTGTATGCTAGGACTATTAACAATTATTGTGCTCCAGCTTTTATTTTTTACTATATGTTTGCATATAATATTTTAAATGTCTTAATATTTAAATACATAAGTATGAACTGATAATAATATTGCATTTAAAGTCACTGTAAATTCAGAAACTGCAGTAGAAATATAAAAAATTTCTAGTCAATTATTGCAATTGCTTTAATGACTCTAGTGCTAACAAGGCAGCTCTAAATCACCACAATTCTCGCTTGGCAAAACTGAAATTCTGATCTTACGAAGAATCAGGGTTCCGATCTCTATCTAAAATGTCATGAGATTCATTTAATTACTTCCTCGCAATACAATAGATAAAAAAGTACAGCGAAAGTCGTCAAATTAAATTCAGCAGAGTCCATAGCGGTGCAACTACTCCAAGGTTTAATCACAGAAGACCTTCGCGCTGGGAGATCATAATTTTTCAAATATTTTCGAAGATTCGCAAGTGCTGGAACTTGTCCCGCGTCGTGAAAACTTCTAATTATGGCGCTGAAATAGAATAGAAAATACTTTGCAAATACTAACAAACATACATTATTTGACAATAAATTCAGACGTCAGTCAAATGCAGCCCCACAAAAAAAAAAAAAAAAAAAAAAAACGCTAATCCATGCAGTACATCTCCATTGCACCACATTTCAGAAGATTCAGTTCCCACAACTGGGTCGAAGGGAAACATGAATCGATTTTCTCCTCCGTTCCTAGGCCACTTCGAGCCCGCAGCGATCTCCACCTCGACGCGGCTCGATAATCGATCCCGACTCACGCGACTCGATCATTTTCTCCCCCCGAAACGCGGGCAGTTTTCACTTTTCGAGCGGCAGGATGAACGTTCAAGCGCCTCGAAGGGAAACGTTCAAGCTTACAATCCCACAAGGCGCCCGAAAACTACCCGTGAAGCTTAAAATCCGCGAGACGTCGTGTACGAACTGCAGAGTGTGGAAAGAGAAAATGAGCGACAGGGTGGCAGCGTCGGGGGGAGGGAGAGAGAGAGAGAAGGACAATAAGAAGGAAAGGCGAAGTCGACGGCAAGGTGGTAAGGAACGACGACGAGCCTTCAGGGGTTCTGTTCCTTCGTCTTCTTCCCGCAACCCTCTCACCCCTCCACCCCTCTCCCACCCACCCACTCCCCCCCCTTCTCTCTCCAGTCATCTTTCTTCTTCATTTCGTTCCTCCGCTTCTTCGTCTTCTTCACCTCCCGTCTTTTCTGGCTGTGCCGCGATCGTCCCCAGGCACGAGGGAAATATTCGTAAGAATTAAAGCGCCGGGAATTAACATTCCTCGGAGCCGTGAGGGGGCCGACGAAGGAAGGGGTCGGTCGGACGAGCACGGGGGATGGGAGCACCGGGGGTGCGTGCGTGCCTCCTTCACTCGCGAAACAACGGGAGCATTACCGCCCCTCCGCCTCCGACTCCATCACCTCCTCACCTCTTGAAACTCAGCCCCCTCTCGCCCTCTCGTTCGCTCTTCTTGAGTCTCTTTTCCTTCCCTTTTTCCCTCTCTCGCGTCGTGCCATCTCTTTCCAACGGTTCCACCCCGTCCTCGTCTCCCTCGCTGTGCCTCCGCTAGGCTCGAGTCCCGTTTCCTTCGCCCGTCTCCGATTCCCGCGACCCCTTCTTTCCTATACACGACGTCGTTCGCCGTCGTAGGGGAGGGCGAAACTCCGCTCTCGCAGTAGGGGAGGCTGTCTTATTCTTTCCACTCATTAAGGCGGATCGATGTGGCAGTGGATGCGGCGCCGAGGGGATGAGGTTGCCTCTAACCGGGGGGGGGGAGGGAGGAGGAGGGCGAGAAGCGGGGGGGCAGCGCTGGCGAACGGTGGGCTGAGGTGGCTGGAAGAAGGTGGAGGCGAGCCAGGCACAGCATGACATGTCGTGTACCCACCTCCTCATTCACTCACCCTCTTTTACCTTCCACTCTTACTCTTACTACCGCTGCCGCCACATACCTCGAGACGTGTGGCTAGATATATGTATACACGTGAAATGCTCGCGTTCGCCAACCACCCCGTCCCCCTTCCTCCCTTTCCCTAATAAGCTGACGCGCGCTACGCTTATTCGTCAGACCCTTATGAGTCGCCTGTGTGTGCGGGGGAACGACGTCGCCAGATAGCCAGGTTTTTAGAGAATATTTTCGGTGGACGCAGTGATTTCTTCGTTGTTAATGGATGAATCGAGTGAACCGCTGTTTGGTAAGACTTTGGTGAGACTACGTCTGCGATCATTGTTGTGAGATATGATTTTATTTGTAGGCGCAAATAAAATTTTGAAGTTTCAGGGTTTTGAAAATTAGCATACGTTGTGAATGTTTTAGTGAGTTTTGATGGATTTAGTTAGTGTTTGATTTGTGAACTGTTGGTTAGTATTGTCGGTCTGTATGTAATAGAATGTACTACTTCCTGAATTTTTAACTGATTTGCGAAGTACAACTTAGAATCTATTCAAACTGCTACGTTGGCATCAGTTCTAAAAGTTCTAGTAAGTTTTGAAGATTTGATAAGTGTTTGATTTATGAATAGTTGATTCGTATTATCAAAATTATCTGTATTTAATAGAACCTACTACTTCCTGAATTTTTAACTGGTTTGCAATATCCATCCTTGAATCTATTAGAACCACTATAAATGAGGTCAAAGCTGTTTTATTGAAATCAATAAACCTTTCAAATAAATTTATAGCTCTGATGGAACAGAGTTTGAATTGAAATTGAAATCCATGAGAGTTTTTAAAATATTTAGAATTGCTAAAAAACAAATAGTATACAACAGAGAAATACTACGTTTGAGCAATTTGACTGTATACTACTTTATCCTCTTCTTCATCGATCCAGTTCCCGTGGATTGCAAAGACGTTCTATTCGTGAGCTTTAGTACGAAATTAGTCCAAGTTAGACACGCTGGATTTTATTGGTTCCCCCACGAGATTTTATTTTCAAATCATCCCTCACGGTATTTATCGGTGGCGCGCATCTACCCACCCTTTAATGCGCGATCACGAGTCACCCTTATGCAGTAGACCTATAAACGTGACCTCCCGTGCGATCTCTGCTGAATACTTAACACGTCTGATCTTTGTCATCATCTACTAACTATATTCTCAGTAAATTATCGACGAAATACAAACTTATCTCCCTTTAAAAATTAAATCTAGCCACACTGCTTGGCCCAATAACATAGTCTTGCTCAATAACAGAGTTCCAAAGCAACTTCGACAATAAACGTGATCGCTAAGCAGGAACCCACAGACCTACTTCAAGGATCCCAAATCTTTAAATCCACAGACTATCCTTACCCAAGATTCTCGCCTGCTCTTAATCACTCTCTGTTCTCCAAGGCGAACTACAGAAAAAACTCCTCCACGAAGCAACGCTTCCCACAAGCTCAATTCATCCATCCACTATCTAAAGTTCACATGCATCATATTACCATTTCGTTACGCGGAAGAAACCCTCAGGAACTCCGACCCGTTTATCGAGATCCTCGAAAGAGCCGCAAGACGATTCAGTAAATCGAGACGCTTCAATCGTGAGCAGCATCGATGCCAAAGAGAAAGGCGATCACGCAAAGGAGCACGCGACAGAGTGTACGTGCGTCGTCGTGTACGATAGGTGAGGCAGGTATACGCGAGGTACGCGAGCCAGGCACGACAAAGACGGGGAGCATCAAAGAATGACATCGTCGATGGGGGGGAGAGAGGGTGCAAGGGGGTGCACGAAGGGGGGAGAAGAAGGTGGAAGACCGAGTGCAGAACGGAAGAGAAAGGATAGGACTTTGTCGGAGGGTAAAGACCACGTGCTCAGCCACGTGGTGACCGAGCCCCACCCTTCGTACTGACGACTGCTCGCACCCTCTCAACCCACCCCCAGAAGCCCCTCTCACGGCCACCTACCACTCCACCCCGTCAGAAGAGAGACTCGCGCGCGTAAAGCCGCGCCGACGCCAGCTGACCACGCAGTGGACCATCCCGTACCGACGCCAATAAAATCTCTGCGTTACTCTCCCGCCTCGCTCCCACCCCCTGAACGGTGCCACGCCACGGCACCGCTCGCCCGTTGGAAAGACTTTCTTCCTTTTCGTTGTTTTTGCCGCTCACCACGTGGGCCGGCCACTCTCTCGGCCGGCATAAGCCACCCGACCTGAGCCCGCTGGCCACGCGACACGTGACTCCCGCCCGTGCCACCCCGTCAGCTGACCGCTACCTACCTGTTTGCCCGACTTCTTACCGCGGCCCCCCTTTCACTCCTTTTTTTTTTTCTCTTCTTCTAGCTGTGATTACGCGCATCGACCGGCTGCCACTGTTAGAAGAGCGCCTGATAGCACATGATTGAAAATCTGGAGGCTCTGGATACTGTGAAGGGAGGGACTTGGACGGGGGCATCTGCTGGTGAGTTGAATGATAATTTTGGTGGTTTTGTAGTGACGTAGTGAGGCTTTTGTGAACTGTTTTTTCTTTTCTTTTTTTTTTTTTTTTGTTTCTTAGTGTGTGATTGTGACTTGATTTGGAATGGAGTTTTTGGAGTGGAGAGGTTTGAGTGTTAGTGGAGAGGTTTTGTTTTGTTGATGCCGAGGGTGAGGGCAAGGGTTGATGATGGTGAAGCAGGAGGAATTAATTGATAGTGTTAATTGGTAGTATACAGTGTTAGTTGAATTTTTGTAGAGGCAGGACTGTGTTTTAATGATTCGACCGTTTTATGAAATAATGAGTTATGTTGTGTTGGTCACCATGAGATATGAAGTATGAATTTTTTAAATTCGTTTTATTCACCTTCTCTATAATAATACGTATATTTGAGTACCTATAGACTATCGAGTCATTCGAGATCAAATTGCCAGCTATTTATTGTCCATGCTACACACTAGAATTGCAAAGTGATATCTATCAGAACACCTGCTCTCAATGCAATTTTTAGTTTAGTTAATAGACTTGGAGGCATAATTACAATCATAGATACATAAATAATAAAAATGATTTACGTACATTGAAGTACGTAGTATGAAGTATATAGTATCGCCATTTCATGTTTAAAGAAAGAAAAAACTAGCTTCATGTGTTCAGTCATCCCATCTCCTTGTTCTACACCTTATTTGCTTATGCATATCCTTCTTCACGCCCCACTTAATTTACGACTCCACCATGTCTTTTTCACCGCCGTATAAGTCACCAACGTGGAGTACTTTGCTTCCGCCTTGAGTCTCGTGCCGTTAACCTTCAATATCGGATTTACAAAGAGGTAACGCAAGCCTCCACTCACACTTCGATGTTTTCAAGTTGTGAACTCGAGTGTCTTACAAGAGGAATACGCGTTTAGTGTCGATCTGCACAGTGTGGGTGGTATGAAAAAAATATTCTCTCATTATCGATGAAATAGAAAGTATTGCTAACCATGACGAATCAAATATAATAAAATAATTACAAAAATAGGAAGTATAATATTATTCTAATAATTACAAATCTATAAAGAAGATATTAAAGGTAAATTAAGTTAGAAGCAATTTTAAAGTGAATCTCAAGTTTAAAAATAAAATCCGACGATTTATTCGCTCTGTCAAACTGAAATACAGTCGTGTGTAAGCCCAAGGATAAATGACATGCTATCGTGAAAGGCTAGTCCCCAAGCGAAGAATTTTAAAATTGCACGACAACACGCGCGTAAGGTAAATTACGAGACTGTCATCTGGTCGTATTAAGGTTGATGCTTAGTATCTCTTTACCGAGCGCCGTCGACTTCGACATCCAATACAGACAAGTTGCTCAAACTTATGCACAGTGTTCCCGCGCAATCGGATCTCGGCAATATTACTCCCCAAAGTGTCGATCTATTTATGCTAGGCGAACGCGATAACGTTTCGTGTCACCGTGCGAAGACGATGCGAAAATTTCAATCTCCTCGTTAGCAGCGTCCCTCGATAAATCTCGATCAAACACTGACACATGTTCAAATTCTCAGTGTCAAAGATAATCGACGTATCAGCCCTGGTCTCTTTGCGCCACCTAAAACCCTTCGAGCTCCTCGATTGTCCGCCACGCGACAGCCACGACGAATTCGGGCAAGGATAACGCGGTGGCGCGATATTAAAAGTTGACATAAAATCGCGAGCGTTCCAGCGCCAACAGCATTATCCGCGGCCGTATTTTTGCAGTCTCTTTGGATGCGAAATGCGGATATAACGCGGTCCCTCGTATGGCTGCCGCCCTTTAGAAGGAACAGGAAAGGGGGTGGTTGGCGCGCCCCTGCCACGAGATACATGGCAAAGTTTTAACTCGAGCGTGTGTCGACCCATCATGCGAATTATAAGTAGGGACACGACGACGACGACGACGACGACGTCGGCGACGACTCTCATGGACGGGGAATTCCGTAGCATACCGTGTGCACCAACGGGGAAACACACATGCATCCCCACAAACATACACATACGTACATATATACGTACTAAAGTCGTCTGCACGGATGCCTATATGTAGATTGCAGAAGAACCACGCCCTCTCCCGCTGAGGCCTTCCCCCTCCCCCCGGTGGTACACCCGCCACCCGGCCGCCGCCTTCGCCTCATCCATCCCCAACCCCTAATGACGCAAGCAAAGCAAAACAAAGAAAGGTTTATACACCGGAGGAGCGCGCGCGCCTTCTCTCTCTTTCCAAACCCCGTCGTCTCCCTCGGCACGGCAACTGACTCGCTCTTTCGATTCGCTCGTTTCCTCGCCACCTCTCTCTCTCTTTCTGTTATTTCCCCCTTTCTCCTTCTTTTGCGCCAGGGCCCTCTCCTTTCATTCTTTCTCGCTCGCTCGTCTCCGCGCCGCCTCGCAAACCCCCTCGCTCACCCTCTGAACCCCCTCGAGACTCTTTCTCTGTCTCAGCCGCGTGCCCGCTCACTCTCACTCACATGCGCGCAAATGAAATCGATTAAAATGCTGGGCGCAACTTCTAGGCAGAGCTGCTCTACCACCCCACACACCCCTCCCCCCCTTCCTACCCCCCTCGTTGGCCCCGCGCGCTCCAACCTCCGCCAAACTCCCACTCCTTCGCTGTAAGAAACCGAGAAAACCCTTACGTGCGTTCCCGTTGCCTTTTCCTCCTACCATAGCCCACCCCAGGCCACCCACCCTCGTGATGCCACCCGCTGCAACTACACACTGCGACCCGTTCGCGAACCTGCGCCTATCCTCGACCTACGCCTGATTACCGGCGGGCCAGACGTGGTCACATGCCACTTGACGCGTGGAAGGTTGGGGTATCGGGGAGGCTAGTGGAATGGGTTGAGGAGAGGGTGGAGGAGACGGTGGGTTCGATGCTCAGAGTTGGACTACTTGCGATTCATTTTTGAATAGTAATGGGCTGAGTTTTAGGAACACTTTGGTGTGGGGTCATGTAGGCGGTGGGTATGGTAGAACTTCGAGTAATTGAGTCTCAATTATTTGTATCGAGGCTGCTTTATTTGGGATTAATGTTGTTTAGTGTGAGAAGGTTGAGGGTGTAGGAGATAAAGTTGACAGTGTCAAGCTTGGGGTGTCCCATTGATGGATAAGTTTGTTATATTTAGTGTAGCACGTTTAGCTTGAGGATTTTTATGCAAATGCATTGTTTTATGAATGCAGATTGAGAAGTGGAAGTCAAATAAACATTTGTTTTTTCATTTAAATATTAGAGTTTGTACTTCATTTTTCATGTTTTGTATATTTATATATTTTTACAATTCTGAAATTTCAATAAATATATGAAGATCTGCACTCTTGCTATGATTTACTATAACTAATGTATATAAAAAAGTAGTCACTGTTACCATTGACTGTAATAAATTTAGCGACCAAAGAGATGTTCCAAGATTGACACTCGAGTTGAGCCAATTAATCGAGGCCCTATTGTATTCATATGATTCTATATTCACACAAAACTTCTATATTTATTCCAATAATTTTATAATCTTGTATAATTACTGGAACAGATACAGTGTTCTTATGATCCACTTAGGTGGCTAGTATAAATATTTATAAAACTAGAAATCATCTTATTTATACCTCTATTATTGGTACCTCAAAGTTCCTTAATGTCGTAACATCTATGAATCTATTTGCCTATGTCCAGACATTCAGTGCTTCCTCTTGAATACATACATCTTTGATCTGTTGACATCCAACCCTTAGAGACATCGTCATTTGCTGCTTTTACGATTCCTCTTATACAATCCTGTGTGTGAGAAATGCCTCACCGACCTAAAAGATGAACTTGTACCCTCAAAAGCGTGTTTCAACTACGTTCAAGAAAAGACGCAGTGAAGTTTTAGCAATACACTGAAGTACACTCTTTGTAAAGATACCCACACTTTAGTAAACAAACCACCAAACGTGTTCCTTTCCACTTTGAGTGGAACTTCACCGATTTCTAAAGTAGAATCTCCTTTTTTATAGATGATAACATGCTACTTTCTTCTATCTCCACTCTCTTTATCCAGATTAATCTTCGTACTACGTTATAAACAGCCTCAGACAGTAGTCGCTTATTTGACAGGAGTACATGTAACACTTCGACAGTGAGTGTTACTTATCTTTCACAGTCTCTGTCGTTCACCCTTTATTATGGTAGCTAGAATAAAATTGTAAAAAAATTCACGGTGATTAATTTCCATTCGAACCGTATCGCAAATGAAAAGTTGATAGTTAACTCAATAAAATATGGATTAGGGTCAACATCTACAATACCAATTGATATTATACTTCAGTATTGGATTAATTAAACCCTTTGGTCACGAAGGCCACCCATTACAAAGACCAGTATTCCTACCCTAAAGACCCCTATTCCATGACTCGAAGTCGCACCCCCTCGAGAACAGTACCACAAGTCAAAAATTCTGAAGCTTTAATATCTTCAACTTCAGACAATTTTCTCAAAGAGATACGACGCATTATGCTACTCCCCTCCACATATTTATTTTCATTACACTAGCCAATCTGAAGCCATAAAAAAGAATATCCTTCAATCCCTACTTAAAAAAAAATTAATTAGTCGCTCACCAGAGCACTAAATACTACTGACCAAAATACCCTAAGTTGTACATATCTCTGTCCTCCTCATTCACGAGTAAAACTCCGAAGGCTTCAACAAATTCCAACCCTCTCCAATGCTACAACTCTCCCGCATCGCCAGCAGCTCTCACCATAGTTCCTTCCATCCGCAACGTGCATCCCCTTCGCTCACACGTCGTTCGGGTCCAGGTAGCGAGCCACCTTGGCTGGCATGCACGCTCCTAGCACGCTCGTCGCTTCTCGTCTCGTTTGTTTCTCGATTCTATACCTACGAAATGCACGTTCGGGTTGCGCGTGTGTACGCGCGCGTTTGTCTCCGTCCGAGAGCCGTGCTCAGGCATCGCTTATGTATACGAAAAGCCTGCACTCGTGCGCCAAAGAGCGAGGCCGTGTGAGTGTGAATAGAACGGGGGATGTGCGTGGACGAAGCGAGACGGTGTTAGTTTACCGAGAGTAAATGAGTGCGCGGCAGTCGCAGGCTGGTTGGTAAAAACAGTGGCCCTCTTTACCTACCCTTTCCTTTGCTACCACCCCCGGCCACTCTCCCCCTGGCCCGCTACTCTCGCCTCGAATTCACCCCCCCCCCGCCGCTTCAACCCTCGTTCTCCTGCATGTCCCCGCGCAACTTTCCTCTCGCTCACCCTAGCTTTTCTTTCTCGCTCTTTCTCTCCCTCGCTCTTGTTCCCTCCTTTTCCTTACCTTTCCGATATTCCACTCTTGGCAGTCTCGCGCCTAGACGTAAGATTCATTCGTCTTAAATCCTGAAGAAGCGACGAATTATTGCGCGCGATAGGTTGCTGGCTGCTCCGCGCGACGCCTCGTCTAGATCGGGGGTGGCGCGACACCGGGGGCATGTCCATCCGAGGAAATTGAATAACCGCGTGCAGGATCTGAGCTTCCGCCTTCCATCGAGCAATTAACGCGAGTGTCTGCTGGTAAGGTGTGCCTGAGCCTGTTCGTTTGTCTTGCAGGTGATTGTGCGTGATTCTTTGGCTCTTTGAGTTTTGGGAGCTTTTTAGAGAGGGTTAGGGAACTTGAGTAGGCGCTGGTTTGGGGTAAGTGGATGATGAACGACGATGGACAGACACTGTGGGCAATATGGAAGACGTGGGATCATTGATGAACTTTGTGTGGTAATCGAGAGTTTGGAGTAGCGTGTATAGGTGCCTCTTTTTTACTCTTAGCGTATTAATGTGGGGTCATTCAGACTCTTGAATATTATTACTTCAATATGAACGATTTTTAATTTTCAAATTTTCGAACTTTCTAATTTTCAAATTCTTAAATTTCCAAACATTTAGATATATGTATTTTTGATTTTTAGAACTTTGAAGCGTTTCTACACATTTGTTCCCATTTCTGGTTTCCAATTCTCGAAACTCTGTATTTAAACTTTGAGTATTTCTACTTTAGTAGGTTAAGGGTTCATTGCGCATATTTATTTCTTGGTCTAGCAAGTAACTGTATACTTTTCTTTGGCTTTTTCAGTTTCGGAATTTATTTAAAAGGAGATTAGAAAACTCCTCAGAAGGCACTAGTTTAGAGTAAGTAGATGATGGACAGTGGTGGTCAGACACTCTAGGTAACATAATATGTAGTACGTAGAATCATCGATTCACTTTGCATAGCATTTGAGACTCTATACTAGTATGTCTAAATATTATTATTCAAACATTTATTTATGAATACTATTTTACAATTAATTGTTGCTAAAGAGATGAAATATATGTCTATACATATATTGGTACAAGAAGAAGGTTCAAAACTTTCCTTTTCAAATCGTGTCTGACAAATTTCAACAACGAACTCACGTTGAACATGCTTGAAAAACTGCCTCGAATTCACCACCACCCTAAACCTCTCTAAAACCACGTTTATTAATGAAGTCTTTGCAAAATGCCATTTCAACTTTTAATCAGTCCGCTTTGCGCAACTAGATAAATCTTAATTGTATCTTTCGAGCGTCTTCACGCTGAAATCTCCATCTTCGTCTTACTCCCTCGTTGCCTATCTCGCTCCTTTTTCTCTCTCAGTCTGAACGGAAGTCTGCCGCTTTAAACAACAATGCTCGATCGAATCTCTCGCAGAGTCATCGCTACGATAAACTAGTTTTACGACTTGGCATTGACAGAATGCTACACTGGCGATCGCCGATTCTATTTGGAGTTTAAAGTATTCGCCACCCCCAGTGGCCAGGGGGATGAAATTTCAATTATACGTGCACGCCTAGTGAGGTTTTGAGAGTAGTAACCTGTTAATTGGGGAGGATAAATTGAGTCTAGGGAAATACTTCTGTTAATACTTTGTTGTGATGAAGTGGAAACTAAATTTCTGTGAAAGGTTAAATATTGCATAGTGTATAAGATTGTGTAGATTATTTACCATTACTATTAATTACAAAGAGTAATTGAATTTAAGCTTTTCAATATATTTTTTTTTATTTAATAAAATAGAGTATGTATATAATAGATAGAATAGAATTTGCAATGCAGAAATAAAGATATAGAAGTAGAACACAGAAAAAATAGAATAAGTGCGTCGTTTTTGTGACAGAAGGGGTTGAAAGAGTGAAAGTAAGAGTGAAAATATCCTTTGTAAAGCCAGGTTCCTTTTTCTAAGCCAGCGAGGCTGAAAAATAATCTTTACTTATTCTCTATATATTTCCTACTTATAAACCCTTCCTTCCCATTTACAAAAAAATCGCATAGCCACAGTACACAATTCTCTGCACAGACCCCAAATTCTATAAAATAACAGCTCCTCAAATTTAAACAAAATTCCGAAAAATTCACCAGTCGCCTTCAAAGTTTCTCTCGCAGAATAAAAAGAAGCCTCAGTCCTTAATTTCAAGCCAGATCACCCTCAACCCCCGCGCTCCCCAATTTTGAAACATTCGAGCTTACGAGGGAACGTTTTAATTTCGCCTCTACACGCACGTCCGCGAGCCCTTGGGTGATAAGAAAACGGCGGCGGCTTGCGAGGGGGCGGTTAGACTATCTCCTCGGCGGTTCGGGTATAAACGCATAAGAATACACACACGTACACAGAGCGCCGAGGAGCAGGCGTACGCGCGCGTTTTCTAGCCGAAGGAGAAGGAAGAAACGTTTGAAAGAGAGAAGGACGAAGGAAATGAGACGCTGGGCGAAGGAGCGAGCGAGAGGGTGGGACTGGTCGGGGGGTGGATGGCGAGGGGTGGCGCGCGAGAGAACGGGACGAGGGCGAATGGGAACAAGAGCGGATAGGGTAGCTAAGACGACCGGCTCCCAAGTAATTATAAAATGCAATCAATACTTTACATATTTTTCACGCAAGTCGGAGGGTTGCCACCCCTGGATCCCCGTGCAGGCCTCCGTACGGTGTCTCCCTTCCCTTTCACGCGGGCAGACGTCGCGTAACGCGTGGATGCGAATAATTACAGCCGCCCCGGGCTTTTTACCGCGGTTCGACTTTGTTAAAGTTTAAACAAAGGGGCGACGGTTAGCGAGTCGCGCGCGCCCAGGATCGACTGCGCGAGATGCTCGAGACATCTCGTCATCCTCGGCCACCGACGACTTACGCTTTTGTGCGAGTCTTGTCGGGCCCTGTTGTTCACCCGCGCCGCGAAACACGCACGATTTTAATTAATGCCATGCACTTTTCTAGAAATTTATCGCGATGTTAAAGACAGCGATTCCTTCGGTGGCGATTACGTGGTCCGCGAGACGACTCCTGCGTTGATTTATGGATCGGGGTAACGAGATACTTTTGCAGATATTTTTGAGAAAGAATGTTGCATCGTGAGTTTTATTCGATGTTCGTCTTAATTGGATCTAGGAGGTGCATTCTGAGGAAGAATTTTAGGTGTTAATAAAGTGGGGATCGTATTATGAGTATCAGTTGACGTGAATTTAAGTGATAGAGGAGGCAGTATTAACCCTTTGCAGTCATATGTCGAGTGTAACTTAACTGCAACTTTCTTCGTAGAAACTTCTGTGTTAAGACATACTCGACATATTTAAATTGACTTAAAAGAATAAGGAATAACAAGAAAAGAAATGGTACAAAAATTAGAAGTGCAAAAGGTTAAATATGAGCATTTACAATTAAAAATTTTTTTTAAATTAAAACTACTGTATATGGACTCTTAAAACTTCTGATAAAAGTAGTCTGTGACAGTCAACTTGATCATATCACTGCTTTGTCTGAACACCTCCAACAATTTAAATTTCTCATTTACATTTATGGGTATCACAAACGATTTTAGTTGATTTACGCCAAACTAGTGACATCAAAAATTCAGTATTGTCATCTGCAAGGAATTATTCTAAAATCAAAGAGAGAATTGAAATAGAAAACGTTTCATCAGAATCCTGATGAGAAGACTTCCTCCACTCGTTTCCTTAACTTCCTTGGACGCTCAGTAATTGTGAAAACGTAAAATATCGTAAATCACTTTTTTCCATAATAGCTAATACTAATACAATATCTATTCTACATTTAATTTACTAAAATCCCTGAAACATTTACTCATCCCTAAACCAAAACTTTCTTCTACCCCCAAAAACTTTGACATCCCGATCTACGAATCCCAAGTATTTAATTTCCTTCCTCAATATCCCGTTCCTTCATTTGCCAAATAATAAAGCTTCTTAAAAATGATATTAATTATTACCACGGTGAAAAATTCTCGCAACAGCTTGGATTCCCCCATTCCCAAACCGTCACGCGGCCCTCAATGGAGTCCCCCCTTCAGTTCGATCGAAGATCGCGCTAAGTAACTTTCACGAATACGGCAATAATGGTAATTTCGTAGGCTGCTCCCGACGGATGCGGGTGGCAGAAATGAGCAACGGGAGAAAGAAAAGGGGGCGACTGATTTTAATTATGAAAAACGCGGTGCACCATCGCACCGGTAATTACGCTTGTACAAATGTATCGTGAGGCGCAAGAACAACGACGAGTCCGTGACTGAGACTGCAGTGTTCAAAAATGAACGAACAATGAGACTGGTCGGAGGAAATAATGTAAATTCGCAGTACCCGAAACAATAACCCTTGAGCGTCGCTCGAAAACACTCTGGTTACCCCCTTGCCGTTGGCTGCTCCGAGGGGCGGAGAGACGGGGTGGAAGCAAAAGAGGAAGAAGAGCCGACAACGCGATCGTCTTTGACCCTAAATCCGTGCGCCGCGTCGTGAACTTTCGGGACTGATTTACTACTTCAGGAATCAGCGCGTTGAACTCGAACCGTGCAACGACAAACTGTTTAATTAAAATTATAGCCTGGCCCCTTTTGTCGGCGACAGTTTCTCGAACGGCGTTGTTAGTGTGATGATGCGAGGGATCTTATTGTCAGAGAGACGGGATTCCTTTTACGTGATAATTAAAATTGCTGCATAGTGCAGTTGAGTTCAATAGCACATGGGCACTTGGGAGCATAATACTCGAGATAATTGAGAAATAATGTGAAGAATATTTCTTCGTTAGTATACTACTGTGGTGGACGTTTTATTCGTGTCTATGCATTTTGGGGGTATGATTATAAACTGACTTGATAATTTTGGTTAATTAAAATTATTTTGTACAGCGAGGTAGGCTAACTCTAACCATATAGGTAATTACAAGCTTATTATAATTGAGACTAATAAGAAAAATTTGATACATTTGCATTCAATTCCATACATAAACAGGGTGAATCTAGCAACTGTATCACCTAAATTTTCTTGTAAACTATTTGTTGCATGAGAGTTGCATTTATTTGGTATCAAGAGAATATATATTTGTAACCAATATACGCTTTCAGAAACAAATTACATTACCCATGAAAAAGGGAATAAACAATTTTGGCAAACATTCTACCTCCCCAAAAACTCCTGAACAATTCCCCAGGTCTCTAGCACGCAGCGAATGCTAATTATCGACCAGGTCGTATTGGAGTCCGAAACGACAGTCGTTCGACGCATCTCGAAAAGTCTCATACAAGCTTCTTCATCCGATTAATATCGGAACACTATCCTCCAGGCGACCCAACGGTCTTCCTACCTCCCCCCGCGAATCTCTCTGAACCACCCGCGAAAGTAAGTAGTGAGTGAGCGGCATTCAAGGGTTGGTGACTGTTGGGGGGTCGGCGAGGGGGGTGGCGGTAGCTCCGACGGCAGGCAGCGAGGTAGACGAGGAGAGATTCGTGCGAGCGCGGCGTGCGAGAGAGAAGGTCATTGGAGGGTAGTGAGGTAGGGTGGGTACCGAGGGTACGGCCAGATTTTAACGATTCCTCTGCCGCGGAGTCTTAAGAGAAAGAATGGCGGGGATGGGTGAAATGAGAGGAGAGGGTCGGGGGTTGGCGAGGGTGTCGAGGAGGTGTGGGTGGGCAGGGGGACGGCGCGGAAAGAAGAGAAAAGGGAGCATAGGAAAAGACGAAGAAGGAGGGCGGCGAAGAGGCGACGAGGGGGAGGGTGCAGAAGGGGGGGTGGGAGAGAGGATGGAGATCGCGGTGGCGGTCGACGAGGGTGAGCGGGGAGGGTGTGGGGGCGAAGGACGTGAAATGAAGAAATTCTATCTACATTTCCAACCCTTCATGCAGCGTCTTACCCCCTTCGCCGCCGAACCTCCCCCCCCCCGCCCTCCTCCTCCCTCCTCCCGCTCGCCCTCTTCTTTTCTCTTTCTTCTGCCTCCGCTTCTTCTTCCGCCCACTTCGTTCCTTCGGCTGCCTAACCTCCTGCCCCTACTCATCCTTCTCATCCCTCCGGTAACCCGACCAACTCCCTCGCGCTCGCCTTCTCTCCGCGATGTCCCCTCGATCCGCGCAGCCCGCGAGCAACCACCCCGCTGAGACAATACGACCAACTCAACCCCCCCAAAGCCTCGGTCCGTCTTCTTCGCCTTCTTCTTCCTCTTCTTCATCCGTCGAACTCTTACCCGTACACCCTCTCCCTTTCTCCTTCGCTCATTTCCTTGTCCTGCGCCACCCCCTCGCGCGCCCACCCCCTACGCACTCACCCTCTCTACTTCTAACTCCTTGAAGACCGGTATCGCTACCCACCACCATCAACATCGCGACTACCAGAAGAGTACAGCAAGCCAGGATTCCTTCTGAACTCTCCCTCCTCTTCCCTCCCTCGCCCTGTCCTTCTCCCGCTCACCCTTCTTCCCGTTCCATCCCTTTCTCTCGCCTCTCCAGCGCCGCTCGCCGCCACTTCTTTCTCTTTTCTTAAACACAAAAGCGAAAATTTTGCTTATTAGAATATTTCCAGGTGTTCCTCCCCCTCTCTCTCCCTCTCTCTCTGTTTCTCGGTTAACTACTCCTTCTCCCCCTGATAAGAGTCCTCTCTCTCGCTTCCCCGTCCCTCCGCCATCGACAATCTTCAACCTTCCCCGTGCGCCTTTCGTCGTCATCGTTCTCCTCGGTCTGGTCCGCGGGACGACAGGTCGGCTGGCTCGCGGGGGTGGGCGCAGGGGTGAGAGCCCGTGCACTCAAGTGTGACGACGCTGGGCTCCGTCGGTTATTCGCTCGCGCTCGCTCCTCTCGTCCCGAGCGTCGTCGTCGTCTGGCCGCTCGGCGACGCCGCGCGGCGGACAACACGCTCCCACCGAGCGGCCATTAGTATGATTGTGTGCACGGAACTTTAATTATTATTATAGCGGCCCGGGGAGCCGAGTGTACGACAATAAGGAGCACCGACAGAGCGCTTTCCTCCGCCAGGTACAAGCCGCGCCGCGGTGCACGCCGCCGCGTGGCCCCCGCGTGCATGAATGAGCCGCTCGGCGCTGTGTGCACGCGCGCAAACGCTCGCGAACGCTCGCCACCGCGACAAAGACCGACAGATTGAAATCTTTTGTGGTTTTCCGCGTTTTACGCCCCGCCCCTTGACTCTTCTGTGCCCTCGCCGCGCTGGCTCTCGCTTTGTGTTTGATTTCGGGGGCCGTTTGCTGTGCGTAAGCGCTACACGAGTAAACGCTGCGAGCTCGCGTTTTCTGCTCGTGCTTCAGCCGCTCCGAGCATTTCGACTGCGTTAAATTAAGTAATTAGTGGGAGGGTGGAGGGGGCACGAGAGTCGTGATTTGACGCGAGGATGTCTGTCGAGGGGATAAGGCGGGCTGGAGGGAATGCGTGGACAGCCAGGGCAGGCGAGAGCGACGCGCGCTTTTTGAAGTTTCGCGGGCGTACGTGCGCGGGCAGGTGTCTAGGTGGATACTATGAGGACGCCCAGTCGTCCTTTAGGGGATGAATAGAGTATTTGTTCATATTTCTGTGCCTTTGGATTGAAATTATGTTTAAAGACGAATTTTTATTAAGAATTTAATACCCTGTTTTTATCATACATGCTAATAAGTAAACTTGTGAGAAAAAAACAATTGCTCAATTTTTTTATAAATCTTCTGAATTTATAAATGATGTTTATTCGAAAGCACAGAATAAGCTACAGGCACAGAAATATGGACAAATATTCTTGGGTAGTAAGTAAATACATGTACGTGGTAGAATGTAGAAAATAAAATTTTCTTAAAAATAATTGGATCCTGATTAATCGAAGCTCTACTATACATTTCTTCATAATATACAAAAATTGTCACCCCATTACAATTGCTTTTATTAAAACACTAAATCATAATATTAAAACTACATTAAGGAAAGCAGTACAAAGTAACAAATAGAATTTGCGATCGCTAACAAAATTTATCTTCTTTCATCAGAAACTCGGAAGAATCCGCTAAAAAAATCGTCAGAAATCCCCTGCTAAAATTTCCCTGACCAACACACAGTTTAAAGAACTCTGAACGTGTTAAATTACATTTCACTCTTTCCTCGCTCAGCCACCCCAACCTCTCCTTCAAAAAAATTGTCGTTCCATCGACATTGTGGTGATCCCGAACTCGTTAAAGGAACAGAGAGAGGAGAAGGTAGAAAGAAAGCGTAAAGTACAGGCGAATCCCGTGGACAAACGGAGATTTTTAGAAAGCAAAGAAACTCTCGAAATATTCGCCTCGAAAGACACGGTATAAAGCTTGGTGCGATGTAAGATACCAATAGGGGAGAACGTGTTGTCGAAAGAGAGAGGGCGAGACTGTAACAAACAATGGAAAGGTAGTCTTGGCGGACAATAGCTCGTGTGGAACAAACACATCTTACCCGTTCACCGTTTCTTACTCTCTCTCCCCAGCCCTGTTGGCTCCGCGGCAGTGTCGCCTACCGCGCAGTCCAGACCATCCTTTGGGGGCTGCATTCTCCTCCGGACTTCACATACTTACGTTTTTAAGCTTTAAAAGCTCTATTGCTTCCGTACAGTTCCACAAGGCCGATGCTGGAACAATGGAGTGGACAGGAACCATGCTCGTAACAATGATCCGCCATAATTTTTGTATCTAGACTAGGGATGCGTAAACCGCTGGAATTGACGGTCGCGTGCTTTCTTCACAATGACCGTCTCTGCTCTGATGTCTCTCGTCGTTTCGCTTTGTTCGAATATTCGCCTGTTAAATATTTCTCAGAACGCATCATTGTTGGGACGTATTGTTACTTTAGTTTGGAGGTATGGTTTCGGTGAGATGGATCAGTCCTCTAACATAGTTACATTTATGAGGGTGGAATATGAGAAATTTCATGCGACTAAATGTGTTCTCTAAAGTGAGCATTTTCCTGTATACTTCGTCATGAAAGAAAAAGAATGTCTTGAGTGTTTCAGAAACACTTTATTATTGATTTATTGATCAGCTTATATCTCGTTTAAAAATGCTGCAAATTTTTCTTTGTGGCAACCCCCATGTCTGTTACAAGAAAATCAGGTGTTTTTGATAGCGATCGTGGTTTCTTTCTTATTGTAACTAGTACATCGTTTATTCTGACAGCTAATTCTATTTCTTGATTCTTCGTTTCTTGGAGGCAGAATTCTTATTGAGATAGAGCTCTTTAGTTATAAAATAACAATCTTCAATCTCTAATCTTCGAATTTAATTGAAATATATAAGAAGAAGATCCATCACATATTTTATATCATCCTGTGAAATAAACAGTATTTCAGATTCTCAACATCCATCTTCCGCGACGGATCTCGATGAAGCAGAAATTGAAAGCGTGTCTGATACATATGTCTTCCAGTAGATTGACTGTGACAATGTTGCTCCAAATCCTCTGGGTCAGCAGAGTATCTCCCATTCTCTTCTTTTAAATCAATCCAATCAATAGCTCTCATAAATTTTTCTAATACCCACAAATTTTGTGACGTTTAAGTCTTTATATTTTATATTAATTAAATGAAAGTAGTATCTTACAACTAAATATTCTGCATCTAAATGATGGTGCTTAAAATTGTATAGTCTTCAGAAAACTATAAAGGTCTAAGATCTATTAGTAAATTAATACCCTAAACTTCCAAGCATATTCAGTCCATGAAACTATTTCAATATAAATAATAATTAAAAGAACCTTCAGAAAAAAGGAGTCAAGAAAAAAACTAAAATAAAAATGTCCATAAATGTTCTAAAAATGACTCAAAACATAAACCTCCACTGTTCAAAAACAAAAAACTAGCAACCCTCCAAAGTTCCTCATAACTCAATACACACGCTAATTCCACAAATCCCTTCCCCTGACCACACCAAATCAGCCAAAACACGAGCCATCCATAAGCTCGTCACATAATGCATCCATCGAACGGTTTCACGGGGCCTCGCTCTAAATCGGGCACGATAAACTTCAAACTCCGTCAGGGCAGCCGAAAACTTTCGACGTTCTCCCCCCCTCCTCCTTCGCATTACCGTCCTCGTCGCTCCATAAGTTAGCAGATAGCCGAGCGGCGAGCGAAGAATTACTAGAAGGATCATGTCGAACAAAAAGAAGGGGAGCCAAAGGGGCGGGGATATTTTGCATATACATCCCGAGAAAGGGACGTGGAGTTTCGCGCTGAAGCCAGCGGATCAGGCCATCCGTAACGCTAGGCGTAATTCCGCCGCGTACCTTCATCGCCCCGGGATTCTTGTTCGGCCCTCGCAGGTGGTAGATAATGGTGCGAGTAAGAAGCATCGGGGTAGAGCCGGGCGGAGGGATCAGGAAGGGAAGACGGAAAGAGCACGAGGTCGGGGCCAGCGAGACACGATGGAGAAGACGGACGAACGAGGAAGAAAGAGAAAGGCGGGGGGTAGGGGACGGGGGCAGCGAACTACAAAACTGGGGTGAACGCGACGGGGACGGGGAAGCGACACGTAAGCGGAGCGATTCTTAGAAAGGGAAAGGGTTACGGAGTCCTTAAGTGTAAAAGATTATCGGGAGGCAGAGTATCAGCGGCGGCAGCGACGACGGCAACGACGAGGACGACGACGTCGGCAGCCCACTTTTTCCTCAAAAGGGGGACGTCTACGCGGCGGGGGGACGGGGCGAGAAAGAGGGAGGAGGGGGGGTTGGATGGTTGGTAGAAGCTCGCTGGGTAAGAGTCGGGGGTACGGAGCACGAAATGAGGGTTCCTGAGTTTTTGCCAGGCGATCAATAAAAGTCTCTGTGCTCTCCTCTTATACTTGTCGTATAACGAAGTAGGCTGGCTGCCTGTAAGGGGTTTGGGTGCGTGGCCCGGTGCGTGCATTAATTCCACCTCCGCCACCTCCGTCTCTCACTCATTCCACCCCGCTGCCTCGGCCTCCTTTTCTGCCCGCTACCCTTGCCCGTCCCTCTCGCTCACGCTCATTCTCTTCGTGGCTCGTTCCACCTCCTCCACATCCACCCCCCCCTTATCCTACACGCCCTCGTTTCCTCTCCGCGTCTTCCTGCCTCGACTCATCAACGCTCGGCGCCTATGAGAGCACGCAGCCGGATACGAAGGGTACGCCGAAGAGAGTTCGGCGATCCGCTACCCTCTCGCCGCGAGGGTGTCTTCGCTGGCGAAGGACGCGTTTTAAGAAAACGTGACGCTCCTTCCACCCACGCCTGTCCTTGCTTCTAGCCGTTCTGGGGACTGTGGTCCTACTTCGCTACTCATTTGTGAGCGGCTTCTTTTCGCGCGATGCTTCGCCTGGGATGTACGATCTCTTGATCTTGATGGGAGACTTCAGGCACTGGGGTAGAGGGAGTCGATGGGGTGGGTTCAGTTGTGCGCTTCGAGGAAAGTTCTTCGCGAGAAGAAACAGGAAATGTGTTGGGAGATCTAATGCTGTTAGGGCTACCTATTAGTGGATATTATTTGGTAGGAGGTTATATGTACGTATAGTGGTCTGTGATAAATGACACTAGATTTTCTTGTTTTGTGCTAATGTTAATATTAGGTTTTTCAGGAAATCTTCAGAGGAATTAGATTTTATAATTTTTTCAGGGGATAAAGATTTCTGAAATTTTCATTTACGAAAAAACTATACAATATTCTTTTGCATTATAAGACTTCTTCATAAATAGTATATTTTATATAGCTATATTTCTAAGATAATAGAAGTAGAAATTCCTCGAAAGTTTCAACTGCTAAAAATTTAATAAAACTCCTCGCTAATATTAGGTGTTCAATTTAAATCTTGACCTACAACCCTGAAGCGTCCTGTATTTTCAATTTCATGCCCGATTTAAAATCGAACTGTTTGAAATAGACAGTAGCACATAACGTTCCTATAAAACCCTTCACCCTTCTATTCTCACCGTTCCCAGTGGCTTCGTTCACCTCTCTACCCCAACAACCGCTTAGGAGTTTCTATTTTCCTGTTTGCCCTCCTATTTTTCCCTTCTTACGCTGCCTGCTCTCCCTTTATACGAGCGCTTTCCTCCCCTCGCGTGTGTAGACGCAAGACAGTCGGCGATTTGTGTGAACTCGGATTCCCTTTATCTAAACAGAGTCCTCGGGAAAGCACATACCATCGGCAACCACACGCGAAGCGTCAAGAGCGATCTACAATTATCCCTGGCTGCCGACGCGATCGTTTCTGGCAACTTTCTTCCCCGAGAAGTCACCCTACTTGCAAAGTCACCCCAACTTCTTTACCTCGACTTGCTATCTTACCTTCCTACTTCCGCGGCAATGTTGGCTCGCCTCTCATGTGAAAGGTATAGATTCGTAGACGCGCCCAGGGAGACGGAGTAATCCGAAGTATTCGTAGTGTTTAAGTTGCCGCGAGTTTTGATCGAAAGTGTCGAGACGTTAATCCACCCCTACACTGCCAATTTTGGTCGCGCTGAGGCATTCTTGGGACTACAGTCGGTTTGTATACGAAATCTGTGTGTTTTAGGTTGCTGTGTAGATGAGAGCGTAGGAGTGTGACGTTTCTTTAGTTTTATCGAAGAGAAAGTTTGAATAAAATTCGAACATTTATTTGTGAAATTTGAAGCTCTATTTTCGATACATTTTCATGTGAGTAGATGTCTGTAGTAGTTTTATGAAGCAATGCTTGCAGAATGGCACTGATTTCTCTCAAAATTCCAATAATCTGTTCTCTGGACACTCGCCAAGGTACGCATCGAGCTAATAGAAACTAAAAGACTATTGAATAGTTTAAAAGAAGGTTATTCCCGGCAGCATAATTCATTTGGTAATTAACGCACTTTACCATTTATTAAATATGTACCTTCCTCAGGAGCACTTCTTAAGGCACTACAAGCTTCTTAAGGTCTATTAATTTAAAATTCTGTAAGATTTAAACTTCTTTATTTCTGTAATACTTGGTACATATCATCTTCCTTGTCTTCTTTTTTTAATCATTTTTTTCGACGTATTAAATAAATGCTATTAAGGGCGTTCAATAAATGCTGTTAAAGTGAGCAATGTGCCTGTATAAAAAAAGTCGTGTATTAATCTAGTTAAGTATAAAATAAATGAAACCCTTTACTAATTATATTTTGTTCATGATATTATAAAGTATACAGACCAGAGAAATTTTTAAACTCTTGGCATATTAAAAAACAATGGTCAATTTCCAGTTTTCTCGCATCTCATGCTAAAAGAGTACCTTCGCCCTCAGCGCCTTTAAGCGCACTCGTGTCAAACAAGGTAAATCCCTGGTCGAGCACAGGTTGCTTTATTTCGCGAAAGTTTGAAACGCGAATGAAATATACAGAGTGATGCATAATTATTGGTCAGTCGAGCAACCAACAGCAAGGTCTATTCAAGAAATAACTCTTCTTTAATACATATCTCCTTATGTTCTTTTATCTGTTAATTACAAGACTTCAAAAATCGAAATAAAAGAGACCGAAGAAATAAAAAGATTTCGGGCGCCTGCTAACGAGCAACCCAGCATACACGAACCACTTAGAGAGGCACTCGCCTCTCACGCTTTCTATGGGATTTCAGCAAAATTGTGAGAAGTAAATTGCATGACGCCCGCCGTGGAGATTATTCTGCACCATCTTAACATTTAAATTTCAGCAATAATTAATTACATTAAAAAAACAATTTGTACAAATATAACTATAAAAACTGGACTTTGTATTACAGTAGAAAAATAACAAGAAAATCATTCTATACTATTCACAAGATTTAAAAAAAAGAAATTCCATAGAATAAAAAACACAACAAATAGATTTCATAAAACAGAGAAACGAGTATAAATCGAAGTTAATTATAATCGTCAAACAAAAGAACGTCCTTTCATCGTCACCTATCACCCCCACTTTCACGACCCTTAATTCTGTATCAGCCTGTACGGGGGACCGATTCGCGTTCCTCTACGCTACTTAGAAATTCGCTCGGACACGCGAAGAAGTCCCACGGCTTGCTCTGGTATAAGCCTCGGCGGATGCTGCGATCTGATTTCGTCTTATTTCTTCCCGTGCGCTTCTTCTCTGCCCCCCTCGCCCACCCCCGACCCCCCTCCACCGTAACCTCATCCTCCTCCTCCACCCACGGACACACTTCCCGTTACTTTACCACATCACGCGACGAGTGCTTCTTTTTCCCTGGCGATGAGTTCTCTGTCTTGTATCGGGAAACAGAGCGAGCTGGAAAATAAAACGTTCCCCCCGTAAGTGGAGAGCTGGCGGAATCAAGGAAAGACCCTTTGATTTCCCGTCTCTCGATTCTCGCGGAGGAACGATGGATAAACTCTCAATCGGGAACGCGTATCGCGCGCTAAAATGAGTTACAGCGGAGGCGTTAAGCGATTATTAGGAACGCTTTCTTTCGTCTATTTTGTAGGCCGCGAGTGATCCTGCCCACTGATTTCTTCCTCGACGCTGGAATTTTGCCTGATTGGATCGCGGCGATGGCTTTTGGACGCTTGTGTTTAATCTATCTTATTGCGAATTTTTGAGTAATTTGATTATTATCGTCTTTAGGGAGAGTCGACATCAGTTGAATTTGAGTATGTTTCGAGGGGAACTTATTTTAATTTTTTAGACTTAGCAGCGCTTCAGGAGCACTGTCAATATTTCTGTTGGCACTGTTCCTATTAATTTTATATATTTAATTAAAGAAATTGGTGACCTCAAATGGTGATGTGTACGATTTTAGATGTGAAGAAAAATACCTAAGTGGATTTGTTATTTAGTATTGTAGATTTATTTAAATATACATTACTCGTATTTAATATAGAGCTCGAATCATATAATAATCTCTATTTTAGTGATCCTTTCGTCTTTTGAGATAATTATTGAATTTTTACTAAGTCTTCAAAGTGATAAACTTTTTGATGGCTCGCGAAGGACCTCCACGTAGTGCAGACTATGTATATAATTTTTTCTCTTCTGAGATAGCAGTGGTACTAGGAATTTTTCAACATATCCCAAAGCTTACGAAGTAGCGTGAGCCAACAGGTGGTCACTTTGAACATTTTCTTTAAAACGAGTAAATAGTTGATAAAATACAGAAGAGACTATAACTCGAAGATGGGGTCGTATCAGGCTTAAGTTTATGTAAATATTTTTCGTTGCGTAAGACTTCAGAATCTGTCTTTTCAGTATACTTTCTATATGTTATGAGTCACCCTTAACGTTCACCCTTTCCAACATAAAAATAAATTAATATTTGATTGTTTAAATATATTTTACTTCTAAATTTTTCAAGTAAAGGGATACGAATTTTGACTTCATAGATACTAGTTTTTTTTAAATATTTTGTTACATGAATTTTCATAAATTTATATTTCCGTAGATAAAAATATTATATCTCGGTGTGATTACCATATTCTAGGAATATTTCCATATAATCGAGGAATTCTGAGAAAATAATAGAATCCACAAGATTATATTGACCCGTTCGTTCCATTTAATCCCTTCCCCTGGTCCGTCGATCTGCTCGCTATCGATCTAGATTTACTGAACCGTCGCGCACCGATTTCACAGTATCCACAGAATAATTTATCTTTTCAACTTACGTCTTGTCATGGATGCTACTTCAACGTGTAACTCATTTCGCATATTAATGTTAGTATACTAGCTTCTCCTGCATCAGCTGTACTCATGTTGAGTCAAACTTTTTTCAGAGACTATAAAAAGTCTGATTAGAAAAACAGCAAGTATCTAATAAATTACATAAAAATAAATATTAGGTAGGTATATCACAAAAGATAATATAGAAATATAAGTATTTTCTCCAACTCACCTCAGTAGCAAACATGTTAATTTAAACGATCGGTTTGCATCCATTATGTGTTAGTGCGCCACGTATGACAAAGGTAGTTTAGAATTAGTCAAATTGTGACTCAGGACGAACACAGACGACTGGTCCCTGCAACGACTTTGGGTAATTAATTCACAATGGGGTGCTGCGGGTCGACCACTCCATACCTAGCTCGTATTCTCATGGTTTCGCCGCATACCTAGTGTATGAATCTTCGTCTTCACCCTACTATCGATCCTGCATATGTTTAAGTACCCTCCTTCGTCGATTCGAGTACATGATAGGTTTTAGTGGATTGAAGAGTCACTACCACAAATTTTATGCGAAGTTTCATGCAAATGACGACGGAGCAGTGTTTTTTAATTCGCTCGTGGAAATGACGTGTAACAAGTAGGGAAAAATTGAAATTTTAGCTGTAAACCTATAGTAGATTCAATATTCTTCTAAAAATTCTGTATCTTAGATTTCTCTTGTAATTAATTGAGAATTTTATTGTGAAGTTGAGAATCAAGCGACAGAACTTCGAAGCTAGTAACCGAGAAATTAAGTGTGACTTTAAACTCCAAAAGAAAACAAGTTTTCGTAGTTGTTTATTCATTGTAATTATCATTTTTAAAATCGTTGGACGGTTGTCTATTTATATTCTTCTTAAAACATACTTCATTTTGAGGTTTCCAAAGTTGAAAGAAGTAGAAGCCACTACACAGCTTAAAGTATCGAATCAAATTATAAAGATGTGATATGGTAAAGCAGTCAATAATCGACACCTTCAATAAAATCTAATACAATTATTTAGCCTCCAAAAATTGTTAGTACAGAATACATATAACATAGTGTAGGAGTCTATCGTCACTATATAGTAGATTTTTGTAAGTTTCAAACTGGAGCCTTAATTCCAAATTAAATTCCTAGGAAGTGTCGATGACTAGGTCAATATCGAACACTGAATACTACACCCTAATGCTTGCTTCCTTGTAAGAAACATAGGCTTAGATATCCTTTTCTGCATTAATTTTCCATCCCTCTACTAATTTTCAATCAACCAACTACACAACTTCTAACTGTACATGTCACTTGTAAAGCTAAAAACCCTACTCGCAAAACGAGCTGACACATCAAAGGCATCCTTAGTCAAGGGACGGCTAACAGGTTAAATTTCCGCAGTTTACAACCTGCTCGAAGCGTAAAACGAAGAACAATGCACCCTCGACTACGCCCTGTAAAAATTCATCGGTATCGAGCACTGATACACCCATAAACAAAAACCAAACAATCAGTATCGCTCGAACCCCGCATCGCTGCACGTTATATTAATCCTAGGAGCAATTACCATCGTTCGTCCTCATCCTCGAGCCAGCCTCGACTTCGTGTAATTAGTTGCCACGAGGAGTGACCACGGATATCCGAAAGACAAATTTATGATCTCCAGGAGCGGTCGAGCAGAACGAAAACACCTTTTCAATAGCCTTTCCGAGAAAACTCGTCCAATATGTTGCACACGAGAACGTTGTGTGGTCAGGTGCACGGGCAGGTAGGCATATACCTGTGCACGGGCGAGGAATTGCTGCAATTTGAGTTTGAGGAAGTAACTAACGGGAGTGCTGTTTTCAGAAAAATATTCGAAAGCGAGGCATTGTTCTGCAGCGATTTTTATAGGGGGTTCTCTGAGCCATGCCCTCCTCGCGGCGTGGATAATAAACGCGCCAGTGATTCGCCCGAATTCATTATAGAACGCGAGGCTACCTGAACTTTGACCTGGCTATTGTTGTCATTAGACGCTGACTGGAGTAACAGTATTAACGTATTAACGCGGTGACGGTAAACAATTAGGGTAACTTTCAGGAAACGTTTATGAGCCGAGTATAATACCGTGCTATTGAAATTATATGAGCTGGATAGTAGGGGGTACGTGATCAGACGATGGTGGAAGTTTTTTTTTGAAAATAATCTATTTATGTTAATATGAACGTATTCTGCTTTAAGCAATAATTATGGTATAGCGGGATCAGAGGTTTGAGGTTTTCACAATTTGGTCTCATAATGAGAACTGTAGGCACAAGTGTATAGTGGAACCTTTGATTCTGGGGTTAATGAGGAAACAAGGTTGTTATGACATCTGAATGGCAGATGTTTCATATTTTCGGAGCGAATTATTTTATATTCTATGTGGATCAATATTGATAATTTCAATGAAGAAGTTATAGAAAAATATAGTTTTCTCCCATATTTATTAATGCTTTGTTCTTCTAACAATTGAGCAGAAGTAAATATTGATCCTCACGTGTTGATAGCTTCTATGAATAGCAATATCAGGTCAAGATACTTATAATCAATTTTAGTACATAGACAAATTAGAGTGAAACGAATGAAAAATTCCAAAAAATTAATATTCATATTTATATTCTCATACCTACCCTATTAATATTCCCGTACTACCACCCCAAAATCTCGCTTCTCTATTTCGTTATCTACCCCCATTAAAAAAAAAAGCGCAAGAACTTTCCACAAACCCTGTAAAATTGCGTCAAACACACATGGACCACACAGAAATCCCGATCCCTTTGATCCATCCAAGACCACCCTCGACCTACCCCCAGCCAGCCACCAGCGACTCGCCCTGCCCCCTTCGCAGGTAAGACACAGAACCGATAAAAAAAGGACCGAAGAAATTAGAAGGGAAATGAAAGAACGAAGGAGACGCAGGAGGGTGGGACATGGGGAACGTAGGAAAATCGAGAAGAAAGCTGACACTCGGGGTTGGGGCACGGTCCATCGTGACGGCAAGGGGCGCCGAGGGGAGAGGGGCTCGAGCGTCGCGGCGTTGTCCTCACACGTAGCGGCGCTTTCTTAATCATCATCTGTCTATCCCTCGGTATTAGTCGAGAAGAAAAGGTGGAGGGCAGCGACGCGGGGGGTAACCTACGTCGGATCCGCGAAGACGGTGTGGGGGGGGTGAGTGGAACACCGAGGGGGGTGTAGAGCGTTCGGGGTGCAAAGAGCGAGGAAACGGTGGAAAAGAGGTAAAAGAAGGAGCAGAGGAAGAGGAAAGGAAGCAAGGAAGAAGGAGAGAGAGAGGGAGAAAGAGAGAGAGAGAGAGAGAGAGGGAGTAAGAGACATAGACCAAGGGACGGTGGAGACGGAGGGAAACGGGTGTAGGAGAGAAGCTGTAGGAAGGAAGGGTGAGAGGAGGGGGGACGAGGGGGAGACGGAAAGAAAGAGAAAGGATGAAAAGACAGAAGGAAGGGGGTGGGCGCGAGGAAACGCGCGTGCAGAAGCGAAAGAACGAGAGAGGAAAGAGTCCGCGTAGGGAGTGCTGGACGAGCGCTGAAGAAAGACGGAAAGAGTGGCAGGCGAAGAAGGATGAGGAGGACGAGAGACGGTGGGGGTGGAGGGAGGGGGGGAGGGAGAGACGCTTCTTACTCCGCCCAGCATCCAAGATGGCGTTGGCAGCGGCTCCCCTCGTCATTAAAATCAATAATTAAAAAATACATCCGTGGGCACCTTTGCTTTTCTAGCGCCTCGTGACGCGTGCTCAGCACCACCCGCCCCACCAACCCTCGCCCCCTATATATCTGTACACGGGCGTAGGTGTATGCGCGACGCCGTACCGGCTGAGAACCACTGACGAGCGCTTCTTTGCGGGTAGTGGGGCGACACGGGGGGTTGGCTCGGGAGTTGGAAGGACGCGGCAGTGGTAGTGGCAGCAACGATGCTGGCAGGGGGTGACTGAGCTCGACTCGTCGAGGGGGTGGGAGTAAAGGGTGTAGTGGTACCAGGCTGCACTGGCGAGACCCTTAAACAGGGACACAAGGACGGGTGAATGGGTACGGGAAGTGGGTACTTCCTCCGACCACCTCGTCCCCCTACGCCCCCGCGTTGCCCCACCTTCTCTCGCTGGCCCCCCGCAAGAATAATCACCCCCACCTGGTCTACCCATACGACGCACCGAACTTGCGAACCCCGAATGGATTTTCGGAATCTTTTAATTAGCCTGATTATTAATACGCTGCTGGATATCTATTCATTTTAATACAGCGAGCCTAAGGCTGCTGGACTGCGGACACTGACGGGGAGGGGGTTGATGGCGTCGGGGGATGTTGGTGTCGGATAGGTGGTTAAGTTTGTAAACAATTTGAGGGGTAAGCGAGGAGCATTGTTGTGGATATACGTAGGCGTTGATATCGTGCTTGAAAGGTTTGGTGTCTTCTGTCAGGGTTGGCAGTAGGCCATAGCCTTCGCGAAGAGAGTTAGATCGTGATTATAAGTGAGAATTTTACTTTTTTTGAGATCTTGGGATTGTAATAATATTACAGAGAGGTGTCCATTTGGGGTTCGCGTTTTTTATATAGAATAATTTTTTAATATGGTGTTAGCAAACTAAGGGTTATGAGAATGATTAATTATGACATTTTAGTGTGTGTTTCTGTAGCGTACTCTTTCAAGGGGAAAATAATTATTTCACTGATGAGCTTAAAAGTACCTCAAATTCAGACCTTAGTTCAAATAGGTAATAATACCCTAGAGACCATTTAAATGTTAATATTTTGTCGTTATACATTTCGTGAAAATATCCATGTTTCATTGCCTATAATTTTGACTATCTTCGCAGAAGCATTGTTTAAGATTTATTACTAGAAGAAACGGTGTTCATTAAAAATGTACCTACATGATGAATTAAACACAAACATATCCTATTGTAGCGTGTCGTACATATCTGATTTAAATGTTTATTAAAATTGAAACATGAAACTGTGACCTGACGATAAAATGTTAATTACTTCACTTAGCAGTGCCCAAGATGTTTTCACGATTGCATAAGATGATAATTATTTTTAAACAATCAATAGTCTATGTCTTTCCTGAGACGCTGTCATATCAATTTCTAATAAAGTCATTTGATATTTATCATTCCATCTGAAAGACTTTAAATAACTAGGTACTGTTATTACGTATTTATTGATACTTCGAAAATCCGAATTATGCAACAGATATTTTTCTTCGGATAATCTGATAATGTTTTCTTCTTAAAAACGTCTAATTAAAAGTTAAAATGATCAAACATTTTAAAAATAATATTCGTCACTGTGAAAAAGATTTTAAGAATTGGAACTTGCTCCGATTTTTCAATAATTTTTATAGGAATCATTAAATAGAAAGTACACCCCTCTCGATCGACTGTAGAATTTGTTTAGCATCGAGATCAGTCGGATTAAAATGAAGAAGTTCAATTTTAACGTCGAAAGGTTTCCATCTTAAGTCAAGACCACTAGCTCTCAACTTCAAACGCATGGTTCTGCGTAACAAATTGCACTCGGAGCAGATGCAAATTATTCGTAACAGTTTCGCATTAACTTACACATTTATACACCCGTTTACGTAACTCATGTAATTCATGGTATCCCAAGGAAACGCAAATTATTGAATTTAACAATCAGCCACATCGCTGATTTATTGCGTCTTCGACTGCGCATTTCAACAATTTGCGGTCTTTGTTGATTAAAAGATTATCTCGAACGAGAAATTAACATGAATGTTCAGGAAAGTAAATACATTAATTATGGAAATAAGAAATGGACTGATTACTTCATTACTGTAGTACAAAAGCTTATTAAAATTGCAGAAAAAGATAGATAGTTTAATATTCTAAAATGTTCCTTGTTCAACAAATTATATTGAATAAACATTGTGTATTCTTCTATAAGTAGAGCATAAGAAGGCATGTGATGCAAATAAAAGGATGCCTTAAAATTAGCATATCTTCAAAAATAAAATACGAATTAAAATATTAAGAAACAGAAGACTTCCTTGGATAATTAAATGTTCCAATGTGTTTGTCTTAGCTTTATTGCATAACGAAATATTGCAATTTTCTTAAAATACTAGAATTACAGTGTGCAGTTCGCAGTCCAGATAATTTGATTTATAGAATCGTAGAAATTTACAAAAGATATACTAGATAGAAAATTGTATAGATTGCCACGAGTCACTTTTAACGAATTTTGTGATTTGAACGCCTCGCATGGAAGAAGGCGGAAGGCCGCTAAATATAGGAGTACATATAACAATTCTTAAAAAATTAACTTTTTAGGCTAAGAATATTACAATCTATTATTCCTTCGTCTGCTTGGAATGTTGAGAAATCCATTTGCGTATTGTTAGTGCCATAACTACTATTATAGGATGTTGAAAGCAAGTTGCTTAAAATTTAAAATGATAATACCCTATTCGAAATTATTTCAAAATTAAAATAAAAGTACAAGTATTAACGAAATGTCTATTGAAGGCTTCTAGAAAAAAACACAGTAAAAGGATATCAAGTATTTAAAACTCAAAATCAACCAGCAATACTAATTTATAAAATAATACCTAGATGACAGAAAACTACTGTACTCCACTATCAAAAATGAATAAACAGTGTACACAGAAACATCCAAAGTTGATCCCCAATTCCATCTGCATACAACACAGTAAATTACCAACAAATTAGCAACATCAGAAACATTCTCTATCCACTGAAGAAGCCTCGAAAACCCAAAACCCAAGCCACCAACAAAAAATCCTCATCTCATATTCCAAATCCAGCCCACCCAAAAAACCGCCCAAATCGCAATCTCCTTACGCGCACCTTGCAGCGAAGCGTCCCTCCACAAAAACCTCCAAGGGTCCTCGTTCTCGGCCGAATATTTACAGTTCAGCAACGCCAACAAGCTATTTACCCCAACGCTCGCAAGTGTCCAGGTATACAGTCGTAAACAGCGGCATAAACCCTAAGAATACGAGCCTCGATTACAAATCCTCCACGGAGCGTCGACCACTCCTCGGGATCTACCCCTCGCACCCTCGGCGACGTCAGGGGTCGCGAAGGGCACAGGTCCCGTCCGAGCAGCAGGTGCACCTCCCTCGAAGGCAGCGATATTTAGGGCACGTCGCAGGCCAATCGGGTCCCGGTAGGTAGAGGGTCCCCCAGGTACCAGGACGGAGCGTAGGCAAGCGTCGTTTAATCGGCCGCGGCGACGCGAGTAAACACTCTCGTGCTGGGACTCGTTCGTGAAAGGAGAGACACGTACATGCGGAGGATCGGCGGAACGCTTGTTCGACTCGCCGGCGGAAGGACGGCGTGTGGTGGAGGAGCAAAAGATTGAACAGGACAAGAGAGGAGAAGGAGGGTCCGATGGGCTGGTACCCACCCGGTTGGAGGTGGCACAAGGAGGTGGGACTCTTCGCCTCGTTCTCCACTTTCAGTGGCAAGTCCGAAGAGGCAGTCACAACGCGACTGCTCTAAGAGCCAGGCTGCCCGCCGCCACTCGACCGTGCACCTGTGTGGGACCGCGCACACACCTGTCCTGCGTGCAGTCGCGCACCCACGCGCACACGGCCGTCGAGCAGAGGTTGACAGTCGAACCGCCGCGCGTCCACCACCTGCGGAATCGGACGCGTGCCCCGAGACCGTCTGTGACTACGATCGTGACGACGAGGATCGACAGCCTCAGGAACAGTCGATGCTCGATGGAAGCTGACGCGCCAGTGAGATCGTTCGATGTGTGAATCGGTCGGGACGCGAAACGTTTGTTGTGGTACGCGTTGTTGTTGCTGTAACAGCTGTCGAGTTCCACGTGCTTCCGCGAGGACGATGTGATCGACGAGGGGCTGGTGATATTTTTTGGCGACCGGAGGTACACGGTGCCACAGTGGATACAGGATTTGGGGGATCGAGGCTTCGTTGCGATATATGGTGGCTGTTGTTGCTGGATCAAACGTGCACCGAGACGGATGACAGTGGTGTTCTGGTGTGACAGAGGATTCTGGGGGTCCCTGGGACTGTAGGCTGTGAAGGTGTTCTTAAGGGTAGGTTTCTGTTCTGTAGATTTTCTATGGAGGCTGTGTTTCGAGTGTTCGTCTGTTTATTGTAGAGTATTGGGGGCTGAGTTTTGTAATTGGGGAATCGACGAAACGGTTGCAGTCGGGACTGCGTGCAGGTGTCGCGAACTAGGGGTAGTTTCTAGCAGATTTCCATGTGTAGGGGAAAACCTTCATATGTAACGTGGTAATGACTAATTGGAATTTACGCGAAATTATTGCGATGTATTTACCTGTGATATGTAATTACACAAAGTTTGACGTTGTATACGGGTACCAGGAGACGGGCTTGGATGGTGCTTGTGTAATTACATGTAACGTTATATGGTTTTCGTCACCTGCGGAACTTTGGACTTCTAGACATGTCCGAAAGTGTTTACCACAATAGACATACTTCAACACGTAGGTTTATAAGTCACTGAAATTGCGTTGGATTGGATGCGTACGATACTCATATGATTAAAATATTTCACATGGAAGAATACAATATTTTATAAAAATAACTGACAGATAATAGACATTTTTTGCTTGCTGTAATATCGAGGATATTCAGTTCAAATTTGAAATTAAGTCAAATGTGTTTTACACCTGGAAAATTAGTATACTGTGTTAAAAAATGGGTGGTTGAGAATTTTTGCTAAGTTCTTGTTTTTAGGTAAATATAACATGCAAATTTTTATGATTCTTTAGTGTTAGTTGACTGAAATAAGCATATTTGCAGAAAGTAAAACTCTACAAAATTTGGTGGTAATATTATTGAAATTTTGATAGATCAAACATATGCATTACATTCGTTTTATAGGCTACAATATATCTATGAATTATCATTCAATTTTTCCTGAATTAGACGCACGATACTGAAGCACTAATTCAACCATGACAAGCAAATGCAAGTTTACTTATTGATTTCATCATATTGCAAACTACCTATACAACGCAAATTGCTCTTTTTATAGATCAGCCTTTTAAGTGGAAATATCGATATCACGTCAGACAAGTCATAGCAGTAAAAAAGCGAAGTCCACGTAAAAGCTCTAGTAACTCTTTATTTTCCTAAACTCGTATACTCACACAAATTCCATCAACAATGTCTGAGAATTGCAATCCACCTTAAAGAATCAAATTTCTAGCTCCCTTCGATCAGACATTTTTTCCTCTATTTTGATTCGTACGAGTACATAATTTTCTCCAAATTTCCGAGCCATCTTTCTCAAACACACCCCACAATTACGCATACCCAAGGTCCGGTAATCGTATAAATTCCGTCTGCGGGAAAGCAGCCCGCGAGTGTTCGAAGCGGAAGTTGCAGTTTATCGCGTCAAGACGCAAGGGTGTTGAATATCAGTGTATAAACGCGCACGAACGTGGTGGCATAAGGGGCTCGGTATAGGTGTAAGTGGAAGAGGGAAACTATCTACAGTTCCTACCTTCCTATGGCACCCCGTTGCGATCCAGGATCCTCCGAACGTCCTGAACTTGGAATTTACCCTCGCGATGCCACCTCCGTCGGCGGCCTTGACTCCTCGTCGTCCTCGAAATCTTTGCACCATCCGCCTCATATTTATCTTCCTCAGCCAAGTTCATCCCTCAACTTCCCAAACTTTTCGAATTCGATCCATTATCGATCCTCTACGATCACCATCCTTATTATAATTCAAACTCAAGAATCCTACCCCAACAGAACCATCAACCGTGTATTCAAAACAAGGACATACATACATAGTTAAACAAGTAGCTCGATCTTACACAAAAAAAAAAAACAAAGAAAGAAAAATTGTTGTGTATACCACCCCCATCGTGTTCAGAAGACAATCGATGATACATCATTATGGAAGCTCTCACGTGCATGTCGAACCCCTGTTATCGGTCAGATCGGTAGATTCGCGTCGGTCGCGCGTGCATCGGCTCGGAGGGCACCGACGAAAGCAGCTCGGTGGAGGGTCGCGGGGGTCGGAGGAAACGCGAGTTAGGGCAACAAGAAGGAGCGCGTCTCGCATGGAACAGTAGGTTTCCCCGAAGTAGAAAGGAAGGAAAGGGGTAGTTGGCGGTCCACGAATGTTGGTTGGAGCGGCAGGACACACGCCAGAGGTGGCGAGAGGTGGTGGTGGTTCTGCGCGCGGGGCGGTAAAGTGACGAAGAGGAGAAAGCACGCAGGGGAGGGGGGCCTCGTTGGAAGTAAGGGGGAGTCGGACGAGGGCGAGGGAGAGGGAGGGTTGGTTAGTTAGTGTGCGAGCAAGTGAGCGGCGTGTATCGTGCGGGAAAAGAGACGACGTCGCCGTGAGGGAGGGAGAGGTTTAAGGAGCGAGAGGGGCGGGGATCTTAGGAGGGGCGCCTAACGTCACGGCGCATTCACTCACCGGCCGTCGCCGACGCCGCTGTGCCGCACACGCAATCCACACGACACGGTCAGTTTTCCCTCGACATCACCTCAGTGACACCCGGGCCTTCTCACCCCCCTTCGGTTTTCCTTTCGACCGTCCCCCCTACCCCCCGAAAAATTCGGCACGTCTCGCGGCTCGCGTGCCCCTGGAGTCGCCGAGTGCCCGCGTTGGTGTCAGATTACCGCGAACGATCGTCGCCGAAGTGATCGAGAGTGATACGCACGCGGGTGAGCCACGACGATCGCGAGTCGGTCCGAGCTTCCTGTGAACACGTTTGTGCTCTTACCGAGAAGACGGTGGGTGACAGTGAGGAATCAGCTGATCATTTAGGGGCGCCACGCTCTCTTATCCTCTCGCGCGCGCTTTCGTCACGTCTGTCCCTCTCACTCTGTGAGACTTCTCTTCCCTCCGACGCAGACACTATCGCAGTGCAGCTACCACGCGGTCCGCCTGCTCTGCTCGACTTTCCCGCCAACGAGGCATCCGCGCTCGTCACACACGCCTCCTCGTCCAGCCTGTCCCACCCTTTGTCATCCCTTCGTGTCCAGGGTGTTCCCTTGACCCCGGTCGTCTGGGAAGACAGTGCCAGAGGAGGTTCGTCCTGGTTCGAGGCAAGTGAAGGAACCCTGAGGGACCAGTGTCATATGTGTTCTTGATGTTGTTTCGGTTATTCGATGTTTCTTGTGCAAATTGGACTGTGCTTGGATGAAATCTGATTGGGAAACGGTGGGAGACACGTTGCTTGTGATTAATTACCGAGGAATCGTTGATAGTCAAGGTATCAGCCTGATCGAGTGTCCTTGGTCTTGAAGGGCGAAAGGAAGACGAGGTAACAGGTTGAGAGCGTCGTGCTGGGTGACAGGATTGGTTCGTATTTTATATTTTAAGGGAAGAAATCGTGGATATAGTGTTGGTAGGCTGTTTCTCTGGTTTTGGGGGTGCTAGTCTCTTTTTCTTGTTTATTTCATCATTTGAATCACCAATTTTCATTGTGAGTTTAAATATGAGAGGAGGGTCAATTCGTGAGTCTAATTAAACATCATTCACTGTGAACGTATGTGATAAAAGTTCCACGTCAAACTTATATAAACTGCTTTCAAGTTTTTACTGTGTTCCCTTTTTTCGAACACGTGTCAGTTCAACAACAAACTTGCTCCGAGTTTTCGACAGGCGCACAGTGACGTAGCGTAGATCCGCAAAGCCTGAGGGTTCCTTTGACTCTAAGTGCCACTAAATCTATCTTCTTTTTCTTCCATCTTATCTACCTTCTTATCCACCCTTCGATGGGTGTAAATAGTTCATAAACATTGGACCAGATTTTACCATTTATTTACACTTGGTTCCATCAATGTTTCCCTTATCTTTCATAGCGACGCATAGTATTACTCATTAGTCTCACACTTTGCCCCAAAGAAATTCGCGCCCATCGATAGATTAATTTCCACGTAGTTCCATGTTCGTCACGAGTGCAGAACGACCGAGAATTCGAGGGGAATTTGTCGAGCTGTAGGTCGAGCTTTATTGACGAATCGATAGGCATTGTTTCGAAAGACAGTCGACTTGAATCGTAAACATTAGGAAGGTGTACGCGACAGGCGGTGGAAGTTTGCGCACGTTTCGCGAATCGTTTTGGTCGCTCTTGGCTGCTCGTGGGAAATTTGTTCGCGTCGTTCTGTTTGAGATAAAATGATAATAATTCTTGATAGGGTTGGAACGATTTGTATAATGTTGGATAATTCTGTCTCTGTAGACGAGGAATATGAATAATTTGTGCAGATGAGTTTAAATGAGAGTTAAGTCATTCAGGTGTTTGCCTTGTGTCGATGGACTGGTGTTCAGAATATCATAGTAAACAGTGGGATGAACGAAAACGAATTTCTGTTGTAAGTGTTTGTACCGGTTTGGAAGTTGTAATATAGTAAGTTGTAGTCGTGCTTGTAGATTTTCTCGTCAGTGAAATATGCCTTCTTGCAATGTAAAATATTTCCTTTGAAATTGAGTCATTTGGAGTACCTATACTAATGATAAGTATTAAGATAAATGTACTCAAGCTTTTGAGGAAAAAGTGTAGATCACTGTTCGATTCAATTTAGCTCGTGAAAGAAAGATACAGGTTTTGGTTCAGAAATAATGTACATATAATATTAGACATATAGATACTCTATTTAATGAATGACTTTTGAAAAAATTATGATCAATTTATAATATTTATTTATTAGTTTACATTCTATAGAAACTTTTAAATATTCTCAAATTTGTGGCTTCGTATGACAGAGACTCCAGCAATCTAAATTTCGTAAAAAATATCATATTTAAATATTCATTTGTGGAAGTGTATTCTGTTGCTTCGTAGTTTGCTAATTTCCATGAACTTATTCGTTAAATTCTGCACAATTCATGCAGAATTGTTATATTCAGGATTTTATCGAGAATTAATCGACTACCACAAAAAATAATATAATCATATCAAATCTTTCATCTTGAAATATTCTTAGTTAGTACTCACTCTTTGTAACAAATAAAGTCACGATGGTTGTAGTGGATCAATATTTTATTTTCTATAAATTCAGTGTATTACAATCTGTACTAATAATAGAATAACAGCAAGTAATTGATTAATGTTCTACGAAACCTGCAAGACGTAACATAATGAAATTCATCGTTCCTTACGTTAATTGTTTCAATACTTAATGCTAGATACATAATATGTGAGTTGATCATACGTCACACTATTTTCTCATACGTCACTGTTTTCTAAATGAGTTCTTTCACAGCTCATTTTTACTAATCCTATAATAATTCGAGCTTATTTTCAAATGGAATAATCTGGTGATATTGTCAGGGTCAAATACGAATCAGAATTTCGGAATTATGAATCATAGTAGGTGTTTTCAATCTTCATCCAAGACTAAATAATCCCCAAAAACAAAAATCAAGATACCAAGACAGGAAGAACTAAAAGCTCAGCAAACTTCCAAAGTGTTACCAAAGCTTCTCACTCTTTCACCCCCACGAAGACACTCAAAATTCCCCATCGTCCCCCAGAGGGAAATTTCTTCCAAAATTCAGAGCTCCTTATCTCCATCTACCCACCCATTTCTCAACCAAAACCACCCACTATTTTTCAATTTCTTCCGCCATCCAATCTCCTTAGTCCACCGCCCTCGCGGATGCACACCAGTTGCATCCCCCGTTTCCGCCCCCGACTCTCAAGCTCCAAACAAATTTTCGATTTCCAGCCTCTTGTGAGCCTAATCGACCGTCGTGGCACATTCGTAGGAGTCAGGAGCCTCGAATCGTCGCTCATCCTTTTTCCACCCCCCTTTTGACCGCGTCCCGAGAGCCGCGCGGCTCGGGCGAAGAAGCAACTGACAGTTCGACTTTTCCTCGGATTTCAGGAGAGCAGCGTCGTTCAAGATAGTGTCGACGGGGAGGCATCGTTCACAATACGTGCGTGGCCACGTGCGTGCGTGCATGGAAGAGAAAACCGAGCGCAGAAGCTCGAGGCACGAAGGAGAACGAGGCGGAGCAAGGTGGCTCCGCTAACGGCACGGGCGGCGGTGAAAAAATGTCGAGCGCCGCGGACAGTCCTGATGGGATGGCTTTGCAGTCGCACTACTCCCTACGATGGAACAATCACCAGACGCACATACTACAGGCGTTCGAGGCGCTGCTGCACGCCGAGATACTCGTCGACGTGACCCTGGTCTGCGCTGAGACCAGCCTCAGGGCGCACAAGGTCGTCCTTAGTGCCTGCAGGTACGCATACACCGTCAACCTCGTTTCTCAAACACCCCTTGCGTTGGTGCCGCGTCTCTTGGAGGCTGTGCACAGTCGATGGTAGGGAAAATTTGAAGAAAAGAGGGAAAGGTTTTATACTGAGCGTGTATGGATTGGTGGGCGAGTAGTTGAAACGAAGGAATTGGAAGGGGGTGATTGAAAGTTTGCAGGGGCACGTATAAAGCGTTAACTTGCTAAATTAGCTCTGTTGAAGATTTTTGGGGGAGGTTTAGGGTTTTTCAATACTGTGATTTATGAATTTATTTTGCGAAGGGGTGGAATTGTAAAGATATTTTATGTTTTGTATTAAAATTGAGAATATTTGGTAAGAACTAGGCGTGAAAGCTAGAAACATGGTAGATAAAAGGACAGATACAGGTAATGATTTTTTTTTGCTACATGTGGAGGACTCTGTATCGCTGTACCTTGATTTGTATCGAGTAGAATGTAGAATGTTTTTATGCTGGTAGATGAATCATCGAGTGCAGTAGGATCAGTGAATAAATTCTAGTCTTCGTAATTTTAGAACTTGAAGTTATTGAATAGATTCCACAAAATTATATTAGTTAGTTTACGACTAAATTTCTTCTAATATCAACCATATAACCGATGCAAAAGTATCACTAGATCCTGACACTAATTCTTTTATATTAAACTCTCAATTCGAGGATTCAAAGTTTACCGATCACAGAAAACGATGACACTGCAATTGTCCCATTACAATAGTTCTCCAAAGCATGTAGTATCCCCAATTAACAAGTAGTACAGGTCTAAAACTTGAAACCACACTGAAAACCGTGGCAGTATTCTCCATTTTATCTCGTCTACCTTAGTTTCATCTTTGGTTGACTTGTTCCACTTAATCCTGTTAAATAAATTAACACTCCATTTGTAACAGTAGCGAGCACCATTTTCGCTCCGACACTTTAGGCGAGACGCTACTTGCTTAAATCCTGTACCACTTCAGTTTAACTCTCAGTTACAAAATCCCAAACCACTTTTCATCCTCGATCTCCAAAGCTACATAATATACTAAAAAAGAAGCACTGTACATATCTCAAATTCGCGAACTTCGCGCGGAAACGCGTTTCCTCGACCGCGACTACTCTTCTGTTGCTCCTTTATTCTTGGCTCGCTGGTCAGCTTGCATTCGACGGAACACGCTGTAATGTTCTTCTTGCTCCGCGGAACGTATGACGTAAAAGCGGCAACAAGCGAAAGTCTCGTGTACACCGTCCAGAATCTACTGTCTCGCGAAGGGAACGCTAATTCTTGTCGTAGCTTTTTGCCCGTGGTTTCTGGCTGCGAAGCAAGCTGCTCCTCTTTCGCCAGACAATCTACACCTGAAGAACGCACGCTGTCGACGACGTGCGATTTTCCCCCGTCTCCACCTTCAATTATTTTTCTCTCCTTAGATTGCGACGCTATAATAATTCCTAGCGTTCAGCGATACTCTTCAGAAGTAGCTACATAATTTGAATAAAAATTGTAACGTTGGAAAGTCAGAGTGACGTGCTCGTGTGTCACGGTATTGGTAGCCGCGATAAAGGAAAAAGCGAACCGCAACTTTCGAGCGATTCCGAGGTATTATATAAATACGTGTGTAGTTTGTACAACGTTGAAACTCTTTTAAACGTCGTAAAGATTGTGTATAACTCGGTTCTCGTTTTAAGCAAGGGTTGCGTGTTTGATAATGGCGGAGTAAATCAAGCGTAATTGTCTTATAAGAAGTAAAAGAACCGCGAGGGTTAGCGGAGCACGATAGTTTTAGACACACACATCTGACCGCGTATACATTGTTACTACCGCTTTTGTTTTTCGCGTATAAGAGGTAATAGTCAGCGTAATAAAGATATTGCAATAGTCGAGGAAATAGCGAAGCCTTGCAAATTTTCTGCAGCAGAATGAAAGCAGGTGTAAACGCGGAGATAACCCTTATCGAGGGTGAAATGTACGGAATATAAGTTGCATAACATGATCACCGTGATTACTTCTATGGAGTCGCCCCATTAGAAGGGTATTGCATTTTCAATTTGTCATATCTTTTACCGCCATTACTGTACCCTCTAGTTGTCCAAAATTATTTCGAAATGCCAATGGATTATAGGAGAAGACAAATGAGGCACTACAGAAATTCTAGCCTTTGCTGTCAAGAATTGAGGCTCTGAGAAATACAGATCCCTTACTTAAGCTCCTCAATTTTAATACGAAAAGTAAAATATGTTTAGAATTTCGAAGTAGGAAGTCACTAACTCTTCAGAATAGAAGAAAGAATTTAAAAAATGAGATTTTCTTTTCGAAAACTCGCCTTACAGTACAGTTTACTATCCAAAGGGTTCCCAAATAAATTGTATTAAATTTTCTTCAGAAAATTAGAGATATTTTCTACAATACCATTCCCTCTTTTCCAGATACTCTACTTACAGTATCATATCATACACAAACTAAAAACTCTGATTATTAATCGACACTTTCCAAGGCAGCTGAAGCAAATTCCTCACTCCCCTGCTCCTTCACGTTTCAGCCCCTTTTTCGAGAGGATATTCGCGGAGCACCCCTGCAAGCACCCGGTGATCGTGCTAAAGGACTTCCCAGGCCACGAAGTAGCAGCGCTGATCGACTTTATGTACCGTGGCGAGGTTCGAGTAGGTCGCGAGGAGCTTCCAGGACTGATGAGGGCCGCGGAGAGTCTCCAGGTCCGTGGACTGGCGTCGTCGGAGCCGAGGCCAGCGTCCCCGCCAGAGACGCCGACCGCAGATCTCCTCCTAGGAGAGCCTTCGACGCCGGAGGGCGCCAGACAAGGCACCCCCGAAGAAGACGACAACGCGTCGGAGAGCACGGCGCCGCCGTCCACGCGGGAACCTCCAGCAGTGACGACACCTACCATTTTCCACCCTGCGAGGGACCACCGTGACAGGTTACCGAACATGGGTCACTTAAACTTCGGCGTTCGCGAGCTACGAGAGAGCTGCGGGTCGCCTTTGCTGCCGCGACGGAAGCAGGCTCGGCCACGAAGAAGATCAGGGGAGCTGGTGCCCCAGGACCTCAGTCGACCTCACCCCCCAGCGAGCCTCAGCCCCCCTCCGAGCGGGTTGAACCTGAGCAGCCAGCAGTCCCAACAGCAACAGCACCACCAACAACCGCTGGTGAGCTCGCAGAGTCAGCAGCAAGAGGACATGGCGGAGAATCTCTCGATGAAGAGGTCCCTGTCACCTGGAGGACCCGAGCAGCACCACGTGAAGGCGGACAGCAGCGAGGCGGCGAGCAGTCCAAGAGGGTCGCCGTTAACAGGCACGAGTCTGCTGCACCCTGACGGTTCCCTCCAAGACATTCCGTCTGCGGCAGCAGCAGCGGCGGCGGCGGCGGCTGCAGCTGGCTTACCGGCGATGTCGGCCCTGTCGCTGACGCCGCCACATCACCACAGCGAGTACCTGACGAGTCTGGGCCAGCTGGCGGCCCAGTGGCTGCCGAACCATCCGCAGAGCCAACTGCCACCACCACCTCAGGGCCACCATCCGCGGGAAGGGAGTCCACACGGGCCAAACAGGACACATCCGTACCAGCAGCAGCAGCAACAGCAGCAGCAACAACAGCAGGAGTCGCCACTGACACCTCGACGAACCTCTGTCACGTCCATGTTCCCATTAGACGGTGTGGCGTCTCTGGGCGGCGGTTTGTTCCCACACGCAGGTGCACTGGACAGGGGATCCCTTCTGGCTGACCTCCACGATAGTTTTAAGCCAGAGACGCTGCATGGACTCTTCGGTGCGGCTGGCCTGGGAGGTCATCACCCGGGGAAGAAGCCGAAGAAGCACAGGGGCGACGGTGACACGCCACGGAGATGGGGAGATCATGGTAGCAGAGGCCTACCTGTTGGTAGGCCGAAGGGTCAGCACAGCGCGCCTAGGGGAGGTCCTCCGAGGTCGTGGACGAACGCGGAGCTGACCGAGGCGCTCCAGCACGTGTGGAACAAGAAGATGACGACGTCCCAGGCGAGCAGGATCTTCGGTATACCGTATAACAGCTTGCTGATGTACGTGAGAGGGAAATACGGAAAGAGTCTAAAACTCGAGCAGCTGAGGAGGGATTGCACGGGCGCGACGACGGGCGAAGTGGTGATGAACTCGCTGAACAACAACGTGAAAACCGTCCAACCGCCCACGCAGATGACCCATCCGCTCGCTGGTCTGCCACCGCATCCTGGCGACGATAGCGGATTCCCTCATCACTCGTTGCTCGGCGGCAACATCCCGCAAGGTTTCTTTCCCGACTTCGCCGCCGCGGCGTTCCCCGTGCCAGTCAGCATGGTGCATCTGCTTCCACCGAGCGAGCAAAAGGCCTTCGAACCAACCGCGAACCCTAACAGCGGAGGTGGCAGCGGCGACCTGTCCACCGCGAGAAGCAGTCGAACACCATCGCCAGTGGACCACCATCATCACCACGAGTCGCTGCAGCCGCAACCGCCTCAGTCGGCGCCCGCGCTACTTCAGCAAAACGGTTCGGATTAGAAGAGAATCGTCTTACGCGTGGTCGTAGGCGCACGCAGTGACACTTGAATCCTTGTTGAAGGACCACGGACGCGTCAGCATCCGATCTACCCCGAAACCATTCCCCTTTTAACGATCCCTCGACACTCACATGAGACCACACCACAGGACACGCAGACAGGCCCCACAGTACGCAACGTACACAGAGACGCAGACCCTTCCCTCGATTCTCCGCGAGATTGTTCTCTTTTTCACAAGACTGACTATCACGAATTACAGCTACCAGGGTACAGCTCGACGGACACTACGCCCTGCTCGATCCACGCTTAAGCCACGCTGTCACCACGTTTCATTCCTATCCTATGTTTCTCTCGGCGATTTCTTTGTTCGTTGTCTTTCTCCGCCGGCAAAAATACGGAGACGTGTCGCCCCCTTTGTCCGTCGATCGCGAAACGCCAAACTCAGTCGAGCGTGCCGGCGAAATTCACGTCGAGCGATCTCGTCGCGTTTTCCTTCGGCTCGAGTCCTTCTACGGGTCGACGTTGGCGGCTTGGTGGAAGAGGAGGAACGGGCCAGTGAGATTGAAAGAAGAGGAGGGAGGAGCCGTCATCGGTGTCCTTTCTGGTGCTTGTTTCCCTGTACGCGTTTTAGAAGCTGGACGAAGAACAGTGATCCACCTTCGGTTAATAAGGATGCAACGAGGCGCTTTTCGTGGCGGAGACTTTCGCCGGCGGGCGAGACCACTCGTATCATCACTACAAATAGTTCCTGCAACAAGAGCGATCATACCAAATAGTAAACTGTAAACGGCCGAGAGAACGCTTTGGATTGCTGTGTATGGAGGCCAGCAAGAGAGAGACCGTTTGGCAGAGCTCAAGACACTCCACTGCTTGGATGATCGCAGACACCTCGTCGAGAAAGTGACGTGTACGATACCGAGACGCGCTTTCTACCACTGAGCATCCTCGTGGCCTGTGATGTACATGAGGTAAGGCTGCAACAGACTCTGAAACAATAATTTAAATACGACAGATTGTTAAGATACCTGTTCCGACACGCGCTCGAAGGCAGCAAGACGTTCGATGATCGTTGCTCGTTCGACAATCATAGTTACTTTGTTTCTTGCTGACGCATATATTTTTATTACAATACACTGTCTACCGATAGCCTGCCGACTGTTACACTTTGTATACAATACTGTACATTTGTCTACCGACGTTCCCGCGCGGGGGAACAACGCTGACCAAATGGACACGCCTCGTGTCTCTGGGTCCTTGCTGTCTTCGTATGCACGTACAAACGAGCTTCCAGTTGAATATTAATTTTACTCACATACAATACATACGTACACGCGATACCGTGTTGACCGAGGATATTATTCAGTTTAACCGATACCACGTACGTCACTTTCGCGCGAGCCGTTTGCGTTGTTCCCTGATTGGATTTCCGAAAGCGTTTTAGGAGACACGATCGTGAAAAACGGGAAAAAGGAAACGGAACCCACGTCGATTCGTAGGACGAGGTCACGACGTGTCAAGGGGTGTAGGATCACGCGCAGCAGCGGGGTGTCGCGAGCTTGCCAAGATTTCTCTTCGACTTCGTCCAGCGGCCGGAAGTGGTCGTCGGTACAAGTTGATCTGGTACCTCGATCACTGGCGATCTCTGGCACGGTTCACCTGTAAATAATATAGGATCGTTTTCGAGTCGTCGATGCTTCCTCCCGCCTCGCCGACACTTGTGCTCCGTTTTGCTCTTCGTTTTCCCCCATTCCCGTGAACAGTTCTCACCGACGCGATAGCAGAGAGAACCGAGTGGTCGTCGCGGGCTCGGTTCGCTGAGGATCGAGCGGGGCTCGATTTTCGAATGGCCTCTCAGACCCCTCGGTCCGTTCGATCTTGCGAATCTTGGCGAGCTCTGGAACGCCGAACGTTGCTCGGTTACGAGGAACCAACGTCTAGGCACGAAGGCAAGGGAATTAAGTAAATAAATGTGAAATGATGAACGGAACGGTAAAGAAAATATGTATCAAATTCGCGGACGAAATACGGAACGATGAAATTTTAATCGTAGACCACAATTTTCGCAACAATATTTCGACAACCAGACGGAAGCGCAGGGTAACTAACACATCAGGGATAGCCACAGACAAATCTACGATAGATAAAGAGAAAAAAAATGCTACATATTAAACTGTAAAGATTAAAGCGAGAAAGAGAGAGAGAGAGAGAGGATGTGAGAAGAGATTAACGTAAAGCTATAATTACAATTTACGAATGATTATTTCGTTAATGAACTTAAGAAAATGAACAAAAAAATATGTAAGGGATAAATAGAGACAAAGAGTGGAGTTGAGGATACGGTGGGAAGAAAGAGAATGGTTAATTTCGTTATGTCACACCTTGCTACACCTAGGCGAAAGCGAGATTAAATATATTATTATTATTAAAAAAAAACAAGAAAATAATAATGATAAAATAACTTAAGTAGAGTGTAATTGACGAGAGGGAGCGTATGGGTTACGACAAGGGGGTTAAGTAAATATTAGAGAGACCACAGGCTTTCAGCCCCGAAATAGGCTGTACAATACAAACTGATATTATTATTGATTATTAATATTATATATATAATATATATATATATAAATATATATATATACAGGGTGTTTCAAAAGAGTTTATAACTGCTTCGACGGGTTATACCGCGCGTTCTGTCTCGTTGTATCATAGTTTTTCTTCTCGTTCTATTTATTTTATTCGTTTAGCTTTTAAGGGGAGCAAATTATACATATGAATTTGACAATAGCTTTCTTCGGGGACTAGCTCGAACAGCGATACTTTAGTTAAGTATTTTTTTTTTTCGCGCGCGTGTATCGGTGGTTGTTCGTATTTCCGTTATTTAATTATACATATATGTGTTGCATTAATCACGTTACAACGAGTAACGAATAGTACGCGACGGCGAGCGTCGCGCGATACGTCAGGTGTGTTTACGTTCTAGGATTACGTTTTTTAATCAGCGTCAAACGACGATTTCGTCGCGCGCGGTTTAGGGAGACGTTCGAGGCGGTACGACCACGTCGAAAATAGTTTTAACAATTTTTTATCCACTCTGTTGACGAGAAGCAAGAGATGCGAGTGAGCTGTGGCGCGCTTGCGAGAGAAATAAGAGAAAGAGAGAAAAAAGAATATATAGGGGATGCGTGCGAGGGGAGGGAACGGCGGTGTGTTCCCTCCCCCCCCCTCGTCGACAATTGTAATTGTACGTAAAGACGGATAGACGCGAGTGGGATCGGGTGAATGGCGAAACGTGAGCGAGTGAATGAAGGAGTGACTGACAAGACAGAGACTAAACGTATAATGATAGACATATGTGATAGGCACCATGTGCAGACTTCAGTATTATTTTGCAGTTAACGGGGTTCAAACCAAGGATCGGTGACGTTAGTTAGATGATACACATTAAAAAGGACAAGAAATCTTACGCCTGTTTCCGTTGTTCGTAAGCCCTTAGGAACCCGAGCCTGATCGCGGCGCAGTCGACCGTGTCTCGAGCTCCTCGAACCGCGGGGGGTGGCGATCCACGCGAGCGCTTTCGGGAAGAGACAGAGATGGGGAGTAGGGAACGGTAAACGATGGAGAAAATCGAGGACGAAGGGATACGTGGAGGATAATCAGGCGACGGGAAGTACGATTGAAAGATTGAAAGCTGCGCGAAAGAAACAAATATAGGCACACACTTCGGTGCATGACGCACGTGTAGGGTCTATACAGGGTGTTCTGTATTTGGAGGTATTATTAAGAAGGAGGTGAAGGTGATCATTTGTTTTTTTGTACGTGGATCCGTAATTTTAAATAAGTTATTTTTGTAGAAAGCTTGATACCTCTTTAGTCTCAAGTTTAGTACTAATTTAGTTGTTTAATGAAAATTTATAAAGTTAAAGGGTACTAAGAACACCTGCAAAGTATAATATAGTGTTTTTTTATGAACCTTTGCAGGTTCGAGTAATCACAATTTTTAGTCAGCTAAGATAATTTAAGTTTGAAAAATTAAATCACTAGTAAAATAATGAGACCAGTAAAATATTTTTTAAAATAATACAGAGGTCAATCTTCAGAGATTCTTTAATTTCACCCTTTAATCTTCAAGGCTCTGTAAATACTCAAAACATTCAAATTTCATCCCCCTCATTTACTAAACTTGAATTATCACAATCAGACGTACCTAACTTGATTATTTTCCTTTCTTACATTATTCTCAATATTTTTCTTCCCCAACAAGAACATTCACATATCTGATTAATTTTTTACCCAAAATTATCTGCTTCTCGATTATACTTCCCATGACAGGCCACCCTGTAAATAGACGAGAAAGGGAGTCGCGTATCGATTGGCTACGATACATCATCATCGCGTACGCGTAATTATTGCGTGTAGTACAAGTTAGTTGACGTTTCGAAGGGTCACGGAACCGGTTGACAAGGGTTTGACCGATAATAATTATCGATTCGTTGTTAGAAATCACGGGACACCGTATACGCACAAACGGGACAAGGGAATGTGGTTCGTGGGGATAGGGTGCAAGAGGGAAAACGCGAAAGGTTGTATTCGAAATGGTGAGAATCACGAACTCCATCGTACGTGTTCTACGATTGTCGTGTTGTTACGCATACATTGACGCTAATTACTACATGGGTCGCTATTATTATCATCACGATTAGTTACTATTACTATTATCAGTCCTTGCGTTACGATTATTATTAATGCGATGGGAGTAATTGATGGATTGATCAGAAGGAAAGGTCGATCCTACTCCCGCCGCATACGATCGTCTCCAGATGAGACGATCGCGACATATCATTAGCTTAATCGATGGTGTTAATTTTTAGTACGCTGGTGTTAGTTGAGTTTTTATCAGGGGCTCTGAGAGTGAAACGATGCGTAGGCAATTATGTAGACATTTCGAGGAGTTCCTTTCGTCGAATCAAGGAGTATTTTCTCACCATAAGTTCGTGACTTGTTGTCAAACTTATAAAAATTTGGAAGATATCTTCCTGGAAAGATAATTTAAAATAGTGAAGAATGTAGAGTTTATTATTGAAAAGCACTCTATAAATTTGCAACGAAAGACTGTTTGAGATTACTGCCATTTTTGTTAATCGCTGCTTTCTTTATATTTAAATTTGTTGAGTGATTCACGTGTGATAGTTCAGTGTGTTCAAAATCTACTGTGTATATTAGCATTATATTAGGTAACATCGTTACATAAAATAATTATTGTTTAAAAACAGAATTTGACCGAAACAGTTCTTCATCTTACACAGTGACAATTCTCGAAACTAATCGAGAATTTCTATACTCTTAGACACCTTTGCACTTTACATTTTAGTATCTACTTTTCTCATCACCTTTCACCTTTAACTACCACATCTTCTATTTCTTCTATCTTTCTGATCTCAAATATTTACATCCAACTTAATTCACGTTTCCAAGCAACAATCCCAATTTCGAAGCTCTAGTGTCCCAAGTTTCGTTCTAGAGCGATCATTCTTCAAGACACAGATATATAAATTCGAAAAAGTGTGTCCGAACAACCAAAATTTCGCATCGTTTCGCTCAAACCCTGCCTCAGTCGTCGCAAGACGCAGTTTCGTGCAACGTCGTCCGTTAATTCCTTCTTCTTATAGTCTTTAACTAGGTATAACGGTCATTGCTATTGTTGTTGGTTGCAATTATCGCGGTCAATCTCATTTGTATTATCTGTGGTGTGATCGTTATCATTGTATCGGCATCGTGATCGGCGTGTGTCGCGAGCGTCGGCGCCGCCGCCATCCCAAGTGTTCTGCTCATCATCGTTTGCGATCGCCGCTATTATATTATTGTATACACTGTTAACGCTGATAATACTACCGCTATTTATATGGGAACAGTTATATACGTACACCGAACGGCACAAAATAACGAACCAAACGGGACACTTTGATTTTTCTGGGACTCCGAAAGCCGAAGTCACCATCTTAAGTTCCTACAGTACGAGAATGAGATAGTTACAGTTTTAACCGAAACGAAAATAAAACGAAACCGAGGGGAATAGGAATACCAGGGGAGGGGAGACGAGCAAAAGATAGAATGCAAAGTATTATTTACTTCGTTGAGAAAGAAAGAGAGCGAGAGAAGAGAAAGTAAGGAAGAATGAGAGACAAAGGAGAGAGTGAGGGAAAGCGAGTATGAACTGTACGAGAAAGGAGAGAACGCGAGCGCAAGAGCAATTTGCCTCCGAAAAATAATTATTTTTAATTTACATGGAGCTACACTTGTACATAGAATCAAAGAGCGCGCAATCGATTATTTATGCGTAATTGTATACATACATTCATATATATGTATATTATATATATATATATATATTTATCGATAATTGTGCAACGCGAGCATTGTTCTTCGGATACAACCTTTAATCGGACGTTAAGAAGATTGGATTAAGAAGATTGAAAGGGATTGGAAGAGCGTGCATGTGATAACGTATGCCTGAGGATCTGTAGCGGAATGAAGAATAGAATGAAAAAGGAGCGAAAGAGAATGTAGGAGAGTGAGTACATAAAGAGACACGGTTTCTGTGTCGGTCGTGCAATATTTAATTGTGGAAGGTACGCGAAAGTTTCCGAAAGTTCCGTGCGTCGAGTGCAAAGTGCATCCAGTGCATCGGAGAGTGAGCATCGTCTCCCAGAGATGGCGCCACTGGTATCTCTTTCGCAACCTCTCTGATCCACTGTGCCTCTTATCAGCCATCGATACGCGTCCCCCGTGTTATCGATAAGTGAACAGAAACCTGTTCGTCGCGGTTGCAAAATTCCTCTCCACCCGTATTCGGTCGTCGCGCGGCGCGAAGTTCAAAAATCAGCGCGAAGTTCGAAAATCGGCGCGAAATTCGAATAATCCCCGGGAAATTCGAACTCTTCGAATTTCCCCGCGGCTTTCCACTCGACCCGGGCACGGGACGAAGCTCCATCGGTCACTGTCTGATTGGGTTCCGAATGGTCGTGGCATGGAAACCGTCTCGAGGACTCGAGAAGTTCACCGAGAGCGATCAACTCATTGTATAAAGCGACAGGAAACTGAAAACGGAAACGAGATATAAAAAAGAAAAAAAAAAGAAATAACGAAACCAGGAAACCAGATGAAATAGTTACTTGCATCGGTTGTGCTGTCACGTAGTTCCTAAATCGCCCTAGCCTCGCCCCGAGCGCATGAGAATGAAAAGAGAGAAGGAGAGATAACGAACGAACGCTGTTTATTCGTGGCACGGTAAACGCTGCGCCTTCGACGCTCCCGGTTGAAGGAATAATCGTTACCTTTATTGCTGTTCGTTATCGATATACCGATATTATTCCTTCAACTAATTTTGAACGGTGGCCCCTCCGCGATCGAGATACCTTGCTCGAAGGGAGGGGGGGACTTACGCGAGGTTATTAGTTTCGCCTCGATTGCCGATCGTTTGATTTTCCCGCCAACCAAGCTGTACTTACCGTGACGAAACGGGACCCGACCCACGCAGGCGTTTAAGAAGATGAACGATATTTTCTACTGTACCTCCTCGAAGATAGAGTACTTCTTGATTTTGCTATGTAATAAATAAATATAGGTGGAAACAAAATGGTGCTGAACCGTATTTACCGTGCACGCGAACGAACCGCTTATCGTGGCACAGACGGTGAGACGAGACACGATATACTTGTAGAGAAGGCGATCCAAACGCACGATCATACAAACGGTGATTAGAGAAAGATCGGAGAAGCGGGAAACAACGCTGAAGACGATAGACACGAGGACGATAGGGAATCGCGCGCGTCGCGGAAATATTAATATAATACGATATATTTATACTAATTACGATTGTACCATAAACGATTATAATACTACTTATTATATTATACAGAGCCGTCGCCACCCAGTATATTTTTTACAGGTTTACATTGTATTACAGTTTATAAAGTTTGATATACAATAACAATTACCTAAGCGCCGGCTGGCCGTGGCGCGACGCGTCCCGCGATGACGCGCCTGCGTTTAGATTCTAAACGCTTCGAGAGTTTAGAAGCTGAGGGAAATGAAGGAAGGTGGTCATCGCGGGACGACGATCTACCACGGCGCTGCGCCACGTTATAACTACAATACTACCGAGTGTTCGAGGATCGACGCTCCTCATAATAAACGCGAGCTGATCGAGCGACGATTGAAATGATGGGGGATGATCGTGGAACCATCTAGCGCGTAGAATAAAAATACCGAAAATAGTAGCTTCCGAATGTAATCTGAACTTTGCCACCTCGTCGAACGATGCAAGCTACGGCGACTCGTCTGTATATGTATAAATATGTATAATATCAAAATATATGTTTATACATACGTGTCGTATAGATATCTATACGCAAAGGGACGCGAATGAAGTCGTTTTCGAGTACAGCGACAATGGTACTCGGCTGCGATCAGCGGTTAATAGCGGTAATTTTATCGACCTCGCGCTCGATGTGGCGCGAGGTTGGCGAAGACACGAAGATAGATACTGAAACGTGCGGTCGCAGCCGGTGAGACGGTGATCCTTTTTTCGCTATATTAAGACGAGGATAACGGAAGAGGAAGCGGGCCCGACGAAGCGGCGTCGTTCGGTGAAATACTGAGAAAGACTGGGAATGGGTACTCGTAGTATCTTCCACCCAGTGGTATCTTAAATGAGGGGGGGATAGAAGGGAGGTCTATGGAGCCTCGAACCGCGAACACTCGTGCCGATGATGCATTTTTAAATGAATGCTGCATAACTTGTGATACGTTTACCGCTGGTTACTACAGAGAGACTTCCTAGCCGGGCCTACGACAGGTCCCGGCACCACTAGTTCACTCACGCACACGAATTCAACGTTTATACGGATTTATTACGGATTTATTGATTAATCGAATTATTGCGTACGTAATTAAATTAGATGAAGTATTATACCTGAGCGAGAGAGAGAGAGAGAGAGAGCGAAAGAGGGGTGGAGAGAAAGAGAGAGAGAGAGATATTAACGACGAACGAGCTAATGAGAAAAGTAATAAAGTAAATAAATAAATCGCGAAACACACTCTGAGAAACGACGCTGCAGACTAATTAAACGAAGAGGAGAAAATAAAATAAGGATTTTAAAAAGAAATCACAAACGGTGTGAATGCGCACACGAGGCTAGGACGAGGCTAGCTACCGAAACCCCCACGTTCACTCTTCGGACTAAAGACACACGATAAACACACACGTACACACACATACGACCCAATCGTATTCACCCGCCCTGATAATGAGAATTACTATATTAACCCCAATAAAAACTGTACATACAATTGCAAAGGTTCGTCGTATTTATTGTGTATCCCTTTTTCATTGGATTCATGTGGGTGGAATGGTGTGAAACGTTTGACATTTAACCCTTTAGGCTGACATAGCGGAGTCGCAGTATTCATGGTCATTCGACTTTTAACCCTTTGGGCTATAATTATTTTCCTAGTCTGTTCTTGGTCGACTCTGATTTTGTTTTACTCCTGCACACGTCAAGGGTGACTCATGTGTTCTAGGGAAATAGTGTTGTCACGCAAGCGGTGACCTCATAGTGCAAAGGGTCAATATTTGGTAAAAAGAATATCCATGGATAATATACAGAAGTTAATGTACTTAAAAGTTATGGATTTTCTATATATTCTATATTATCTTTTATGATAGAATTAAAATGATCTCATGTTCAGTTAAGGGTTAATTGTGAAAGTTTTGCATAGTGTGACTGTAAGTTACATTTATCAGAATCGTGAGGAAAGCTACTCACGAGGAAGTAAGTATTTTAATCTAAAATCTAATCTAATCAAACAATTTTTATTCAGTAAAATACTGAAGAAATCCTTTATCCTATGTTCCTCTGTATCCTATTTTTAAATAGAATTAATTTTAAAGATTTTTTAACCTTCTCCAAATTCCATTTTTTCAGTTTTTATCAAAATATGGTCTGCATTGTCTACAACTATTACTATATTAATCACAGGAAAGTATTACTAAGAATTATTATGTATTCAGAAAGCATTATATGCATTTAATACCATGAGTGCAAGAAATCATGTACAGGATGTTCAAAACTAGGTGTCACAAATTTTAAGGGTAATTCGACATACTAAAATGATGCAAAAATGAAGATAATCCAGAAAAGCTTAAAACAGGCGTGAAGTAAGTCTGACTTCGGACTTATTCTACTGATTTCACTCTGTCTGACTTGACTAATGCACAGTGACAGTAGAATAAGTCCCAAGGCAGACACATTTCACGAAAATTGTATACATTCTTTAAACAATTAATACCTCTAATACGAAACGCCAAACGAAATTTTGTTATTATTAATTTACATCCTTTTTGACGAGTAAAATCACCCTTTAAAATTTCTGGCATCTATTCTCGAACACGCTGTACACAACTACTACATATTTTCAGCAAAAGAAGGTAGGATACTAGAAGATATCTTACTCAGAAAGCAAAACGTTTCATCCAGATAGCAAAACATTCGAATATTACACTACATATTCGAATAATTGGAATTCAGATATGCAATGCTCTTCTGTACTTCACCCTTTCCTCGCATTACCGAAATATCATCCAGAAACATTACAGCCGAGCCACAATACCATGCACTGTACCGACAGAGAGCTCCGTTGGAAGACAGACGCGATTAAACCAGCTGAAAAAGAACGCCGCGCGCGGCTATCGGCATCATTATCATCCAGAAAGCGAGGACGCACTCCGCGCGGCTCGCATTGTCCCGAAGTCGCAGGAAAAGCACGTGTGTCCATCGAGGCCAGCGTATCGACGTAATAATTTTCTCCGCGGGCACTCGGCCCTCGTTCCATCCTCTAGCGCTCTCCCAGGACGAGAGAGGAGGCCATAACTCGCGAGAAAACCATTCCCAACATCTCCTCCTCCGTGCTCGGCCTGATGATAAAGCTCGCCAAGGCGGAGATAATTCGGTGCTCTCCCAAGCCCACCGCCCTCTGATCCTTATCCAGCTGATCGCCAAACGAGCGATACCTTTGCACGTAGCCGACGGCGATCGGCTGTCACCCGGATTGATGAGCAGTCGAAGGTTCCGAAACAATTATTGTTATCCTGATTACATAATAAGGCCGGGAACGATCAGGTTCGATGAGCCACGGGGTTCTGCGCACGGCAGCGAGAAGGAAACGGATGCTCGTCGCGTAATAGAGAGAGAAAGGGAGTTCTTGGTTAGCCGATACGGGTCTTGTAGGAAATTTATGGGGGGAATTGGGAATTCATTCTGCTAATGTTTTGGGTATGAGAAGATCGGCGCTGAGGAAGTTGGGAATTCTTCTTTTGAGGATTTTCATTTCTTGGGGATTTTTAGATGGTGTGAAGAATTTGGAATTTTTGGGATATTCAGTTATTGTTATTGATAGGTACATTAGGGAAAGTTAAAAAGTGGATTTTAGTGTACATTTGACCCTCCTTTTATATGGTACTATTTTACATGATTTTAAAGTTGCATGATTTCTTTTAGTACGATTTATACAGACACATGATTTTTTAGTTTATTAATTTTGTTGTCTTTGCCTGTAATATAATAATTAAATGGAATGTTTTAGTGAATACTTCTATATTTTATATTATTTTTTATATAGGTTTTCGTTTTTTAAAATAAGTTCTATACATTCTTGTCAATTAATATTTGCATGACCTTTTTACACGGTACCCTTTCATCGTGTAAATGGAGAGTCAGATGTATTCAGATTTTAATATAAACATTAGAAGTACATTTTGAAGTTTATTTCTAATCTTTCGTACAATTCGTATCCTATCTCTAAAACCCATTTCTATTTTACAGTATATTAATTAACAAATCTAAGGAATCCAGAGTAAACAATTCCCTCTGTAATTAAAGAACCCTTAATAACCACAGATAAAAACCATATCCACTAACACTATTTTATCCCTGACAACTTCACTGTCAGCTCCACCGTCAATTTTTCAGAGCTCACATTCATCGAAGACTTTTTACTCGATCCATCGCTATCCATAAGTCCCAAGCCCTCCTGTTCAAACACCCTCCATAAAAATCCCAATTCAGAACTTTCTTCTGGCCACCACTGCGTGCGTCCAAGTTCGAAAAAGGTAGAACAGAGAGGGAGCCAATCGAGGGAGGGGTCGACGAGGAAGGGAGGGACGAAGGGAGACGGAGAAACGAAAGGGGTCTAAAGGAGCGGGCCAGGGAAAGAGGACCGAATCCGGAGGAGTGGAAGCATAATTCCGAAGGGACCTGGGCCAGGAAGGCCAGTTCCGCGAATTCGCGTAATCGATTCCGTCATGTCGCGGACCACCCGTGCACGGTCCTAATAAATAAGTAATACGTCGGTTCAGCTGAAAGATCGGGATTCCAGGAGGGGGGAGGGCCAAGGAGATGCATTGTATGCCGAGAGCGGTACGCCTCGCTCGCGTATGCTGCTGTGAGCTTAAGAGATGTCAGCGGGGAGGCACAGGGGCAGGATGCTCGGCTCGCTGTGCAAATAGGAATAATAGGTGTGACCATATTCTGTGGTTGTAAGGCAAGACGATCTATGTCAGATTTTCTACAAATTCGAGCTGCCTTAATTGACATCCGGAATATAGAATATATGTTTTCAGAAAGAAGGGGCGTTATTTTTTCAGCTAAAAATAAGGGTTCGTGAAGACACGAGTCCAGGAGACAATATTGAAGCTGGAAACCTTGAAGGCTGATATCTCGAAAACTAGAGCATGTGACTTAGATAATTTTGTCTTACACCTACAAATATATGTATCAGACTACATTCATGAGACATTTTAAAGACATACAGAGAAAAAATAGACACCTTTAAGACGTCCAAAAGCGTGATTCTTCAAGATGTCCATGCAATGTACCTTTAAGACGCCTTATGGACTTAAATTTCGGAAGTCTTTAAGACACACGTTGCCCAATGTTTTTAAAACGTCCAAGTTGTGTCATGAGACGTTCAGACAGAAAATGGCCATAAAATAGACGTCTTGGAGACGACGTGTCCTATCTGAATATAAGCTCCCTTCTTCTTTCAGTGCCTTATGCTCCCAACGTCATCGCGATGGTAATTATCGTTTCAGCACCCCCACCACTTCTGTCCTGACGATTTCAGGATTAATCGCCACGGACCTCTCCATAACGTTCGCCTCAGTTATTTTAGATCCAGCCGTGCAGCCTGACTAGACAAATGATTTCCTCGCGATTTACTCGCTGCTGAAAGCTTGCTGGATCGCGTTATCGATGTCCTTGCTGAGCGTCGGACGGATCGTCGACTGAGATAAGTAAGTACTCTTGGACACGCTTCCTTTTCCATTGGTGGCTTTCGCGTAGTCGTAGACTTAACCACTTGCGCTGGTAAACGGGCGCCTGATCTGTTTCGAGCGTTAAATACGTGATTGGAATTTTGTGGAAGAACGCGGATATTGCCTCGAACTGACGTGGATGATGTTTAACGAGAGATTTGGCACGGTTTTTGGCAACCAGGCGCCCAGGGAATCTAGAACGCTGCTTTCTGGTGCAAGTGGTTGGGTGCTGCGATGTGGAGTAGTTTTTAACCTTGGAAGTGGGCATTAAATTTGCTTAATTTTTTTGGTTAATTAAATGAGTAGATTTTATAGTGGAAAATGAGTGACCTGTGTTTCTTTTAAAGTAGTGACAGTAAGACAATGCTAAATATTACACTTGAAATTTGTGAATAATTTCTTTGGTTATTTACTAAAAAGAGTTTGAAATATGGAAACTCTAGAAAAAAATTGTTTTAACAGAGATAAGCCAGGATGCAACTTGTTGCAACTCCAAAATGTAGAAAGTGATACCTATTATACCTTTATCGATCTATATCTTATCGAATCTACTAAATACAAATTTGTTTCAAATTAGTATTGAATTTTCAAAAAAATGTTGAATAATTCATTAAATAATCTCATATATTTCCTAAAGTAAGTGAAACGAACTTACCGATGGATATTCAGCGAAGAACTAAAAATAGTAACACATGGTGTACTGTAATAAATTATATTTATTATAGTTCTAGATTCCTCAAATACTCCCTTAAATCATACAAACCAGACATAGTTGGAATAGTTCACGGGACGAGATTTATGATAAAACATTGCATGAGTGCGTGATACCCTACACGCGTGACTTCGCCTGAATTTCTACGGTCTTTGCAACTCTGCTCTCAAACTATTTTGAAGAGAACTATAAATACGTACATGCCGGCCGCAATATGCGACAAGTGTACAGAAGTTGAATGTTTGTATCTCGTATCTCATCAAAGTGTCGCTAAATATTTCAATTGATCGAAATTTCGATCGCAGTTACCGATTAAATTGGGTGTCGCCATTAACGACAGTGAACGCTTTTCCGAACGAAAATGATATTTTTTAATAATATTTTATTCTTAGTAAAATCATTTAATTGTCCTTAATAATTAGTAAACACTTATATTTATTTTATGTGTAGTTTCTACATGTGACTATAATTTCAGGAATAAAATAATACAGGATTATAAGTTGATAAAATATATATTGTAAATCCTTTGCGAAAAAATTCGAGCGACGTGGGTGTCTTTCATATTGTACGTTACACCAAACGCGCAAAACGAAAACTTTTTAATTAAACGTCGTCTAATTTTTTCAAAAGTATAGTCCTGTTCAGCGACCTCCTGAAAAGAAGTTTTAAAAAGTTTGAAATTGCAAAATAATTCGTATGAAATTCATGCTAATTTCCGCGAGGACGGTTTCAGTAATGTGTGGCATTCTTCTACTTTATCTCCGCTATGCATTTAATCAAAATCGCCTGAGGAAAGCCTGGTAACAGGGGACAGTGAATAAAAACAGTCTCTGAGAGCTCTTCATACATTTGAGCGAATAAATATCATTGACTATTAATACAAAGGGAGGAGGGTAAAATCATTTTAAACACAAAATTAGACATGACATAAAAAGGGTAGCTTTAGCAATTCGCAGTATAATTAAAATTAATTACTCTTTCATTTCATCATAATGTTATTATGGATGGAAATGAATTTAACATAAATGTTTTCAACTGGTATATACTTTAATTAATGATGAGTACTTCATTACCAATTTTTAAAGATCATTTTCATCAGATATTTCTCAAATATTTTCATTACCTGTTTGAGTATTATATTCCAAGATATTAATATTTAAAATATTTAGTAGATGAAACAGCATTGCACCTATTGATGAAAAGAAATAGCAAAAATGAGGGTTATATAATCTCTGATTTCACGCACACGAAATGACTTTAATTGTACATCTACTAAAAATTGTGCAAACTCTCACTGCCTTTTAGTACTCATTTGATGCTGGTGAAGTATCCAGTATCGCATCAGGTATCTCGGAATTGCTTGTCCTTTGTCGTCGAAAATGAGGCAGAATGTAGAGCGAAACAGGACCAAGTCCAGCGTCTTCTCATTCCAAAAAATTCAAAGGCTACCGCGGCTCAGAAAACGGTGAAACCTGAGAGGGTTGCTCGTAAAACGAAGGCAAGAAACCGCCACTGCTGTTGCTAATGTTTTAGCACGAACTTTCTGCGTTCAGTAAACGAAGATGCACCTCTCTATCTTGCGTCGCATCAACATCCCCCAAAACAGAACGACCACGTTATTTGCACGATCTCCCTCAATGATCAGAAGCTTCTCTTTGCCTCCGAGAAAACGAATCGAGGCTGAACGCTGTTCGTATTTCGCTTTTTAACGAATAGTTCGTGGAACATGTACAGTGTACGAGAGTCGTTTAATGTTCGAGAGAAGCGTACAGGCTGATTCATTAATGTATATACAGTATTTCCTGGATATAAGTTCATTAATCTTCCTATAATTTATTCGAATTATTCTCCCACTTTCTCTTGTTTTCCCGTTGACAAGGAGAAATCGTACCGTCAGCACACGAACTGACCTCAGAAACGTGACTCTTACGCTCTATAAGCTCATTACTGGTTCCGTATTAGTTATTGATATCGCAATCTTAAAGCTGCTGTGGGTAAGAATCTTCTTCATACGGCATCGATATTTTCATCTTGTTAAAATCTTCAGTGTGGTTTTAGTTTTATTATATTTAAGTTAAATATACACTTTTTACAATAATTGACAAAATTATTTAACTCTTCGAAGTACTGAATTTAAAAACATAAAAAGGACCACGTTGCACAGAAATTTTATTTTTATGAAATTTAACCTTTAGCATACCTGGTGGGGTCACTTCAAATTTTCAAACCCTTCTTACTTTCAAAAATTTGTTAATTTTTAAAAACTCTAAGTTCTCAAATATTTAACCCACAAATTTTCCAAATTTTCTTATATTCTTCTTTCAATTTCCTTAATTCTAATTCCTGGAAATCTGTATTTAAGTATGTTAATTTTAATTATTAGGTAATTATTAGCCTGCTTCAAGTAATTTAAAGTTTTCAAGATGGCACAAAATATCTCACTATGAATATTTAGATATTAAAAGGGTGGAACAGTTTCAACCCCGCCATGCTTCAAAGACTTAAAAACTCTGTTTAGAATTTTCCTACATAATTTTTCAATCATTGTAATATATGAATATACTATTTGACCAAAAAAATGATTGTAGTGTACTACAAGTCATCTAGTCTTGCCTCGCAATCAGTATAATCGCAGTCATCCCCCCTCTCAGTGATTCCGTCTCGAAAACAGCAGCCTTCAATTTGAAGACCTTCACAAAACGAGAAACCGTGGCAAGGGAACGAGAAAAAGCGGGAATCTTTAATTTCCTTTCACCAGGAAAAGAAGCCTCGCCCTCCCCGATGACCGTAGATCGATATCACTGTTCGGAAGCGCACGAACTTGCGGAATCCACGACGGATGTAATCGACACGACGTAAACGTGAAAGGATACATGTTTGCCAATGGACAAACACGCGAACAACAAACTGGCCGTAATAGAGATCCAGGCGGTTAGCCGCAACTTATTGGAACAAATGACGTTAGTTGTAGATGAGGGTACGAAAAGACTTACACCACAAGCTTCGCTTTTACGAGTTTCGGTTCGCTCTGGTCGATCCTTTCGTGGACGAGCCACGGCAGAGCCTCGAATGTCAGGTACCGATGATCCAGCTGAGTATCGAGTTTACACGTAACTCGCTCAAATGCCGTCTCTCTCCGCCTTCTACGCCTTCCTCATCCTTCACGTTCGTCGCTGTCGCTCAGGCTCGCCTCTCTGTTGCTCCTGGGACGCCTTGCACAGCGAAGACCTACTCTGCGTTCGCTATCCACCGCCTCGTGATAGTGACCCTGGCCGAAGGACCCGCCGACACCTTCCAAGTGTTACGCGGTCCAACAGTTACCGTACAACCGTACAAGAAAATCTCACCCAGCCACGTGAGGTCCCTTTCGGGTACTCGGGTGTCACACTGGCAACCTGAGATCTTATTCGGTCCGTGTACAGATACACTCGTACGCGTCATAGGTGTACGTGCAACATTGCTCGACTAGATTGCCCCATAATGACACCCTTTCGATTTGTATCTGGATTTGTCGCGGCTTCTGATGCTGGTTTGGAGAATTTCGAGGATTTATTGTGGGAGCTTGGTAATTGGTATATACTTGTAGAAATTTTAGCATTTGTGGTATTCTGGGAGGTATGGAGTGTTTTTTAGATTTGGAGAATTTGGGAAACAGAGTTTTGTAGACTTTTTTCTTTTAGATTTAGAGAGAAGTTTAGGGATTTTCTTAAATAGATTCGATTTGATTTGTTTGTTGTATTTAAATTGATATTTGGAGGTACAGTGGGGAATTAAAAATTATAATTTCTTCATACCTAGTCAATGAATGCTGGGTTTAGTTTATGTTCTGAATAGCTATACTTTTTACTAGCAAGTTAAAATATTTGCAGACGATGTTCTGATAAGGATAGTAGCAAGCTCAATAATTAGAAGTAAAATTTTATTTTTGTGAATTGAGTCCATCAGTACAGCAATATTTATTGTATTTAATAGATATTCTCGATTTTCTAAGGTAGTGAAATTTGATGATTTAGGAAACATTTAGAATTGTCTGTTCTGTGTACATATTTACTGTATAAGGTGTTCCATAACACGTGGACCAAACTTGAGAGTCAAACGTATCACGCAAAACAATATAAAAAAAAGTATAAAGAGATCAGTTCATTCTATTATTTTTATTCTAAATATTGAATCATAGAATTTGCCTTACTTTTTATAGAGAAATTCACATGGACACTTTAACAGGTGTTTCTGTTTGATGTCAGACTTTCTTATCAGACACCACACCAAAACGAATACTTGCACAAACTTTTTCCATTATTAATTTCTGCCTAATTCAGCCATAAAGTCAACATATTATGAAACAAGCTGTGTACTCAAAAATATAATACTGTATTAAATAAGGCCACACGATGAACATGTAGCATGATCTGTAGCGAGTGGTTTTCAACATGCATGAGGATAGAGAAAGTGTTAATATCGCTTCAGTTGCTAATGGTGGTTGTGACACGACACGTTGGTATCATTTTCATCGTCCAGTTTCTTTTCTTGTAAAAAAGTTAATACAGTGGAGATCCACTTCACGCCATTGCCACTGTGTTCCTTTTTTCACATGGGAACAAGAGAAGACCGTGCAAATAAACAAAAACGGAGACTTTAACACTTGCCTTGACCAGTATTATATGCATAAATTGCTCATATAATGTTTATAAAATACTAGAACGCTTCTTTGTGAATTAATATAATGTAATAAAAATAGAAAATTACTGGTAGACTTTTTACTGCAAATTCTTATGGGATGCTATACCTCAAGGTAAAATTACTTAATTTTGTGTTAAAATTGCAAATCTTTTTAATAAAAATATCTTCAAAAAATTGTAATAGCTTGAACCTTAATAAGGTTTATGAATATCGTATCGTGTAACAGTAAATGGGCAATAATTAATAATTATGCTAAGACTTAATTAGCTGTACAATATTGTTTCTCATTGATTCGTTTATGATTACAAGAATATGGTAAGCTTTGCGGTTGCAGTAAACAGTATTTTACCTTGAACAGTCGTTTTCGCAAGGAAGGATCAAGATAACTGGTCAGCGTGGTTCTCAGGCAACTGATCTATCCAGTTCGCTCTGAAAAACGTTCCTTGTAGCCTCTCGAAATGACATGTAAAACGATATCATTTCATCTTGTTGCATTTCGATCCAACAGCAAAGATAAGAATTCAGATAACAATCATGATCTCTTCACATTACAGAAAAAAGGATTCGCTTATTTCTAGTAATCGCTGATTTAATACGTGTAACGAATATAATTAATAGGTACAAAAATGTATCACATTGATACACGAATAATTACACACGAGCATCTTTTAATCTGATTACCTATAAATATACATTTTAATACCAGGCAATAACTTGAAAAAAAATATTAGCAACCTTTAATTAAATGTACTCAGTACTCGTATAATATCTACCTACTATTTGTACAAAATCTTCGTTTCGACGTTAATATTCATAAACATATTTCAGTGGTATATAATAATTATCTCCCATCACAATAACATCTTAAATTTTCCACGGTCTGATTAATGTAAATCGCTGCTCTCGAACACGGTAGAACACCTTGTAATTGCGTGTACGTTCCACCGACACGGTTGAACTTGAAAGTTGGCGAGGGCATCGCGTCGAACGGCGGCGTAAGTAGTAACAGACGCTGTAAATTTTTAAGAAATTAGAAGGCATCAATTTAGTGGCACGATCGTGAAAATCCGCCCCGATTTTAACCGGTTTCGCCAATGAGTACATTACCAGCCGATTCAAGCCATGGGCCACAATGTTGCAGTTATAGATCATCAACGTCCTTACGTAGCCGCGGGCCGCAAAAATAACTACCGAACGAGGCTCAAGTTCTTTAAAGTGAGGCCATTATTTATTGCGACTGACCCAGGGATAATATCGGAACTTTGGATCCAATGCACAGCGATCACAGAGAACATCTACCACTTTATCGGCCGAACCTGTCCGAGCAAAATCGAGAAAAAGAGAAGCAAAAGAGAAAAAGTAGGAGGCAATTAAACCGAAAACATACAAGTGGCTGAAAAAAGAAATTAATGGAGTCCATGTTCCCTGAGATTGAAATTAAAGAGGTCTACGTTGCACCTTTTCGAAGAAACGTCAACCCGCTTCACGGCGGACAACCATTGCAACTTTGTTATCCCTCGCATAAATTTTCTTTGATATTAATTACTCTGAATGCGAGCAAAATTATATTTACTTAAGGAGCTGGACGTAACGAATGTTCTTCACCCTCTTCTCTCCATACGGTAACACGCACTCGTTTCGACTGGACAGCGTGTCCTTTTCGAACGGCATCCACAGAAAATAAATAATTTCTTAACTTATGGAATCTGTTGAAAGGTGACGGAAATGATTTCGTTTAAATTTATGAATAATTTCTAGTAATATTTCATTATGTCATGCTTTCAGATTTTTCATGCGCAATTGTGATTAAATTATTGCAAGGAAAGTAGAGTTAGTTTTTAAAGGATGCAAAGAAGTATATAAAAAATGTAGAGTAAACTTTGTTTTACGAGAGTTCGTTTAATAATAAAGAAATAATATCAGATCCTCAAGTGTCTGCCTATCGCGTGCCGTTTCTACTTACGCGTCAATGTATCATCATTTATTTTAATCTTTATAAATAATTCACATTTCCACCTGGCATCATTTTAAATATACCTTCCACTTCATTTAATTAACCAACATTGACGCTGCAGAATTTTTAATCAACTTTAAAACATCACTGGCAAAAGTACACGTTAAAACATATTTCGCATTATCCACGAGCAAAGTTGGTAAACGAGTGTCGTTCCTTTTGGCTTCCGAGATCTGCACGACATTCACTTTAAGTTAATTACGGGGCGGCGTGATTAATTGAACAGTTTAAAAACGTTGTGTTCGAAGTGACACGGAACGATAAGTTTATAGAGCTGGCTTCTTGATAAATGCGTAGGACGCGAAACCCAATAAATCTGGTCGGATGATAAGGCATCTAAATGTACAATGTTTCGCGTTCCATTCACCAGACATTATAGAAGACCTGGACCACGCAGTGGTCAGCGGAAGATCTGATTTCATTATATTGACTCGTTTCGCAACAATGTAGCTCCATATGCAAACGATACGCGCCAACAACCGCGAGGCGTGCGTGTACATCGTGCGGTTCTCGTTGAGCATTGCGATATCTATCAGACAACTGTTCAACGAGCACACGTATATGAGGGAGTGATTGCTCAAATATTTAATTACTAAACATTCTTAATTACTTGAAGCTTTATAGTATACTATATTGACGAATTCAGATACTTTTAGGGGATTTCACTTGTAGCCCTTTAACGTGCAAATTTTAATAGTAAAAAATTGACTTTTTTCGTGAAATATAGTACAAGCAAAGTTTCAGTTGCTGCAAAAAAATGCAAAATATCGAAGTACATCTAAATCCCCCAATTTGAATAATTAATGCAGACTTTCAATTATTGTACAAAATGGAACCCAAAATGTACTTGCAAGTGTCAAGCTTTGCGCAGTTATCGAAGCAATTATGGTCACATACTTCAAATTCGAAGTTCGTCCTTTTTTATTGCGTTTTAATCACAAAATTTCAATACTTCATAGGTTTCTTTTGTACATAATTTGTAGCATATGTTGTATTTTGAAGTTTACTATTATATGAGCGAAGAAGCACTTCCCTAAAACAATTTGCCACGCTCCAGTTTTGCGCGAAGGAACTTCGCATGGGGGAATCAACTCGCGATCGATGCACGTGCGCATCGAGTTATTCGTGCAATGCGAGATCTCCCTCGTTACACAACAGTGTAACGTAATTCGTAAAAAAGGCCACGGATTTCGAGAGGATCGTGTTCGCAATAGGCATGCTTCGCGAAAGGAACGGGCAAAAAAATTGTTCGAGGAAGCAAAACGATACAAGGGGTAAAAAGGGCCAAGATACGGCTTCCGCTAGATATCGTTTTTTTTCGTGGGTCTTTTTAATATTGCCCAATGATTTTTTGGGTACTGGCTATTAATTGGATACTATATAGGTAAATATTAAATAGGAGATGTAGAGAGACCTGGCAAGTTTCAGCTGATGAGTGTTCTATTATGAATTAAATAAGTGTTCATTAAATAAGTGTTCACTTATTTAGTGAATTAAATAAGTGCAAGTCAGACTTGCAGAAAAAAATGGAACTCTGCATCTCACTGCAAGTAGGAATTTTTGAAAGCTGTTTACTGTCACCTTTACTATCTCTCATCTAAATCAAAAACATCTTCCATCTAATTTATCTCCCACTAAAACTCACTATCCTAACGAAGTCAAACACTAAACACTTCAAAAACAGTTAGTTTGTAGACCTCTGAATTCTAGGAAATCCTAGCCCCCATTCATCACCCTCTACTCCACTCACAATCCTAAAATCCCAAAATTACCTCACTCGATTACAGCCACAAATAACAAACGCATGCCAAATAAAACATCCATACTCAATTCTCCCTCCCCGTTACCACTTAAATCCCCAATACGCCCACGCTCTCAATCTCAATCAACCTCTCCTTCCCCACCTCAAAACTCTAACAATCCTCGTCACAAGATTTCAAAAAGTCATCATTTTCGCAGCAGTTCACGCGCGCCTGACAGTGCTCGCCGTTTTTGGAGGCGAGGCTCTCGCGTGTACGGTGCTGCTTGTGTGGTTGAATGGCTGGCATATCGACAGGGAGAAAAAATGAATAACGATGAAAAGAAGATGGCGACGAGGGGGTCAGGAGGGGAAGAAAGAGGAAAGAAGGAACTGATCACGAGCCCCCTGCACCGTTACTGATTACATGGGATATGTTCTGGTGCCCTTCATGGTAACAATGTACTACGACGTATTCATAGCGACGCACACCTACACGCGCCGACACGGCGGCCCGTGTGCGTGCCACTTGCTGGTGTTGCTGCACGCGCACGCGGTGGCCCGAGCCTGCACACGCTGAGGAATTGCACACGGTCAGAGGGAACGGGACCGACAGAGGTAGCAAGAGAGACAGAGTTATGTGCACGTACGACGTACGGTCACCCTGCGATCGACTCACGGGAGTAAAGGTTTTACCGATGCCGTACCCCCATACACGCGGAGAGGAGCATATAGGCAGAGGTTCCCACACTGCAGGCCATGATTTATTGGCCTGCCACCCGCCAGACTTGCTGTCATCATCGTCCCATGGTTGATCCAAGATACAGCGAAGCGTACCGTATATAACTTCCCTTTCTGTACGATCTTCGCGCCATATCGGCTCCTTCTTTCCTCGCGCCCCGACGAAGCAGGAAGGCCCCGTTTGATGCCGCTCCACAACCGTCCATCCGCCTTGTTTTACCTTATGCAGCTCGATACCAGCGGCCAGTTAATAATTACCTCTTTCTTATCTATGCCACAGACATTATCGTCGCTAGCGTACCGCTCGCCCCTTTTTTCTACGCGCGCCTCGTTCTGGTTTCTTCGGCCGAGGGAGACGCGGCTCACCTTTTGTCGGATACCATCTCGGTGTCGATTCGATGGTGAACTCGCCTCGAGGTCGCTTCGCGAGGGACGGCCTTGGTGCAACGTCCTGAACATTGTTCGCTCTGCCGGAGCATAAGGAGGATGCTTCCAGGGGAAACGTCCGTGACGAGGGAATTTGATTAATATATTGAGGCGATGCGATAGTTGTGAATGATGGAGAATCGGAGATGATGAGAAAGAGGGAACTGAGGGATACGGTTGGGCGGAGGACGAGGTGGGCTGGTGAGACACTGATAGCGGTGTTTAGGGATTTCTGTGGGTTGTTTCTGGGGGATAGGAGTGGGGGAGTAGAGTGGGTAGAATTTTTGGGGAAAGATGGAAAGTATTGTTTTGCAAAGTAAATTTTTGAAGCTGGAAACCAGGTAGCTCCAGAGAGAAGTTAAATGGGAAAAGGATTTTTCCCAGGTGCAGTGATAGACTGATACAACTAGTTTCTAATGTTCAAAGACAAAATATAGCTAGTACAGAAGATATTATATAAAAAGATATTTGAATGGACTAGCAAAGTAAATTGAATTTACTCTGATTTAAATTTTGAATTTAATTTTGAATTTATGTTTAATTTTTAATTTAAATTGGGTTTAAGTTAAGGTGGATCTCATTGTTAATGTTAGTTTTTGTGTTGCTTTTCGCTGTTCTGCACGTAGGTAATTGTACTTTCTTGTGCTGTGTGAAAAGAATCACGCGCAGTCTGATCCTAGAGAGTCAGCTGACCTATTCTACTTATTGGAAGCGTTAGGTCATCCTCATAAATAATGTGTTTTTTCTTAGGCCATGTTCAGTGTTATGAAATAACTTCGTGGTAACGATTCATAAAGTATATTGAGAATCTTTAAATCACAATTTCTGACGTTTGTGAAAAAAAGTCTAAACTTTGTTATTAATTCCAAAAAAAGTATAATCAATCATTTATCTTAAATCTAAATATACAATGCAAGAGGCAAATGATGGTTCAAAAAACCATGATGTAGCATTCAAAGTATGTATATTACTGTCAATCGTACAGCCTGTCAGGCCTAAGTAGAAATAACCGTCCATAAACAGACACGCGTGATTATACTTACACTCGACTGCAAGCGTAGCTAATAGTTATTTAAAATCATTTTAGAAAGTAAAACCTTGTAGAAAAAAGTTTCTCCTCACATTTTTATATTACTATTGCATAAAGGATTAACATTTTTCAGATTACATTCTAGATTAAACACACTATTAATCATACAAGTGCATATATGCCAGGGCTTTAGTTTTGTCTTCGTAATCCTATGACACTTTTTCCACCTGAATTTTTAGGAAAAATTGGTACTACTGCCACCTGCAAAAACATAACTCCAATTTTCACAATAAGAAGACGATTCCCCTTTAACATCCCTTCTTCATCCCCTCCGTTCTATATTCCACACCATCCCATATCATCTCCCACAATCTAGAATTAATTACAGCACTCTTCCAAAATCAATTTTCCTAAAATCTGTCTCATTTAAGAACATCTCGTTCCACCTCTCCCAAACCCTTATATTCCACCTATCAGGCACTAAATTTCCCCTACTATCCAAAAGACACCACAGAAAAGAGGAAAACTAAATATCAGTGACCCTCAAAATGAGAATACGATCGACCCACCAGTTACCCGAGGTCCCGCGAGTTCGTTCTCCAAAAATTCCCTCGAATCAGGGTCACCCACGTACACGTGTCCAGGCGCGCGGGCGAGCACATGCACGGCAAAACGTAACAACGAGTGTACGGTTTGATCGGTCGTGGGGGACGCGGCAGGGTTGAGAGTAAGGGAAAGGAGGCAGGAGCGAGGAGAGGAGGGAGAGTTCCTTCCAGAAGATGGGGCAAACACGAAGTCGCCTCGGTAGGAAGCGAAGAGGGGTTATTTCGTTTCGTCTCAGCGTAGTTTCCCAAGCGGCAGCCTCGCTCGCTGACTGGCATCGTCTACTGTTCGGCACACAGTCGAACTCGTTCGCCACTGGACGACAGACGTCGCGGCGTCGCCGTCGTCCTTCGTACCCCCCTTTCCTTTTTCTTTCTCGCCACGAGGAACCTTTCTCACGTCGTCGCTGAGGGAACGTCGGCCGTCATGCTCCGTCACGGTGTCCAAGTCGGCTTCCTCGTCGCTTTCGTGTCAGTGTTCGCGCGCAGGGGCACCGGTTGCGCCTTCTGCGAGAGGATGTCGCAGCAGCAGCTCCAGCTGCGCCAACTGCAGCAGCTGTCCCAGCAGCAACCGCAACAGCAACAGGGATATAGGACGATCGGCAGCCCCAGGCCCTTCGGCGCCGAGAAACCGACGAGGGTGCAGGAGTTCAACAGGACAGGTGTGCTGCACCCCGAGTACCTGATACCAGCCACCCTCCGACCTGGTAACGTGTCTCAGTGAGTACCAGTCACCCTTTGCTTTTCGATTCCTGAGTGTAGAGTTAAGATTGGGGAGGCTTTTTCTAAGGATTCTGTTCTCACAGAGTTTCGTGGCGTGTTTCAAAGGTGATCTATGGGGATTTAGTTGTTACTGAGAAGCTTCTAATTGTGCACTTGTTTCATGGACTAGGGGCAACGTTTGAGTCACTTAGGGAGGAGATGAATCTGAATCCAGTTGTCAGGAACGATGATCTATAGAAAAGTTTTATGTGTTCTTGTTTGAGTAATTATGAACAAAATTAGAGTATTTTGGGAGAAGTTTTCGGTAGTTAATCTAGAATCAGCTGGCATTTGTAGAAAGTGATGTATAGAAATTTAGTTACCTCTGACAAGTTTCTATGTATGACTTAAAACTTAAAATTTGAGTCATTTACAAGAATTGGATCATTGAGCCAATATTATCATTGGCCAAATTTTAGTGTCAGTAAGGTTTGTATACAGAAAGTTACTAGTATTCGTGAAGAGATTCAGACATAATATTAAAATAATTTTGTAAAGCTTAGAGATATTGAAAATTTATATATTTATAGATATTTATTATTTATCCTCTTTTAAATGATGTGTTTGAATTATATTACGCTCACGTGACGTAAACGTTACACTACGATCCATGTTAAATGTCAGAGTCCATTGACCAGACAAAATAGCGAAACACAGATACCCGTAGAATTACATTCCAGAGAAGTTATTGCATCTACCTTGTATCGAGATACATTAGGATGACTAATGCCCCTTACAAATCACTGGTTTAATTATGTAGGGTGTTCTTGAAATAGGAGACCAAACTTTGAGGGTCCATTCTTCTTATTGTCATTAAGAAACTTCCAAGCTCATATTATCATACTCCATTGTGAACAGAACTATTTATATTTTGATAAAAAAGATTTCTAGCCTCAGATTGATATGAATCATTTTATCGTTTATTATACATATTTATATAGCTTTTCCAATAATAAGTCTGTTTTCGAAGAGGAAGGTCGAAATTCTTAGGAATGTCTCGATGGATTTCGTGTTGTTCAAAGCTTTTTTTAAAACCAGTTCTACGGAAAGCGGTGAAATGCAACCTTTTGGCAAAAGAGTTGCAGATGGTTTGATCTAAAATTAAACAAAACGCAAGAAGGGTACGTTCACATTTCGACGAACGATAGAAACAATTCGCGCGAATTTCGTTTGTAGCGCACGGCTTGTTTACCATGCACGTGTACCAGACTCTATAGAGGCTCGAACGTTTACACAGGAACGTCACGCACCCCGTACCATGTTTCATCAACCGTGGCACAGATTTTACAAATGCAATTTGACTCACTTTTTCCACTGCCAGTTGATATAATTCTCAGTACGTTACCTGCTGAACAAAGCACCACGTGTACGCTTTTCTTGGGAAGCATATCTATCCTCAGAATAGGTACCCAAATTGTAGAATGGTCAGAATGATTCAAAAGTTAATAGATTCTATATTAAATAATACTAAACAAAATTTACCAGAAAGCAATATACTAGTAAAACAATCTAAATAAAATAAACTAGCAAAACAAAATAGAATAGTAAAACAATCTATAAGTTCAGAAACCTAAATTCTGCTGGCTATGATTTATTCTATACTGCCCTTATGGTTATCAATCAATTTTTCTATTGCATGTCGAAGATCCAGATTTCATGCACCCAATCGTTAAACAATTAGTATCGTCAACAGACGTTGAACCGACAATTGAAAACTTGTTACACGAACATTGTCGTGGAAGTCTTTATTTTGTCGGAATGGGTCCACGACACTTAATGGTCCGATGCGTCGCGACGCAACGCGTCATAAAGTTTTACTATCAGATGGTTTCCACGAAACTCATGCACGAGTCAAATTGCACAATTGCTTGAAACATTGAAACAGTGAACTGCGTGTTAAACTTGAACTTTGAGGGTATATTTAACTGTGTATCCTGTGAATACGTGTCTCTATTTAGTTCTTTCACGAATTTCCATTACTTCGAAAATGTAGGAAACAAATAAGGTCCCAAAGTTTAAATCAAATATGAGAACATTATTAAATAGTTATATATCTTTTTAGCAGTTTTTAATTTTTCATCGTTATCAGAATAATTTTTTATTATACATAATATTCAGAATGATAAATAACAAAAATGATGTTGGTGGTCAAAATAATCTTCATCCATTTCAATGATTTTGCTATATTTACTATTTTAAAAGTTAAGGCTGAAAAAGGGCGGGAAAAATTTCAAACTTAAAATACTCGTATAGATAACTAGATCAGTCTAAAAACACTAAAATAATTCATACATACACCTAATGCAGGTACATACATACTATCACTTTAAAAATTCAATAATTCAAATATCCATATCTCTCACTGCAGCTCAAACTCAAATAATACTACTTAACAAAAATAAAACTAGAATAGAATTTACTCACTAATCTACCTATTAAGAACTTCACCAAATTGAAAATCTCTTTCCCAAAAACGACTCGTTCAAAACCCACAGACATTCCCAACCCTCTCCCTCATTACCTTCCCTCGCTCCCAGAAATCATCCCCCAGAAATCAGAAACCAAACATACAACCACTAGACGCACCACTCATCTACAATCGAGGTCTAATCCTCCCAAGGATCGAACCACTCAAAAGCAGGGTGGCGATTCAAGAATAGATCCGCGGGGCGGGCTAGAAAGGAGCCGAAAGCTCAATGAGAGCGAGATGATTCGCGTTAGAGTCGAGCGAAGGGCTCGTTCACGGCCACGAAACGTGTAGCGGCGTTCCCAGTAAATCCATTCAGCGTTCGCCGACGATCTTTCGTCCCCAGCACGCGCCTCTCCTCTCGAGCAGCAGCTGGTTGCCTCTTCCAGGCGTTCCAGGAGCTTGACTGCGGGAAAGAGAGGAAGGGGGACCAGCGTCGCGACGCAGGGCGTCGTAGACACCGCGATCGGCGCGGATTTCCACGAAAGCCTCGCGAGACGGCCTCGCGAGCGCGAATGACAGAATCAATTCGAGTTTGTCGCGGGACAAACCGTCCGCCAAAATTAGACGACGGGGGTCGTGGCTGCGCGACCCCAGACGCGGCGACGCCGGCATTGTGTGTAGACGCTAATTTTACAATAGCCGTTTCGGTGCCAGACCGCGGGCAAGAAGCACGTGCAGCGTCCCGACGCTCCTCTCGGACGATGCTGACGGGACGACGCGCCCCGACGTCCTAAAGGGTGCCTGGAACCACGGGGACAGACGGGGAGGGGGGGGAGTGATGGAGCGAGGGGAGGAGGAAGGGAAACAGCGACGGCTATGCCGAGGCGTAAACTTAACCGGTGCGATCTTTAAAGAGGGACTTTTGCACGAACACGATCACGCATTATGACTAAATATAAACGCCACTCTGCGTTTGTGTCTGGCCCGACTCGCGCTTCAGAGAGTGTGTTGGGCTTGCTCGAGTTCGGGATTGAGGGATTATTGAGGAGTTCTGGGTCTTGGGATTTGAGAATGAGAAGAGAAATGGGGACTAAATTTTTGGGTACCTAAGAATTCTATGATTGGCAAATTAATAATTAACTTTTGCATCCCTGTAAAAGAGAGACGATTAAGTTTGAGGGATAAATTATTAGATAAATTAAGATAAGGTAAATTAGTCATTTCTAATACAGAATTTACTCTCAAACTATCCACGTACATCACTTTGAATATGTTTCCGAAATAGGAATATTAAATATGGAATTAGTATTGTAATATATAAGGATACATTTCTTCTTCGGGGATATAACCAGACATTTGTGAAACGTATCATATTCCATATAATTAAAGTAATGTATCGTGTTTGGTCATGCTTAATACGTATCGAACATCAATATCATACTGGATGCAGATAAAATTATTGCAGGTTCTATTACCTGAGTCCACGCGAAGGCCCACCTCTCACGTTACTCGTTAGCCCTTGTAGCGGGCCGATATCATGGACGGTCAGTTACGTCGAACCACCAGAAAACACCGAAGAAACAGACGGGGCGAAATGTAAGGGAAGCTGATTTAATCACCGATCCTTGAAATACGATAATATCAATTAAGTGTCTTAAAGTTTCTAAGTAGAAATAGTGAATCAATATTTCTTTATTTAGTCGAAGTTTTAGCTGAGTATAATTCCATTAACAATAGAAGAGAATTTTTTTATCGTGTCATAGGTATGCTAAAACACAATCCATTTCCTCGATGTATCTCTTATTACAAAATTTCATCTCTAATTGAAATTATTTAATATGTAATCTACTTTATATTACCTATTTATATTAATAAGATACTTCTGCCACAAAAATTATTATCAGCTTTTTTTTAATATCGATTACGTAAGTTAGACACAGGATTTCTGTATCTTTTTCCCTCTAATTTTATGTAATTTTCGCTGTTTATTCATTTACATGGAAAAAGAAAAAAGTCATAATTAAAACATTCAGAATAAGAGTGGTTTCGAAGATTTATATAAAATTAAGAGATCAGTGGAGCTAAATGAAATATTTCACGAATCTTACCAACACAATAGCGCAAACACGATGGCCAGTGAAGACCCTGAAGCCAGGCTCGCCCCTTTTCACGTACCAGGGCGCGGAGGATAAAAATTTCACGATAACGAAGACACGTGCTGGGCTTTATTGGTTCGAAATTAAATCTGTCGACCCTCCGGATGGCAATCTGCAAAAATTGACACCGAGCACGGTGCTTCTGTACGCGACGTCGAGCAGCTTGGATCACTTCTCGGAATGGTACGCGAACGAAAGGGAGAACCGACGTCGTTTGCTGAGATTTCAGCAACGAAGAAGCAAACGTCGGCTCACGATATCCTGGAACAAAAGGTACCATTAGTACAGTTTATTAAAAGCTTCAAGCAAATGAGTCTGTTGACCAATGAAACTGTCCTCGCTCCAGCTTCGTCGCAGGGGTACCTTACTTTATAAGAACCTGGATATACATTTTAAAGTTTGAAAAGGAAATATATTCAATATTTATCAAAAGAAAATTATTTACAATAACATTATGTAGATACTTTGAAATGGGGTAGCTATGGAAGAAAACCCTTAGAAGGGCGCTCAAATTCTATTGCCTATATTTTCTGCATACATTTTTCCATCCCTCAGAAAGTAGAGGCAACTTTCCTCGACGAAACCCTATCGACATTTTCTTGCATTAAGGAAAAAGATAAAAAAAGAGGCTCATAAGTTTCATTTCGTTCTTGATGAATGCAGTGGATTCAAAGAGAATCGGTGTATTTTTACAGCAACGGAGATCCTCATCTCTTACGCTACTGTTTAGCTGTTACGTCGGGGCCTCAACCTCACCCCTTGACCCTTTGCGCTGCACAGAACGTTCTGCTAATTCATCCACACCCCGCCAAAGGGGGTGCATCCTCCAAGGAACACCGCGACGTCCCGGAGGGACTTCATTGCGTCCGTCAAACGAAATTAACGCTTCATAGGATGAAGTACGACACCACGTACAATTTCACCTTATACGTGGTTAGTAATTAAACCTGAGAACATTTTCTCACTTAAAACTTCTATAATAACTCTGTAACATCGAATGGAAAAGAGGAATTTGCCTAGAATAGTACAAAAATGTCTTAAAAGCGTTTTAAAGATATCCAGTGAAGTCCAAAAATATCCAAAAGACGTCTTGAAAGTTACAAATCAGTGTCTTTAGGACATCTTAAAAGACATTCATAAGAGATCTTATAGAGTCCAAATTATGCCTTGTTTAGACAAAACATAGACGTCTTTAGGACGTCCAAAAGTGTAAATTTTTAAAATATCCTTATAGTGTGTCTTTGAGACGTTTTAATGAGAGGACATAAATTTCGAAGGTCTTTAAGACCTACAGTGTAAGATGTTTTTAAAACGTCCAAGATTTCTGATGTCTGTTTCAAACATAAAATGCTCATAAAATAGACGTCTTCAAGACGTCATGTGCTATCTAGGGGCACCTACATACCTACAATATGTTCTTTATAAATTGTTACGACCAATGCTTCTTGAGTACTCAAATGGGTAGACAGATTTTTTAGAAGTTGACTTACATGAGTTTCTTAATCAAATACCAAAAGAATCTTTGAATTTTTTATTAACTCTCGTGCTTCTTTACTTTGTGCCAGGTGAATACACGAAACAATGTTTCAAACCGAGTAGCTACCGACACCATAAAATTTCGGAAAACGCCAGAATTGACATTACGCACTGGACGTTATACGACAGCCAGTTTGCGTAAAAGCGACGGATTTGTGAATTTCCGCTATCGTCCACCGGAAAATGCATCGAGTACTTTTCATATCCTTCCATGTGGTGGTGGCATCGTCAAAGCAAAACTAAGTGGTTCTGGAATACTAAGGGTAATAAAATATCTTAATTCTATTGTACAGATATATCAGTTTCTTTTATAATTACTAAATAAGTTGATTCTCTAGTTCAATTAAATGTTTGGTTCAAAAGCATAAAAGGATAAGTTTTTATTTGGAATTTTGTTTTAAAAGAAAACTATATTTATTTATTAGTCAAAGATATTCCTTTTGTAAATATTACACTTCTTTAATTAGGTATGGTTTCATGTCAAACGAAAAGTATCTTTATAAATATGACAATGTTAGATTGTATAAATAATCTAAATTTGTAGGAGAAGGAAGTAGTAGGATATGCATCATTAAGGGTGCCACCTTTAACTTCAGGAAAGGCATACACATTACGGATATCCGCTACACCTCAGGAATTAGCACGTGTATTCGCTGTAAAGGTGTTAGCAACGCAAGAATCGTCTACCATATTACCACAGGTACGCTTCAACGAATTCATTTTTACCAAATACCCTATTATCAGAAGCGTAAAAACAGTTTCTTAGTACGCCGATTTATTATCACCTTAATGCTATTTTTTTATTTTTTATTTCTATTTTAAGGTAATAATTTCTATGAGTTTTAAAGTAACTCTTTGCATTACATCCTATTTTAATCTTTTAGCAATAGATTTCCCAGTTAATGACTAATAAACAATTACTGACTGCAAATCTATTTTCTATTAACTTACTTCCAAAATATATTGCATAATACAAAACATTGATTTGATCTAAAAATAAACGCGAAATTGGAAGATTGGCAGCGCGCAAATGATCCATTTGGTGCACGCATGCCATGTAATAAACATACTCTTACGCTTTAAGTTGCAATTCGTTACACTCAATTTTTCTGCGCCCTACTTTCTATATAATTCAAGGTTTCAATTCCAACCAAAATCGCGGCAAAATCTTGCGAAGAAACGTGACTTTAAATTCGTACTTTCTCAAATTAGTATGTGCTTACCTTCTATACACACATAAGTTACCATAACTATCCACCATCACTAATTTTTATGATTCAACCAGTACATTAATGCACACTAACAAACTTAGCTAAAATCAGTTTGAAAATTCTGCTTTCCCTTTCCTAATTCTTTCTACCTCTAAATTCTTCAATAAATTCCCTTTCAGTCATCCGAACATACATCTTCAAATTCCTTTCCTTTCTTTTTTGTACTGCACACTTTCCAGTTCCCCATACCTTCTTTCCTAGTACCCACAAATTTCCATAGATTCAACCTTTCAACCCCAGTTCTTCGCATCTTCTTTCCCAATACCTAAAACAGAGAATATTAACAGTGAAACGTCTTAAAATATTTAGGTAGCATCCACAAGCGCTCCACGCGAGTACAGGTCTCTAAGGACCTGCCACGAAGTAACGATAGGGATAGAATCTGCGGGCGCAGCGAAATATTGCATTCTGGTGCGCGAATTAAGGAGCCCCTCTGCATTAACCAGCATAACGACAATCCCAGATCAGTGTGGTCTTCAGCGTCGACGACGTTCCGAATACACCTTCGAGGTCTGCGAAGAGAAGCAGAGTCCGCCGAAAGATCGAGTGCTTCCTTTCACCCTGAAGAGACTGCAGCCAGGCAAAGCTTATCTCTTGCAGATCACGGCGGAAGCTAAGGGCCAATCGTTGTCCTATCCATTGTTAGGTGTACGCACTCGACGCTCCTGTGTACCTAGACTCGAATGATTCCCGTCGAACGAAGTAAGAACCAATGATTATATTTTAGGCCACTGGTTCTCAGACTTTTCCCTTTAGTGCATTCTTCTGTGGCTTTTCCAAGCTAGCCTCTACGTATATTGTAAATTAGGGTGCAACTGTTACCTGTTGGCTTAGTGCATATATAATTTTGATAAGTAGGAAGTTTAAATTATCGAATTTTTTATTTTTAGTGTTTTTATTTTGAAGTGGGTTTCTCAAGGAGGAAATAAAAATTGTTAGACTTTTTGCATTTAACAGTTTCATGTGTGCTAATATGATATTGTTAAGATTGTTCATCTTTTCATCACAGTTGCATCACTTTTATGAAAAGAATTATGATTTATGACTACGATGCATCAGGTCCTCCACCAATTTAGTTTGAGAACCAGTGCTTCAATCCAAGAATCTTCAGTGCCTGGACTCTTTTCTACTCTCATTTCTACGTTTGCCTTCTATATAATAGTTTCTAGCATTTCCCCTTCTCTTTTGTATCAAATTTAATAAGAAATCAAGGGATTACTCGTTTATTAAAATCATGAATTAATAAATGGGTAATTCTTGCGTTACAGTTCAAATGGTTCTACTACTTTCAAGGAAAAAACATACAGAAAATACGATGCTAAACATAAATACCAACTTCTAATTGCTTGAGTAGCTAATTTATTATCAAATTTCTAATATTATTTCGTACATTTACATATTTCGATTCTTTATCACTCACAACCACGTTATACTGTGAACGTTTCATCGAAAAGTCAATTCTACGAAACGTTTGTAAATGTCTACAAAATAAGCATCTGTACAACAAAAGCACTATTTCAGTAGAAAAAACCGCTACTCCATTTCGAGGCTAAATCTAGTCTAGACTCAATAATTGTTTACCTGGGAATTTGCATTTCTCTCCTACCTTTAAGAGAAAACATGCGTCGATATTTTTGCCGATCTGGGTACCAGTTCACACTGTAAATAATACCTAATTTTAATGACATATTGTTAGCCAGAACGTACGACGTGATACGCGAAAATTGACAACGAATAAAAACCACTGTACACCGCGGTGCTAATTTTACGGTACAAGTTGTTGCGAACAGTCGCAGCTCGTTTCTTCGTCGACCAACATCGCGCTCATTTACATACAGACGAAAATCATTCTTAATCCCGTGTTACGTTGCATACCTGTATAGCATAAGATCGTAAGAATCATCTTTTTTAACACAGATACATTTTGTAAATGTAATATAATACAAAATATAAGAATATTCCAAGAATAACAAGTTCATTATAGTCACTGGAGTAATTTATGTTATTATCATTTAGCACCACAATTCGCTTTCTATCAGGCTCCTCAGTTTCTCACCAGGCGAACTAGGCGGCTCGAACTGCAGCAGAGACATCGCCTCTGATAACAGACTCTTCTTATCTTCGCCAGGACACGTAGATAACTCTCGTAAGGCAACTGCAGTGTACAGCACCAATCTTGCACCGTATGGATCCAGTGCTTTCGTGGTCTCTATGATGCGTTTACATAATTCGGGCTTTCTCGTATCATTATCAGGTAGTAACTGAATCAACGAATGACTGACAGTAATGCATTGTTGATGGCCTGGATGAAGCAGTGTTGTGAGTCTAAAATTTTAATGAATTCAGTCATCATATTCAGTTTTACGAAACTTAGAGGGACGAAATATTAATTATTGATATATTCTTCTAACTCTTTAAAATACTTAAAGAAACTTAAGAATGTCCCTCTATAGACAATACAGAGAGTGCTATCAAAAATGGCACACATCGTAAATTAAATGATTCTTCAAAGAACCTATTCTATAAATTTCAAAAATTCATTGTACCGTGAAAGAAGATCGACCAAAGTATCCTTTCTGGCCTGACTCATAACTTCGTCAACATCTTCCTCGAGTTTCCCAATAAACTGTGCCACCTCCGAGGCTGTAAGAACTCCAGGACAGGAATCACATTTCCATTCTGATTCGAAGTTCAATGGATCCTTGGGTAGAATAAAACCATTGTCATGTGGACATCTCATGGTGCCAAGATGTGTGCCCAATTCTGTTGGGTCAGCGCATCGTTTACAATGACAAGAAAAATATTTCGTCTCGAGGAGATGAGCTTGTCGGACCCTCGTCGCCCAAAGTGCATGCGTGTACATTGTGCTTAAATGGTCCCCTCTGAATAATGTTCATATTAGAGCTAATATTATTTATCCAAAAAATTACAGTATTCGAGAGACGTACTTTTTTATCGGGCAAAGAGCTTTCACCGAGATACGTGGTCTTCCTTTATCGTCGATCACAAAACTATGCCTCGTGTTGGCCAAACAGGAGTGCTCCAAAAGACAAGCTGTTTCGTAAATCGCAACTGAACCCTCGGGTGGCATGGTCTCCAGTGCATTGACATCTATCAAACCACAAATTTTACGCACGATGTCCTTTCCACTAGAATCGTCTGACAGTAGACGGTTAATGTATTGGCATATCTCCATGGCTTCATCGTATGCAGTGGTCCCTGGACCACGAGAGTCCTCGTGACTCTGTAGTTTCTGTAAGGCTGTCCAATATTTGGATTTTTTACGTAGTAGAATTAGCATACGTATCACTAGGAGCACGTCACATCTATAAGAAATTACAAATATAAAAAAGAAAGGAATGATAGCGATAGAGAAACGATATAAGCTTTAGCTCTGTTCTTCTTTTTAATTTTACTGTTCAAATCTGTCTTGATCTTTTATGATCAATAGTTTTATGAATGTCTACTCATAAAAACTCACAAGGAACATCACTTTAGTGTCATCTTCCATAATTTGGAAACTTAATCAAACTAGTACAGACCTAGGAACGATTCTTCCTTTTATAAGGTACGAACACTCCAGACCGTGTATATTCTTATCAATAAGGCCAGCACAGTTTGTCTGACACGCCGGCCAAAGGCACTTGATGCACCTTGCAGACGCTCTGGTGGACTCGCATTGCTTCCCACAACCAACACAGACTCTTTGATCCGTATGCAAAGCTGGCCCCCAAACCAGAGGCGTCTCCGAGAGAATCAGATCGCCTGGATTCAGGTCCCTCGACGCCAATAAATGACGCCCGAGTTCTGAGTTCTCGTGGATCTCCCACACCTGACAAGTTGTCTTGTGACTGGACCAGTCTTGCCGCTGATGATCTTTGCTGCAATAAAACTGTTGCTTGCAGTTGCTGCACCTCAGCGTCGCGTGTTCACCGCAAATAGGACAGATGCCTTCCATCTTCGACTCCATTTTTCTGGGATCGCTGAACAATTATTTCATTATTGAATCTTTCGTTCGTTCTCACGTACTCAGAAGAACCTTTCTATCTCTTCGTTCAGTTCTTTCAAAATGAAAGAATTTTTTGTACAAAGTGCCACATGTCGCAGGCGTGGTCACTTTGAATTTGGATATGTGATTTAAAGAAATTTGTACGTACCCAACCAAGAGTATGGAACCGAATGAATAAGGTAATGCACTTTCGTTTGAGTGAAATGTTTTATTAGCTTTCCATGTTTCGAATGAGAACAAAGTAAAGTAACAGAGAAGCTGATGGACTGCTGGCCTACCGACGTTACAGCTGCGAAACCACGGCAGTCTACGCACCGACGATTTAATTATAGGAACGGTACGCTCGCGTGGACATTCCTATTTCTGACGAACGAACTTACGAGAGGTTTTCATTTAAACATTACGCAGATCGTCACGGTTGATTTTATTACAAACGACTTATTGTCCGTGCTTTATGTATTCAAAGAATGTTCGTCGATTATGACCGAAAGTTGTGCATGTTAATACACATGTAAGACGATATAGAAATGTTAAATTACTCTTAAAAGAATATATATGATAAATTGTTATTTGTACCGATAGTCTATGTTCGTGGCACGCTTAGCACCTGATAAAAGACCATAATCCTAATGATAGTTTCGGATCGGTGGCTGTATTTACAAAGATCTTACATTCTACCAAATGGGGCACCAGTTTATCAAAAAATATGAAAAATATTTAAAGTAAGGCAATATAGAAAAGTAATTTCATAAACCTAATATAAAATGGTCAGATAGTATTTTAACAGATATATAGATATTAATACATAGAGTAATAACTTTCATAGAATGTCTTCAATAATACCCTACTAATCAATATTTTTTGTGTTTTCTTGGATAGTATAATATTAAAAGCCTCTTTTTACAGTTTAAATAATCATAATATCTATAAGAAACTCTCTATCTGTAACAAGTGTAAATATCATTAATTATTTCACAAATTGTCTCTAATCGATTACTCTCGCAGGAAATTAAATATATTCTCTTCTAATCTACATAAGTTGCATGAACGATAGAGCCATTAATGTCTTAAATTGCATATGCGTATGTGCAAAGTATGAAATATGTACATACATACGCGGATACATTCACTCTATCAGTTTGCAAATATACAATACTAATCTGATCATAGCTGTCGTTTAATCACTAGTTTTTTGGTCGAACACAGTCATTCATTACTATTTCGTACTTCAGAAACACACAAACTATACACTATATACGATAGGCAATGATCAGAGTTAAATGATAGTCGATAAAATATATTCATTAATTAAATTCTCTCACTTGTACTTCATTCCAGTAAAAAATATGTACAAATTAAATATGGAAAAGCTATTTATATGTTTCTATTCAATATCGTAATATTCAATTTCCTTTAATTTGTCGAGACCCATATCAAAAGCTATAAAATAAACTGATATCTCATACGTTTTTTAACGTATCATCTTTTTTAGTGATATCAAAGTAAATTCGTCGATTTAACTTTCATTAACTCGTAATCTTAATTCATAGTTCAAGACTTTAAACATATTTCGATATTTTCCTAAATTCGAAACACGAAAACGTTGAGTTATCAACGTAATCGCAATATGGCGTATACAGGCATCTCTATTTCTATACAACATCATGTACAACTAATATTAAAATTCTGTCATTTAAGAAAATTCAACTGCTGCATCGTATAACAAATGTTACAATATATCTATTCATAAAAACATAATCTTTTTGTAATTAATATAATAAACAAAAAGATAACTTTTACCTAAATACAATGTTACAAAAAGAAAAAAAAAAAATTCTATAATGAACAAAACCAAAATTATACTAATTTTAATTTTTAAAGCCTTAATGTGAATTAAATAAACTATCATATTGGAAATAACGATTTCATAGTTATACAATTTTTTTTAAACATTGGCCAAGTCACAGTATAAACTATTATGTCATTTAGAAAAATAAATACTTATACTTAGTTAATTTTCATTTTTTCCTCGTTTGACGTATAAAAAGAGCTGACAAATGAAGTCGATATTTTCAAATCTACAGTCAAATAAATAGAAAAATGACACAACTGGTAAAGTGGTTAATGCTCTTTCTTTGTGCTATTTTTTACACTACCACTTATATTACGCCACGATTTACGAAAACAAATCGATGACCGTACCAAATGCCAAATGTCTTTTCCTGCACCTACTAGATTACAAACAATTAGAGATGGAGACTCGTATTCATTCGGAACGATTCCATCAACGGAAGATTCAAAGAAACTAAATAATGGAAACCAAATTCTAGTTCTGTTTGAATCGCGTTGCATCAGCGCTTGATTATTCGCTAATGTATGATAATAGAGAAATAATCGAGAAGTTATATAAAACGCTACAAAAACGTCGATGGAATAATGTTCATGTGCTGCTAAGATAAAAAATATTCCAAACATATTGAGCATCCACGTAAAGGTATGTAAAAAGTACAATTGCGTTGGTGTATCTGTAAATAAGAAATTTTTTTTAGTATTATCACTACGTTTCTTAATTAAAAAGATTAATCACAATGTATACTCATACTCACATTCTGTGATGAAAAAATTTAACATAGTAAGTGCCACAGTATGCCCACTAAACATGTAGTCACCACAAGTTCTGACACCTTGAATAGACATACCAGCTCCACGCCATATAACATAAGCCATAGCAATTTTGTTATATAGCTCAACGTATGCAGAACTGCTAAAGAAACACAAAAATATATTTTTCATTCTGAACAATTATTTAAAGCAATAAAATATCAATGATACCTTGTCCAATCTTCAGGGCCCTTCCGTGGCTGACACTGTAAATGTGCTCCTGGTACTGATAAGGAAGTAATAAGCATTGTAACGCATCTTAATAGGAAGACTGTACCAGATAAAGCAAAAAATCTTCGTAATAGAATAAATCTGTGAAACACAGTATAAATGTGTAAAACGTTTGCATTACATTATTATTTTTGTACTAATATAACATTAAATAGTTTTAAGATTACATCAATATTGCAATATATTTTACCTGTATTTGTGAAAAATTAGAACAACGAGCCATATAGCAAAGAGTATAGTTCCTGTGACCTCACACATGTCAAATGCCCAAGGAATATGCGGCACATTATCTAAAAATATGTCAGGTAGTGGAGGATATTTTTTCATGTCAGGCACTCTATCATGAACAATGACCATCACAAAGGCAGTAATCCATGTAACAATAAACAAATATGCTAAACTAATGAAAGCTTTCCAAATTTCAGGTGGCAAATGCGATGCATGGCCATCATCTGACACAGATGCCGAATAAAATTCATGTTCTATAGAACCGTCATTATTTATACCACTATTAGGCGTCTATAACAAATATATGATACTTAGTCTAACTGCAGTAGAATGATTGTAATTATATATTTTCAAACTATTTTCTTACATCATGTTTGTGATGAGTGTAGAAGTTTCCGGAAGGAAATAAATCAAGGTACCCTAACTCGAACAATACTGCTGTATTGTCTCTTTGTAATTGCTTTATACTAATGTACAATCTTTTTACATCTCCAACTTTCTTTATGTTCATACCCTTTGACTTTAAATCTTCTTCCTTCAAAGTCAACAACACTTTTCCATCTATTTCATGTTCAAAAAATAAATTAATAAATTTTTCGTGGCCAGCCTCCTTAAGCCACTTTGCCACGTCACTTTGTGTCCAATCAGCTATATTTTTTGAATGCATTGTCTATCTAGTTACAATGTCGTACGAATCCTGCAAAACAATGTCAATTCTTTTAGATTTAAATTTTAATTTAGATCTATAAAAAATTCATACATAAAACATCAAAAAGCATGAAGAAAGACAGTAACCTAATACAAAAATTAAAAAAATAGCACAAGTACTATAAAAAAGATTTACTAAAAACAACGACAACAATACAATTTACTGAAATTAGTAATAATAATAATAGAAACAATAGTGTCAACGCTTTAAATTAAAAATTTTATTACTTTTTTCTACAAACAATCGCTCAAATCGTTTACGTTTTCAAACACATCTAACCTACTCATTAAAACATTATTTACCTACCTTAAAAATTTAATATACGTATTATCAAAGTTAGGTATCACAATGTTTTAGTGCGTTTATTGTACATAATGTAAATATGAGATGGATATCATGGCCTCATTGTCAAACAAAACCACACATTGGCAGTATTTGTAAACAAATCAATCCGGATAAAATCATTGATTAAAGTGTCACAAGTACATTTGGATGCGTTCATCACTTACTTCTCCGATTCAAAGAACGATGCACTTATATTCCGACTCATTTCATAACTATTTGATACAACGCTAATTCTTAATCATACTGGACGATGATTAATACTGATAAATCTCCACGACTAACAAGCGAAATGGGAATTTCGAATCAGGTACAAAACGTGACCGTGACGAATTGAAATCATTCGAAAGCACGCTGGCTGGGAAAACGTGATACTCCGAGTTTCATCTTCCACGATCGCACGGGATACCAAGGGCGTAAAAATAACGCTTCTCGCTTTCGATATTTCAATTTCTCAACTACAGACGTAGTGACTTTTCATTTTCCGCAAAGCATACGAACAATTTAGCGGTGCATCAATTCGCCTAGACATCAGCGCACGCTTGCGTGCAACATATCCACCTGTGACAGCAAAAATACATCTGTTTTACTGTTTGATTTTGAACAACTGCTTCTTCGAAGAGGCAAAACGGAGGAGGTGCATACACCGTTATCCAAAGAACAGTTATTCTTTTTTTCATAGTATATTTGTATTTGCTGCGTCGATACGCCTCTATCGATCCTAGCTATCGATTGCGAATTTTGTTTACCGCACCAAACATCGGCATGACGTTGGCGTTAGTGACGTTGTTGGCGGTCAGAAGTCAGAATAACAAAGGAGCTCGCGTGTCGATCCAGTGAACAGAGTTACCATCGCGTTACCATATGATGGTTCGCTGTGAGCATCGCGTAGATGGGAGGAAATAGCAGAAAGTAGCTGAAAGTAGCTTGTGACTGTGCACCACGGACGCGACACCCTGTCGCTCATTCACGGATGCAATTAACGCGACTGTTAACGTGCTCGTCTTTGTTCCCATCGTACGCGAAACGACCGTTACTGACAACGCCAATTGCACGTCGGACTTGAATCATTATCGTTCAGTGCTGAGTTGGCAGTCTTGACGGCGGCGACTCGTGTAATAGTGGTGCATGTCGAATGGTACTATGGTACCGTGAATTCAAAGTGGAGTCCAGTAATGAATGTACTTAAACGATATACTTAAATATTATTACTTAATCAGCGATGAGCGGGAAAAAATTCCAGTATGACGAAAGCGGCGGGACATTTTTCTATTTTTTACTGTCGTTCCTGGCGCTCCTTCTGATACCGGGGACGTACTACCTTTGGCCACGTTGCCCGAAACAAGGTTAGATTTGGATACAAATTTATGCTCGATCTATTGTAAGGAAATTAAGGATGTTGAATGGTGAATGGTACGCCGGTTGGTGTCATTTTCGCCGATTCGAAGGATTCTCATGCACCTTGCGCCCACTCCTACCAATATGCTACCAAGTCTGTAATATTGTGACGGAAGGCTGACAACCGCTTAATTGTGAATATCCCGTTACCGATTTGCTAATAACCTCAATAGTAAATTGCGGTACTTTGAACACTCGTGTTCGGATAGTACGAAAAGGGATTGTTCGGTGTCCATTTAAATGGTAGCTTATTATTTAAGGCATAGTAATGTGTTTATTTCGAAAATACTTCGAAATATTTGTTCTTGTATAAAATGAGGATGAAATTGGAGCGTAATACTGTGTAATCGTTTTGAAGCATATTGGTTGAAAAAATTAATATTTAATTAAATGGAAAATGACATGCATATACACAGGATATTAATGAAAATGTAAAATGTTTTGGGACTTTGGGTTGTAGACATTAAGTTTTTTATTTATAATAGAAATAATAAAATATATGGATACATATATAGATATCTGTAGATTTTGTATTTGATAAAATATTTGATGGGTACAGACCTTTTAGGATATGGCCACTTATAGATTCATATTTCAATGAAGCATTAACTAGATATAATTAAATACAATCATTGTTGATAATTAGATCCTGAAAAAGAGGCAAGGGAGTGTCAATGCGATGGGTGTAAAAAGAAGAAAATTATTCTGCAACTTAATGAACCTTGGAAAGAAACTAAAGCATTGTTTATGTAAGTTTTATCATACATTACCAATGTTATGTATAAATTTTGTATATTTTCTCCTAATTGTATGATATTATAACAGGAAATTTGTTATTATTCTTGGATGGGTAATCCTTCTATTTCTTGCATACAAGGTATCACAATTTGATTATGAAATGGCCAATTTTGATCCATTTGAGATACTTGGAGTTTCCCCTGTAAGTACAGGCAGAATATTAACAAGGAGATATATTATTTATGTGGTAATTTGTGTTTATATGTAACATTATCACTATTAATTACAGGGTTCTTCACAAAGTGACATCAAGAAAGCTTATCGTAAACTTTCTTTGATTCTCCATCCAGATAAAGAAACTGGAAATGAGAAAGCATTTATGAAACTAACCAAAGGTTAGACTTAAGATAAAATAATATGAACGAGGCTTATCACTAACAAACATGAGCTTATATTTAGAATAATTAGTTGTATAACAATTTAAACACGATTTGTTATAGTAATAATCACATTGTGCAAATAATATTAACTGTAGTTATTAATATTACAAGTGCTATTAAAAAATATGATTCATTTTTAAATTAATAGCTTATCAAGCATTAACTGATGAGGAAGCACAAAAAAATTGGGAAAAGTATGGAAACCCAGATGGTCCAGGTACAATGAGCTTTGGAATAGCTTTACCTTCCTGGATTGTTGAAAAAGAAAATTCTGTATGGGTTTTGGGATTATATTCTTTAGTGTTTATGTTTGTTCTACCAACCGCTGTTGGAATGTGGTGGTATAAAAGTAGTCATTATACTGGTGACCAAGTAAATATACATTAAAATTAAAGGAACATAAATATTAATTAAGAAGTAATACTATCTAATTTTTATCATTTATTTTTAGGTATTATTGGCAACCACTGAAATGTATTATGCCTACTTTGTTAATATACCTAGCATGTCTCTCAAAAGGGTTGTCATGATCCTTGCTGCTTCATTTGAGTTTTATAAAAGACTAAATGCGGAGATAATTGAAAGACATACAGATAGTGAAGAAGTTTCTTCAGTAAGAAATAAAACTTCATTAAACTTCTTTTTTATACAAGCAATACATAATTCGAAATAATTTTAAATTCTGCATTTTATTGTTTTCAGCTCATCAAACAGTTACCCGATTTAAGGGAAAAGAACAAACAAGTACCATTATGCTTTTCATACTCAATTAAAGCCAGAGCTTTATTGTATGCACATTTTTCTCGTATGCCGCTAAATCCAGAGACATTGGACAAAGATAGACAATATATAGTGAAAAAGTGTCCATATTTGATTCAAGAAATGGTAGTTTCTGTAAATCAAGTAGTTTTGTTAGCTTATGCTAAAAGAGGTACGTAACATATACGATTAATACATTATAAATTTTCTTACTCGCGTAAAATGTAATAAAAGATTAAAGATGTTTATCTATTATTTAAGAAACACTTTCACTTTCAGTTCCACATTTGCCAACTATAAAAACCGTAGAAAATTGCATGAAATTGTCACCAATGGTTGTACAAGGTTATTGGGACAGTGCAAATCCCCTTTTGCAATTGCCACATATAACTGAAGATAATTTAAAACATTTCTTACCAAAAAAAGTAAGACTAAATTTTTTTATTTAAAATCATTTATTTATCATTGTGAATGTATACCAAGTTTTATTTCATAGAATTGCTTAAATCTGTTTTAAAAATTAAATATTATGTTATTAGCATCCAATCAAAAGTCTTCAACAGTTTGCACAAATGAAGGGAGAAGATAGGAGACTGATCCTCAGAAGATTATCTGACAGTCAATATGAAGATGTTATGAAAGTTCTTGGAAGTATGCCATATGTAGAATTTAAAGTACGATCGGAAGGTATAAATTATTTATTAATTTTTATAATATAAGTTTTCCATTTTTTGTACTAAAAAGATTTATAACTAATATTGCAATCTATTTGTTGTAGTAATTGACGACGAAAATCCGACTGTTTATACTGCTGGTGCTATTGTAACTGTAACAGTATCGTTAACACGTAAAGATATGAAAGAATTATTTGGAGATGACAGTGTAAAACAGCAAACAATGATCGATGATAGTAACAAAGTAGGTGAAGTTACAGAAGAAGTAACAGAAGAACAGAATCCGTCTGTAAAGAAGCCATCGTGGCTTCGACAGAGGAAGGGTCAAAAGAAATCCCATAAGAAAGGTACTAGTAAGAAATTTACTTCTATGAAAAATGCACAGGCGCAATCGCAATCTAGCAATAACAGTGCTCAAACAAATACTCCTAATGCAAGGAAAAAAGAAGAAAAGGTAGAAAAAGAGTCTTCCAAAGATAAATTATCTGATGATAGCGACAGTGATGCTGAGAGTGAGAGAAGTGACGATGAAGACAGTCACGATAAAAAAGATGTATCCATCGATGACGATGATACCGATTGGGAAAGGTAAAGCATGACATCTGCGGTATATGAATAATTCTAATATTTGTCATTAATTTTAACAATGTATTTACGTTTTTATAAACAGATTCCAGCAAAGAATTTCAAAAAGAGAAAAGGTCTTGGAAGGAAGAAGTAATTTGTCGCATGAAGTGCACTGCCCATACTTTCCAGATGTTAAACAAGAATATTGGTGGGTTTACATCTGTGATCGTAAAAGTCAGACTTTACTGACAACTCCTGTGTATGTTACGTCGTTAGCACATTTTGAAGAAATTCAGTTAAGATTTACAGCACCACGATGGCCAGGTGTTTATACATTTACCGTATGTTTACGTAGTGATTCGTATCTTGGCTTCGATCAAGCTCAAGACATTAAGGTACTTAAAAATACTCTTTTTACTTACATGTCGATATAAATTGGTAGAACTTAAGTTAGCTCGTTATTACAACGAAAATGTTTGTCTACAGTTGGATGTAAAAGAGGCGCCTGAAATACCCACGGAACATCCTCAGTGGGATATTTCAGACGAAGAAACTGCAGAAGATGTTGATGCAGCTGATGAACATTCCGAGTTCACAACCGATGAAGATATTGATAATGAGTAATATCTATTTCTCTTGAAGTATTGGACAAATAGATATTTAAAAAGTTTGTGTTTCTCCTCTTTTTTTACTTGTCAAGTTAATGTACAATGAATTTTTATACGTGGAATTGCATAATCGTTGATGTATGTGGACAATCTAGAAAAATAGTATGGTGTGTAAGATTTCTCAGTGAAGAGAAAGTAATAGTAAATAAAAATCATGATATTTATTTTAACATTGTTGTTTAATCCTCAGTTTAGGATATGTATACAGTTTTTTAATAAAATATATTTTAAAATAGAAACTGCTGTTTGTACTTCTAATCTTTCAAACTTGTGAATCACTAAATAATAGTCAAGAGTAGAGATCAACAGAGCTCTTTTCATTCTTACCTCAGTGAAAGTGTATCTGTATTCACTGAACCATAAAAGTTTTTGTTAAATTTGAGGAATAGAAACTGATCCTAAACTAGATCTCATTCAACAGGGCAGTGTTAAAGTAGTCTTTATTGTGATTAACGCAATGAGTTCCAAAGCAATAAACACTTATATCGTGAGTGCATTAAATATAAAATGTTATCTGTAAAAAAGTATATGTAGATTAATAATCAGTTTTGTTGCAGATATTAAAGAAATATATCTTCGTATACTTGCTCTTATGTATTATATTCAGTGTTGTATCTAAGGAAGGTAAGTTCAACAAACAACAAATTGTCTAGAATCTTTATTTAACGTATATTATATTTTCTCAATTTTGGCATATTAAAATAATTTCAAAATTCTGTTGAGTATATATAAACAAACCGAAATAATAAATGCTTTAACTGTACAGTATTTACAAGAATTCTCACAGCCAATTTCGGACATACATACACATATGTACATATAACAAAAATATAATTGTCAAATATAGTTTTAATAAAGTAATTGTTATTTCCATTGTCATGTTATCGTACTGTGTCTTTCCACATTTTGTTCACAGCATCCCGTGACATCCAATGGAAGATGAGACAGAAAATGATGGCAAATGGGCCCATTTACACATTTCTCAAAACAGACAAACATGCTAACATTAAGTGGGGCGTACGACATTATGTTCCAAGACCATTAAGAACGTTAAAACATACAAGTATTAATCACTGAGCACATATCACAAACAATAATCCTTTTGTAGGAATGTTAATATAAGTCTATTCTTAAAAAAATATACATATGTGTAATGCATACGTTTTCCATCACTGTGTTTATGGTTCTAAGCTAATCATTTCCAGATATTTTTTCTGTATTTCTATTAAAAGATTATCTAACCTGTTGAAAAAAATGATAACGTTACTATTGTTTTATACATATATATCACATTCTTATAAAGTTTTATGACAACTATAGCCAAACTTACGTGTAACGTATTACTAAGTTATCGTATATAATATTGTCGCCTGAATCTACAATTTCATTACATCTATCACCCGAAAAATTGGAAGATAAATTAGCACTCAGTCTATTTGGCATTTCCATGTTATCCTTATTTGATGATTCACTTGTAGTTTCTTTCTGCTGTGCAGTAAATGTGTTTGAACATTCTTTTTTATTAGAAACCTCAGATAAACATGTTGAAGTATGCTGTATTATATCTTGAAATTCTTCATGATATACAGTTGTCATAGCAATAACTGAATCAAAAATTCTTTCTAACATTAGGAGTTCAACTTCTAACATTAACGTTTTACTGAAAAAATTACTTTGACTTAAAACACGTTTAGCGGAATAAAACATTTAATTTAAAGATATTCAGAAATATACATACTTCATAATTTTCGATATATTTTCATTACGGAATTGTGCTTCTCGTGTCTCTAAAAACTTAAAAACCAATTTTACCATTTCTGTTGGTTTTGAATAACTATCACAACGCTCGTTCTTGAATTGTTTAAATATTTCTATAGCTTTATCATATCTAAATAAAATCAAGCTATTATGAATACATTTTTGTTCAATTATATTTTATAGAGTAAAGGAGCATTTACTTACACTTGTGATATGTCTTTCATGCAATCTGCACTCTGAACTGCAGATTCTTTCAGTTCTTCACTTTCTTGTATCAATGGATAAAATTTTAATTTGATTTGATCAGTAGCCTTAAGAAGTTTAGTAACCTTTTCAAAGTTTACTTCTAAAGCTTTTATTTCCTGCTCATGTATGGCTTCCTTCTCCCATTCTGAACGGACTTCAGATAATTTATTTAAAAGGGTAACTATATTTGTTAATGCATTTGTTATATTTTTATTAAATGAATTAAATCTTTCAATTACTAAGTCCCTGAAATTATATATTATAATGTTAATATCTGATTCATGGAATTAACAGCAAATATAATGTGTAGAAAATCTATTAGTCTTCTATTTAACAGGTGTAATAAGACCTAAAAACTAAAATTTTTTAAAATACTTACACTTTTATAGACAAAGCAAAAATATATAGTTGGAAAAAATGTACTTCTTGTTTAATAAAAAATAGTGTTCTACGATAATAATCCTTTAGAGTTTCATGATCCAATTGCTTTCTTGATAATTCTATCATTTTTTGAACTGCTACAGGTATATTTATCGTGGGTGTGTTTTCCATTAAAACATTTTCTTTTTTGAAAACAAATAGAATAGGATCCTATGGTAAAGTGACTAACTTGAATTGAGAAACACTATATAACAGTATTAAAAGTACAAAAATTTATTGATTTACCTGCTGTATTTCAATTTGATGTAAAAGTGGCATACCATTTGCAATAAGAATTTTACCAGAGTAATCTGTTAATATTTGTCGATTTATTGGTATATTAGTATCTTTTTCAATCATGCATTGTAATTCTGTGATACTAGTTGTATCCATAATTTCATATGCATTACTTTTATATGTTGATGCAGAGAAAACATATACTATCTATAAAAAATAAAAAAGTGTATACTATAATAATAAAAAATGTTAATGAATAAAATAATATACACTTATACAAACCTTTTTACTTAAAACAGACTGCAGTAATTTAAACACCATCAGTTGCATTATTCCATTTTCATCTAACTGTTTTCCTCTTTTTTTTGGATCCCACTGTAATACAACTCTAAACCAGTCTACCAACTTGTCTTTGAGGCACCTAATGCAAAATGCGGCATGCTTAAGGTGTTAGATTATCATAAAATTTTATTATAAAGTAATTGTATTTTTATTACTTGGATAGATGTGTAGGATCCATAATTTCTTTACCAAAAATTACTTTTCCTTCTGACTCGAAAGCACAAATATCATCATATCCTTTACTTTTAATATGCTGCATCCTAGATCAATAAATGTTAGCTAAATGAAAATTAATTTTTTTAAAAGTTTTATAACTTATCACTGATACAAACAGTACCATGTCATGGTATGCTGCATTTTTGGCAAAAATGGTCTTGAACCAGTTACAACTTCATAAAATAGAATTCCCAGACTCCAATAATCAACAGAACAACTATATTTCTGTTTCCAAAGAAGTTCTGGGGCCACATAATTCAACGTACCAACTATAGATGCAGATGCACTTGCTTCTCCAAGCTCTTTTGCATACCCAAGATCTATTAATTTGTATGAAATCTAAAATACAAATTTTATTTACAATATTACTTATGATTATTACCTTTAAATACAGTATTTCTTTGATTCTTAAGACTTTCTTAATCTTTTTGACACAACACTGCTTAAAGTCAAATTTAAGCAGTTGAATAGAACTTAAGCAGTACTTAAAGAAATACTCTATGTGCAGAATAAAATATTATTTACTTACATTATCACGCTCTTCTTGCAAAACTATATTTTCTGGCTTTAGATCGCGATGAGTAATATTATTGGAATGTAAATATTCTACTGCTGCAGAAATATCCTTCATAATACAAATTGCTTGCTTTTCATTAACACCACAGCAATTTTCTGTTTCACTCAAAACCTAAGATATAAAAAAATAACATTAACGAAAAATAATATTAGTTTTATCAATTTAAAGATGATTCAATATTTATAATTTATTACCCTTCTAAGATCACCTTTCCTGCAAAATTCCATGCACATTATAGGCAGATCTACTTTTTCATCAGGATGTTTGAATGGTAATTTCACTGCTTTTATTATATTCTGATGATTCAAAGATTTCATTATCTGAACTTCATTAATCCATCTCTTTTGTTGAACTTCTGTTAACTGCGTAATATCCCATTTACATTTTTTGATTGCTAGAAATGATAAAATATTCTATAATCTGTTAAAATATTTTATAATATTTTTTCCTTATGAAAGATAATAAACATACCTAATTTTTTACCACTTGTGTGTATCCACAATTCAACAGTACCAAATCCGCCTGAACCAAGAACTTTATTAAAACTCCATCCATCAAGAGTAACAAGTGTAGAATCCATTTTAAATGTTAAAAATGTTTCATATATAAATAAGAAACAATCTTAAAACGCTTCAATCACATTACTTCAAACTTGTTAATAATTCATTAGCGTTACTTATCAACATATCTTGTTTTTGTAAAACAAATTTGTTTTATATATTTCCTGTATCACAACTTCAATGACATTTGTTAATAAATATGATAAATACCATTGATGAAGTATACTGTATAGGATAGCCTATCATCCAAAATATTTGTTGGATAACTCATATTCGTGTCACACCCGACGTTATCGACTCACTCTAAACTAAAAAATAAGATGATAGTGCTACGAGTGGTAGGAATTCAAATTAAATAGATTCCGAGCAACATTTGAAATTTGAAACTAATCGTCAGAAATATATTAACATTGTTGCATGATTTTGTTAACTAAGTAAGTGTAAAATATTTTAATATTATAATACGTTCTTCCAGACAAGTATGAATACCAAAGCTTAGAAAATTCCCCAATTATATGGAAACTGTGTGTTTAAGAGTATAGGAAGGCTGTCGCAATTTTTGCTCTGCATTATAGGAGGATTTACTGTAATATATTGACATAATTTTGTTCGATATTTCGTAAACACAGATTAGTTTTATCGTTTTTTATTTATATTTTTGTATATTTCTTGCACTAAAAATTTTTCTCAGCAATTTAGTGTACAATACACATTTATACAATGTTGTCCATTTTAATACAACACATTTGTAAAGCGATCAAACGCCAGTATTATAATACTTCTGTTTCGAAATAATATACTAATAGATATAAAACAATATTCATATAATGAAAACTACAGTTTCAAGTGCCTTATGCTAATGAAACTTGGTAAGTAAAATAATATTAGAGAACACGTTACAAATGCAAGTGTATTTATTCGGTTACAATATACTTCTATACCTTTAACAACACTGCTTTTGTGGCACAGGTACATATAACTTAAAAAGATACAAATACATTATCACAAATTTACTGCAAACAAACTTGTTTTCCATCTATACACGATCCTCGTCATATAAATATATACAGTCATTGGCTGGATCTTATGTAATAATGTTTTCTCAATAAACTAGATGAATAATAATGTAAATGAAATAGTAGTAAATTAAAGTGAGATAATATTATATAATATATCTCAACATGTGGTTGTAATAAAAAATGGATCTTTGAATACATTTTTCTGTCATGTATAAAATTTATTTATATTGCATAATTTTATTGTAAACATAATAACAAACGTAAGCTGTTGCTATTTTAAATATATGTGTAAGCCATTAAAAGCTCAATACTGGTCTCTTCACAATAAAGAACAGCTTACGATTGCAAATTATTTTTCAACATATTTCGCTACTTTTCGTAATATCATATTGTAGTATATTATAGTATACTGCAACTCTACTTATATTATCAGTAATATTTATAAGCTTTATGCTTGAATACATAGCTTGATTAAATCATTTACATAAGTGTTACTGGTATATCTAACTCAGTTACCAGAGAAATTATTACCTGCATTATTATTAAGTAAAGTTATTGCATTATCAATATATAGGAATAACACAACATTTAATTCATAATCACAAAAGTGGCAAAATAATCGTAGTGATAAAATAAATCGACCATGTTTCAAACATTTTGTTTAAACAGTATATACATTATCGTAATAAAGCAATGAAGTACTAATGTTACTGGTATTAAATATAATTTTGATAACTATCTGAGAATTGAACAGAAGTTAATTCAATATTCAGATTATACATATATTTATTATGATAAGCAATTATGAAATACTTACATATTTCATATATGGTGAAGTGATTTCTCGTTCTACGTCTATGAACGCGTCTTATTCCAATTGTACGAAAATTATATTTCTAAAAGGAAGCAGTGTGAGTTCTCTAACACAACTATTTGTAATCATTTTGTTCGCTATACAGTTATTTAAAAAAAATCTTATATTAATTATACAATTTCTCAACAATAAATCATGACGATAAAGCAGTCTTACAAAAATCAGTGCACTAGGCACCAGTCACATTTCTACGAAATAAAATTTTGTCCTTTCAACAGGAACATCAAGAGTATATTCTTATAAAATCTAAATAAGCTAATTGAAAATAATACTTAATTATACATCCATTATTTAGATAACTTCCCGGTGATTTCAATATCCGAGAATTGAAGACTGGAACTGGTTGTAAGAAAACTCGATCCTATTTATGATGGACTTTTTCTCTTTTTACTACTCTGCTTGTAAGAGTTTTTATCCCCGAGTCCTAAAATAAATATAATTTTATTAATTTCGAAATCCAACAAATACTTATTTACACAGCATAACAAGTATCTTACGTTTCAACTGGATCTTTCGTGAGCGAGTTACAACACGTGCCGTTGTTTCAGGTAGAGGAAATGATGTATTTTTCTTCATTAGTTGAACTATTTGTTCCATCGCTGGTGTCATCCATTTTGATTTCAGATCGCTATTAGTAAAAAATAATGTATTCATTACATTTCTTCTGACTTTTATATTAAAAAAAAAAAAAAAGACAGTAAAATCATATTGTTATAATTACTCAGATGATCTTGCTAATTTATGTCGAAATGTGCCTGACTGTTTTTCTTTCATCCTTTGAATTACATTTAACATGGCATACGTAGGTATAGATGGAGGTGGTGGAGATGGTGGTGGCGTAAGTGGAGATGGAGGAGCTTGTACACTAATTTTTGCAAGTTTGTCAGGATGTAATGCTAATACTGCTTCCCAACAAAACTCTTTTGTTTCAACTGGGCATTTAGGTTGTGTATTTCGTGTTATACGAATCTGAAAATATTAATATTTGTTATTATAATACTCATATAATTATAAATTAAAATCGATTTATAATATTTACCTCGCCATTAACAGGTCTACAGGGCTTTCTTTCTCTTAAATAAGGTCGTTTGAATGAGATAAGATATGATATATTTTCACTAGATTCCTTTGCAGGATATAAACATGTAGGAACATCACTTTGTTTAGTAGAACCACATTGAAATAGACTACGTAGGTAGGAATAATTAGGTTTAGTTTCAAATCCTAGTTCAGTAATGTATTTCATGTAGTCTACAACAGCAGCTGACAAAACAAAATTAATTATTATTAACTACATTCAGTTACTAACAATAACTGTTACTTCTATAATTTATAATTTACTTTCTGCTATTAATATATTATAAAACTATTAATATAAGTGAAAATAATTTTAGAAACATTGTTTCAAAAAACATTGCATAACTCACCTGGTGGTTTTTTCTTGTAGGGGAAACACTTATGCATAAATAATGGTAAATTTGAAAGAAAAAATTCTTTTTGTGCATGTACTTCTTCTGGATTTAATGATGATGGTATAGTATCATTCTCTTTTTCCCATGGTAATTTACCACAGAGCCATTGTAATATATTATATCCTAATGTTTCTAGATCTCCTCTTCTTGAATGAGCTAAAATAATATGTATTTGTAAGGAAAATGAATATTATCATTCTAAGGTATTTGTATGAAATTTGTATATCTTACTTCCATGATGTGCATCCCTTGATGTAAATTCTAATGTACCCTCATGTGCTCTTCTTTCATCATGGACAAACGGCTTGTGTACACCTGATCCAGTACGAAAACGGTAAGCCAATCCATAATCAACTAAATATGCTTGAGATTTCCTTGGTTTACTACTTTCTTCATATGAAGATAGTAAAATGTTTGATCCCTTGACATCTGCATGGGCGTATCCCTGACTGTGAATATATTCAAGTGCGTCCAACTAGAAATATGAAAAAAAAAAAAAAAATTATATATTTATAAAACTCCTCATTTGTAGTATTTCAGATTCACTTTTTATTATTTCAATATTTAAATACCATTTGAACAGCTAATCTGTTAACAAATTTTAGTGGTAATTTTCTTCCATTTGATATAAACAGTTTCCCAATATCAATACCATATCTTGGAATTACTAGAAATCTATATTTTTGACCACGATATATATGAGATCCTGATCCTTCATACTGTGGAACACCTATTCGTTTCTTCCCATGTAATTCACACCAATTATCAACTACAAATTATAACAATTGGTATAAATAATATATAAATTGTGTTATGTACATTGAATAAAATAATATTACTTACTCATATGGCTACGAGCAGCTCTTATGTAAAAGTTCATTTCAACAAATAATGGACCATTGTTATGTGGTTCAATTTTTATGACATATTTTGCATCTTGTTGTACTGGGGCATCAATATTATTGGATGCTACAATATGAATTATTTTATGAAGAACATGTGCAACATTATCATTATCTTGATAATTTTTGAATATAAAAATGTATACCTAAATATATATCACCAAATCCACCATATCCTATAGAATGTCCTAATTTCCATTTATTTTGAGTAATGTCTGTTAATATTTCTCCTGCTGGCAATGGATCTGGCAGCTTACAGCCTGCCGCTGCTACTCTTTTAACAGCTATTTCTTCAACTCGTCTAGGTGCCATTTTCGCTATACAATCATTTATAGGACATATTATATTATGTTACATACAAACATATAGTCTATGTATCCATTATTTAAAAAAAATAAAATCCATTAGAGTATCCATAAAAGAATTTTGTCACATTACAAAACAAGTTTGATGTTTGTTAAATATTCTATTATATTTTAATCTCATCATAACAAATAATACTTTTGATGCAGTTATACAATTTCATGTTGATCTTTGTTTCATTGCATATAGAAATTACCTCAGAAACCAAAGCACACAAAATATTCTGATGCAATAATTCATTATATACAAGCTTTTCTTCTAAACTTATACAATGAAAGATTTTACATTTAAGTAAATGCTTTCATTCTTAAAGAAATTTCAGAAAATTGTTTCATTTAAATCTAAATATTTTTTATTTTTATTTTACATATATAAATGCATGTAGAAACATTAAACAAATTATTTAAATTATGCAGATTAGAAGATCAAGAACACAAATTTACACTCAACAAGAAAATACCGCATAGTATTGGCACATAGCAATCTGAAAATGATTTCATCATTCTTAATAATCAGAATCATCTCTAATAACAGAAAAGTATTATAGTCAAAATCACAACATTTACATGAAACGTATACCATAAACGATGCAATTACATATTTGGCATTTAAGTTCATAATCCTAATCAAAGGGTATTGCAATTTAATTCATGCACTACACTGTACTTAAACAGTTTCTCTCCGAATCTAATTTCAACAACAAAATATAAAAATACATAAGCCATAATACTGTACTTACATGATGTGGAACTTCAATAAATAATTTTTATTTTCCTACTTAAGGAATAATGAAAATTCATCTCGCAATTTTGTTTAATACATTGCAGATACTAACTTTCGCGCGTCAGTGACTGCTACTAATACACATAAAATAATGTATTGTTTGAATTCTGTTTAATAAGGTTATCTAATAAATATAAATTACATGGACATTAATGTAAAAACTGTTCAGATCATCGTTTATATTTTCCACAAATATTCACGTACAATTCACAACCACGTTTTATAATGCAGCTTCGTTTTCCGCACAACGAAACTATCACGATAGTATTTAATTTCGAGGTTTTCATATCCCGCTGACAACCAAAATAGTTAACTAGTGACAAAAAGCATGAAATATTGTATCATTCGGAGCCCGTACATCACGGATGATGGGCCAGAAATCATCGCGTGTAATCACTTTACTTGCATCGGTAAATCGGTGTCATCGGTAATTTATAATATTTTGTTCTTATATTTTGAAATTCTACACAGTCTCTCACAGAATTGGTTTCACTCGACTTAAGAATGCATCACACTGCCATTTCATGAACTAAGGAGTACAACGGAACGCCAATCGGCTGAAAGAGGGCGTTCTTAAATTTATGCTTCTTTAATCACGTATCTTACACGATCTTTTCATATTTATTGCAAATTTAAGTATTAATATTTTAATTTCGCTTAAAAATTCGTACTCCTTACAAAAATATATGTAAGGCATATGTAATAATTATATTTAAATATGTTCGCATCGCATAGTGACTTTTCACGACATACTTTTAATTACTTTCTTTGGGTTGAATTATTTAACAGCTAATTTTTCGTCATATGTCATATTTATTTTGATACTGTATACTCGTATTTTACACTGAATGGTAATGTTCAATAATATACATACTATGAATATTATGTTAAACAAATTTCTGTGTCCAGCGAAATCGTTATATTCTGTGCTGGTAAATATTATATATACGAATGAGCGTTAATTTGAAATGAGCGTTTAATTTGAAATATTGGTGATTTAGTTTCATTGCTTTTCCAATAATGTATTGTGATCGTAATGTAAGGAATTGAACAAAAAATATGTAACAGGTAACGTGGCAGAAATTGTCGAGTGTTTATTGCACAATAAAATAGTAAGGTACACTAATGAAACTTAGCTATTAACAATTTAATGGGTATTTAGTAAACCGGTTTTTTTAAATAATGAACTAATCGAAGTTGTTAACTTGAACAGCAAGTTTTCCATGGCTGGAAACTGTTGATAATAAAATTCTGTACACGTATGAAAATTGCAACTAGATCAAAATGTACTAATATCACCAATCATACATGATTAAAAGCAATGCTTTTCTTAGAAATATTAAAAAAAATTCGTTTTAAAAATTGTCTTTTATTTGTTTGAAATATATATTACAAAGTTATGTAGGGATTTTCGTGCTCTGTGCACGATGCAGTGCATTTACGATGCATTGACGAACACACGGGAAATGCACCATCAACCATAGCCATAGCCTTCTAGAAATGAACAGCGCGTGAAGCCGTAATGGACGAAAAGAAGTGATTACCCAGTTGAAAGTTTGTGAAAGTGGAAGTTTCAGTTTGTGTGTCTAGTGAAACGTTCTTTCAGCACTACAATTAACAATAAAATGTCGTGAATATTTGGAAAACGATGGTCGATACGTTGTTTCTATTTTCAAGTATATTATGTAAGTATAAGATTGGTTCTTTATTGAAACCATTTAATGGTTAGAATACCAAAGCATCCATTAATGTGTCGTCTTTCAATCTATAACTCTTACTACGAAAATTATCCTCCTATGTAGTCAAATTTCGTAGATTGAACAACTCTCATACGAGCATGCAAAGCGTATTTATCTATTTTTTCTTCATTGTTGATAGTCGGAATGTCGAATTGATACGTATGTTTGATTATATGCTAAACAAGGTATATTTAACGAAATTATTATTTAAAAAGGATTAATGTTTCATTCAAAATTTCAAACAAATAAAGTTAAGAATTTTAAACTACTTCTTTATCTTACGTATTTCATCAATTTCACTTCACCTGTGATTTAAGTTTGAGTATTAGTCTGGTTGTATTGTTTCTATATTTCATAAAATTTAATATAATATAAGCATTGTTCCTAGTCTGACAAAATAATTTGAATGTGTGTAAACATTTGAAAATAAATCAAATGTAGAAAGTACTTGTTTAGATTGTACCTTGGTTTCAAAAGGTATGAATTACGAGAAACATATAAAGAAATGTGCTGGATAAAAATTTATTAATATTTGTTTTACTTTCTATTTTTTAGTGGGAACACTGCCATAGTATTAATTACAATAAGAAATGTCTTATCCTGGCCAACCTCCAATGGGAATACCAGGCATGCCACCTATGCCATACATGGTTGGTGCACCACCACCAATTATAGGTGGTGTAATGCCTATGGCGCATGTAAGTAAACAAAAAATATAAGATTTCTGTATCTTCAGCATGTTTGTTTTTATATGCTACTGAACAACTTGTAAATTTCTTATCAAATTACCTTTTGCACTCTTTAAACATTGCTACATCTCGTACAGAAAACAATAAAACAATTTTGTTGATTATTTAAATCCGATGACTATTAGAACTTTCATGTATACTTTCATTTGTGTAGTCTATAAATTATAATTTTTTGTTACATATATTCCAAACATAATAATTTAGTATTATTCTTGTTATTTTACTTCTTATAGTCTAAATTCCTTATATACTCTTAAAGATAGTTTATGTAACTTATTTCATTTTTTAAATAAAAAGATCAAAATCAATATATCAACTGCAAGAAATTTTCGCTAATGAGTAATGATTATTGAGTTATATTTAAAAATAAAGGAAAATAGCATGTATTTTTTGGAACACAGTTTTATATAAGCTAATTAATGTGTTAAGTAGAAAATAATGTAATAAATAGCTTATATCAATAAATGCTATATCACAATCATTGATTTCTTTGTATGCTAATGCAATTGTACTCTGTAATGTATTAACATCCTATATTTAGAGTATCATTGTAAAGTGGAATGTACTCTACTTGATATATTCACATTGTAGAACTACTATATTATGGGAAAATGGCAATTTATTAAAGGTTATGTTTCTAACACAAATATTTATTTTAAGTTCCATATCTTCTCTATTTGCATGATATTGTTCTGTATTAAAAGTAATCAAATAAAAGGAAATAAATTAACATGCTATTAGGGGGAGGGGAGATTTTGGACTGCATGAGTAGAGATGTAAATTATTAAGAAACCTACCATTTATAAAACATAGATGATTCCAACACCCGTATCTGCGATGCAGACCTCAGCTCCAGCTGTTCGGTATGCTCGTAACCAGAATCGTCATGATAATAATCGTCGCCGTGAAAGAGAAACTGGTCCACCAGTTACTGTCTTTATTGGTAACATTATGGACAGAGCACCTGATGTGATGATACGACATATTTTGGGTGCATGTGGCCATGTCCTCTCGTGGAAGAGAGTCCAAGCATTTGGATTTTGTGAATATGCAGGTCCTGATGCAGGTCTTAGAGCAGTCAGATTACTTCATGACATGGAAATAGGTACAAAGAAACTTGTTGTGAAAGTTGATGCAAAAGCCAAAGTTGTTTTGGATCAGTTTAAAGGTAATATTAAGAATTGTGAAAAAAGTATAAAAGTTTAAAAATTGTGTGTTCTTACTATCCCAATTTGTTATAGCGGAAAGAAGGAAAAAGTTGAGAGGTGGTCAGTCACCTTTACAAGATGAAACATCAACTGAAGGGGCTGAAGGAGAAGAAGGTGAAGATTACATGGATGAGGGCATGAGAGTAGTGGATGCAGATGCACTAACCCGCATAAATCAAATCATAGCTGAACATGCTGCTGATCTGGAAATGGCCCAAGCTGCTCCTGGTAAAATATCAGTTCATTCATAATTCTTAGTTTCATTCTTATACAAATAAACTGAAGAGGTAGTACATTTTTACATGATACATTACAGAGGAACATCAAACAAAAATGGTTGCAAAGTCTTTGAATTTGGATGATGCAGAGATAGAAGAAAGTAAAAGAGACTTGATTACACGAGAAATTGGAAAATTCAGGGAGGTTATGAAGGTAATTATTTTTACATATTATTTTAACATTTTTCTTCTTATGTCACTCCTATTTTTTTGCCCTTCTTTTTGGTCATATTGTCGGATGTGATATACCAAAATCTTGAAAGGTATTATGACTTGTGGCCTGATAGGATTGGGTAAAAATTACAACAATTTAGATTTGCAAATGTTAATAAATATTTCAAAATTATTATTACCAATTATATGAATATTTTACAAAGCATTATAAACATTATTCTGCAATTAATCATAAAAAAGATATGATTTTTTCATTAAATATTTTTTGTATGTTAATATTTGTTACATATTTTTTGTACATATAGAATATATTTCACAATTTATTTTTTATTTTTTTCTCGTTATGAAAGTGAGATTTATTTAAAATGGAGTGCTAGCTTTAACATAAAAAATTTTACTTCTTTTGTTTCTATATGTTCATTAAACTGTATTAGTAATGGATAAATAATATCTTTTGTTCTATGGATATGTGTTTAAGAATATGTTTATAATACTTTGTAGTACTCTTTGTTTAGTTTGTATATGAAACATTGTGTCAAGTTTTGCATTCAATTACTTTCTTCAAGAAAAAAAAAGAAAACGATTTTTCTGCAAAGTAGAAAGGAGTGTTTATATGTTAGAAAACAATTTTAAGAAAGATTTATTTAATATGCTTTTAAATAGTTGTAAAACATTTATATTAAATTCAAAAAAGTTCATGATACTTTTAATCTATATTCAAAATTAATCATGTTTGTGACTCTTCGATTCATCAGTGAACGTTTCTAATTTCTTTGAGTCATATTTAACAAAATTTGCACACGACACGAATATTTAAATGTTTCTGCAATTGTAACGATATAATGTAATGTGTTATAAACATTTTGTGGGATCATGAATATTTTATGTATTCGATTATAACTATAATTTGTATTAGAAAATTGTTGATTAAATTCGCAGCATATATGTAGAAAATTCAATAATGCATTTGGGCAGGCAAAAGAGGATTACAAGTGCATAGTTATAAAATATAGTTTTTAAGTATTTTGTGATAAAGTGCGTGTGTGCTATGTTAGCTCTAAATAATTGGAGCCGTGACTCGTTGCTATAATTATAATAACAGGCAGCGTGCGTCGCACACAGCAAACGCACACGCCTAGGAATGCTGTGTGTGGGGACCACTCTTTCACTCACTCATTGGCTCTGAAGGGAGTCAATCACAGCACATCCCTCGTATTTTCGCAGGCAGCTGCAGCCTCGTCGGTAAGTGAGAGTATATCCAACCAACAAAACATGAAAAAACAAGAAATGTGCAATCTTAAGACGGGAGAATCTCGTAACTCTGCAACATGCTGTCATCGTGTAGCCAATAAATTTGTTTCTATTGGAACTCCATTTTCTTAATTCGTCGCAAAGAATTCTGCGTTATTAATAGCATTGTTGCTATTGCATTTTCGATACAATCTATTCTATACAATCAAATTTCTTTATCCACTTCTATACTTGCTGTACTAAACTGTTAGCACAAGTAGTTTAGAAAACAAAAATATATCATACTTTGAATATAAGATTTAAATCAAATGAAAACTGAGATATGAACTTCTAATAATTTTCCATAACAACTAAGTGTTTAAAATATTACTATAGGATATAAAAGAATGAGAGTAATTTTTAATTATATTCGTTTATTGATAATATTAATAATTCTTATGATCTATAATTTTGTAATCATTCATTGCTATGAAATCAGTTTAAACAGTAATTCTGTTTTCTTTTTTATTATTTCATTCATATGGTTTATGTGAAAGTCTAGCAGTTTAGTACTTGTATATAGAAGGTCAGTAAATTGCCATTCCAATTGGTTTTACGCACTGCCTAGGATTGGTAAAAGATATTGTCTTGAAAAAGAAATTTGACGCTGACATATTTTATATAATATATTTTTAGATAGATTATTAATAGGATCGAGACTTTCTGAATCCTACACACAATGAAATGATTTTGTCATCACAATGGCGACTGTTCAGTTGTTGTCTTTATTTTGTGTAAACAGCTTCTGTCAGCGTCTCGATCAGACATGTAGTACCTAGGTGCGCGCTCCTCCATTCTCCGGTACCACCACACTGACTGACCAAGTCAACTTCACACCGTGAGTAAACTCCACAACCATGAGCCAACACAACCATTCGGTTCTTGTAGTTTTGTTAGTGAACTGCCCATCTGAATACCTTATGACCACTGATATTTCATGTTTCAACAGTCTGTTTTCTCCTCATCATGTGCATCTATTTTTATGCACTCAGTTACTCTATCCTTATTAGTTTAAAAAGTATATGGGTTACTGTATGGACATCCAATTGTAAAAATTGAAGGAAAAGCAATCTTACAGTATGTTTTTTCTTTATTGAGTTATATCTTCTTCTATCATTTTATAAAGTATTTGATTTTTTATAATACTTACATGAAGATATTTATCAAAGTAAGTCTTTTGATATAGGACTCTCCAAGCAGTAACCCATTAATGTTACTATAATATCGAATAAGGATGAACCATATTAATTTATTTCTAAGACGTTACGTTGTTAATACGGGACGATAAGGGTGGGCAAACTATTGTGCATTTGATATCCAACAGTTTGCTGCATCAGCTGCATAACCAGAAGAAAACAAAGTTGACAGACGCGTGACAGTTTCTTGGCAAATGTGAAAGATGTTTTGGTGGAATCCCTTCTTCGTGATGACTCCGCTTCTGATTGGTATAATACTTTCTAATAATTTTTGAGTATTGACAAGAAATCTAAATATATTCACCCCTTTCGACTCTTAGATGTATATAGTTTTAGACACTATTGATTTGCAGGCACATTTGCAATGTTGTAAGTACATTGGGTGGCCTCTACGATGCGTCTGTTAGTATTAAGGTATTTTTAGTTTAAGTAGAGCTTAAGAAATTTCTTATGCTTGTTTCCAAAATTTATAACTGCACTTAGGTAATTGATATGTAAACAAGATTTCTCGTAAGATGCTGCTGACCGAGCATGCTCCAGTGGAGTGAGTATACCTCATTGAGATGAACAGCATTACAATATTTGACATGTGATTAATTTTTGTGCAACTAGTAATCGTTAAATATTGTAATATTGTAACATTAGATAAACTAAAATTGTTTATACAAAATTGAAAGTGATAATAAGTTTTATGTAATAAGCTATTCTGTTCTTTTATAAGCAGTCAAAACTTGTTTGCAAATTATCTGTTCTGAACAATAAAATTCCATCATTTTATTCATACTAGGAGGGTATTGAACAAAAAGCAGTACTCAATATATTTTTCATATGTTTCAGTATCAATTAATACAATTTTGTCGGTGTTATTTTTCAAGTAAATGTACGTTACCTGTGCGGACATTCGATGCGAAACTTACAATTTATCAATAACTGTGTATATATATACATATGTATGTGTATTATATATATACACACACACGGAGAGGCATTTATTTTGACTTCAAAAGAAAGGACAATACTGCACTGTTATAGTGTAATGATGTTACCACTACTTTTTATATACATTAACTAACTTTACACTTACAGTAACCTTTTCTCTACCCTTTAATTTTTATAACTCAGGAGAATACGATTGCTAGTTTTTGCGTTTTATTATCACAGCCTTGATAAACTTACTTCGACTATTTAATCTCACCAGTTTTTGTATTTTTGTGTTTTATAGAAGCAGGAGGAGGAGAAGGCCCAGGTGAAACGCAAGAAAGAAGCAGTTGAAAAAGAAGAAAGAGAAAAACGTGAGAAAGAGCGACGAGATAGACGAGATGACAGTACTACTAAAGATGACCAAGACGGTGAGCCCGGTAGTCCTACGTCTCACAAGGGCCGTAGTAGTAGTACTGGAAGTAGTAGAAGGGACAAAAGGCGGTCCAAATCCAGGTACTAAGAATAAACATTTCGTAGTATTATTAATAATACACAGAATTTACTACATACTAACAATTTTCTTTCTTCATTCAAGATCTAAAGAACGAGACAGGGATCGTCAGAGGAGCGACAGAGATCGCGATAGAGACAGAGACAGAGACCGAGAGAGAGAACGGGAGAGAGATCGAGATCGTGAAAGGGAACGTGAACGGGAACGCGAAAGGGACAGGGAAAGAGAAAGGGAACGAGAAAGAGAAAGAGAAAGGGACAGAGAACGCGAACGAGAACGTGAAAGGGAAGAAGCACGGAAAACCGAAAGGGAAATTATGCGTGAACGGGAAGAAGAGGAAGAAGCGAAAGAAAGAAAGAAAAATGAACGAAGGGCACGAGAGAAAGAAGCAGCTTATCAAGAGCGTCTGAGAGCGTGGGAGACGCGGGAACGACGCAAGCAAAAGGAATACGAAAAAGAAGCGGAAAAACGTAGGGCGAAACGGGAAGCGAGAGAAAGGGAAGCGAAACGTTTGAAAGAGTTCCTTGAAGACTACGACGACGATCGAGATGACGCTAAATATTACAAAGGCAAAGAACTGTCGCGTCGTCTGGAGGAAAGAGCGCTTGAAGCGGAAGCAGATTCACGGGATCGTTGCGCTGAGCGTCAGGAACTACAACGACTTCGTGATAAACTTTACGCAGATGCCTCTCATCCAGATCCAGCGGCGGAGTTTGAAAGGGTAAAGTATTTTAAAATTAATTTTTGTTGTAAGGATTGTCACATCTGGGTTTATTGTTAGCTTAGCGTATTGTCAGAGTCGAAGAATTTTTTAAGTGATCATAAATTTAGGCAAAAGTGCAGGGTTGTCGGATAATTGCACTTCTGATGTCGAGGGAACACGTTTTAGAAAGCGCAATTTCGGTGATAATGTCCAGAAATCTGTTAGTTCATTTTCTTCTTCTTCGTAAAGATTTTCACACTACATACATTATTATGTCTTATTATGTCTAATTGTGCAAAATTAATTTGACGTACAACCGAGTGCATTTCGTAGAAATCAAATTTTCAAACATTTAAAGTACAGTCTCTTTTACCATATGGTAAGAAAATATTAATGTTTATGATGTGATTCTAGTTAAAAGCAGAACGGGAAGAACAATACAAGCCTAAACCAGTTATAACAATAATTGACGAAGAGGACGAAAAAGCAGTAAAAAAGGAGAAGGAAGTAATGCCTCCTATAGAAACTGAACCAATAGAGAGTGATAGTGATGAGTGTGTGCAATTCGAAGATGCTTCGCAACCAGAAGCACCGTCCAGAACCCCTCCACGGCATCATCATCACCATAGAAGGCATCATCGTCATCATCAGAATCATCATCACGAAGGCGGCGAAGAGACCGAAGAGGTTGTAGAAACGGACAGGGAAAGTGTGAAGGGTGCAAGATCGTCACCGGTTCATCAACCAGTAACACCAACAGCTCAATCGATTCCGCCCGCGTTAGATGAAGACTCGCGTATGTCTCTTGTTAGTGAACCAGAGAAAACGAGCAGTAGTGAGTAAACGGTGAAGCAAGTTATTTTTTTATCAAGACTACGACACACGTTTTGTTCGATGTTTCTGTCACTTTAGGTAACTTCGTACCCTTTGCTATGGGGAGTGGAGGTAATCGCGGTGGTGATCATGGTGTTGGTAACAAAACCCCTGCTAGTCCAAGTACAGTTGTTAACGTTAACTCGCAGCAAGCGAATCAAACTAGGAAGAAAGGTCGAATCGATGTTAAAGATGTATTTAATAACGACGACGACGACGATGGTGCTAATAACACGAAGAAGCGTAAACTAGTTCCTTTAGGTATATTTTATTATACAATAATTGAAAGAATATCGAGTTTTGAAAGGTGATTTCTGGATATTAAATTTTCAGATTATGGCGAAGAGAAAAAGAAGAAGTCTACCGAGGAAGCTCCTAAGTCTGGCAAAGAAGAAAGTACAAAAAGTCAAGAAGAGAAACGAAAACACATAAAATCTCTTATCGATAAGATACCGACGGATAAAAATGCTTTATTTGGGTACCAACTAGATTGGGCTGTAATAGACAATGTAAGTTGTTTTTAATGTATCCTTATATTATATATCTTTTGTTTAACTGTTCGATCAATATTTTCTTATTATTCATGCAGACGTTAATGGAGAAAAGGATAAGGCCGTGGATTAATAAGAAAATTATTGAATATATTGGAGAACCTGAGCCTACATTAGTAGATTTTATATGTAGCAAAGTAATGGCGGGTAGCTCTCCTCAGGGAATACTCGACGATGTACAAATGGTAAATAATTGTCTTTTAATTAATTCTAAATTAGAAGTTAAATATTAAGTTAATTAATAAATTAATTCATCTTCTTTTTTTCAATAATGGTAATCTGTATATTTCAGGTATTGGATGAAGAAGCAGAAGTCTTTGTAGTCAAGATGTGGAGGTTACTAATTTACGAAGTGGAGGCTAAGAAAATGGGCTTAGTTAAATAAATGGAATATCAATAAAAGTACTAATAAATATAAAAATTTATACTACACATCAAATTTCTTTGGTTAAGATGTAATATTTAGGTTATATACTATTATATAATTACCTATGTATAATTTGTAGGATTGATAACTAGAAAGAAGAACGATGTTACTCAATTGATAGGCAACCTAAATGTGTAGCAATTAAAATGTTAAATACAAATTGTAATTACGATTTATAATATCTGAGTTCTATTTTTTTTTAAATTTGTCCATAATTCTAAAAGAGGTATTCTTAGTTTTTATCGTTACTGTTTAAGTGCTACCCGAAATTTCAGCAGGAATATAAGTTCTATATTTGTACATCGATTCTTTATTAAGAAGTTATCTTTTTAAATAAGATTTTATAACATTATGAACGTATTGTTATCATTCTACTCACTACGCAGTTTGTAAATACATACACTTTATCATAAATCATGGATTATTGCATTTCATTAGAACTAGTTATTCTGTATAATTTTTCAACACAAAACTGATACTTTTGTTGCGTTTTGTACCAAATGAATTGGTATAATAATAAATTAGCCAAGATGGCTTAAATCGTTATCTCTGTACAGTGCAGTATGAGTTTGATACGAATTTCTTCCAAAATACTCGTTTTTACTATTCATTAAAAATTAACTACACCTGTGGACCCATAAATTGAAATACTTTAATATTTTTATATGCATTAATATTTCGTATCCTTCGATATAATAACGTTTCACTAATTAATAACTCGTAGTATGTTCCTCTATCAGTTTTCTCTATTTAAAATAAATATTCTGTTCAAGAGAGTGGAATCCAATTATTCTTAACACCTCGCGTCTACGTTTAATACCTAAGAAATATGATTTCATCCCAAACAATTAATCGCAAAAAGTTATATGAAAAAGTTTAATATATTTCCACCTTCATGGCTTCCTAAAAAGAGTTGATGATAGGTATTGCTCGGCCACCGTAATCAAAGGGTTGAATTGCGCGCAAGGTTCATAGGGAGAGGAGACGGCGGCGTCTGTGAGTCTCGGGCAAAGAGCACGCATAATCACGAAATCTATTTGCAGGTACACGGCTTGCATACGTGTAATATCTGTGGTGGAAAGTCGCGAGACGGGCGTCCTGCCCGCGTAGTACCACTTCTCATATTATTTGTCGTTAAGTGCATGAAAGCTTTTTTCGAGGGCTTAATACAAGCTCTCGGTTAATAGCGGAGCATTATTGTGTTCACGGGGACACGAGTACGCCGCGCGGCTTAGAGTCTCCTCTCTTCTTCGGTACTACACGAAAAACGCGCCAGCCCAACCTTTTATGGATTCTTTGTCGCGACGCGATTATGTACCAGCCAGCCTTCTCGTCGCCACCTCTTTTTCCTGCCTTTTCTTATGTATTTATACACATGAGTATCTCGCTATACACGCGCGATGTTTCCTTTTTCCCTTTTTCCAACGAGTTTCAGTCTTACTGGTCCGCTATATCCTCAGCCCCCTCTTTTCAAGGCATAGAGACGATCTTTTTGAGCGTAAAACGTACTGGAAATTATTGGGAAATGTAAGGCACATTTTTAGTAGTAGAAGAAGCGACTGGGATTTATCTGTAAGAAGAAATGATCAAGTTCGATGTAATGTTCATAAACAATGAGTTTCGAGAAACAAATTTCATTTTGTGGAAAGTGGAACTGAAATCTGATTAATTTTATTAATTTTTGTTTCCAGCTTATGGATACCTCGATGGTAGCGATATATTTATTTATATACGCGTGATGTAATTGTGGTACGTTTCAAAACACAATATATCTTCATTGATATTATAATCTATGTAGAAATAGAGGAGTCGTAATTTCATCACGTTTAAATTTCAAGGGATGAAATTACTATACGATTTATTATTGGAAGTCAATGAATTATTAAATTTTCACGTTAAATTGCTTGTTCATGGTTTAGATTCAATTTATTACAGATGATACATGAAATTTATTACTGAGGAATTTATTTACATTGTATAAATTACCATCAGATCAAAGACATATATGTATTTATTGAATCGTTTCACTCTTGTCAAAAGAAAATTACGATTATCTACTAAATATATACTCTGTAATTGTAATATTTCTGATAAATCGTCACAGTAATTTTAAAGTAATTCAACTAACTATGTAGAGCGCGCATACCTAATTTTCGACTACCAGAAGGAATTATATTAATAATTTCTCGTTCTATATTTTCTAGAGTACCTTAATATTATGCTAAACAAGAGGAAGGTAGGGAAACTAGCGGAGCAAGCTCTTGGTTTACCACGGCCAATTCAATGACTATGGCATACCCTAGCGAACGCATTATCTACAACAATTGCATTACATGCCAGACAGCCATTGTGCTGGTGTCGTATCCACATTAGATTTTAAGAAGCTCCGATTTAATAAGCATATCAGTGACATACTAAACAGCTGTATCAAAAAGTTAGAAATAAATATTTTAAATGAAACGTCCACCTAGAAAAAATTTGCGACCATCGAGATGTCTCTCCCAAAACAAGATTAGTTTTATTTAAAACATTTTTTAAAACAAATATACTGTAGAATATACTTACGTGCGAAACTTCGAATGGGTCACCCTGTATAATAAATTTGTTTCAGGAAACCCAAAATTCAATCACATCGAATCCCACAGAACACCAATTACACCATGTAACACGTTCAAACAGGTGAAATGGATCTCAGCCGTCACAAACGAAACGAACAGAGCTTTCCAGGCCCGTAAGACAGGAAATTATTTCCTTTGAAATTAATCGTCGGCACGTTAACACGTAGCCCTGAACGATAAGACGCGAGCAAAGACGATGGGCTGGTCGAGGGCGCGCGGGGCGCACGAAACACGCAGGGGTGGAAGGGCGCGCTTAGCATTTTACAGACGAAACGTGCTCGCCAGACCGACGATCGACGAGCAAAAAGCGACGAAGCTGCGGGCGCAGGGCTGAGCAGAGCCTGAGAGGGGGTGTGGGAAGGACTCAAGGAATCGTCGCACGTATCTGCCAGGAGAAGATGAAACGGTAACGAGTGTAGTTCACGGTAACTAAATATTCGCAAGGATCGCATCCTGGGGCGGGGGGTGGGGCATGCGACGACAGAAAAAGGAGCCCGACTCGATGCTTTCAGCCACGGTTTCTCGCGCGACAACCGCTCCTCCTCACCCCTCCCCATCTGGCCTAGGTGTATGCAATCGTCGTCGCCCGTGGAGACAATTTATTCCTCACGGTTTCGCGCGCAATTTGCCACGGGCACGTGTAACGAGGATAACGAGAACCATCGAATGAAAAGCCAACGTCGCGGCTGCAAATTGCATTTCACGGGACATTTGCTATAACGCCGCGCGGAATATTCCTAGCCATGGGGCCCGCGTGATCTTCGAAACACGAGCGTCGGGGAAGCGGCCGACAGCCGATACGCTATTTAATTTCTCGCGGCCCTGTTGCTTCGACACGTTCGCCGTATCGACTTCGACGGGTTCTCGAGATCAATTTGTACGGAGACTCTTGCGGAATTGCAGAGCAACGCGGTTATTTTTATCTGGGGGTGCTTGAGAGAGGGGAGGGAATTATTGAATTTGTGTAGGAGTCTTGCGAAGTTTGTCCATTTTGTACTTCAGAGCTAGGCTAATCCAAGTTCATTTCTTTTCAAAATTATCTATTTTTATAGGATCTTATTGTTATCTCCATTTTATAATAACAATATGAGTTTAGTTAAGTTACGGTATAAGTGAAAGGAATTTAATAGTCTAAAGGTGGATTTAAAAATAGAAGAGACATATGTATAACATTTATTTTCTGTCTTCTAACAAGTTATATAACTTATAAGTCCGAGCTTAAACTATTCAAATATTTATAATGTTAAGAAATGCGTAACTATATTTGTTTTTCGATTCTCTTGAAAAATAAGCAAAAGGACTTGGGTTACGTAGGCTCTCAGACACAGCATTTGAAATAACAAGTGAAGAGGTTGAAAAAAGATATAATATGATAGCAATGCCTTTTAATAGTAGTAGGTATATAGGAGACTAGAGGTCACTTTTCATTTTTTAAATGGATTGTCCAATTTTTTATGTTCAAACAGTGAATCTTGAGTATACAAGTTATTCTAAAATTTACCGATCCTGAGATACTTAACTTTGTTCATTTTATTTTTAAAGTGAAACATGGTCGAAGGTAGGATATTTCTCAATAACCGGATGTTCCAAAAACGCGCGCCGGAAGTTAAGGATTTTCATCTTTAAATTTAGAACTCTTTCAAAATGAGAGAAAAGTCAAGAATATCGAAATGTCGTTTGAGGCAATTTCCAAATTAAGCGTCAAAGAGAGTCACCCATAAGTCTATTCTGAAGTGAGATCCAAGATTCGACATTTCGTTGCATCTATTTTTTATGTATGTATATTGTTTTGTCAGTTAGGATCGATACTCGCTGTTTTTCCTGCCATTTTACGGTGCATTACAGCCGTGCGAAGAATAAATTAAATAATGCGGTACCGCACTTAGTCTTTCATCAAATATAAGAAAAAAAGGACGAAAGTTGACGTTGAAAACTCGCGCGATCCATTTCAGCTTAAAAGAGCACCGTGTCGCGTTAAACCGGAAAAGAAAGTGGCTGCGACGAGGTGACTACTCAAATATTTGAAGTTCCTCTTCCCTGTGGAAGAGGTTTATGATGAAATTACCGCCTCTGAAGTTTAAATATAAAACTGCTCGTAAAGGGGCAGAGGTAAAGGAAGCAAAATGAAGTGTTTCGCGGGTTCACCTGAATGTTTCTCTATGATTTAGCAGTGCTTTTCAAAGGGTCTTGTAAATTAATTGAACTAAGTAGAGTAGGTTTAATTATGCATATATTCCATATATTATTGATAAGAAATGGTAGCCGTAGTATTACTGTGTTTTTTAGAAAAGCTGAATAGACACTTTTAGCGTTACTAAATGTTGTAAGTATAAAAGAAGAGAATTCTTGTATTTATAGTATAATAATAATTGGAATATGTACACTTGATAATTTTGTACTTTTCAAACTTCGTTGAAAGTTGTACTGGTTAGACATGCTGAATAAAATATTACTAATTAATATAGTAAGATAATTGATAATCTTAGCAATGCCGTGTGCAAGAAGATGGTTGCTGGAAAATGGAATAAATGAAATAGATTAAATATAAGTATAAAATGGTTTTTCATTGAAAGTTGGAAAATCTGACATCCTTAATTTTTATATAGTAAACTTTCATATTACTATCTTTCACAATTTTTAGCAAGAGTTTTGCAATGCAATAATTATGATTAAAGGCGTCCGTGTTGCATGTCATGTATGTGTTTAAAGTATCAATGGCTCTTTGTACCGACTGATTTTAGTTAACCAGCGTTTGTTAATTAAATTTAAGTTTGTTAATTAATTAAATTTGGTGAAAATGAATGAAATCGTTTAAATAGAAGTCCGTAATCGCTTTACAAATCATTTAATGGTAATACCTGTGCAGTATCAAATCTAGAAAATAAACCAGAAATTTTCTACAATCCTGTTCATTAAGACTGCATGCATAGCTACATTAATTACAATTAATGGCGCCCATTCATATCCCATAAGAAAATACCCAAAAACCGCACTCCAATTTAACTCTTTTGTGACTAGACATATATGTCCCACTTTTTTCTGCTATTGCACCTAGAATAACATTGGAAATTTAGTTAACAAAAAAAGCATTCCGCCACGAAAGGCTTAAATAAAACGAAGAAAAAGAAACTATAAACTCAACCGTTCCATAAAGCGACTCTCAATAAAAAAAAAGTAGAAACTTCATCGAGTACACTTATTAAAACCAATTAAACATGTCCCATATCCACTTCATCCCCAACTCCAGATCCAACAGAAGCATCCCACGGTTTGTGACAATTCCCTCTCCGAATCACCCTCCAATTCTCAACCCTTCTACCTTAACGATAACGACACACTATTTTCCAAACCTCATGCACTGCGTCCCACCAACAACATACATACACTACCACTCAAAAGTATTTGATCACACGTTTAATGGAACAGGTACTCAACATTAACAATAACACACATACGCCTAAATAAAATCGGCAAGGTTGAAAATATAAAATATAAAAATGTGTTAATTTGATATAGACAAGAAAAAATTAACTACCTTATGCTGTCCTGTACCTTTTGTTCCATCAACCCCACATGTAACAAGCGATCAAAATACTTTTGAGCAGTACTGTACATCATACACAAAGAATCCTCGATAGTCGAAACGCACACGCGTGTTTTACGCACGTCAAGTGGCAAGGGCGCACACGAGGGTGCGTATCGCGGGGGAGAAGGACGCAGGGCGTAACAACCACATAAGCACGAAGATGAAGAAGCAATTATTCTAATGGAGGCTTTGGGAGGATTGTAGCTGGGACAAGTGAGGTAATCCATGAATAATACCTGCACACCTCCACCGTTCTCACCCGCAACGAACTACCCCGTACCAGCAACCCCATCTTCTCGTCCCCCGTCGTCGTCTGCCTGTTGTCCTTCTCCCACTCTCGCGCTAATATTATGCTAAACTCCAGTAATCCTTAAATGCCAGCCCCCAACCACGGGCCACAGTTCGAGTATCTTGAATAACGCCGATTTTGGCCCGACTTTGCCTCTTTCTACCCGTTTTTCCTTCTTAGCTCGGCCAGCCCAACAACCCTCCTCTCAATGCTAATTGAGAAAGCGCACGCGATGGTATTCGTCGAGTCTAAGACGGATGAAAAGGGTGCCTGGAGATCGAGGGGTCGAGCTGCACTCTGGATTCAACAGGATTCCCATCGGTCGGGGATCATTGCTGATCTTCGAGGACCTCCTCGGCCCTTTCGATCTCCTCGGGGTAACTGGATTTTTTGGATCGGCGCCGAAACAGTTCCTTTATCTGGGCTCCTTTCGCCCGACGATCCGGGGAATTTCGAAAGAATGATCCCTTCTCCGATGGGAAGCCTGATCCAAGCTGCATTTCAGATGGATTCTTTTTTCGTTCCTGTTTGGATGGAATATGGCTGCGTGTCGAACTCTTCGCGAGGAGATTGTTTATTCATTTTTTTTATCAAGTATTTTGATGCAACGCCAGAGCTATATTTTCAATGTTTTCATAACCTGCTGTGTTTAATTTTGACTTGCCGCGGGGAATTTACTGTGATTGAGGAAATATTATTTTAACTACTGTTTTAATTGCGGTGATGGGGTCACCGTAATCTCGGCCCTGTGAGAACTATGTTGCGAATAAAAAATGTTCAGTTTTTGTTTGCTTGTGTGGAGAATGTGCCAATATTTTTAATTTCAAACAATAGAGGGTTGAGTAATTTTTAATTAACATATATAATTTATAATGCTGTAGTTAGATAGACAATTCTGTAAAGAGTTTTCATGTTTTTGGTAGTTTTCTGATCAGAAAATAATTGTATAGCTAATTAACAATTTTCTGGCTTTTCTTGGTATTTCGTTGTTAATTTTTTGAATGAGATTTCTAGCAATCAAGAATCACTTAAAAGGAATCAGTTAGTAATTTCGTTTCTCCTTGCAGACGTCAACAATTAAGCGAGACTATGGGCTACGGTATCAGTTATCCGCCCCCGCGACAGAGGATGCAGTTAATAATTAAGCAGTTGAAGCAATTTAAACGGCATTAACCCTGTAACACTCGACGTTGCGCATCCAGGAAAGTGGTATTACGAGAGCTAACGTTACCCAAACTCGTTTCCTCATCCGCACGACATAACACCGAGAGCGCGTTCTCCGCTTTCCTATTTCTACATCCGAAAATAATACGCACGCACCGTTATGGAAATTTCCTCAGTACTTTTAACAGGAAATATTCATATAGTCGACCACGTTGTTTCCAGCGAGATGAAACGACATTTCGCTGCGTTATTGCGACAATATTACGTCGTTCACGCTGCAATTACCAACAGTTAAGGTACACCTATTTTTCTGCTTCAATATGGTGGCTTCTTCGGAGAACATGTCTTGGCTTTGTTAAAAGACACGCCCTGAAAATTGTTAATCTTGAGATATTTGGAAAAGTTGGATCTAGATGTGAGCTAAGTTTGTCTGAAATAGTATCAGAATTATACAGACAATAAACAGTTTCTGAAATATACATCCTTGGTTTTAATATTTCAATGGTTTATTTCAATATTCTAATTTAATTACTGGTATTTTTTCCTGTAGGAAGAAACACACGTAAACAATGTTCTATTAGAAATTTTCAAAATCTAAACAAAGAAGAATAATTTATACTATCCTTAATAATTAACTATCTACATCATTCTACAGCTAATTATTCCCAACTAACAAACTCACATATCTTCTTTCCTTAACTCCAAGCAAACTTCCCTAAATTACCTCCAACACACCCACTCTAAAAAAAGATCCCAAGCCAACAGGTTACCCTGTTAACCAGAGAATTAACTTCTCTTAAACTCGTTTCACAACGAAATATTTCGTCATACTCGGTTAACAGGTTAGAACCAAACCTCGCCATTTCCGTAACAATCGCCCAAGCAATACGCAAAAATGTAACACCCGATGCCTCTCTCCCCATACAAAAACCGAACGCGAAGAGGAAAAGCAAAGCGCCAGAGAGATCGAGGGTAGGGCGTCCACGCTCTTCCCTCCCTTTCGCGCGTCGCTACGATAGTCTTTCGAGGTGTCGCGCGAAAAGGGGCCGCCATTAACCGACACAAAGTAGCGAACGGGATTTTTGCGAAGCTTTTGGGAGCACAGGCGCAAACACGGAAACAGAAGGTTTCGGATCGCGGGGGTGGCTCGGTCGAGGGGGCGGTTGGTAAGGTCGCGGCGGAGGTGTTCAAGGCGTACCATTCGCGACGTTTCGGTCCCCGAACACTTTCCTCTCCCCTTCACCCCCACCTCACCCCCTCTGCACGCAGTTCCCCCATTCACGTTTCCCTATTCTTTCGCGCGCTACTCCTCGCCCCTTTCTTTCCTCCCCGCGTCGGAGAAAACACAGGTGCACTACTTTATATTACCATTCTTTGGGAAACCGTGGGCACACCAGCACAATTTCTGTGTCTAGGATAAAATCGGAAGTAATCATGAGAAGTGGGGATCTCGAGAACGAGTCGGTTACTCGTTGCGCCGAGCTGCCTCCTGTTTGCGTGCGCGCGCGCGCGCGAGGAAGAGGGCAAGAGCTCGCGTACTACGGTGCGGTAGAATTGAAGGGAGAGATGGCGGAGATAGAGTAGAGGAGAGTTTGAAAGGGAACGAGAGAGAGAGAGAGAGAGAGAAGGGGGAGGAAGTACGAAGCTTCTGGTTAGAGGGAGAGAGTCTCGTGGGGGGGAACGACGAGGGAGGGGGAAAAAGTAAGTGAACCCCGGAGTGCAGCGTATCAGAGCTTGTGCAACACTGCATCAACCGGCTGACGATGCACTTAGGGATATTAGTAAAGCCCGTCGAATGGGAGTCGCCGTCGGCTGCGGTCTGTCCTCTTCTAACGCTGCCCAAAACGCTGCTTTTAACGCGTTAATCGCCGCCGTCGCTGAGGACAAGGTTAACAATCCGCGCCGCCGCTGGGCTCTCGCCTTTCTTTCGACGAGATCTTGTTACTCTCTGGCGTTCCTATTGCGCTGGGGCGCTGCGCGAGGCATCCGTGTCACGAGAACGGATGATTTTTGTGGGAATTAAAGGTCTCCTGTGAATGAGACCTTTGAAAACGGAGAGTTCTTTTTCTGGGGAAGTAACTAGCTTTGCTGTTGCTCCTTTGGCGGGTTTTGTGAATGGGCGATGGCTCGGTTAGCGGCAGAGAATATCTGCGGTTGTATGGCAGGAACGACTGAAGTCACGTTTGCAAGGAAACTGAGGGTATTTCTGAATCGGAATGTGGAAGATGCGAGCTGCATTCTCAGAAAAATAATGCAGAATGCATGAGGCAGGATTAAGATTTAAAATGAATGTAAAAACCGGAGAAATGGAAGTATGTCATTTAGGCTGTTGAGCTTTGTAACTGGGGACAAATGTTTCTGAATTTATGCACGTGAGAAGCTTTTGACTTTTCAAAAGTCAGTTTTTAGTAAGTAATTTACTTAGTGTGACTTTTTGATATGAAATGTTTTACCATAGATAGTAAAAATTGTTTTTAATGGTTTTTTGTTTAAACAAATTTAAATAATGTAAATGCAGCCTCTCGTGTTTGCTTATTTATCACAATATTGGGTATCAGAAGCATAGAATGTTTGCCAGATGCATTATGTAGCGAGCAGGCATACTGCAAGTAGTATAGGTTCGTGTATGGTCAGCCACTGTGTAATACAACTCACCATAGATCTCTAAATATTTATCGTTGTTGATGTTATCTTTGCACAACATTCTACACGATACTGCAGAGTTAATATAGGTGATCAATATATGCAATGAATTTCCTGAAAAAGGAATGATATATACATACGCAAATTTTGTTTTTCAAATAATTGCACAGCTTGCAAGCGCAGAATAAATAAATTGATATATCTTTCAATAGAAAATGATTTATTAGTTTGAATCTAAAAGCTCCAGGAATAATAACCTGTTGAAACGGTTTAAATATTCAACAGTATAATAATTTTTATTTACTTTATGTTTTTAAAGCAGACAACAGAATGCTAGAAACTTGTTTGTTTTTCGATTATTCTTAAGAATCTAAACGCGAATTATTTTCTAGAGCGATAATTACGTAACTCCTACAAGGGCGGAATTATATTCACGGTGCTACTAGGATTAAATATTTCATTTATGTCTGCAGGTCCAACTTAATCGGTTTATGTTCTCCTCGAGTTGAAAAAAACTGCTTAGACTGAAAATCCGTGGAAAGATTTACTGTCGCTTGCAACTCTCTCCTCTCGCGCTCGTTAGATTGGCCTGAGCCTCTACACATTAATTCTATAGATTAACTATCAAGAAGTGGAGATAAGTGAAATACACGTGATATGGTAGAATATGATAGAATGTGACAGTAAATTTGTACTATAATCGTCGCTTTTGGCGTACGCGACAAATTGCCAGTTTATTATACGAATTGGGGGTTGCATTGTGGCTTCACTGGAGCGACAATGCAACTGATTTAATTTCCCGCAGTCGTTGGGCATCTTGATAATTTCGAGCGTTCATTTTGCTGACACAAAATGTAATTTGATCGCGTGGGACCATCAATTTCGTCCTGGCTTACCACAGCGGGACACATTCATTCGTATTTATTCACGATCACGAATCAAACATTTTCTGTACTTCTGTCCCATTGACGGGAACTTTATAAATAAATCCTATTACATAATAACAAAAGTGACAAAACTCAATTGTCACTTTGAAGAAAGATTCTTCAATACAGATATATTTTATTTGCTTCCTATTTTCTGTCACAAATACTCTCATAATACTGTATTAAATTTCTTTCTGGCTTTTCTGTCTCATAAATTGCACGCACCTGAGCTAACTTGGAAAGCAGTATCAGGTCATGAAATGAAGGATTGTGCTACGAAGCAATTCTTGGCATAGTTTCTTTTATCATAGGTATCTCGCTTTTTATTCCGCCCTTCAAGGCTTGAACTTTTATCTAGGTAATTTCATTAGTCTAATCCACGCATAAAGTTCCAAGGTTTCTCGTCATAACCCAGAAGGAACTGTTCGTAGCGGAAGCGTGTCGAAGAGGCAATCAGGAGTGAAGGGTTAAAACACCGCGACTTCAACTTTCGTTCGATCCACGAATACTTCTGCGATCCTCATCCCTCGCGCACATTCGTTTCGCATGCTAAAATAGGTAATCGGAAGTCTGCGAAATGAAGGAGGCTGAGGGGCAGCCAACCACTACCTGTTGCTACCGTGGACAGTAGGTAACAGGAGCTGTTGGATAGATTTCATTTCGCCGCCCTGCTTCGGATTTTAATGAAATTTCTTTCAACCACGGCGAAAAAAGGGGGAAGAACGAAAAACCTGCTCGAGATTATTTTGCGGTAACTCGAAGTTTCGCTTCTGCTCGTGACGTCGTTTAGCCTCACCCTGCGAAGTGATTTCGTGGTTTTTAATATCTCCCATGTTACGTTAGGTTGAGTAATAGGTTCGCTCAGAGATGCGTTTGGTACTTGATTTCATTTTTAAACGAAGATTTTTATTCGTGACAGGATTTTAAAAGTACGCTCTTTGAATGGATAAATTATTAATCACTAATTTCAGTAGATTCAGAATACCATTAACGACTGTGTATTGATTATTCATATACGTCTCAAATAAAATTTCTATTTAGAAGTATTACATCACCGTGTGTGTGATATAATGATAAATAGTCTCAGTGCATTACAGAAGAAAGAAATATAGGTAATACTAAAACCATTGCATTTTTAGATACAGATTCTTATGATGCATTTAGACTGCTTGAATTTCGCTGAACTGTTTGAAGAACAAGCATTCGTTTGCTTGATTTAAACGCACCTCTAGAAATTCCATTCATAACAACGTAGAACAACGAGTATTTCGAGTTTCCTGATTCACACCACAAGTACCCGAAACCCTTTAGAATCGCTATTCTGAAGCACCGACGGAACATCGTCCACAAGGCGGGCGGAGGTCCCATTAAAAAGTTCGAACGAACTAATCAAGGGTGGTCGTTTCGGCGCAGCTGACGGATTCCTGTCCCTGATACGCGCGTTCTCGCTGATGCAGCGACAGTTCCTGGACGCGGTCGCAGCAGTTGCAAATTACACGTTCTGCGGCATGCGAAGTGCGCCGAGGCCGCTGGATTCCACGAAACTCGGATTGACAGAGGGATCTTCAGTCGTGGGGCAAGCCGCTGGATATCTTAGACAAACTCGCGGGCGAAGCACAAAGACCCCCATAATCTTAGCTAATTGCGGGCATCGCAAGAAAACCGTGACGCGAATGCCGCGGATACGAGGATCCAAGGAGGATGGGGACGAAGGGCGGCGGGGGCGTTTGAACTTGAAGCTTTCTGGAAAACTACCGGATTCAGCTGCGCGCGAAATGGCCTCGCGTTCCGCGGAAGGCACCCTGTCATCACTTCTTGTTGAAAGGCTCGAAAAGGGAACCAGATACGGGGAACTTTCCCACTTTATTCTTCGTTTTCGGCCGTTTCGAGATTCTCGAGTAAGCGCGTTAGTTCCTTTGTTACTTTAACCTTAATGAGAACTAACAGCCTTTCATAGAGCGACGCCCCGTGCGCCGAACTTCCATCGTTTTTCCCCCGGCGATCGTTCGGGCTTGCTGTTTCTCTTCGTCCAAGTTTAATTCATGTCGATGCGTGATGGGGATTAAGGGATGCATTAGACTGGATAAATTTACTGAATTGTTGATGGAGATTGAACGTGGAGGTGTTTGCGCGTTGAATAAAGAAGACAAATATGGTGGACTTCGAATTACTTCTTGAATCTGAATTTCTGATTCTGTAGAGGTGTTCTTGGTGCAATTGAAATGGAGTAAAGTGGAGCTACCATTTTGATTTTTTATGTCTAATATTCTATATTATTAACTTATTTTTCAATATTGGTTAAATGAAACAATTTTTATTTCTGTTGGTTAATTTGATTATTTTAAGTAAAAGTATATTATGTATCTACAATGACGTGTGACAATTCACAATCACTTGTATTTTCGCGAAAAATAGTGTTCAGAGCGTAGGAGATCAGAGACAAAATCAGAACCCAGGATAATTAATGAACCTCGAGCGAAGGTGGATCACAGAACGATAGGCTTCGTTCGTGGCGTGAGAAGCTGTCGAGAGGATTTCATGATCAGTCCTTCGTTCGGCAGCACGAGAGCAGAAAGTGCACGGTCTGTTACTCTAACATAAATACTGGCCATGGACCGAGCTAAACTTTCGGCCACAGTCCAGAGACTCGAGGAGTTCACTGTACGAAAAAACGTCTCCCTCTTCTTTTCGGAAAAAGGAGTTCCGAGTGGATCGCTACCATTTCCTGTCGAGGGCTAAGAAAGGAGGAGGCGAGATCCGGATATTTCCTCTTTCCTCCCTGGTCTCGAGCAATTGGACTTCTACGCGGCCCGAGAACCGCAACGAAGCACGCTATCTCTTTTACTTGTGCAGCATCCGGCTCATAGCTGCCTTGCACGCATACGTATAACATATTACACAGTGTGTGCAGTGCTCTAGATGAGTGCTTAGATTTGTTACAAGTTATATAAGTGTGTGTATTTAACGTAATATATAGATTCCTCTTGGGCAAGTAAAAGTAGAACGTGTGTGGTCAGGCACACAGTTGAAATATTTATGACTACAGCTCTTCAAGTGGAACGTTTACTTTTTAATGGGTCTTGTTCAGTTTGTAGAATGCATTAAATAGCATCTTTCTTTTTAAGTATGTGCTAGTAGTTTGACAATATTTCTACTGTCTTAATAATTAAATGTGCTTCGTGTGTTTTCTTCTTGATAAATTTGTACAGTTCGAAATATTTAAGTCTGTGAATTTTTAAATCCTCCGAATTTTCAAATATTCAAATATTCAAGTTTACAAATTTTCAAATTTTCATATTTTCAAATTTTCAAATTTTCAAATTTTCAAATCATCAAATTTTCAAATACTCAAATTCTTAAGTACTCAAATTTTCGAATATTGTTTAATCGTCGTCACCACTGATGCATAATACATTTCCCTTTTACTATTATTATCTCCTATGACTACAAAATATATATACCCTTATCTCCCTCTTTCAATTTTGGAAACAGGATCATCATAGATTTTGAAATAGCAACGAAGAAACGTACGAAGTAAAGTACTCGGATATTCTATTTCATACACCTAAACGTATATATTGATTATAACAGATCGAAGATGGACTAAAATGGATCCTTCGTAAGGCTATTTCGCATTCGAGTGTCAACACGACGAGCGCAGATCGAATTGCAATATAGATGGTCGAGTGGCAGCCAAACGGGGAATTGGTTCGTCTCTGGACCTTAGGTAACGAGACGCTCGATTGGACTTTGTGATACTTTTTCTATTCCTTCCGCTGGCGGAAGTCTAAAAACTTGCTTGGTTGGAGGAAGTATCGGTCAATAACGGATGCATACCAGGACAGATACTTCAAAACGCCAATAAGCGACTATTATTTGCGTTAATTCTTGACGCGAGTTCTGAAACTTTCGAGCTATTATGCTCTAGGGATATTTTATTGGAAGCCAAGGGAAGTCAAGAACTTTTCCCTCTTGACGTTATTTCTTCTTTCTTTGCAACAGCGAAGCGTAGGGAATTGATCGTTGCGCAAGAATACTATGCAAGGTAATATAAAAGAAATAATATAAAAAAGTATTACATGTACAAAATAGTCAAGTTTCCCTTATTCTTCTCTTAAATCTGATATACAGGAACAATCAACAAACTAACAAATGTAAACCATATTAAGCACAAACAGTGAATACATAAGCATAAATTCCAAGATTTAATTTTAGATTACCATCGTTAAACCATTAATTACTGCTAAAAAATACAATCACCTTAATTATTATACACCTAATTTTAAAATACAACAAAAACACAAAACAAATGTAAAGAATATACATCAGCTACTAAAAAGAAACTTGTATTTTTCTCAACATGTACCACCATTCGAATTTTTATGAGCGATACTGTATACACCAAATAGATATTATACACAGGTAAATCGAAAGAAATCCTCGTAAACACCAATCTTACCTTCATAAAAAGAGGACCACGTAAATCAAGGGACGACTCTATCAGAGAAGAAACCAGATCCCTTCGAATATCAATTTCCCATCGCGCTAAATACCTTTGCACAGGATTTTTCGAATCCCAGTGTAAGCCTGACCGAGATTATGCACGCGCCCTCGCGGCTGGAGGCAGTAAGCGTTCCGAAGCGATCGATTAATATTCTTCGGTGAAATCTAGCTGGTGGTAGCTCGCGTCTGCCTTGCCTCCTTCTTGGAATTCCACGAGCGCATGCCGTGAGATTAATATTGACGGCTTCGAGGGCTCACCGATATGCACCGTGGGGCAAATTTAATTTTTGTATCCCCAGGATATCGGCCGACGTTGGTGAAGGGGGTTGAAGGGGATAAAGATGGGGTGGAAGGGGGCTGCTCAGATAGCGGACGTTCTCCAACGGGCTGTGGACCTTCTTAGCTGCATTGGTTACGGGCCGACGCGTGTCTGCGGCCAAGAATATAATTAAAACTTTACCGCTGTATCCACACAACACAATCGGGGTATAAATCAACAGGCTCGGTGGAATCGATTAATCGTTCCGAGGTCGGCGATGCTCGACGCGGATACGTTGAAAGTTCGATTAATACCCTATGTGTATTACTGTTTGCGGGATTATTTGCAGGGTGGTCAATATTGCGCGATGAAAAATTAAGTCGATGATTATGTGTACTCTAAATCGTTCTTTTTCGAGCCTATCTTTGAGATTCTACCGAGTTTTTAAGTTAAACAATTTGCCAAATTTCCTTACTTTGTGGATTAAAAGTAGCAACATATTTGTTAAATACTGTATCTCTGTATAGGTATATTTGTAAAGCAAAACGATATATGTCATATACTTTTGAAAAAGCATCAGAAAATTCGAGCTGAGGTCTTAGTCGACATATAGAACATAGAATCTATATCTTCAGAAAGAAAAAAGGGTTGAAGAAGACACAAGCCCATAAGACAGTACTAAAGCAGAAAACTTAAAGCGCCAGCAACTCGAAAACAGAAGCACGTGACTAAGTCCATTTTGTCTTAATATGGTACCACATTAAACACCATCATATTTTCGATTAACGACACTGGCCACTCGAGCGACAACAGTGTCGCTCAGAAAGGACTCCCTCGACGAAGGAAAAGATGCAGGGGTCAGGATCGAAGGCTCGTGGACACACAGAGCGGTGGCCGTTTGTCATGCAAATACGCTTTTTTTGCCTGGCGTGCAAAAGGTAGCCGGTGATCTCCAAGGGAAAAAGAGAGGCTAAGCCTGGAGAGTTTTCTAATTTATCCGAAACGCGAGGTAGACGGGCTCCAAAGTCAGGTGGCCGAGGCAAGAGCAAGAGCAAGGGCAACAGCAATATCCATTAGCGAGTGCTAGATATCCGCAACTGTTTCGGCGCGGAGAGGGACAGACAGAGGGTGGAGGAGGAGCGAGACGCAAGGTCGTTTTGGTCCTGCGATAGACAGAGGGGGCTTTGCCAGAAGTGGGCGGCGGAGAACTCGGGGGATGAAGTGGAGGTTAAAAGGATAAAAAGGGAGCAAGGGCTCGAAGGGACGCGCCGAGGAGGACACGCTGGATTGTGTATTATAACTGGGGGATAAGATGTTGAGTATTCTTCGAGACGTCTGGAAATGGAGCGTGTCAAAGGGGAACGCATTATGCTGGAGATTATCGAATGGACTCAAACGGGGGCGAAATGATTCTGTAAATTGTTGCGGAATTTGGATGAAGATGGTATTGAACACAGGGTGTTCAGTCTGTTAAGTAGTGAATAGTGGATGGATTTGGGGGATGGTCGATGAGGGACTCGTTTTTATCAGTGATACCATTCGATTTGTATTCTATGTGTATTCTAAGAATGTAAGAGTGTGTTCTAGGAATAAAAACAGGTTCTAGGTTCATTTTGAAAATAGTGTCTCTGGTTGGTTTTATACAGGGTGTTTCAGAAATACGTGTGAATGTTTCAGAAGCTGAATCTACAGACTAAAGTAAGCAAAAAATATCATATGAGCATGTGTTCTATGTACTTTACTATGCTATGTTTACCGTCTGCTCCAACACACGCTACTGCACGTCTTGTAATTAGCATCTTGTAATTAGCATCGAGTTTCTCACTAGCTCGAAAATATCAGGTGTCCCTCGAGTAGTTTCAAATCCATTTTGTATCCTTTGTGGCGGTTCGTGTACATTATTTACTTGCATTCAATAGTCAATAAATTTTAAATAGACCTAAAGATACAAGTCTAACGAGTGATAGACACTTTCGAACATTTTCTTGAATAATCCACAACTTGAAATGTAAGGTATGTGGGACATACGTCCATATAACATTTTTTACTTATTTTAGTGTGTAGATTTAGCTGCTGAAGTATTGACATATATTTCTAAAATACGCTATACAGGTGATGGATCGAAAATAAGGAGAGCGAGAATTTGCTGATATGGTTGGTATAGGACGAGTCACGTAAAGTGTTATAACTTATTTTGAAAATGATCGTTTATACAGATAAATTTTCTAGAGAATATTCAGGTTCAGTTTGAGGAGGCAATTAGTACAGCAATATTTCATGAAATGATATACATATGTATATGAAGTTGGTTGTACAGCATCTTAAATTATTTGATTTTATTTATTCATTTATTGGCCTTATTATAATATTGTAACCCCTTTACAGTAGGTTACAATATTAATCCATTTCTCGACAAACCTTAAATTATTTTAAATATATATATAAATAATATTGACTTTATCTGAAGAAATCTAAGAATTTTTTAACAAATCCATCCATATACAAAATATTTATTAATTGAATACTTAGACTGGAAGAAAAATGTTTCACCTTGATATCACATGTTTCGTGAAATACTTTGACCTGTAACGCGATATCGTGATAGTTCCACATTGAACGAGGAATCCAATTTTTATCCTGCCGATTCTTTATTTTCCCCTTTTCTCACATGCCGCGCGCGAGAAGTGAACTTTTCATTTTACGTCGAAGATACTTTCGCGTGATTTGCCGCTAACTTATGTACAAGTAATTTCTGTTCCGTGATTTTAAGTGGAAAACTTGATTTCGGGGCACGTTTTGCCGAAGATATAACGCCGTGAAAGTAAAGGTCGTTTTTCCTCCCGTCGAACAGTAGTACTATATTCCTCGAAGATTCTTTCAACAGAAGCAGACCCTCGAATATCGATGTTTCTGAACTTTCGAATCATAAATTGAAGGCTTTGACGTCTGTGTATCAATTTTATGAAATTGATTTATATTATGACAGAATTATGATTCTGTAACTTCAATTACGAAGAAATTTTTTAAATCAGTATTTTGTTCTAACTCTATTTGCATGATACAATCTAAAATTAGGACGAAATATTAATTTTAAAAAATTTCTTCGTAATTGAAGTTACATATATAAAGTCTTTCTTGTCTACAAAACTATTCTAATTATAATATACAATGTTTGCAAAAATGACTGTTCCTAATAATATCCTGCCAACCTCTTAATCTACTCATTAATTAATTTATAGATCATATTTAATTTAATTAGAAACACGTTAATTGAGTATAGAATTGTTTTCGTAGCTATAACAATTTGACAAGAGTATTGTCGTAACTCGATCATGATACAACACCGTCATAACAGACATAGATAAGGATCATGGTATAAAGTGGCGTGCGTTGATTAATGAATGGACAAGCTACACCATCGTTATCCACTCGAAAGTAACCTTATAAGTAGTAAAAGACCGTCTAGTTCATGGATCGTATCCGTCCCTGTTAAATGAACGCCTATACAAATTGAATCAACGTCAGTTCCCTAGAATCATTTATCACCGACCTTCTTAAAGGACGTTTCCTGATCCTGTTTCAATCCCTTTGCTTTCTGGGACAGTGTATAAACGCGCGAACAATTCAAAATAAGCTGGGGAATGTTGAACAGAATTTACGACGCACAAATGAACAACACTTACGTAAAGTGAAACTTTTATACAGGAATTATGTCAATGCGATGTTCCGAATTTAAAGATAAAAGAATTTCCAATAAATTTAACACTATAAATTCTTTTTAGAAGTGCAGATTATTTTTCTCGTTAAAAAAATAAATTAAGAGATTTCTTTACAGAAATTTTATAGGTGGCGAGTGAAACAACCGTAATAAAGAAAATTAATAAAATTCGTTAAAGAATAGTATTATATAGAATGCATAGATTTGTTAGGTGATAAAATATGGAGGAAAATATGAACCATTGTGTATAATGAATAGCTAGTTTGCAACATATTACAAGGAATATGACGGTAATGGGAACATAATTGACAATCTTGATACGCATTCGTATCCATTTGCCATTTTCACTTGCCACTGATTGAACAAACGTTGATCTATGTTATGTGACAGATGTCTGACCACGCACTGGTTTATACTATTAATAGCTTGTCGTGTAATGGACTGACCTGCACTACTTGTGGACGTCTGATCAAACACTGAACCTACTGTGTGTGTGCTGTACATAGCTAAACGTAGCAACATGTCTAACGAATAACCCATGATAAGTATCTATATTAAATAATATCACTCAAAAAAGCTTTTCACACCAATTATATTAATTTTTCTGGATTACATGAACGTCTCATTATAAATTATTTAAGGTCTGAGATAGAAAGAAACCTAAGGTATGTAGTCAATTCCTCTATAGATAATTCCTTTAATAAGAAGACAGCAAAAATATTTTTTTATCTTTCCCTTTGCTTCATTATTAAAAATTATATCTTTACCTTCTTCACAAAAAACGAATTGCTATACCTCTGAGTATATCTTATCGATATTAAAATTCCACGAAGCAATAATCTCCAAGTTTTTAATTGTCTCTAAACGACTTTGAAATACTTGGTTACACGTTATGAAACATCGCAATATAATCAACGAAAGAGAAGAGTGCATTTACCCACCGATAAATCATTCTCTGGTGTTCAATTTCCCGACGAGCAGATCCGTCGTTTCGGTCACGAACGCAGCGTCGATATAACACGTGAATTCGCAACGTCTTCCTCCAGAAAAACGGCGCGGCGCTGGACGAATAGCCACTGTGTAACCGTGTAAAAGCAGCTTTCGTTCCCAGACTCGTCGTTTTCTGATACGTCCAGCGTAGTTCAATGCGATCGAGGGTCTAACCCAGAGACTCCGTGGCCCTTGCTCTGTTTTTTAAGACTTTTTAGCTACACCGCTCCAGGAACTTGAGGCGTTTCCCGTCGATTCAGCCTCCCTGCCCGATGGGAAGGGCTGGGAAGGAAGTCGTGGTCAGAATCGCGGAGTCGGGGGATTCGGGTGTTGCGAACCCCTAGGAGAATGCGAACGAATGAGGGGGGTAGGTCGCAACACGAAAAGGGCGGTCGACCTGGAGCTCCCGACTCCAGCGACCGAGACAGTAACGCTGCTAATATGCAAATCTTATCATTCGGCGATTTATTCGAGGTCCCTTCTGTTTCCGTTGAAACACTCCAATTTCTTCTCTCTGTTTACGATTGAACAAGGGAAGAAATAAAATGGAAACTGCTTCGAAGTCACGCGTCATCTGTTTGAACCACTACTTCGTTTAAGTTTTCAACCATCCAAACATTCAAATGGTTAAATCTTTTAAGAGCTTAGAGGAAAGGCAGACATAGAGGGAGAATGTGGAACGTTTTTTTAGGAACTTGCGCAAGATCAATGTGGCGGTTGGTTGTCAGCTTCAGACTTGTTTCAATAAATACATACAAGGCGACTCTGTCGATAGAACTGTCAGATTATTTTTGTTTATCGTTTACAACTCTAGATTTATTACACTGAAATGCATTTTAGGGAGAGACGACAACAAGAAAGACTAGGTTTATTTCCACAGGTAATTTTGTAAAGTAATTTTGGATAAGAAATTATGTTTATTTGTCACTTGGTGTATAATTTCTATTTTCAAGAAAGTAAGGGAACAAGTACTTCATTACTTATATGCAAGTTTAGTTTTAATAGATTCGCAGGACTGGTTAAATCAGCATGTTTATGCTGTACAAATACCAAGACTCTAAAAATTTAATTTTAATAAAGTTAGTGTGACTGATCCTACACAAATTATACTAAACGAAAAATAAGTCGAAACAAGGAAATGTTTTCTCTATATCTTTCTTTCCTCCAAGTATAAGACGATCGCGTATAGAAACTGGAATGTTAATATCTCCTAAATAATTAGCCAAATGCTTCCAAAAATGGGTACTAATATATTCATTTAGACAACTTCTATAAGCTGGCTAAGAAGCGAATATTGCATCTGAGAAACTTTACTAATCATAGAGATTAAAACATTATTTTGAGAATTTACATCAATCGTTAAATTTTGCGATTTTGGTGGACCAGAGGAGACGTTGTCGACACGGTGAAAGATGGTCGTAACGAAGAGTTATAAATTTCTGCAGACCGTTATGCGACAAAAGGTGAACTCCACCGTAGAAGAGAATTCTCGAAACAATCGCATAAACCGCTTTTGACCGTGACAAACAGGCGTTCCCGAATTACAAACGATTTTGAGTTTCCAACTTCAACATCGCGTATTACGTCCTCGAGGGGTGGCGGTGAACGTGCTCGACCATCACCCAATGGGGCTTAACACGGCGAAAAGACACATTGTGGCGTTCAAGGGCATTATGATACTTTGTTATCGGATATTGGAAATTAATGGCAATCAGAGCGGTTAAGTACGATTCGACGATTTTCGTTGAGGCGCGCCTGAAGAGGCTCTACCACGAGGCGCTAATTAAAATTGAACTACTTTAACGCGTCGGACTTTCCACAAGATATGTTAATTACAAATTGCAAATTGCAGTAATCGAACGCCCGTTGACGATGCTTTAATGGCGAACACTTGACGAAGCTTTAATGGCGAACGCCACGCGAACGCGGACGATAGCGATACTTCGCTTTCGGTATCGAGAATAAAATACTGCTCGAGTAATTGCTTTTGTTGGATATGCTGCACGTTGCAGATAGAAATTTTATTCGCTGGTGTCGATATGAAAATGTAAATTTTCCAGCATTACGTGCGCAAATTTTACGTTTTCTGGAATGGGCGGTGGTGTTTATGGAAGTAAACTTGTGTATGGTCGTTCTGATAATTTTGAAAGTCGATAGAAATCGATTCTCGTGTAACATGCCGTAACAATTTGGTTTTTTTATTTCCTCGTGTCAAAAGTATGAAATATACAATGGGTAAAACAAAAATTGAATATTTTTCTAATTTTAGAATATATTATACGATTATACTAAAATCTTCTGTTTTATGTTTCCACGTAGAAATATTTATTTCGTAATTTAGGTGTTCTACTGTTATTTTACTGTAACACTGATCCACCTTTTTTAAAATACAGTGGATGTTTGGGCAAAAATCATTCTAGTGGACATCGACTGGATTCATTACTGTGGGTTGGGAGGGTAGAGGCATCGATAGTCCTCGAAAAAAGTTAGCTTAAGATTGAATTGATCCTCGGAGACGACAGCAGGATACGAGAAAGGCAAGGAAACAGTAAGTGAGGAAAGGGACAATAAAAGATCGAATAACTCTTGCCCTTACTTCCCGAGGGAGCGTCTGGTAAAAGATGAATATCGTTTTCGTCGATGACTTATCCCTAAATCTCACGTTTGGGACCACTGAATCCCGACGATGAATTATATCGTCGTCCTGAGAAAAAGTGTTGCGACTTCCTTTGGGCTTCAGACACTTGAAGTAAAATGGTCACTCTATACTGAAACCTCTGACATTTTTAAGTTCCTTTCCTCCTAAATCAATCATGGTTCTTATTAAATATTTATTTGCAGGATTTGTATACACGAAAATGCAAGACTCCACATGAATATTATAACAGGAACAGTCTTTACTTTAGAATTATTAAAATTGTAAAACAATGATGACTGTCATGCCAATTACTTGTCTTTAAACCTAAATAATGTATCACTTCAGACAAAAGTGTGTTGATATTTTCAATAAGGTTTAATGACTTTTGCAAAAGTATTTTCCAAATAATGATGATAAGTGTTTACTACTATGGTTGGTTAAAATTACATATGTATCTACAAAATGATATTTCTGTCTATGTATGGTAAGACTTTATTGAAGAGTTTAGTATTTATAACTGGTCTGGCCTTAACAGACTTTTCTACTTTCTAAGAAAGAAGATACAGCCTCTCATAATATTAAAGAATCACTCCACACTAATTAAGTATTAATCATAACATTAATAAAGTACAATTACCAATTACTCCACTTTAATCTCAAACAGTACTCTACTCTAAATTTAAAGATGTACTCAACTTGAATGCAAAGAACGCGAAGAAAACATTCCTTACTCATTTCCCTTCCCTCGCAAACCGAGCATTCTAAACCTTCGTCATCATTTCAAGCACCCCTCGCTCAATTTTTCATGCCCAAGCACTTGTACTTAACAGCAATAATGCACCGTCAAAATAAATCCTCGTCGCCGGCCAACCACGTTACGAATGCAAAAGATTAATCGTCTGCTTGCACGTATCATTAAACAGCAATTACACGCCAGGAACAATCGTCACTGACACTTTTCCATTTCCATACATAATTAATACTTCATTCGTTCTCCCTCCTTCTCGACCCCGCGTCTTCTTACGTTCCAAGCGCCACTTCTGTTCGACTCTTTAAAATTCTACGTCTCGCCGTTTTTACCGCCAGCTTTTATCTTTCGTATATGCACATCCCCATCGCGCGGGGGAACACAACCGTGGATCTCGCGCTGGCAATCCACATGCACGCGCGCAGTGGCACACGCACGCGTGCCACACCAGCTCGTACGTGCACGCTCTCACAGGCGACGATCACACGTACGATCGTATATGAGACATACGCGAGAAGGATGCGAGGTCGGCTCGGAATTAGACCATGTAAGGAATGGTTGATGGGCGTCTCGGTAGCCGGTGAACTAGCCAGTTTTATGGGACGATGGTTTTACGAGCGTATCTAACCCATCCGCCACCCCCTAACATTCTTGGCTCGTCGGTTGGAGTGGAAAAGGTACATGGAAGCTCGGGGAGAGAATCTACCGGAACGAACTTCGACGAGTTACGTTCGTTGCCTTCGCTCCCTTCCCTCCAGTTTCGACTTTTCAGGAATCTTAAAGGGATTTCTTTTTGATCCCTGATCGGCCGAGTTTTCAGTACGATGCTATAAAATCGGAGCCAGTTAGTTGAACGATATTATTCCGCGACGGGATCGCCTCAGTTTAGCGTTACTTTCCGTCTATGGCCGACCGAGGATTGATCTACGCTACTTGGGGATGTTGGACTAACCGCTGACCTGTGCTACTGGTCAGAGAGGAAGCGCCAGGAAAATGGAACTGCTCTGAAGAAGGGGGGAAGAGGAGCTTTGCTTTCTGGGATTAGTTTCGAGGAAGTTCCTAACGAATGGAAATATGTTTTTTTTATTATTATTCAGTTTTCACGAGGTGCTTTTTTTAAGATAAAAACACTCTATCGTGCATAAGAACTTGGACGTGCATGAAATACCTACATTTTTTTGCTACAATGAGTTTCCATGGTAGTAATTCGAGAAATTAGATACGATTTTGGAATTATATAATGATCTGAGATGAAATTCGCAGTCAGGACTGTATTCTTATCTTCTAATATTTACATTTATATTTTCTTAGTTTTTATTCTTATTATTTATTATTATTACGTTACTATAGTTATTGTCTCTTTATATCTGTCTTATTTCTATCTCTTTAGTTTACATTAATTTTTCTTATACTCGTGTGATCAGTACCTTTATTTCTTTATCTAACAAAGAGTCCTCTCGCTAAATAAATTATACTAAATATCCTAAATACTATATAATAGTATAACAGTATAATAGCACATATACTAGTCCAGTATAATAGCCTAGCCTCTACCTGCTAATTTAAAATAGACATCAAAAGACTCCAAATACTTTACACAAATTTCTGTAATATTCCCTCTGCAATTTTTCAACCCCATCCGTGATTTCGTTCGAATTTCTTCACGAAGATACACGTTGATTCGTTGTTTTTTGATAGTACAGAGGGGTTCAAGGGCATGAAACGGTTTCGGCAAGACGGAACGGTCGGGTCTTCCGAGGGCAGTTCACTCGGCGTGGCAATAAGCAACTTTCGCGCGAAAGATCAGACGTCGGAGAACAAACTACGTGGGTCAAGGTATGTATTGCCGGGAGGGACAAAGGGTACCGCCGAAACGACGTGTACGGATATCGATTGAGAAGGCAAAGCAGTTGGAGAAACTAGAGGGACATAAAGGAGATTGAACGAGGATGCACGGGAATGCTACACGTGTAAAACTGATAGATACACGTGTGTGTATCTACTCCGCTGGTACCTGCTATCGGCTGGCCCCTTTTTCGGGAGCAAAGAAACATGTAAAACTGTTACGTATTCATCCCAGCCAGATACGTTACTTTTCTGTCAAATATTGTACCTTGCATTTTAATTTTACTGCACCTAGTGGATATACTTGCTCTCTCTGTAAATAGCCAGGCACGTTCTATATAACTTACGAAATTGAATTGATCGTGCAAATTGAATGACATCGAATAAAACCTGTGTACTACATGGGTTACATTGATTGCATTGTTAAAACGAATATGAAAATTACTAACAGTAAATGACTGTAATATCTACACAATATTTTGTATTCTTATAAAAATATATAATATTCTGTACTATTATTACAAAAAAAAACTTCACACATTGATGGTGTCCTTTTTCTCGAACAATTTCATCCATACTTGGCATTTGAGTACAAATAAAATTCCAACTTGATAGTTCACTCATCGTTTAAATATTTTCTGTCCATCCCTCAATTCACATTATTCATCAGGTCCCTAATTAATCTCTTCTAAAAATATAAGTAATCTCCTTGCTTTCTTTTTCAATAATCACGAGCATTTCTTTCAACAGTATCGCCTTGTTTCCCTCGTTTCTCGATATCTGGCTCTTTTTTTAGTGCTGCAGTACCAAGGAGCAGAAACACGACCGCTGGCTGTCCAACAGCGTCGCGACCGCAACCACCAGAAACGAACGACCGCCCCCGTGACGGATATGATATTGCCGGAAATAGAAACGCGATTTCCCGTGCGATCTATGCAGCCGTAATACCGAATACAAATGGGATATGGATATACCCGGTTCGCTGGACGGTGGTAAATTATACAGGTGTAGGATATGCAGAAGGGTAAGGAAACAACTATTGCCAATGGCGTAGAACGCGGTCGAATATTTGTCGTTTCGAATCTGCTGGTAATTAATCCACAATGAGGGGCACAAGCTTCCTTGTATCGGTGAAAATCATCCCCTGAATTTTACTTGCACGAAAGTAATTTGCTATGTACGAATAAATTGATTTAAAGAAATATGAAGATGAAGAAAAATCGAATTGTGACTCAATTTTTTTAGGGATGTTTGATTATGCTATAATTCTGTATCTCAGAGTCAGACTAACCCAAGTCCATTTCTTTCGAAATTAAGATTGTTACTGAATGTTATTGCTGTCCCTGATTTTTATTAGAGTAATAGCAATTTAGTTAAGTGACGTTATAAGTGAAGGCAATATAATAGTATGAAGTATTTCAAATGCTGTGTTAAGAAATGAGAAATTGCATTTGCTTTTCAACACTTCTGAAAAATAGTAAAAAAGGACTTGGGTTATACTAGCTATCAGGTACATAATTATAGTTTTAGTTATAGTGCTACTACGTTGTACATGTATTATTTGTATTTTTATTTTTAATATATTCTGGTAGTTACTTGAAACTTTGCACCGTGTCATGATGTTCTAAGTATTGGTTATTTGGTGCAACAGAGGCGGTTGTTGTTATTCATGCTTTGCCTACGCTACTGGTATTGTGGAAGCACTGTGCAGATAATATATACGAATAATCGGTCGACTGAACTTCGTGTATCGCTGCACTTTCCATCGCGTAAGAACCGTATCGCACTTTTTCTTTGTGGAATATCACCAACAGGAAATTATCTTCGTAAGTTAAGGATTGTTCTATTTCGGCTTTGTACCTGGGAAGGAAAAGCTGGAAGTCGATGCTTCAGCACATTTTCAGCACATTATATGTATATACATACAAGTTGCAAAGAGTCAAAAGAAGCGAATTATTTAGAAAGAACATTTTTCTTATTTTCTGTACCAATAAATCTCTAACAAATATATTTTTAGAAAAATTTTAACGAACCATACTCCCACAACTAAGCTACAACCAGATTTGTTGGCTGGTCCACAAAAAAGAGGGATTCTAAACAAACTGATAACAACGAACCAAAAAACTCTTCAAACCTTCACTCATAATCCTAAAGTACCAATGTACTTTATTTGACTATTAACACATTAATATTCATAATAGCTTGTTCAGGGCACGTTAAAGCTCACTCACATTACCAGATGCCCAGATCGATACGAAACGACGCAGATACTTATCGCAACCGACACGTTCATATTCGCATTAGCACTTTATCAATCGACGTCGGAAGCCCAACGGCGAGCGCGTCGATCGCGCTGAAATCACATTTTAAGCGGAAGCTTAATTGCACACTGAGGAGAACTTCCAAAAGATTAGGCGGAGACTGTTTGAGTTCGCGAGGCGTTGTTAATTAAAATCACTGATTAATCGGGAATAAAGGAGCACGGTTCGTGCGGCCGAAAAGATCGAAGGGTCTGGCAGATCGTTTCGAAGCGAGGATGCTGAAAACGAATAATCGTTTCTCGCGAACTTCCTATGAAAAATTGAAAATTTTCCCTGTTTCAATTTTTCTCGCGCGCAGGGGCACGATGAAAACTGTTGTTGTCCTCTAAAGGGCCTCGACCAGCCTTTCTACAGGGAAATTTGAAATTCAAATTGGTTTATTGTGCCCCGCATTTACGCGCATTCCGCTGGTCACAATTATAAAAATATTTGCTCGTAAATTCTGTGTTATATAATGGAGCTAACAGAATTTCCGCTTTTATTACTACACCTCAGTGAAATATCGCTTTCCAAATTTTTCCTGCCGCGTAGAGTTGACTAAACGAATTTTTCCCTGCAACAACGGGCGAAGCGCTTGTGACAAATATTATTACGCGTTCGAAATATTTTGATGAACGAGCGCTTAGCTTTAGGAGAGCGCGGCTTGTCGTTATGAATTTTTAAGTCTAGTCTTTGGCGCTTTGGATTATGCTTTATTTCCAGTTTCGTCGGGTGACTTTTGTAAATTAGGAATTAGGAGCTTCTTGAATATTTAACAGTATTAAGTTTTTATATGTTAATACGATTTTATGTTTGAGAATGATCTTTGTTTTGAAAATTATTTTGAGTGGGATAGCTTCAGGTGTCGTAAAACTAACACTAAATATTTTACGGTAGCCTAATTATTATAATTATTTTAATTATCTGGATCTTCTTTAAGTATTTATATTACTTACTGTATGTCTGGTTATATACAAGGTTATACTACTTACAGAATGCATAACCACGATTAAGGTTATACCACTTACAAAGTGTCTAATTACCCTTAAGGTGTTACTACTTACTGAATGTCTGACCACACTCGATGTTATACTACTTACAGAGTGTCTGAGCACACTCGAAGTTATACTACTTACAACTTGTCTGACCACGTTCGAAGTTATATTACTTACAGGTTGCCTGGCCATGCTCGAAATAATACTATTTCCTGCAGTCTGATCATATTCAAGGCTATACTACTTACTGGATTACAGAATACTCTATTTTGCATTATTACGAATATAATTTCGCCTCCAGTAAAAATACTAATCGTTCACACATATCACTAACATGTACTAAAAACAGAGACAGTAAAGACACAAAGCACGCCGCGACAAACATTTAACGCTAATAATGTGGTAAGATGTGAAACGATCACAAAACTGTCTGCCCCAATATCGAGCGAGCAAGCCGTGAAACAGTATCACCTTTAGATCGTTGATTTATTTCGCGAGGTCTGTTAATGAATGACAGCGACCATTACTGGCTGTGCTGCCGCGTGCAGGTTACATTTGGGCGCACAAAGGCCGAGTAACGGTTGCCATTGTAACGGAGAGTACGTCAAAGACACGCGTGCCACTGTCACCGTGCCACTGTGATCATGTAAATGTCTAATACTGTGCGTGCATAAGTATACAACCGCCACACGTAACTTCTCGCCGATCCGTGTGCTGGCAAATTTAACGTCACAGGGACGGAATCGCGTACAAAGCCCTTTAATCTCTGGGAAGATGGACAGGTTCAAGGCTGTCGAATTTGTGCATGAATACGCCGTGGTTTCCTGAGTAATATCTCGAATGACAGAATTTGCTTGAATTGAACGTATACGTTTCTGAGAGGATAACGCTTTAAGAGTGTTTGGCCTCAGATTTCAGACAGTGGCATTAGAATTAGAAGAAGCTTGTACACAATTTACTCGCTATAAGCTCATTGTTTTTTCTATCATTTTTTCTATCAATCTCATTTCAAAAGAATTTTAAGAGAATCTCGAGTTAATTATCTTAATCCAGTAATCTCAAGTTAATTCTAAGTTATTAATAATTGTCTTGATTTTGTAATTTTATTTTAAGATGTCAATCCTACCAGTTGCCAACATTTGAGTTATTGTATATTTAGAAGCGTGGCTTTTAGATTGCATAAACTGCGCGATTGCATTAGTAACGAGTTGCAAGCGTATAGTGAGTAAATACATTAAAGATTTCTGAAAATTAATAGCTGTGCTGAAAACTGTGTCAGTTGTCAGAGATAATATTACCTCAGGAGGTACAGGAAGAGTAAACTTTAATGAAGATTGTCCAGAATTAGATTCGCGTTGCGCGACTTAATGTAATAATTAATGAAATTTTGAAATGAGAGGAATTAGGCGGGATGATTGAAAGTCACCTTAAAAACTAATTCTGAAACTTGAAATATTAGTGCGTACATGTATTCTAATGTGTTTTAGTTTATGTATCAGTATCCAACTGTGTTCTCCATTCTCGTATTTCTTCTTTAGCATTAATAGCCTCGTTCAGAATTGACTGTTTCCCTCGGGGAAACTTTTCTCATTCAATTATGGTTCTTTCATAAACTATTATATATTACAACCATGATATTTCACAATGCACCCATAAAAATAATCAGAAGTTTCAGACAATTAATTATTATTACCTATTATACCGCCGATCGTTTCGTCAAGAATGTCTATGCAGATTAATTAAGACGTAGGACTAAAAGAATTAACTAATTTCTATCGTTTGAAAAAAGGTCACTTTAAAATTTTATTAAAATTGTTTTAGTATCACCCAAAATAAGAAATCAAATAGGCAAGAAGATTTATCGAAAAATAACTACTGACGACATGACACTAATTTTATGGGTTAATTTTCACAAACCAATTTTCCCATAGAATTAGGTGATCTTTTCGTATAAGGTGATAATTTTATCTTAGAAGTTAGTTTTCTCTTAGATCGACGCACTTGCCATTTATCACGCGTCACCAGAAGCGAGCATTAACATTCCGTGTCGACTAGAACAGAAGAATATGTCGAGCAGATGGGATAGGAGTTAGGTAATGAATAGAATCTATTCGAAATGCCGTGAAACCTACGGAAACGTTGACACCATGAATAATTACAAATGTCGAAACATTTCATTTTCCCATGTACCTACGAGCATTCCAGGATTCGCTGAGCTTACATTCAGAAGATCCGAGGATAATCCTTCAAACAAGTATATCATCATCTTCCTACCTGCTTTAATTCTACACATAAATATTTCGAAAAATAATATCCTACATTGTAGACACTCACTATGATATCATTTAAGTAGATACACTAAAATTCAAGAAAAGTAGAAATTTAACGAAAAGTGTAAGGTACGTGAAACAGGTTTTGCATACAAATAGGATAAATTTCATGAAATATTCATCTCACAATCACGCATCATGATATTTTTTAAAGAGAATCCAAGATTTGTATGAAACAGCCTGTATTTTTGTCACAGAAATATTGAAATCCATTAGTCCGCAATAAATTATTTACTTTTAATACTTCTGCGCGATATAAAAAATTTCGTTTGATCGTGGACGAGCTCATGGGAATCGTAAATTAAAAAAGAGAGTTACATTCGTCACTGACCATAATTCGATCAAAGAGGAAAACTTTCGTTATTCGCGTTTGCGTTCCTCCCAAGACTTTCCAACGACTTTCTCGTAACTCCCCGGCGAATCTTCATTATGCACGCACTGAACTATGAACAGCTTCCGAAAGTTAAAGTCACTTATCGACGATGAGCATATCTCCGGTAAGTTTAATCTACCCTGGAATCTAGATTTCCTGCCCCGGAAATCGGGGACATTGATCCCTGTACCCGTCGACGGCCGATTACGATCCGGGAATGTTTATTAAATCCAACTATGTTTCTTTCCATCCTTTCGTAGTCCCCATTCTTCTACTCGATTAAAATTTATTGCTCCCTCGACGCAATTGTAGTCACATTCGGTTTTTAAAATTCTTTTTAATATTTCTGAACACCATGCACACACAAATAATTTTTTGTTGTTTTAATTAATAATTTAGAAAATATTACTGGTACTGGGTTCTTTAGAGGAGAAAAACTAATGCTTTATAATATTAACTTAATTTAGTTTGTACGTCCTAAATTCTATTTTTCTTCAATTTTACTCTTTTTTATTTAATAATTCAGAAAGTATTAACACTATTGGGGTTTTTAGAGGAGAAAAAATAATGCTTCGTAATATTAACTTGATTTAGTTTGTGTATCCTAAATTCTATTTTCTTTTGATTTTACTTTTGTAGAATTAAACGATAATATTGAGTTACATAAATCTATCTTCCTGAATAGGAAATATGAAATTAACTTAGAATAGAGTAGGTGCCAAGTATTGGAAATGGAATAAAGTGCTATTTTCGTGTCACTGGTGTAATTTTATATCGTTAATGAGACTATAACTACAATTGCAAGTTTAATAGTATTTATAGTACTCTTCTAATCTTCTACTAGATAGATTTATTGTCATGTCTAATTGAAACCTAAAATTTTCATCCAATAGCAAGCATTTCTTAAGCTGGGCCTACAAAAACAGAAAAGAGACATATGTATAATATCTCTTTTTTCTGTCTTTTAAAAAGTTACATAACTTTGTTACATAACATGTAGCGTAGATCCACCTTTACGTCAACAAGAAAATTACCATAATTAACGTGCCCTATTATCGAGCTTCCAACGTAACCAAGGTATTGCATTCATCTTCGTTACAGCCATCTTTTCCAATTAAAAAATGATCCCTCCAACGTCATTATCTAAATTCTACTGCCACACGACAAGATAACACAATGCATTTCAGAAAATAATTTCCTGTGTCAGCGCTCTTAATTAGATGTTTCCTATCGATATTACCGAGGACGAGCAATTCATCCGTCGAAATGGATAATTGATGGGGAAAATTTGAGGGGTCGTTGCCGTAAGGAATGCCCCAGAAACTCGAGGGTGAACAATAAGACGAAATGAAATTAAGTCTGAGAAACGGAACAGTTACAATAAAGGCGCGTTTAAACAGCATTAAAACCATTTACGCGGCAAACCGAAAGCGTTTGTAAAATTTATTTCGCCGTGGGTCGTGACAACGTTTCAATGAAACATTAATTGCCGGGCTGCAGCGTGCTAATTCTACAAAATATCCACGCTGCGAATGTAACGTCGTAAACAATGTTACAATTCAATTGAACGAGCAATTGAATTAAATAAATCTCCCCCCAAAGAGCATTTCGTTCATTGTTTCGACGCGTATTTCGACTTATACACCGCTAAACCTACACTAAACCAAAACACTATGTAACATATACAGATAGATATGTAGAATTTGTAGAAAACTGTTATAAAATCTGTAATATTCATCAAGTTCACTTAAAAGGTTTTACACAAGATATTTTTTACTGTTGAACTTAAATTATGCATCTCAGTGAATTTATTTTAATTTCTGTATCCTGTTATTAAAATACCTACTTTATGTTTTCCTTCTTTCAAATTCGCAAGTAGTTATCATAAATGTGTTGCGTAAGGAAAAAGATAAATGCATCGAGGTCTTGAGAGAAGTGAGTCTTGGGTGCATTCGAATCCCAGATAATCCAGTCGCGTGCATTCTGTGGATCCGTGCTCATGCCAAACTAGCAGTCAGTTGGACCGACTGCACAATCTATGAGAGCGACCGACGGAATTTCATTAGCATCGAACCCTCTGCCACTGAACTGTCCAAGTCTGCTATTCGTACCGAGACTTCTTCCGAGAGGACTTGTCTACTCGTATGCAGTGGGAACGCTACTAACCATTATCGATATCTGTCGTTCCATCTACGCTATTGCTAAGACAGCAACGACTATAAGGTATATCAGTAGCTTCAACGTTCCTGTTTTGGGAAAATACCATTAACATAGTGTTTCCATTAACACTTGTTTACTATTGGGATCAATTTGACTCAGAATTGAATTTTAGTTTTTAATACTTTTTTAATAAGAATTCCATATACATGAAATTCATTCATCTTTAATACCTTATAGTAGAAATATAAAATAGGTATATAATATTTGAATGGAAATAAATAATTATTTAAACAGTACACAAGCTTCTTCCCCATACATATGAAAGAAGAATTTGATTTCAATTATTGCACGAATATAAATGATACAATTTTGGAAAATAAGAATCTGAGAAGGAAAAATTTGTTGTCCTCAAGAAAGATATTTTGTATCCTCAAAAAGTAATGAAAGAATTTTTCTGTATTTTTGATGAAACTAAAATATTATATTTTGTTATATTTGTTGAGAGTAAGTATGTATATTGACTAGGTCTTTCATTTATTCTATAAGGGATCTATTTAGTTAACTAAGCTTACCAACCTCTGCTAACTTGTGTAAGCACAGTTGTCCAGAAGCTCTGGTTTACAACACGACTGCCAGTAAAATGACTCGCAACCCTTCGTCTAGTAATTGGCGTCGCAACATACTGCATTAATCTCCGTATTCCGCGCGCGTGCAATCTGAGAATGTCTTATCAAAGTTGATCTTGGACTATCCCCAGCAAACACAAACTGTCGGCATTTTAACGAACCAATACCGTGCCCAATGCAATCAATCGATGCGATCCCTGCTTTCAATACGCGATTGCTGCTTTACAACTATCCACCCTCTTCAGAAAAAAACCTTGCACCAGTGCTTCTCTATCGCGAATGTCCTCGTTTTATATTAATTAATCGTATTTTTAGCTGCACAGAGAACGAGGGCAAATGTTTCTGACAAGGATAATACATCTAAAATAACTGAGAAACTATTCCGCTCATTCTGCTGCGGATGGAGAGAGTTCTCTTCGCTTAACCTTAGGCTAACTTTAGCTGAAGTTGACCTGTGGGGTCAGCGAATACACTCCTTCAGTTTGAATTTTATCTGATTTGAATTAAGGAAATTTCTGGCTCCTATGAGAGTATATAATAGTATCAAGATAAAGGTACTCTCTTGGAGAAGGTTCCTGTAAAATCTACATGCAAGAGTTGTTCCTCGAGCAACCGTAATCTTTAAATGATGAGATATTCAAACACAGAATTAGTATTCCCAGTCTGTGTTAATATCTAACTCCACTTAATCATGGATTCGTCGCGTCAATCAAATAGACGACGTGCTCAATATTAACCCTTTGCCAACAATACTCTTCGTGTACTAAGTTATCACTGATAACATACGATCTGAACGTTCAAATTCATTTCAACAGTGACGTTGAGCTCATTCATGTAGAAACAGGGGGATCGAATGAAGTACTTAAAGCGATAATTAATGAGAAGGTGAAATAAATGTCCCATTAGTTGGTCATATTCGGATACCTGGACACTAACGCTAATTTTATTTAATTTTAAGCTTAAATTCTAATATAAAACCTGTACTACTAATAAATAATAAAGGATATTATCATAAAATAGTATATTCAGTTACTGGAACGCAATTCAACTGTAGAGATATATGTATACATTTTTTGGTTATCCACTTACTGAGGTATTTCACATTTTTAGTATCCAGGTATCGAGACAGTCACTTTAAGGTAACATCATAGAGAACAAGATTTCAAATTTCCAATAGCAACGATAGATACTAAGATACAATTGCTACAAAGACTTTAGCAACCTACTTTGACACCCCAAGAAAATGCAAACAAAAATTTTCGAACTTTCACGCTGTATTATCCCCTGAATCGATCGAAGACAACGTTTTCGTGGGCCGCTGGCACGGTTGCAATTAACATAATACCTAATCCGCTTAGCACCTCGTAATCCATCGGTTTAAGTGTCGTCTGAAAGCAGCGCAAGACACGTATTCCCTGCCGTGATCGCAATTACACCAGGAAGAATCTGCGTACGCGCGGATTACGACGATCGACGTTCTCTAAGCGCGTGATAATCAAGCTCAGTTTTGAAGTTTTGAAGTCTTCAATTTGGAACGAGTATTACTAAGTTATAAGAGATGGCGGGTCAATGAGAAAGAGGGTCAATTTGCCAAAATAGCGACAGTATCTAGGTATCACAGATCAATTAATGGGAAATGAAATTTTCAGGACTGTCAAAGTGATCGATAATGACAAGGGGATTTTAATATTAGATTATCTGATCCTTGAGCGACTAAAAACTTTCGAAAAAATCAGACTTTTACTTGAAGAGATTTTAACACATCATGGATATTTAGGTCACAAAGTTGAATTTAAGGTAGTTCTTAGGTAACTGTGTTGATTAAATGAGAGTTAGTTACTAACTGGCGAGTATAAAATTCGTATAATACTATGTAAATTATAGTAGTGATTTTTAACATTATTTAGATTTATGGAAGAAAATTAAATTTTAATATAATGGTGTAGAACGAAAATAGGAGATTTAATTCACTAGTGTTTAACTACAATTGACTAGCTTCATTGCAATTGGCAGACCAATTTTTACACAATCTTTTTTTTTCATTAGTAATTACGAAAAAACTGTTTGGAACAGTTTTATTGAAATTAATACATTCGCTTTATAACATTTCGATGTAACCTCATTCGAATTTTGATAACGCGCTGAAAATATTTTTCGTGTTTCTGATACAAAAAGTGTTTGGAGAGCAGTTTTTTTTAATTCTATCATATGTTATGATATTAAAATGTGTCAACTTCGATTAATAATTCCTCGGTACCTACACTGCAATCGAATCCATATTTTGCACAAGGGTTTCTCGTAGTCCAAATTAGTTTCCCACAGAATTCGAACCAAGTTCTTACCTTTGCGTTTAACTAAGAACTATCTGAAGATATTTCAAGAGAAAACTCACAGGAAGAACCAAACAAAGGTATCCAGAAAGTCAGATGTAAGTAGAAATAAAGAAGAAAGTACGCTCTCGAAGAGGAAAGAAGTTATCCAAAAAACTGTGCTACAAAAACGATAAAACATCCGAGAGGAAAGAAAGGAGAACACGTAGGGTCGTTATTGAAGGGAAGAATCTCGAAAAGAACAGAAGCGAACGTAAACAACCGCTGTAGGAAGTATAAAACACGACTCGAAAGGGTGCGCGAAATTCCCCGCGAAAAGGGTAGGAGAATTACAAAACGGAAACGCAGTTTGAAGATGCAGAGGATATTAAGAAAAGACGAAGATCAAAGAGAAGAAACTGGAGGGGAGCTGGATCGCGAAGAAAAGAAGGAATCGAGGGGGTCCAAAGCGAAGAGGACAGGCAATGAAAGCGAACCGTGGCCCAAAGGGGAACGGAGAAGCGGCGAAGGTGGGACGGAGTGGCTCAAAGAGAAGAAGGGGATGGCGGTCGCTAACGTTCACTAGCGTCCCCAACCCATTCCAAAGTCTATTACGGATTCCGTGGAATTATGCCGATTAGCCTGGGATCCTGGAATTTACACCGGACTAACGCTCAATACTAGCCCTCCGTGGGCGAAATCTCATCTCGTGGAAATAATTAAAACCCACACCTACGCCGCCACGTATCCATCCCTCTCTGGCTCCTCATCCAGCTACCTGTCGCTTCGACTTCCCTCCCGCCCTAACGCTCGCGTTCTGAATAAGAGACGGGACGACGGATTATAAACGACGACGAAGACGAGCAGAAACACTCGTCCAGAGGCGAGACGATTCGCACGCCCCGACGACGATGGCCGACTCAGATTTTGAAGCTTCAGTTGCGAGGGAAAATCGGGATACGATGGTCTATAGGTGGGCTCGTGTCTAATGAAAAAGCACGAACCAATTCGAACAGATGCACGGGCGGGAGACACTGCGAACGCGGAGAGAAGGATGGTTGTTGAAAGGGGAATGGGAACGTTGCTTGTCGGCACGTCAAAGGAAAATATTCGTCCTTGTTTATTCATAGACGGCTCGTGTAGAAATGGATATTGTATATTTTTGGCATTAAGTTCGATCTGTCGAGCGATGGGGAGCTTCCTGTAATGGAATTTTCTCTTTGAAATGGGATGCACGTTTGTATATTCCTGAATTCGGAATTCATCCGGAATTTTTGTGCTCTTAAGTTACGTATGATAAATGAGAGGAGAGTTAGGGTTGAATAATTAAGTGTGTTGTTTTGGAATCATTTTCTGAGGTTCTTATTCAGATTTATATTATTGTCCTGCTTGTGACGTTAATATTTGATGGGAAATATCTCACTTTGCATGATGCAGTTTCACTATTGTCCGTTGGAAGATATATTGCCATGCTTAATTGAAAAGGGGTGCTTAAGACTCTTCGTGCAGGGTGGTAGAAAGAGGGAGGTCAGAATTTTTGAAGATACATAATGTCCACCGAGTAGAGGAAAACAATTCCTTGTGTTGGTGAAAAATGAATAATAAAACTAATATTCTAATGAATATAGACCATAATCTCTTAGATCTTTGTATTCAACCCTTAACTGCTACAGTGGGCTCCAGGAGTACCCCAGACTTCATAAATATATTTTCTTAATGTGTCTCTCAAACCGAAGATGACGCTAAGTGTCTCAGTATTCCTCAATTAGGTAAACACTTATAATTTGGTAATTGCACGTGTTTATTATAGTTGCAAAGTACACTACTAGAACCTTAAAATAAATATTTTTTCAGCTTTTCATCAGAATTTTTCTATTACACTAGTGTTCTAGCAGCTATATGTTGAAGCACGTCTGAAAATAAATAATTTTAGACTTTTTTGTACGAATTTCTCAACAGCATAGTATACACAATTTCTGAAAGAGTATGCAATATTCTGCTACAGCTAATGAAAGAAGAAACAACAAAATAATTCATTTTTCTTATGAGGCACAACAGTTCCTCATCTGAACAAGACACTGTAATTCCAATGAAAAATTGTTTTCAACTTTAAAGATATTAATTTCTCAAAAATTGTCTACCCTTAAACTACCGAACCCTTTATTACCATCCTACACATTCCTTTACCCTCACCTAGAAAGGGACATACACCTCCCGCGCTAAAGTAGATGGGTACCAATAAAGTAAACCTCCCTAAATCGAACCAGTGATTTCGAATGGTCAATTGCTGCACGAATCTCGACGCACTGGTGAAATTTTCAGTCCCGTTTTTCGGCTGACCATCGAGGGTTACATTGTATTATGCAAATATGTTTGTCGTGCTCCGTCACCAAATTCGATGGGCGATTCTGTCGAAGCGCGGCCAGCCCTGGTGGCCGAGTGCCGATAGCATTATTATATTATTCGGCTAATGTTATTGCTGTATTATGCGCCGCGACCAATTAATAATGCGGATACGGGGGCAGCGTTTCACAGGGTTTAACCTGGGACGGCCCTTCCATGCCCTATCCGGATGGAATCGACTTCTCGATAAAATTGATTAACGTAGCGCCACCAGCGGCGTACCGCACTTTACTGTTTTAAGCAGATCACGCGAGCCCGTACGTGCAACACCGACAGCAGTAAATGGAGCAGAAACTGGCGAGAACGAAACTTTCCCCCCCGTGTCTGCGAAGCCCTCGCGGGGATCACGATATCCTCGTGGCAAACTTAGCCCTGCGTCCCTAGCGTGACCACTTTTTTGCGTCGCTGGTACCATGCTGGCTGTTTTCGGATCGTAATTAAAACAGTGCGTGTTTCTTAGAGCTTTGCGATAATTGATGCTCCACATTTTCGTTTTAAAATCTTTTTAACTCTACAACGACGGGTACCTTTGATACCATGGAGATGGGGCAGAATATTGGTTAATTATGGAGAAAAGCAGTATCTATCGAAAATAATTTTACTCCTATTTTACATTAAAATAAGATGTAAAATATTCAAAAATATTCAAGAACGCAGGAAACTCAATTTCATATTTTTGTGCAGTTACTGCCTTTGTTCATACTTGGGCAGTATTGGGTGTTAAGGGAGTTGATAATTGTTGGAAATAGAGTGCTACATTTCTGACTGACTGAGGTCCTGTGTAATGTGATACTCTTATATTTTAGCAAAATTGATAAAGCAACAAGAATATACTATATTAATTTGTCAAATTGTGAAAATTTGTCACCATCCTGTAAATTTTTTGGAATCTACTGAGGCATGTTAATACTAAAGCTTAACACACATGTGTCACACGCGGCGTTTTGAGTGTCCACTGTTCTCGATCGAGCCAAAGGATCGTGATCTTTCCCTCGTTTCATTTGCTATGAATTTTGAGAGCGATTTCGCTGCAAAGGCTTTCTTGCTTTACATTTTTACGATGATTCTGATGCTTGTCCTTCTGGAACTCGAGCCATAAAGAATGCCAGCAAAAAACGTATGCCGCAGTGTAACATCAGTGGAATGCTGTAGGATCGAGGAGAATGAAAAAGATAAACGTGAAACCAAAGAGAAAAGCTACTATAACAACTTTGGATCATTTAGGTCTTTGTCAAAATACGAGTTCTCGCTGATGGGTTTTTTACCAATAAATGTTTCGACTGAAGCGTACACCTTTTTGTGTTAGTTTCTAAAATCTAGTTTATTTTTCTTCGTTCATCCAGAGTTTCAAATTTCAAACCTACGTTTGTAAAACATATAGAAAACCAATAAATTACAGTATAAGTCCCTTTGGAATGGATATTCTTTTTATTCCACGTTTTTCTAAATATACTAATAAAGAATATTCCTCTTTAATATTTTATTTATTTTTCTTCAAAGGATACCACACGTTATATTGTTCAGATTTTTTAATTGATTTAATTGCTATAAATATTATATCAATTTAATTCTTTAATTTCCTTAATGTAGTGTTTCTTTTTTTCGTAGAATTTTTTTCCTTTTCTTTTTCTTTTCACAACAAATTGCATTAAATCTTCTATCACGTGCGTTATACGTCGAGCGTGTAACAACGATGTTCCTCCCACAGGATGGATGACATAGGCTTACGTTGGTTCAGAGGTATTAAAAAAAGTTTGTCTTTGTTACGAGGTAACGAGTTATAATAGTAGCGTGGAAAGTTCACACTATCATTTTCTTCTAACGACCTTTTACAAGGGACGATCCATAAACTTACCCCAAACCTAAGGGCTATTCGTGTGTGGACAAATTATCTAGAAAAAGGAGCAAGAAAGTGAAGCTACGTTCAACCTGTGAAAAATCGTAATTTAGACAACGCATTCTTATATTTGCAATTTTTTCGCTGCTGTGTTTTCCTTCCTCTTGTTTAAATTTTAGTTTCACGGAAGTGAAAAATAAAAAACTGATTTTTGTAACATGATAGATAACAGGATTTAGTGATTGATTTACTTCGTTCTGGTAGGATTTATTCGTGAGTGCAAAATATAAATTGAACAGTTGTGAAATTGTAAACTTTTCACATATAGACTACTGCATCAAACTGTTGAAATATTATTTTCATAGAGATTTTATTTGGAAAACCTCTGATTTCTTTATTTTATTACGGAAGGCAACTTAAACAAAAGCTGAGATTTTTGCAAAAATGTGTGAATAAAATATTTCACGATGATTCATGGTAAGAATCAAAAGTAAATGAATATATTTAGTATATTTATTTAAACCAAACATGATTTAAATTTATATTTATTTACCCTGGGTATTATTAAATGTATGTTGTAATAATTAGCGAAATAATTTAATTATCAATATCGATGAGAATAATAATGACTATCACAAATACTAATAATAGTCAACACGTTATTATTTAGTAATTATTGTCCATCATGTAATTACTATTTATTACGTTTACACCACTCTAACCTACTATTACTTCTAATTACGTTAATGCCTCATGAATGTACAATGTAGATCTGAAATGATCCTCAATTAACTTAATTGGTGAATAAGTGGTGCACGTTAATCGAAAGCTATTGCGTAACATTCAGAGTACAGTCAAAATATAAGCGAAAAGAGTTTAATTTACATGCATCTGGCTTTCAATTCGACATCTGGTAATTCATTCGGTTTTTCAATTACAATTTAGAATATAAATTTAGACCGAGAAAATTGATCTGCGCATGTTTATGATATTAACATTTGTCCTGTATTAATTACTTGATGACCAATTCTACAAACTCTGCCTCTTTAAAAAACAGATTGGTATAGTTCTATTATTTTTTTTTAATGTTACTATTTCAGAAATGCTTAAAATATTAAACTTTCTAAATAGAAAAGGAACTTGCTTCTGTAGCCCTCTTTAAGCCGCGATAACTTTGAATTTATTCCTCAAGTGTGAGAGTTGTTTTAGCAGCGCTCAAATAAGTTGGACGGGATATTTATCGCGTTGGAATGAGAATTTTAAAATGCAAATTTCCACCGTAACTGCGCTGTTTTGAAGTTGAACGAGACAGAGAAACAAGAACCAGATCGCTCGTTAATTTTACGTAAAAGGTATCATCCAAAATGGGATTTTAATGACGCCTCTTTTTGGAACCTGCGCTCATTTTCATGTGCAAATTTTTGTCACGGTAAGCGTGTATGCATTTTACATTATAAACATTTCTGCAAATATTTTGTACAAGATTATACAGAATTTAATAAAAACAAGTGAAACAAACTTCAACGAGAAGATTTTTAACTCTGAAGTTCCATTACAAAGTTAAAATTCTTCTAATGCTTCACGTAAAGAAGTTTTAATTATTATATCTAGTAGAATCACTAAATTCCAAAAGCAACCAAAGTCACTGGCACAACTTCTCACACTTTTTAATACCAAGTGAGAATAAAATCTTTCACTACTTATAAAAATTTATTAGGCACGACTAACTAAAGACCTCAAACTTATTCTGTACATCATGTTCATTTTGCATTAACCCTAAAAAAAGCTCAAGGAAATATAGTCCTCCAATATGTCCTCCAATTTGGATCTCCTTCCATTCCTTAAAATATCGAAGCCTGTATTTGTTACACCTTGGATATTGTCCTTTCGAATGGCATCAACAAAAACTGGTAGTTTTCTTTCCTGGCTTTTATATATGCATGCACACGCACTACTCATAGCTCGTTCCAGCACAGTACGATGGATCATTTCTATAGGACCAACAGGAACGTGTCTATTAGAGCTAACGTTGTTGCGTAAAATGCGACTCATTAAAAATGTAAGGCCTCGATAAAACCAGGAATTACGACGGGCGACACGTTATTACTCGTTCCCAGAAGATTGCAGCTCCGTCGGGCCTTAACTTACGCCACGGCCCGCTCGAGTTACAAAGGTCGACGTTTTACGAGTTTACACGTCGCGTAAGATTCGCGATAGGGCGCGAAACGTGCTTCGCTCCTCTTTACCTTCGCTGGTGAATCGCCCCAGCCCGTCCACTCTTTCTGTTTCCGCGGTATGTAAGTATTACGAGGACTGTGATTAATTGGCTGCGGAGCAGTTGGCTGACGTCGAGTAGAAGTCGATTAAAATCGGCATCTGAGGGGGAGAGTAGTTACAATCGAATAAATTTATCGAGATCGATATGAAGCCTCGAGTTGGCGGAAGTTGGCTTGTGATGGAAGTGAATGATGGGCTCGTAGATCTCTGGGTAGAATGAACGAAGTTAAGAAATTGAATTAATTATGAATTTAGCATTTGTTTTCCATCTCTTGAATTCTTCAAACAATGAAGTTGAATAAGATTAACTTAGAGTTTAATTCGAAGTTAAGTGTATTGGAGATAAGTGGTTTGTTATTAGTTATTTAAAAGTATTACGTTATCGTCTTATTTATAGTTTAAGTTTGATTATAATTTAATGATCCAATGCGACTGTAAAGCTGACGCTGAGGGAAATGGAATATGATTTGGAAATTGGTACTACATTAAAATTATTTTCATGATCTGGGTTACCTTAACGAAGTGGATTGCGTTATGGATTACTGATAGGTGGGGTATTAAATATCGATATTAAGATGTAGGAACGGAAATAACCTACGTTGAATTGCGAATCATGGGATGAAATGCTTTTAGTTATGGCGATGTGCTTGAACTTTTTTAAGATCTCCTTGTTTTCTACTCTTTGGAATATTTTTATTGAGGGGAATTACGAGGTTCCATTTCGTGGGTTGTAAAATTGAGCGAGAATCATGATTTCGGAGATTTATGCGCTGCAAAAAGTGGTTTTCCGCGAAAGTGCAAAATTTATATCGTCTAAAAGGAAATAAATATAGGTAACGTCTAAAAAGTAAATTTAAAGTAAAAGTTATCGAATTATACTATATCCGATAAAAAATTCTTATTCTTTATCTAGACTCCAAGATTGGAGAATTTAGAATTAATTACAACCAAGAAAAGATAAATTATCAAGCACTTTTGTAGACCAGACTTAATAACTAGTAGTATGAGTCAATATCTAAGCAGCCAAGATGTCTGACTATACGTGGTGCTATACTACTTAAAAATCTTTTTCTTCATATTATATCTGTAGGATTTAGCGGTGTTAGAATGAAACATCATTACTTTTTTGACACGCACATATTTCATTAAAAACAATATTCATATATTTTATATTAACATTTTTTGTTGTGATATAGCTATGTGTATATTACTACATATTGTTTGATATTATATTAATATTTGATTTAAAATCGTATTTTTGAAATCTTAATTTTCGAGGAAACACAAAAACACATGTTTCCAAATAATATCGTGTTTAGAATATTGTTTCGATTAACTGAACTTTAACAGGTATTTGACACCGCTCCTAGGTAGTTCATAAACGAGTTATTGGTCATCCTGGTAACTGTTTACAAGCGTATCATACCAACAACCGTGGCCCGAACACGTAATTGAGAACATCAAAGTTTTCCTTTATTCGGCTCGAGCTGCAGGAGACGATAGTCGAATCGTAAGTTTGTTACGCCCCAGAGGCAAAGTTCCCTATCCCACGAATGAATTTGATCAGCTTGGAAACGGTACTGATGCACCCTCAAATATTCAGCTACAGCAAACTATTTACAAGCGACGATATAAACTCGTGCTGGTGTGTCATTTGATGACCGATTTTATGGACATCAATATGTCAACGAGTTACATAGACTGGAAATCTGTTGTTGCATTAACAATAGGTGATTTAATGAAATTGGCTAATTTGAAGTGTCACATATGGAATTACTAATTAATCCTTATAATAATATTAAATTTTCACTAATATGTGGGAACTTTTGTAGTTAATTTTTCTTCCCCAGCAAACAGATTTAAAAAGAAAACAGTAAAATGGTTCATCCATCATAGTAATAAAAATCGTGAAAAACAGACAAAAAAAGTACAAATTTAAAGAATTTCAATAAAAAATTATAACCAGAAGCTTTCGCTATTATATTAAATCCAGTACCCATAGATAACTGCACACAGGTAATTTCCCTCCAAAAACCCACACCTCATTCCAGAACAATTAATTTAAAGAGCCACATCAGCTGATAATTTAATCGAACGAGTATTAACTAATCCATCAAGATCCCATTACGCCCAATTACCTAAAGCGCACTGTCCCAAACAGTACAGCTGTCGCCGCAACATTAAAACCACGACAGGCGATCGTTTTCGCTGTCTCCGCCGCCTCCCGAACGACCCTCCCCAAAGCGCTAAATCCGCGCTCATAAAAATTCAGGCCGCGTGTCGTTCCGAACGAAAACCGCAAGCAGCCGTTTGCCCAGCGAACGATCCGCGACGAAAGCGCGTCGGGATCCATCGGTCTATCGGCTCGCGAAATCGCGGTCGTGTTTGGGCGGCGAGTTTATCGGTTTCGCGGCGATTCCTCAAACTTTCCGTCGCTCGGCTGAGCGCCGACAGGAAATGCTGGATTACCCCTTCCCCTCTGTCCCCCCTTCTCATGAAACGCTACCCTTTCTCTTTCTCGGTCGCGTCGTCTCGAGAGTCCGTACACGGCTTCCGTCACCGCCGCGGCCCCTTTCTCCCTCGATCCCGCGGAATTCCTTTGGGAAGTTTCCGATATTCATATCTGGTTGCTACTACATCAAAAATTCCAAGCTCGCCCCGCTCAGCCCACGAGTTCTCTCAGTTATAAAGGATTCGCAGCCACTTACGATATCAGCCTTCTATCCTATTCCAGCCATCCAGGCTCCTCTCCTCCTCTCCCTTCCACCCTTCCACCCTCGCAGCCTCTTTTCCCTGCCGTCCGTCGACCGCTCCCCCCCTTCCCCACTGTCCCCACGTTTCGGCCCCCTTTTCTGCTCCCCTGCACGGCGTTTCTTCTCGCTGCTATCCGCGGCGCCGTCATCAACGTCCGAAAGCCTCTCTAGCCGTTCGCCCTCTTTTTTTCCAGCTTCTCCCCACCTCGCGCGGCGGCACGTCTCGCCCCCGTCGGACGTTCACCCTCTTACCTTTTCCCTCCGGCGTTTCCTCGTCCTTTCCCGACGTTTTCTCGCCGATCTGGATTAACGAGCCGGCCCTTTTTCCGTCGGCCACTTCGAGCACAGCCAGGACTCAGGCCATCCGGCCCGTTCGTGACTCGAGTCGAAACGAGCCTCTCGATATAGATATGTGCTACGAGAGATCGCTCCTTTGCCTCATCTCGCTTTTCCTAGGTTTCCTGCTTCCTCCTACGAGCTCTTCTTAGAACACCCCTTTTTCTTGTCTCACTTCTTTTTTGTGTCTCCCTCTTTTTCTGTGTCTCCCTCTTTTTCTGTGTCTCTCTCTTTTTCTGTGTCTCCCTCTTTTCCTCTGTCTCTCTTTTTTCCTCTGTCTCTCCCCTCTTCTGTGTACCTCCCCTTTTCTTCTTCCCTCTTTTTTTTCTTTCCTTTTTTTTCTACCTCTCTCCCTTTCTGCCTCTCTCTTTTTCCTTGGTAGAATCTGACGCTCCTCTGATCCGTTACCTTCTTTCGACTCTTTTAGTCGAGAGACTTTCCTACGCTTCGATCGAACGGCTACGCGATCAAACGCTGTCTCTTTTTACTTGCGCCACTAGCGGACCCCTGCGAGCGATGCAAAACTTTTCCTGATTTCGACTCGGACGGAATCAATTGCGACAACTGGCCTTAACTGACGGCCTAACTTGTTCGGCGGGGCTTTGCGAGCACGGTCGAGGGATTCTTCGATCTTTACTGCTCTTTGACTTCCGTGAGGAGAGGGCGTGGTAGGGGGACGTTGGCGATTTATGTGGGGCGAAGGTGTTTCCGAGGATTGGCTTTGATTGTTTGGGTATTAGTGTGTTGTTTATTATTTTTAGGTGTTTGGTAGATTCGAGAGATTTTTTGGTCTTTATTTGTTAGTAATTAATTGTGTTCTCTTGGAGATTTTAGAGGCGAGAGATATCTGTGGAATGTTATTTTGTAAGTGTTTCGTGATAGAAGAGTTTGGTTATTATATTTTTCGGGAGAAATAGTAATTGTAGATTTATTACTCATTATGGGGTAATTGAATCCATGTATTGTCGAATTCTACTGTTAATGAAGAAACTGCCTCGAGGGCTTCCTCCGATAACTCGTGGAATTAATTACTGAAGTCTATCACGGTCTGAAATTATTGCTAAACTGAGCTCAACTATAATCTAATGCAAATTTAATTGAATTAAACCCAACTTTAGTGTTGTAGTATTGTATCTCCCCTCTGCAATATTGTATATCTTTCTACACCGATTTGCTTGCTATATTGATGTAATGAATTATCATCCCTAATTACTAATAGTGAAAATTTAGAAAGTAAAAGAATTTTAATTCTTTCTAGAATAATACCTAAGGTACAGCACTTTATATGTACATATTTCAGTTTGACGACTATGAACTTCAACAATTTTAATAATTAATATCTACATAATATTCTTGCTTGAATTTATTCCTCTTAATACAGCATATTTTAGCAAGAAACTTACAACATTGAATAGCATCATATTAATTACATGAACAATTTACCTTCAAATACTATTACACCCTACCTTATTAAATTCACTCGACATTCTTGAGAAGCATGTAGCTGCAACTTCAAAGTGACTATACATTAAAGCTATTATCTTGAAGTACGTCATAGGTATCGAACTATGCAGCGATCGACCCACTTCGCCCGAGTCTCGCAAACTTTAACATTTAATATGTCGAAAACCGTTCGATCTAGAAACCTGGTCCATTTTACAGGACTTAGTTTCTTTAGACTATTAATCAATATTACAATCTGTAGTAGAGTGTTGTACTCTTAAATGACAAAATGATTCAATATGTTACTTATAGTTGACTCTTAATGAAAATAAAAAATATTCTACCAAAAAAAGTAGGTACAGTTAGCATTGTTATTAACCTTCAAATATTCATACGATTTAAATAATTTTTGTTATTTTTGGATACTCTTAACATTACATTTTTGTATTGTGTCTTTACTCTATGTCTGACTATGTACTGTGCCATACTACTCCATGTCTGACTATGTGCTGTGTCATACTACTTTATGTCTGACCACGCGCCATCCAATACTACTTAGCACAGATTTCTCAAAGTGTAACAATGCAACTAGAATTTATTCCTCCAAACATGGGGCTATAACTATGACAACAGTCTAAATAAAAAATTGAAACAAAATTGAACGTCTGACTCTTCAAGTCTTTACTTTGATCAAAAATCAATACTGCACAAAATTACTGACACATTCAATTTTTGTAAATGTTATACTTAGACCACCTCCATAATTATAATTACCAACACAAATTAACCAAACCCAGTAATACGCACACTTAATACACAAAGTATCAAGAAAACATCTCCAAATACCACACACTGCAGCTCTCCTAAAATTCCCAAATTACTATTTCACCACTTCCATACACCAATCCACGTGACATTGTCCTCGACTCAAACTACTTGTCATACCATTGCGATTGGTTTCGTTAATAATCGCCGAACCATTGGCGAATTAACGTTCAGACAGGGTCACCGACACTCGGCTCGCCAAATAAATGCAATTTCATTAACGAACCCGCCGTCAAGATTTTATTTACACTATTGTAATCGAGCACGATTGGGGGGTCGAGTCAGCGTCGTATCCCTTAGCCGGTAATCCTTAATTAATGGCCGACCGTTGAGGGCCATCCCCGTCGTCGTATTGCGGATTAATTCGATTCGAAGTGTCTACTAATTATTGGCGCTGGCTCGAACTGCGTGCTCGTCATGGGATCGAAATTCTAGCAAGAGGAACCGCCGTAAACCTTTCCGCGTGTTGGTGGCCCGAGCACGCTGGTGTACACATGCGCGACAGCGCAACTTTCACACGTCCACGGACGGACATAGAGAAGTGGTGACACTGTGGGCGTAGATGGGGGTGCAGGAGGAGGGTGCGAGTCGCGAACTCGTTAAGCATGAACGACCGATCGTTCGAGGCTTGGAAATCGGTTGCGGTGTAAACGTCACGTTTCAGGGGGCGTCTACAATGGCTCATTAAATTGAATAATCATCGAGGTCATATCCCGAACTGGCGAGGATGCGGTATCTGCAATTTACTTGGTCATCGTCGGCCGAAGTTATGTTAGGTCGACTCGGCCAAGCACCGCTATCCACTGTATTGAGTCCAGACCGACCGTCTACGGCGATGTTTGCGCGACGATTTTCGAGGGAACGTGCCTGCGAGATGGTCGATCGGTTCTGAGTGGTCGTGTAGAGCGAGTGCTCCGAATGCAGGGGTTTTTTGTGAGGAGGAAAATACTCCACAAATTATGGGAACTGTTAGAGTTTAATCAGTTTCTTGGTATTGTTGTTAGAGCTTTGCAGAAGTTATTATAATTATAATTTCGTAGGGGTAAGATGCTAAGAAGTTGTAGCTCAAAAAATTACTGTGGTTCACTAAATTTGTGATCTGGTTACTTTGAGTCTTTCGATGGGATTGTATAGAGAATGTTTGATGGCAGATGTCATGAATTTTAAGGAGCGTTTTTACATGCCAAAAGAAGAGGAAAATTAGGAATGATGAAACTGCATTTGAGGCCTCTTTTCTGAATTATTCATTATGAAGTATGTCTAATTTGGGACTTATTCTACTGCCGACATGTGTTAACCAGGTCAGGCGCAACGGTATCAGTAGAATGGGTTTTTAAGTCAGACATTTCATCGCATGTCTTAGACATTTTCTCAACAATTAATAGCCAGGAAACGAAGCCTCAAAGTTTTCAAACTTTCAATATTCTTGACTTTTTTCTTATTCTTTCCTACAGAATCACTTTTTAAAATTGCTGATACCCATTGTCGAACACTCTGTATATTAAGTAAAAACTGATCGTATACAGGGTGTCCCAAAACTAATGGTACAAGCGAAAAGGGGATGATTCTACCCGAAGAAATAAGACAAAAATGAAGAATTAAAATTTTTAATATCACGCTTCGTTTTCGTGAAAATTGACTTTGAATTTTTGCCAAGTATAAGGGTACTGAACCACAGTTTTAGATATTTGAGGGGTAAATAGGGAAAGGAGAATGCTTCTAGCGTACCATAGAGACAGTCAGTGGCTAGACCGAGAGTGTTCCCTTTATCCCGTGTACCCTTCAAACACCCAAAACTGTACTTCAGTACGCATGCCCTCGACCCTAACTCCAACTCAATTTTCTCAAAAACGAAGCACGATATCAAAAAAGTTTATTGTATATTTTTGACTTATTTTTTCATATAGAATCACCGTCTTTCCGCTTGTACCATCAATTTTAGAACACTCTGCACATATTTGTCTGTAGCACATCTCTGTGGTAGCCAGATCCACTTTCCTAAGAATGTTAAATTTGTTTCCTGATATTTGATATTCTGGGACCTTCGTATAGTCCAGAACTTCGTTATCGTCCCTTCACTGCATTTATTATACTCTAATTCAAAAAATAATTACACAGAGCCTCGCGGAATGCAATTACATGTTCGAGCATAGTATTCTCGAGAGCGCAGTCCGTTTTCACAAACAGCAGTCTCGTTCGTGATATTCGGCGAATCCGAGCGTGAATTCAGCAACGAGCATTGCGACCAGAATGCAAAATATAATAATACCCATCGATGTGGCTCGTAGTCAGAACGCATAATGCTTTCGACGAGTACATATTTTCCATTCTACGCGATAATGTACTCGACGTTCATGCCACATCCGTTTATCAGCCGTATATCGCTTCATTAATCACTCTTCGTACTTTCATTGTTCAAATCGGACAGAACCAATTTGGCTCCCGCTACTCGTGTCTGCTTGGTTTGGATTTATAAATCATATCCTCTTCGCGAAATGTTACCGACGCTGGCGACGCATCATTATCCAATAAATCACTGTCACAAGATTTAAATAGTATTACATCACGTAAATATGGTATTTAGAACTCATTTGTTCGCGATGGGCATTTAGTAGGCCCTGCCATGAATATTTTGTCGATAATGTACCTGGTAGCAATAAGAACATACATTTGCTGTAATATTTTCAAAAACTTTTAAATCTCTATGATTTATTGATGGTCTTTATTTATAAAAAATATAAAAATAAATTCAGATACAATGACTCTCATGTTAAGCAATAATATTTAAGTTAATTCAATTAACATGATCAGAGTTAATTCACTAGGAAGCAGTGATATAAATCAATAAATAAGTAAGCAGTATGGGGAAACAGTAAAATTAAAGAATTCGCTGCGTCAAGTTAGAAATTCTTAAAAACTCCTTTTACGAGGAAACTGATTTTACGGTATTCCTCGCCAAAGACCTCTTTCCAAGAAAAATACTAGGTTCAGCCGAGCTTTCCCCCACGTACTTGTAAACTTTCCTCATCATCGTTCCCATGCTACTTTCCGCCGCGCCATATTTTCCTCTCTCGTTAGCCTAACTCGTTTTTATGCACCCATCACCTGTTCACCCTTTTCTCGCATTAACATATAATTTCGACCATGGAACGCTGAAGAAATATTTTCGCCAGAAGAGCGATACCCATCCTACGATCCAGACGTTAAACAGATGCACACAAAAATTATTGCATACTCTCACGCTTATTAGGGTGAGTGTAATCTTTTTAGAAGGAATTATTTAACAAGAACTGTCTGACTTTACTAACATTATAATAAGACGCAGATGAATTTTAGAAAAAAATATTATCGATAATTCTCTTTGTAAAAAAAAATACTATTTTTTTCAAAAGAAACTTTACCTTCAATTGATAGACATAAATTTTGCACATCTCAAGAGAGTCAAAAATTGTATTACTGTATGTACCTATACCAAATTTTAATTCCTGGGAACACTAATGTGCAAGTAGATTTAGAGAGTCATAGATCAGCCCTATTTAATTACAGGTATTTCTAATTAATTTTAAACCAGTTAACGCATTCATTCATACTAATTGTGTTCATGAATTCCAATCCTGTTTTATGTATTTAAAATATTATTTCGGCTTTCTGCTGTGAGAATGCTCCACATTTCGAACAGTTTTATTTCATTAGCAGAACCGATAGGGAACGCTTGGTGTTCCGCCATCAGTCATTTCGTGACGTGACGGCTAAACACGATACAACTCATTCCATTTGATCCTGGAATAACGGGCCGTTGCAAGTGCGCTCGTGTCCCTTTGAACGATATAAATGGAAAGTACCCTTTTGCGGTCTTTGTGCCAGGCAAGCGAAGGGGGCAGGAAGCTGGATGATCCTGTTCAGGGTCAACGACTACCAATGCTCGAATAAGCTACCAGTTTTTGTAGATATCGAGCCGCACTTTCGGCGCAGGCGAAACATTTCCTGATAGAGAGCGACCTGTGCCGAGGCAAACCTGTTTTTTTTTTCATGTAAAAATAGCGCAAGACCGCAGTGTGCCGAGTTTCGAGTGCGTGCCACGTGAAACATTTTTCTATTTCAACGAGAGCAGCAACGAATTCGAGAAAAATGAAATTATTCGATTGTAACAGACGTTTTTAGAGACTAAGAGATAAACCCTCATTCCATTGGGAGAGATCGAATAAGTTTAAAATCGATTTTGTGCTTGTGTGAATAAAAGGAAGCTCGATATTACAAAAATATAGGTTCAAATTTATCGATCTCTGTGTACGCTTTTACGTATATGAAAGTATTAACTCTTTCAGACTTCAGAAGCAGAAGTAGTACTAGCTTTATAATTTTCAACGAGTGAATTATGAAAGTGAATAGTGAACTGAAAAGAAATGATTTATTAATAACAATTACGTTTGTTTATGTTGCATCGTGTACCACTTTGCAAGTATTTAGCTAATTGGAAATTACTATTAGCTTTTATTTCTCATTAGAATGAGAAAATGTAATAACGTTGTCTGACCATGCACTGGTCTTTCTACTTTCCCCAATTTAAAAGCTTAAACCCAGGTGTCCCGTATTGCAAATGTTGTTTTTAGATGGAGACTAAATGGAAGTTTTTATCATCAAACTGTAACAAAAGCAATAAAATATTCGAACATTTGTCTGCTTTCAGAAACGACTGTAAATCCCTTTAATACATTTGTTTCCTGTATGTACGTACATACAACACATTTGTAATAAAATGCGTAGTTTCATAGACTCTATTCTTCAACGTATTTTAATATCTTATATTGATATTATATTTTATCTGACCAGAATATATTTTAAAGTAAAATAAAACTGTTTAATTAAAACAATGTTGTTAATATTAATTCTTCAAACTCTGTAAAGTATAAATGTTTCTCTAAACGATCCAATTAATTCTGTTACAGTTTAAAGGATGCTAGCATCAGACCACTAAATTGAATAATCATCGATGTCAATGCAACGTTTCGGTTATGCGATGCACGTAACACAATAAGATGAGCCGTCAGTGCACATGCAAGAGGAGCATGCGACGGACTTCAAAACGCATCTCTCGCATGTAACGTAGTTGTAGCTAAACTATCTCGTTGTGTAATACATTGTAACGTGTCGTATATATTGAATCACGCATAACCTCTCCTAACTATGACAAAGTTTGCTTCCTGTTGAGCAAACTCAATAGCTTAGCGTTCGCAATGCGGAAGGGTATTTACGATTCCAAATATTGCTATGTTAAAATGTTTCGATTAAAAAATTTATCAGCCACGTATAACATTACAAATTACACAAATTTTAAATTTGTAATATTTATACCTTAAAAATTCATTTAACGAAATCTGTCAAGTCCAATCTTAATTAATTGTATGCATACTCAAATATTAAAAGTCTTATTCTCAAAAATGTAAACTCTGTGAACAAACATTATTTTAAGTTTCTATATTGAATCAATAGCTATGAATTAGTAGCTTAAAAAATGATCAGAATTTACTATTTATTACAGAGAGGCTTTAATAAGGTTCTACCTCACCACTGACAAATGAGGTCAAGTGTATGAGGCGAATGTTATAATAATAATTCCAAACAGTCTACACATATGTATGGGTATTGAACAATAATCGAAGATAAAGGGATTACATTAATCGTCTCTTTATTCGTTTTTATATATTCATCTCCGTTGGTACCAGCAGTGCGATAACTCGTCAGTAGGCTTAGTACAAGTCACGTGTTACACGGGACATTATTTAATTACATCGACGCACGTATGCATATCGTTACTCATATTTATATGTACGTATGTATAATATATATATATATCTATATGTATTTCCGTGTATATAACATATGTACGCGCGTGATTATTGTACAGTGTGCGATGCGCCGTGACCCTTAAAACATCAGACTCGAGGGGAGGGGAAGGGGAACATGATCATATTCACAATAGGAGAAACGCTCCTCCTTTGCGTCTCTCGTTTCGTAGTTAACGTGTATATATTTATATATATATATATATGTATATGTATTGCAAAATATATTAAGGCCAGACCATTCACACGAGGACAGCTTAAACGTCCTTCTTAAAGGCTACCTAAACACTCTGACATCCTTCGTCGTCCTAATAGCCCCTCCTCCTAATTCACTTATATCAAATCGACACATGGATACGTTTACTAGTTTACATCTCAATGGATCTAGCGCTATACTCGCATCGGTTGAACAATTAAGCAGGGAAAGCCTTGTCGAGAGTCGATAGGATGTCTCTTTGAGAAGTAAAATCGTTTGGAGCTCTTTCGAATGAGACGCTGGACTGTTAAGTGGGGTTGAAGATAAGATCACTTGACAGTCACTAGTGAGGTACTGGTATCTTTGACATCGAGACTGTCTATCGTTGTAGCTCGTTTTTCAGTTCGATCTTCAATCATACCTTTTACGCGACTTTGCGACAGCTAGATTAAATTCAATTGACCATTCAAGGCCACTTTGATCGTGAACCATATCAAAGTTCTACTTTCATGTCCTATCGATTTCATTTCTATACTTGGGGAATCGAGTGTATCTGTTTGTAGCATCTAGCGATAAGATAGAATTATAAAGTAGACAAGTGGTAATACGAATGACTGGTCTGACTCTTAAGTGGCCTTGGGCGGCTAATTGACTTTGTTCTCATTACACACTGAAAAGATGAAACGTATATATTCCTTACTCGCAATATACTTTCGACTGATCACTTTATCGATGTCTCATCCATCAGAGCTCCTAAATTTCAAGGGAACTCTGATATGTTCCTCTGATATGTGTGGGAACGTGTCGTACGAAGGTGATAGGTCATCGATATGTTTCTGATATGGTTCACCCGATATCTCTGTCCAATTTTCGTGTTACGAGCGACAGTAACTTACTCTATTAAATTTGATAGATTTTTGGCAGCACAGGGTTCCCTTGCGATTTCATCGACCTCTGCGTACATGTGTCAGACTTTAAGGTTGCCCTGTAAAGGGATTTTCATCTGGGACCTTTTGTTGGGAGAACTAAGTGACCCGTGAACAGAAGTATTTACAACTTCGCAGAATCATCGCTTTAACAGTTAAATAATGTTGTAGAATATTTTACAATACGCTCTCCCAACCTGACCACTTCGTCTTGCACAAATATACACATGTTCCTCTGATTGTTTAAAATAACTCTGCCGAGGGAATAAACGATCTATAAATATTAGATAACTGACTGAACTGGCAACATCTATTGAAATAATATTACTGTTCAGACAGGGTGTCCTAAGGCATTTCGAGTGAACATGATAAAAGTATTCTATGGGTAAAATTAAGAATGGAATGGTAATAAAATTACGTTACACAAATAAGGGCTCATAAATTATTGATTAAAATTTTGTGGAAACAATGTAAAATCATGAACAGGGTGGAGAGGAATAAAGTATAGGATATTAATAGATCATGAATATGATGATGATTATTGTTAGTTATTATGTTAATTATTATTGTCAATATTAGCATTATAACTGTTTTCATTATTAAAACAGATTATATCTTCCTAGATTTCTTTGACAGTTATAAATAAAAAATCTATTGAATTTTACTATTCAGTATTATTTAAAAAAGCAACTATGTCTCTATGTATATAGAATTTTGTTACTTACATGTATCTATAAATAATATTAGTAAGTACTTAGATTAGAAAATCTTAGAACACCCTGTATAATCGTCATAAGTTACTTTAATATGAATGAAAATATAATACTTCAACGATCGATTAACAAAACGTCTGACTAGATTACGTTATAATGATTTTTTTCATTCACTTTTGCTTTAGTATTATTCTCGAAAGAAATGAATGAAACATTTACGACAATCTAAGAATAATAATTGCTGTATTTGTGTCATCGAGACGTGGAAGGCCGACTTAGCTATCATTTGATTCGCTCCTCTGTATTTATAACTTATACTCTATTACATATTTATATATATATGTATATCGCGTAACCGTCATAAACACCTACAGTCAACAATCCAATAATTTTCAATAGTATCGTTTCATCCTATTCCGTATTTTACACAATCTACACATAAATGTTTTCTCGTGTCCATTGATATTAAATATCGCATTGATTCTTTTCCCTAGTTGCTAACAGTCGTCAACTCATTCACTGACTCATCCCTAAACGATATAACTTCGTAGGTGAAATTACAATCTTGTTCAGTTATAAATTCTAACTTATCCGGGAGGAACGATGGTATTATTCTTTTCGATTTCATAAATTTTAAATCATTCAATTGTCTTCAATTTTATGCAAACTTTTAGTTATCACAATTTCAAATATTAAGAATTTTTAATTTTTTAAAGTATTTTCAGTTTCGTAATTTTTTAATCCTCTGCAATATTTTTAAATATTCAATTTATTATATTTTCAGATATTTGTTTGCTTAATTTATGCCAGTATTTCGATAAAGAATTACACACCTTTTGATGTAGTAAAGCTTAAATAAATCATTAAGTTAATGAACGCATGTTTAAAAAAGCAAAATGGAACGTTAATAATTCACTGGAGAAAGGAAACCGTCCCGAATAAGTTAAAATGTAATTTATTTCTTTCTGTGTGCATCACACTTTGCCTTCGAATTAAATAAAACACTAGTCGTTTAATTCGAGCTAAATGCTGGCACACGGTGCTCATTACTTATTAAATTGACTTTAATACAAAAAACGAGCATTGAATACCAGTGCAAGTACTCCGTTTATCAACTCAAATATGTATAGTCACATTAAAAATAACGACGTATGAAACAACACTGCAAACATTTAAATACCACACACTGTACAAAACAGTTAGAAATGCTTGAAATTAACGGAACAATGATAAAAAGAACAGTAAAAGATAATGCACGTCCAGAATGTCAAATGGATAACACTTTCTCTCCAAATTCATTCATATATTTGGCACATTCCTTTGAATAGGCAAAACTAACAATCCCTTCACTTTCATCTTCGTCTTATAAAAATTCTTCAACTTTAAATTAATTATCCTTAAACAGTACTTCGTAAATAGACCTTACATTTACTGTGACATTAATTAATCGAATAAAATCAATAGAATTCTCAAGAAAATTGATATCTAAGAAACTTCTACCCGAAAAGAAACTCAAATTTATCATTAACAGAAAATCACGTTAAAAACCTTAGCTACAAAAAATACAAACCTATTAACAAAATTTCAATCTCCATTAGATTACAAATAATCACTCAAAGACCCCCAAATCAGGCAACTAATCTTCAGAAACAATTCTTTTTCAAAATCTATAATTAAAAATAAAAAAATACTTTCCACGTGTAAAAAGAATAGAACCAAAAAACATGTAGATTATTTTACAAACACACGATAGCTCGTATTTTCACGCATTAAATGTACGTTTATCTTAAAATAACACACCCACGCACACGTACACGCTCGCAGACTCGACCAGCCTCGCGATATTAATTTTTCCCGTAATATTTGCAAAAGCAAAGGAGCACGATTTCACACAATAGCCCGTGACTTTTTGTCGCTCCTTAGTTCAGTTTCTTTTTTTTTTATTTTTTATACACGCTACTTAGGGTGGAAGCTCATCATACGAATAACGTGGCATTTCGTGCACGCGTATCGATGCAACGGTACCGAAAGCATGGATGCAACTTTATTATCTCTCGCACATACGACGACATTAATTAACGACTTTGTGCTTGTTCGTGCGACTCTGTTCCATTCCGCGGAGAGGCGAAGAGATCGCCGTGTGAACGGGAGCAAAACGCGCCTGCACACGCTGAATGAATAATTATACTTCTTCGCGGGACTGCGTTTACGGTTATCGTTACAAGCGACCCGACGCCGATTTGCATGCCGTGCTTCGACGTAGATAAGGCGACGCTCGAGACCAGCTGTTGCTGGGGGATTTTTTCCTTTGCATTTCAGTATTTCCACTACTTCCTGCTATTTATGAATTTCGCGATATTGCGACCTATTCGGAGTTTCAATTTAATTAAGTCCTGGGCTTAAACGATAATGCATGAATATTTAATTATTTGAGTCGAAAAGTCGTTTCGGGATACGGATAAAATATTTTGTTTGACGCAAATATTGCGTGGCTTTTTCTTTTGGAAGGAGTTAGCAGAGTTTTGTCGATAAATTTGTTATTTTTTAAGTAAGCATGAAATTGATATCCTTTTTTATAATAGACAATGATGAAAATATTTAGTAAATATAAAGATGATCATCTTGTAACGATTATCGTAAACTTAGTTTATTTGTTTTTTCTTTCTTGCAAATCTAATCTCTCCAGATCTATATCTAGACGTTGCTTAAAAAACGAGAAATTATATCTCTATAGTCGATTAGGGATATGTATGGGTTTTTGTAAGTTGCTAACGATCGTTAATTTCACTTTCTTACCTATGTGATATGGGAAGAACAAAATTTCCCCTCGATGATACTTATGTTATAGATCTTTAAGGTTTTTGAAAATTTACTTTTTGGAATGATAGAGATTTTGGAAACAGTGAAATGTCAATGATCGGATCGAAACAAATGGAAACAACGATTTTGAGTAACATATTTAGCAGAAATATTTCATGGGAAATTAAAATATAAATTAATGTAAAGATAGAAAATGGTTATAGTAGAAACCTTATTGGTTGGTGGTTTCTTCTTTTATAACACCTTTTTTATTCATTTTATGAAAATTCTTTCACAGAAACGACATTTGTTGATTCAATTCTTTTTCTCTGTTAAATAACAATATGTTTACACTCGAGCCAGAAAACACGGAAGTGAAATGAAATATTGCGCATGAAAAGCTCGGAAAATAGCATTCATCCCCTTGTTTACTGTGCAAAGTTGTCAAAACACGAGATATCTTTCTCACCCTCGTTTTACTCCTTCGTCAGTCTTGATTTATTAATAAAATACTTTCATTTATATATTCACAAAGAGTATCTTATACAGATATCAATAAGACCAGATATCTGAATCATAACTTAAGTGAAAGTCCACGTTCCGACAAGTTCCAACTACAATACAACAATTAAACACCACTCGACACTAATACTTCAAACAATAATCATTTCTTGTGTTATCAAGTAACCAAGAAAATTCTTTCACTTTTACGCATAAAATAAGATCGCCAATATTTTTCAGTTAAAACAATCTAACCCAACTTCCTATAGAACAACCCTTCCCCACCCAGAAGATACTTTAAATTACTTCAAAAAATACTATTCGTATAAAAATCAGAATTTCCATTATAACACAACGATCTTTCTTTACCTCGAAAGGCGACAGAATTCTCCTGGTTGCCCAAAATATTCTGCCACGTCACCTCCTTTAAACGACACTTCCCAAACAAATGACCAATTTACACTTCAAATCACCCCTCCTCTCCTCTGTACATCATGCCAGCCCGCTGGTTTCAATCAAACTGAAAATCCGCGTTCCTTTGTACCCGAGCAAGAGCGACGTAACTGGATATCACACTAGCGACCGTGAATTCATCCTGTCGGCCTGATATCTCATCAACGATTATAATAACGCGCCAACCTACCAGCGGTGGGGTAAGAGGGGTCGAACGGGTATCGAACCCGCGTGCAGAGGGGAAAGGTGGGAGAAAAAAAATCGAGTCTCTGGATTTAATAATTCTATCATTGTAACAGATCAGACAATCGACGGACCATGTTAAAGAGATGGCGGAGAGGGCATGGAAAGGGGATAGGCGTCGCGGACGAACACGCGGTGCTAACGAGATATCTCGTTAAGCCTAGACGGACAATCGCGTCGCTGGAACCGCTCGACGTGACGAGATGTTCGCGACGATCTTCGTTCTATTGTCGTTACACGTTCCTCCGATATTCGTTAGAATATTAATTTTACGTTCGCCTCGATCACGAAATTGCTCCGATGCAATACGGAGCATTTACAAACGCGGTGTTATCGACTGCTTCGAAGGGAATAAGCAAAGTGGGTATCGTCGCGGCGGGGAATTTGAATCAATAGAGGCTTGTGTTTGGATATTTGTTCAGCTTTCTTTTTGAGATCGATTTGGAGGGTTTGTTTTAAAGGAGAGATGCATTTCTGGTTTTTCTTTTTAGCGACTGATTTGATGATTTTTAGAGCTGGTACGAGGTGTTTGACTGGAAGTGTTAGAAATTTTAAGGGCGTACTCTAGGTGCTACAAGAAGAGGAATGTTAAGAATAAAGAAACTGCATTTGAGACTTCGTTTTTGTGTTATTAATTGTTAGAGATATACCCAGATAGCATAGGACGTCTATTTTATGTTCGTTTCATGCCTGAACGTCTTATGATATTATTTGGACGTCTTGAAAATATCCAACAGTATACGTCTTAAAGATTTGCGAGATTTACATCCATAAGACACGCCTTAAAGACACACTACATAGACGTCTCAAAGACTTACGTTTTAGAGATGTCTTTTGGACATTTTTAGGATTTTACTGGGTGTCTTTAAGACGTCTTTAAGACCTGTCTGTGTTATATGGGTAGCTAGAGTGTGTGTGAAATATGTCTCACTTGTCTTATTCTATTGATGTATTCTACTGATATCGCTGGTTCTGTATTGGCTAATGCACACCAAAAGTAGAGCAATTCCCTAGTCAGACATATTTCACATATACCTTAACCATGTTTCCAATAATTAATAACTCCATAACTTCTCCATTTTTAAAAATTTCTAACACTTGTCGAACAACCTGTAGAGGGGCGATTTGAAGCGTAAAATATCGTGAGATTTCGGATACAGAAAATTTGCCAATGAAACATAATTGAACTGATCGAATGGATCTCATGATAAGGATCCTTGTTTAACCAATGAAACATTAATTTCGAGCGAACGATATTCAAATGAATCGGAACTTCTATCTCTTTCCTCTAGCGATTGACTTTCTGTAAAATTATACGTATAAAATGTTAGAAATTCACAATGAGTTTCGATTTAATTAATTAGTCACATTCGAATAGTAAGTAGAATAGTAATCTCTATCCTCAAAATGTCGTTCAAATTCGACCAGAGGAAAAAGATGGGAGTTCTTAAAAATGACTCTTATGGCACTTATCCCATTCTTTCTCTCAGCTTCAGGTGTTTTGTTCCGAAAGGTAACAAGGTGTTTAGTTGGCTTGCACACAGCAAGCTCTGGACGTATATCTTCAAAACCACTTTAAAGTGTCCTCCCAGTCTTGTTCTTTTGTTGAAAGATCGTGCAAGTGATGCTACATTAAAGTGTGGACTTGCACACAGGTCAAGTAGATTACTGAGTAACAGGTGGGATGGTAAAATTGTTCTAACGAGATGAGTCTTTTTTCATTGGCCTGGTAAAAGTATTAGCTCCGACAACGAAAAGAATTTAAACTTTAGCATCGAGCAAACATATCGAATGATTTTCTCGCTCGGTAAGAAAAAAAAATTTACACGATCTGTTCACTGATTAAATAATCTATGTATAAATATTTCAAAACAGTTTACGATTTCGGAGCTACAATTTAGAACTCTTTTAGAATAAAACATATATAACAATAAAAATCATTAGGTATACACATACTTAGAATTTTGTTTCGGAGCTTCTTACGAGCAGTCAATTTTGAAATATGTCACTTTAGTATAAAAAATCTTTCGGATTATAAAATTTACTGAACTTATCAAGGATCTATCAATATTGAAAATAATATCATACAAACTCATATATTAAACGAAAACGAATGATATGAAACATAAAATGTCCCAAAAACGTTTCTATAATAAAATAAATAAATACCCTCCACCATTCTAAAGTAAACCAAAATGTTGTTAAATCGTTACTCACCGAGCAAATTCTGCATGAAGAGAAGCAACGGAATCGAGTGTCAACGATAATTTTTCGTCTAAATCCGGTAGCGTATCATCGATGGGGTGACGAAGGGAGAACACAAACGTTTCTGACGAGGTTCGCGCGAAACGATCATTCCAGACGAATCGATTCTTTCACACGGCAGTGAGTTCGGTAATTATGTACTTGGGACGAGAAAAACAATGGTCGACGGTCGTCGAACTGAACGCACGGTCTCATTCATCCTGTACACCTTAACATTCCTTACGTCAAAGCAAACAGGTGGCAAGATGCTATCAGTAGGATACAAGTGGCGGGCGGTAGAATTTCATTCGAAGACGTCGACGCGGTTACGACGTCACCGTCGAAGTACGGTTCCAAGGTGGAACCAGTTTCCCGCAAAGAACCCTGGTAAATGTGATTCAGTCTGTGGTCACGATCACTGATCGATTCGTTCTCGTCCTCCCCTCGACGATCCCCCAATTTCTTCGAGTGCTTAGGCAGATCCATGTCTAAACAGAAAAAGAAAGAAAAATTCAATTAGATGGAGAAAAGAAATTTTAAAATATCACACGACTTCAAGTCTCGTTTGTTAGTGATCACACTTGGTATGAGATAGACGTTTGATCTATTTTTTTTTTTTTGTAAAAATAATTCCATGTGTAAGATAAATGTTCTGAATTGTATTTCAAAATGTGAGATGAATTACTGAATAATGAATAGTAAGAAATTTAGAATTATTTGTACTACTTATTGAAGTACAGTTTACGTGGAGCTAGTGGTATAGATCAATAAGTAGTCAGACACAGTCTCAATGTGTTTTTATAAATACATAAGCACAGGACTTGGATAAAAAGTAAACTAAAGATCAAAGAATGTTAAACTACTCTTAGAATAACATCTGTGTGATAATTCGTTGACCTATACTACTTAGAATGAATTCTGGCGCATCAGACTCATTAATTCTTAAGGCACTTTCGTATTTCTTATTTCACAGGACCAAAATACGAAAGTTTTATTTGTGTCACGTTATTAATAAAATTGTAGTGATACTGTGTATGATTTTTTTAGCTGCATAACTCTCCAATAAGAACAGCAACACTGTTATAGAGCAGAGCGTTTTTACGCTCGACGTCACCGTACGTAGGAAACAGTATTGGCGGAAAAAGAGGAGGCTAGAATTCCTCCCTTTGACGAAGAATTCCTGTAGTGAATTCAATTTATTCATGTATCAATATACATATACATCGTCAACACTAATGTATACGGCGTATCTGCGGTTTTATGACAGAGCTTCAAGTTTTATAATCTCTAGCTACCTTTAAAATTTATTATACTAAAATTGTATTTATATTAACAGTGTATATTAACATTATTCACACATATTAATAAATTTCCTCTAACAAAATCATTTTCCTTGAAATCTGCTATGTGCAAACGTACAATTTGATCGAGCTATCCCAAGGAATTGTCCGACGTTCCGCTGAGAAAAAAAGGAAGAAACAAAAAAAGAAAAAGAAGTGTAATCTTCCATTGTGATAACGCAAGGGCCATGTGTTGCAAAATTGACACTCCAGAAATTGGAAAAGGCGAAATGGGAAGTTTCGCCTCTCTACCAGCGTACTCTTTCGATATTGTTCTCTCGAATTATTATATCCTAGAAATAATTCACCGAAATTACGAAAATACAAGAGCAAACAAGCTGGCCTTTATCTTTCGTTCGACGTGGTCACTCTACGTACATTAAGAACCAAAGGCTACAAAAGGAAATCGAGAAAAATATGTCGAAAATAAATTGTGAGCAAATGTATCAACCAGAATCTAAACAAGAGTATTCTTCCAAAATTCAACTCATTTTCAATTTTTTAACATAGAAGTATTAGTCACAGAGTTAGTTACACAGAGGATTACAAAATGTAAAAATGTATCAACATATCAACCTCACAGATTTTAATTATAATATTCTGTACTGAAGAGGGAAAGTGAAACCAATATAGTTATTCACATATAATATAATCTATATAGCATAGAGATGTCTTAAAAACGTTTTAAAGGCATCCAGTAAAGTCCTAAAAATCTCCAAGAGACTAAGACATCCGTTGTTACAAATTAGTATCTCTTTAAACTCCAAAAAAAAAGAAGAAAAAACAGACGAAGGTGCAACACCTGTCATTGACATCACGATGCAATATTATCTCCTCTCGTTCCCTGGAATCTCCTCCGTCAAACGAAAAAAGACTTCATTTCGATCCCCGAGGGCGACTAGTCGAGGCTCTTCCTCCACGTACGCGCGTACCCATAAAAACGTAATCAGCAGTAACGAGCAATTTGCAGGGCGGATTCGATTTATCGCGTATACACTTCCGTGATCCGGCTCCGGACAGATGTTGCGGAAAGAAACGAGGACGAAGGAGCGGGGAGGGAAAGAACCGCGGGAAAGGGAAAAGAAATCGTGGAAGGTGGTGAACGCTCGTCAAATGGCGAGGGATCGAGGTGTGGGGCGGAGGGAGAGGGATGGCAGAGAGAAAACGGGGATCGGCGGAGGGGTGAAACGTGCGGCAGCTCGTCGAAATAGCAGTTTAGCACTGATAGCACTTGGCGGACTTTTATCGATCATGTCTGGCAACAGATGGCTCACCCAATTCCCGGCGGCGCGTTTTGTCTGGCCGGCCTGATAAACGATAACTAATACGGAACCAGAAGAAGCGGCAAGAACAGGCCGCAGCAAGAGAAAAGGAAAGAAAGATGTAGCTGGGGAGGATGGGCTGTTGGCTGGATATTGTTTCGCGGACTTTCAGCCCTTGACGTGACGTGCCAACATCTCGACACTGTCGTCGCATCGCCATCCCCCCCACGTCCCTGGTTATCTCTTGTAACCACCCCTTCGACCTCGTCTCTTGTACGGAGCGCGCGAGCAAAGTGGAGCCAACTTCGAGATCGTTTTGTCGATAAATATTGATTGAGCTGGGCTGTTGCTGTGTCTCGAGGACAGATGTTTTTCCTGGGTTGCTTGAATTGTGTATCCGCGAGATGAGCGTGCAAATTGAGACTTCTGACAAACTGTCCTTTTTATTATTTCACTTGATACGAGGAACTGGAGATTGGATTGGATAAGTGAATTGCTGAAAATAGTGTTGTAGGGTAGAATTCTAATACAGAGTATTTAAATATAAGCAACTTTTAATGAGTTTGTATGGGTAATAGGGTTTACTGAGTTTTCGGTTAGTAATGAAGAAATAATAAATGTACATGAACGTCAAAGTGTTAATTGTTCTCTGTAGTTAGTTTCTCCTTTTCATTCATAAATACAATTTTGATGGAATTAGCTGAAAGACTAATTTTCAACATATAACTTCCACTAAATTTAGTAAAACGTATATCATAACGTCCGTCAATGCACGGTTGACAGAGGTAGAAGGTGTATATTAAACGAGAGAAATAACGATAACGATGACGATGAAGTTAATGGAATTCATGACGAAACTTCAAGCAGTTAGCGAGACAGACTGACAAGCTGATTTAGAATTATAGATTCATGTAGCAGGAGGTGATAGAGGACTGTAAAATATTTTTTGGTCAATAAATGCAGGTCTACCAATATAGTAAGTTTTCAAAACTTCTACCACCCCATATAGAAATTCACCAAAAAAATATGAAACAAATTGTACAATATCTCCAATTACTGGTACCATTAACCATCTATTTCTATAAACAATTTCCTACCAATAACTGCAATTTAAAAATTTTAAATTATTGACCACTTCTATCAGACCACCTACTATTTTATATTTTTCACCACCTTTGGTTACACACGAAGAACTGAAGAAATGAATTAAGTTTCTTAGAATAACAGATTGTAGCTTAAGTCGAAGGGGACACCCGTTAGGTTCCCTTACTCTTTCCTCAACGTTCTCTTCACGCTTCGTTTATACCATCGGTTTAAGGATTAATCCCCCGAGCTTATCTGATCGCGTGACTTCAACGAGAAGTTCGAGCACGCCGAGACAACCCTTCGCGTGTACACAAGCGTGCCTATGCTGTAACACTCGCACGACGCCTGTTAGTTTACACGGTTTACACGATAAAATTTCCGTCCCTAAGCGTGAAGGGGTGTGATACTTCGCCCACGCGCGCGCACGCCCACGCACGCTGATAATGGACTGTGTATTACAGTGATTTCCTCGTAAATACTTAAGCTCGATTTGCTCCACTTGTTACCTTTTCCAGGGGATCAAACTAAGAGCGTTGAGTTGCCAAGTGTTTTGCTATTACAGAGACACTGTAGCATTTCATCTTTTCTCTTCTTTGTCATTTCTTACCAATGAGAAGAGAATAATTAATTTCGTACAATTATACAGTTCTGAAACTATGCTCAGTGAATTTATTTACAAGTAAAATTTGAAAGTAAATGAAAAATATTGAATGTACTTCTTTCTTAATAAACTTTATAAAAGTTTTTCAATAAATTGAAAAGAGTAATACTTTTTAAGTACATTACAATTTTTATTATTATAAAATGGAGATCATCAAAATTGTAAAGAATATATTTCATTTCAGTATTTCTCAGAAAACTATTTTTCATTTGTGGAATATCCTATTTTAAAGTATTTCACAAGGGCACATTCAGTCTTACTTGTACGTCACACTTTTTCAAGATTTCCCACTTTAGAAACGTAACAAGTAGTCAAAGTTGATTTTCTTTTTTAGGTGCCCAACCTGTTTTATGACTCTGTATGCAGCCTCTTAAAATTTTTTTGCGTGAAAAGTCCTCGGTCAAAATAATACAAAGAGTATGTAAAAGTCAGGCATCTGTTTCATAATTTTGTCCCCGGAGAATTTACATCGTGAAGTTTGCGTTATAAAACATGCGCGCGAGCGCTCAACGAACGGGGAGCAGCTATAAATTCGATCATTTTAAAGTTGTAGTTCAGTTTATACGGCATACGTTTGTCCCAGAACTTTTACTCGGTGAATTTATATTGTTAAATACGACGGATAAACATTATCGCAGTGAAGTATGATTATTTCGAAGTATAAAACGTTGTTGGGAGTACTTGTGTTTTCCAGGATATAAAACACAGTAGCGGAACAGTTAATTAATTCGAAACGCTCATGAAGTTTGAATCGCAAACTATAATTACTTAGTAGATTAGTTGAAATAAGTCTTTTATTGGAACCTGTAAAACTCGATTTTTATAACTGACAAATTTTAAACACGTCATAAAGGATGAAATTATAAATAATAAAAAATTCAAGAAAAAACACATCATCTCCTTTGGATTAATATGCAAATGAATATTAGCTAGATAGGGTAAAAAATTATTTTGCATTTTTCTTTGCAAGTCCAAACAGAAAATACTAAACACGCAGTTAATATCAAGAATGTTCGTCAAATTAATTAACTGTTCATATATTTAAAGTGCCAATTGTAATGAAAATTTCTTATTCTTAAAGAAGTAATCTGTTTTAAACGAATTTTTCAGTAACCTATTTCATGTAACGCTCATACATACTTGATCAGAATTTACTGCCACACAGCAGAGACGAACACGTGAAAAATTTTTTTCGCCAATATCATATGCAGCGAAGATTCCAATGTAGTGTATTAGAGCAAAACAAATTTGGATTTGCACGGAGGATTAAACCACACTAGCGATAATCATCAGTTTTGCAAAAATAAGCTGTTCGGGCAATTGCACCCCGATACAGCGGCTATTACGTTCAAATTAATAATCAATGCTAATTGCTATTGTCATTAGGTGAACGACCATTATATTTCGCAAATAACTACCCTGTTTCGTCTACTTTACTACCGGCATCTAATAGATCGTGAATTTTGTAAGAATAAATACAATGCATGATTCTTTTAAACAAATTAGAAATAAAATTTAGTCAGAGAGAAAAGCTTCTGTGAGTTTGTTAAAAGATATAAGTAATAGCGCTTAATGCACGTTACTAATAAAATATAAAATTGCAATCGTATACTCATAACTTGATTACTATTATTATTACTACTGTAATTTATAATAACTTTTGTCCCCTATCACAGATAAAATCACAAACTGATAAAAATATAACACTGAAGATAATACTAGATTACAATAAATATATTCAAGTAAGAAAAACAGTTTCTGAGAAAACGCTTGCATATTTAATGTTTATCAATGATTAATACTGCTTAAGAATGCAGACATAGCTTACCTGCTCCTTCCTCTACCAGTGACTACAGCACACACCCACCTTTACCGTACTTTCTTTAATTAAACGAGTACACGTACGCGATCCAATTAACACTAGATCACTAGATTACTATGCCACTACGGTGCACGAAATCACGATGCTATTTTGAAACCTACATACGCCTATCAACTCTGAGAATGTAAGTAACTTCTCCTTAGCTGCACTGATTCTTTACACAATCTGAAGGTAATGTTCTTTTTGATTATAATTTAAATTTAATATTCACACATATCACAGACATCATTGAGTAAACACGATGAGGTGAACGTCTAATAATTAGCTTGGGGTCACCGAAAAAGCAGAACACTTTACGACACGAACGTCTTTAGCGAACGTCACACAGAGTCTTATAGTTAGTTGTTCACTTTGCAAAGTCTGAAACCTTACTGAACTCGCGTGTCTAGGAGTCGAGGTCGCGAACTTGTAAGGTTTTTGTAATAGAGCGAAGGGTGGGGGATCGTCATTCTGGTCGACAGCTCAATTGTAAATAATCCCAATGTGCCATAAAAACAGACGCAGGTATACGATCTATGGGGCTGGTTTTCAACTTCTGTGCCCTTCAATGGGCAATATTTGCATTTCAACAGGCAAGATATTTCAATTTTTTTTATTGCACGGGTCATAAATTAAACTCTTGAGTTTTTTTCATTTAAATGTGTTGCATTCTGTTTCAGGATTTCATGCAATAAGCGAATGATGACATTTACAATGTTTACTCTAGTGTCTGACCCATTTTATGACCTCACTGCATCGTGGCCCATACTACACTTCATGTCACCGAATATTGAAAATTATTTTTTTACTTACATTCTCAAAATATTGGAAACATTGACAACTATTTAGAATATTATTTAGAATTTTTCTTTAGAATATTAATATATAGAATATATTAACAAAAATGTAGGAAATCTAACTATATAATTCACATAGAATATTTTTCTAATAATTTTTACTCGAATTAGAGTCTTCCTCCCTTAACTGAATATACGTGGACTTATTTTACATTCAGTTAACAAATAATCAGTCTAAATTATAGTATTGGTTCGAAATAAACCTTTACTGTGTATTTGTTAAGTATTTTGATCGTAGCCTAGTTTATTACAAGAATAGAAATAGATGAAGAAGACAAGGCAAGAGTGAGTAAAGGAGATGATATCGTGTCAGTAGGTCGACGAAGCCTCGAGGTCTTGAGGTCTCGAGGCCTTCAGACCTAGTCGCAACTTATACGACGTACTTTCGTTCTTCTCAACACATTATTCGAAGTAACTCACCGTAAAGTCGAATGTTGCCCTCAGCATCCCCGATCGAATTCTTTGAGATGCACTTGTAACCACCGAGATCCTGCTTCTGCAGGTTCATGATCACTAAGCGCATCTGAACGCTGTACACCGATGTCTTCACCTCTGACATCGCGTACTTGCTGTTGCTGATTATCATGTCACCTATAAACAAAAATATTTCACGTTCAAAATAAAATTTCGAAGAATAATAACTGAGGATTTACTAACGACTACTAATATCCTTATTTTGCAACAGTCTCTGTTTAACTACTTTACAAGAAACAGAACTTTAATAAACATTCTCATTTATCTTTTTCAATTTCAAGGAAAAATTGTGTCTGATCTTAACAGTGAAAAAAGATGAAGATTTCGTCTCGTTCACTGAAACGTTATGGAAATGTACCAACAGCGCGATAGTTAATTGAATCTTACCTGATTCGCGTGTCCAATAATTAATGGCCTTCGGGGAAGCTTCCACGTGGCAAACCAGCGTAACGTTGGTTCCAGTTGGTGCGCCAACTAGCTGGTTCGGTACTTGAACCATCGGGTGAACTGCAATTTATCGCGATGCTGCCATTAATCAATAGCCAAACATAAAGTATACGTGTACGTAATAATTATCGGCTACATCGCGATTTGTCACGTGGAATGATACCGATCGGTGAAACGTAATGCACGTTGACACGTTCTCTTAAAGTAAATGTAATTGCGTCAAATTCTATCAATGACAGCCGTTCTCGGGAAATCTATTCATGAATACCTAATGACTAACTGAATTAAAACCTCAAAGATCATAAAAGTTAATTCAATGCCACTGAATTTAAGAAATGAACTTTGGGAGTAGGAAATAATTCTTGTGTAATTTTATGAAATTATTAGATATTGTGAAATTTTTATGTAATAACTGTTGGATTGAAAGTAACTAAAGCTCAATGCAAATTCAGAGTTTTTAAAATTATATTTAATATAGAATTTTGAGAAATTGTGTAGGAAAGTTAATTGCTTATAAGAGAATAATAAACTCTCTACACTTGAAATGCTTTTTACTGCATTCCTGTAACACTCTCTTTTTAAAGGTTCTTTGTAAAGTCCTTTCTCTCCATCACTCGATTCGATGAACTCACAATACTCTACTCTAGCAACCCTGAGGAACGAATTCAATGAGAAATTCAATTATTATCACAGTGGTGTTAGTTTAGGATTAGTACCTAGTAAGTACAAACTCAGAATTTTTATTTCCTAAATGTTGAATTCGTGCAGTAAGTACGTGACAAGAAGATTATGTTCATCAAAATTCAATTAGAAAGTTTACACCATTTTTATGTTCTTCAATTACTTATCCATCTGATGTTTAATTCTCACAGATAACATTACCGCATCCTGCATACTGCCAGCTTTACTGTAACAGCCAAAATCAGTTTCAATGACTATGCGAGCAATTCCATTAGAGGAAACAATGTTTCACAACGATATCCTCCATTCGGCTAATTAAACGTTCTAATAGCCCGTTTTAATAACACAGTATCCAGATAGCAAGTACTCGAACAATTAAGATTCTGTTCCGCACTGAAATACTTAAAAAAGGAACCCACGTCACAGAAGTTTCAGTTTCATTTGAAAGTACTGCTACAAACGTCCCTGCAAAATCCTTCTTAACTTCTGCTACTACAGAATTGCAGATACAGACGATACATCCGGATCCACCAGGCGTTTCCCATGGAGTATTGAGTATAAAAATAATGATTATGAAGTCGGTACGCTGCAACGATTGGAAAAGTGCAATCGCCTTATGCAGTATTTCATGGTTTCTCTTTGTGGACGCCATTAGCTACTTGCGTGGGCTACTCACGGGGGAATAACTGGCGATAATGAAACGCTGACATGCTCGACAACCTGTCGTTTAAAACGAACGGAAGGTATTATAACTCGCGATAGAGACCAGTCTCTGTCCCGAGTATCGTAAGCAGCTTTTCGTGAGCTGCCTCGGTTTTAACAACCATCCTTTCGTTGGATAGTCTTTTCGACCGTTCTGCTGGTCCATGCATTTCAAGGAGCACTGTGTGCACACTTAGTCGATGGATATTCGGAAGATAAGACAATAGAAGTGGACATGTGCACGGCAGACCCTTAGTCCATCGTTCCAGACAGATTTGCGATATGTTTCAAACTGTTTTGAGAGGGATTACCGTGGATCGATGTGTCGCGTTATATCGCTGCGACTGTTCTTTACGATGGGACACGCGTTTGTGAAACACGTTTATGAAAAACTGGAAACAGTATTTTGGGATTTGACTTAAAGCTGTTTTTTATTGGAGCTAATAGGAAGAATAGGAACTTAGGGGTTACATGACGTGGCAGGTCAGAATTCTTCCTATTTGCTCCGATTAAACAAATTTTCAAGTTAAAATACAAAAAACTGTTTTCAGATATAAAACTCCAACCCAGCTTAAATTTTTGGATCTTTCCTTGAGGAGCTTCTTAGGTAATTATTTCACGTTCATTTAATAGTTCGAGTAGAATTTAAAAAATATTATTAATTTTGTGTATTTGCTTCTGGGGAATGGAAATAACTCTACTCGATAAAAAACAATTTAATAATTCTCGCTTGCAACTGGACCTCTGGGTCAAATGATACGATTGAGCAAAATTATTTTAATGTATTGTCAGTGCAATTAAAAGTTTCTCGATTGTACTACCAGTGCGCAGGCTTCATAAATCAATCTTTATATTTCGATACCGAACACGTTGCTGCGAATATTCATTCACCAGGGGTTCGATTGTGGTTACGTTGTTTCGGTTGAATGTTTAGATTAATGAGTCGAAGGTAATCGAGTTCTGTAATTGGCCGCGTGGAATTGCGATGACATCAAAAACGTGGACAAAGACGTACGGTCGACAATGAATACGCGGTTTAAACAATTGAATTACCACTGACAGCGTATCCATCTTTTCTGTGGGGAAAAATTGTGATAGATAAAATTCGCGTTGAGTTTTTTTCGTAATTACTCGCGAAGATGTGATTTTACGGGTATTTTCGCAATTTACGTGTAAGTTGATTTATGCTATAATATTCTTCTGCAAATCAGATATACAAAGATAAATATTTTTGAATCCTCTCGTGTCTCCATTGAAGCAGTAGGTCGCAAAGTATGTGTCACAGATTATAAAATAAATATGTTCGTCATTTGGCATTTATAACAACCCGAATTTTAGTTATTAATAGCGATCAGATTAAATGTGATTCATCTTAATGATATAATTGCTCTTTACATCTTCTTGAATAATTTATTTGTCACTTTTCATAAAATCTATTATTCATTTCAACATTCATTATACCATAAAATAAACAGGATTCAATCTAATTTAGTAGTCGTTTAGGTTTGACCAGACAATTAATTCATAATTACTTATCTTCATTATAGTTTCATTACGATCGCAGTCACAGATAAATTCTAGTAAACCATATTCTAGCTTTCTAATTAAACAAATTTCCAATATCCATCAATTTTTCAATTCCCCAATAACTCACTTCCACTTTAATCTCGTAATTGCAATTTTGTCGTCAATTGCTTATCAATAGCTCTCAGAAAAATTGTCTAATCTTCCTGGAAAATCAAATTTCCCCATTAAGGAAGAAAGCGTAATTCCAAGAGGGCCAGCAAACGACAGGGCTTACGAAACACAGTGAGGGTGGCATTCTCTTGAAATGTTAGAGGCTAGGATGGTATTTGGCCAGGCGATAGGTTGGCTCGCCGCGAAATAAATCATTTAAATTGGAGGAAAGAGAAATCCCAGCTAATAGCTTAGGATCCTGTGAAGGTGTGTCCTCTGATGCGATTGCGGCGTTGAAGTAAGCTCGTAAGGCGAAACATTGGGTCGCCCTAATAGGTTTCCAGGTCGGCTGGTCAAACCGCTTTATGTGGTATTCGCCGATGGTAGACGATCTCCATGATGAGTATTAGCACTATAATATCAGACGTTCGTGATAACCTACAATAAATCCTTCTTAACTTGTATTAACAGCGTAGGGAGTAACCTTGCGTCAGCCTTTCCCAAGTAATCGTGGATTTTATCGCATATTTATCGTGCATCACGCGAGTCTTTATCGTGTGTGAAAACATTATTCTTCGTAAGAACTGTTTGTAGGTTCCCTTATGCTTGGCGTGAATGCCTGCACGCCAATCTTGTTTCTCTTCAGTAGATAGCATTGCACAAATTTTAATAGAGAGCTAATTGGCCAAAATGAGGAAGATTTAGAAGAAGAAGACCGTACTAAATTGTTGAAATAAAATTTTTAAAGAGGTATAAAAAATAGTAAGAAGCTATTTTTACCATTTACTATTATGTAGCCCAATAGTAACCTAGTAATCAAATTTAAAAAAAATAGAAGTCAATGAATTGACTAATATTAAGAGATAGTGGTACTCAGAGACAGGTTATTAAGAAGTGCTACCATTCTCTAATTACCATTTTCCAGTGGCCACAATTATCTTACATATTTCCTTTCTCACCAAAAATGTAAGTGTGCACAAATACAAAAACTAATACTAATTACCAACATTACTTAAGAGACAGGGGAACAAGAGCGCCTGGAATCCCAAAGCAGAATGAAGAACGGCGATCCCTCAGCGTATTAAAACAGCGAAACGTTTAAAGATGTCCAGCAGGAGTATCACAGGAGCGAAATACGCCCGCTACGCTGCAGCAAAACGTTACGAAATCCTGTAATAGGTTTCTGGGTTGGCTGGCCAGGGAGCAGACTGTGGTTTTGTGGAACTGGTTCCCATAGAAAGCAGAATTCCCTTTGCTCCATGGACGAAAGGACAGATCTTCCTGTTTTCGCGAGTAATGTTGCAACCTTTGCGATTTCCTACGCGTTTGCTGCGATATTACTTTCTTTAATAATGATACGAAACTAAAGAAATCTACAGCTCGAAAAGCGTCAGGAAATTTGTCTTATTATCGATCATGAAAATACAGGAATATCTTTTAACATAATTTGGTAAAATTTCGTTTAATTCTGAGCTCTGGAACTAATAGATGTACATGAATTATTATTTAAAAAATTGAATACGATACATAGTATGAATATATTCGTCAGAAAACCCATCCACTGTAACCACAGCCTTAAGAAAGTATCCAATATTGTGGAAAATGAAGAAAGCTCAACCATGTGACAAAAGTTTTACTGAGAATACGAAGAAAACGAGCAAATCTTTCTACCCAAATATCACGCAATTCCATATCTGTCATTGATCAGACTCGCCAAGAACGTATTTATCGTCGTGATCCGAAGGAATTCGTCGGTCGTGATATTACAAACGATAATACGATCGTAAATCACGATAGCCTGCCTAAAAAGTGCACCACGTAAAAAGGGATGTAAACTAGACTATCGTAAACTGCAGTTTAACGTGTAAGGGAATAAAAGGAGACAGAAATCCAATGCAACGTTGGTAGGTATGCACATAAAGTTCCTGTCTGCAGTAACGAGAGGCGAGATTTCTGATTGCAGCGCGAGAATAAAAGCAGAAACTTCTGCCCAATCGCTGTAACTTTTGCGAGGGTTTTTGCGAATTTGGTGCTGGTAAAATTTGAATATCACTCAATATTTGATTTTCCTTTTCAGCTGGAAACAGTATACGAAACATTTACAATCTTCTTTAATATTACATATGTACTGAAATTTCAAATTTTTGCCTACTTCTATAGATCTACATAAAAATTGTATTAATTGTAAGATCTGAGCGGCTAAAAACTTCACATTTTGAATTACAAATTTTTAGAACTTGTTAGTGGACGATATACAGAGACATAGAACGCATGATAGCCTCTCTTGATTAGTTTTCTCTGCGTAAATTTTCTATGCGCATATCGTCATAAACAATTACAACGATTCCACTGGCAGAGCTCACCGGAAGCGGCGGAATTGCGCGGGAACGAAATAAAGCTTCGAACAATTTGTCCCAGAAGAGGTGAACTGGCCGCCCCGAAATTGTTCCGACGGTGGCAGTGATTTACAGTAGTTGTAATCAGTTTGATTAACGCAGACAGCCGCGATAAATGCAGGTGCAGCGCGAGGCTGCTTCAATTTGCGAAGAACCCGCGAATGTTCTGTGAAACGGTATCGCGGGTCTCTCTAGTGAGTGCATCTATTTAAATATATAAATATTCTCATTTGCTTCGATACGATTCTTCTAAGTCTATATACGTATATAGATTCAAAATTACAAAGGTTTCAAATTTTCTGACAAACATACTAATACTAGACAATAAAACTCCTCGCGTACCAATATTCAATAACATAAAACTATGAGCAATAGATCACGAGAATAAATAAAAAGGAATAAACTTTACGTGATAATTGTGAAATAGATAGGAATTCTATTTCACGCCAGAACAATGATGAGAAAATTAAATCTTTTATCATCGATGTAAATACTTCAACTAAGTTAATCAATAGCATATTAAGAGGCAATGGAGTGAAAATGTATGGCGTGATCGAGGAGTTTCGTAGTGGCTGGAGAGTTGGTGAAAAGTTGGAAGTTAATCCACACGAATCTAAATTAAGTCTTACGTGCAAAGCAGACTAGATGGATAGCTGGTGGGCACGTTTAGTTACGGTGGCATAGTTACCAACATGGTAGATTTAGCCCTTTAATTTTCCCAGCTGAAGTATTCTATGGAAGTGGTCTGGATGTGCAAGTCTGTGTGCTTGTCCTTATTTTAGCATCGTGTGTGACAAAGCGACAGTGTCACTAATAATATGTTTTCTGTAATATTATACATCAATGTACATAACATTAATTACTGCTACAATTAAAGATTAAATGTAATCGTGTGAAATTTTAATTATTTTCAGCTGAAATTTTTGTAGAAAATTCTCTATACAGAAAGAAGAATATTTTATTTCATACAGAATACCTATACTATTACTTTAAAAATTATTGTACTCTATTCTCATGTATGTTAGAGGACATAAATGAAATGAAATACTGAAATTTTTCAGAGTTTCATTCTCTCTTTTGACACCCTATGGAAATATTTTAAATTTCAACATTTTATGGACATTTCTACGTTGTCTATAATTGGAGTAAATGAAGAATAGAAGGTTGAAAATTTTCCAAATAATGTGGATTAATCAAATTTTTGAGCCTCTTAAGTTGCACTGTGTATCTTAACATAAAATAAGCTTACAAGGCAAGACATTAGGGTGTCTCACGATCAGTGCACTCTCGAGTCAAGCTTCTTAGTAGTCCGCGGTTCTCACGAGATAAGTACGGTCCACGAAAAGTAGAATTTTCTCTCGCCCTTTAAACGAGAAAAATGCGGTACTTCTGCTGTACTAAGATAACACCCGATTCTGGCCTATTACATACTCTATACTTCTTCACGAGACTCTTTTTTTTAAGACCTTTTCCTCTGCTATGAAAACAATTTTTCTCTTGGGAATACTTTTCAACACATTACAAAAATATTAAAACGTAATATATTTTTCATTTTAATAAACACACTCTGCTTTTTAATATCATCGTGTATAATATACACTGTACATACCCCATTTAATGAAAAGTTAGCTACCATTAACGTCGTCTACAATTCTGTATAAAATGAATATGGAAAACTTGATAATAGTATTTTGGCTGATGGAAATAAGACCACCCATGTTAAAGTCTCTCCATCTACGTACTTCAGACAGTGTTTTATTTTTACCATTACATTTGCATGTTGACCCCGGCTCTTTTTGCAAAAAATATGAGCAACCTTACCGAGTTGAACTTTGTTTTTCGCTTACGAACAAGTAAATAGTATCTACGAAACGTACGTATGCATTTATGGAAATGAACACATAGAAGAACAATGTCTTCGTGATGCAGAGTTACAAAACTTGGAATACGTAAAATAATAAAATCCTTTCAAAGAGAACAAAGCTGTGCTAAAACAACATTTACACGTGTGCAATAAGTCAAACGAGAAGGATTACTCGTGGCTATTGTTCAGTCGATTAAAAACGATTGAATTTGTTTGCCGCGTGATAATAAATCGTGTGCAATCAACCAATAATTAACCAGCATCCCCGTGAACGCACTCGAAAGCGTGTCAATTATTTCCATTCACACGTTGCTATTCAAGCACCGTACAACAGGGGGAGGTAAAATGGAAAGTGTTGGCAACGGTTAAGCACGCTTTCTGCGTAATAATGATCAGCTACCGCACAATTGGGAATTACGCGCTGAATTTGAACCGCTGCATGTTTAATTCGCAGCTTGGAGATTATTAATCTAATTTTCCGTCGCTGCAACCCATATGCGACAGTTTAAAATTGGGATGCACTGAATTAGACACAACCCATTAAAATTAATCCAAGTTAATTGTTTCGGCGCAAAGTTTCGGTCGTTTTTGTAAAAACATCAAAGCACTATTGCATTAATTTTTATCATTTTTCCAACGTTTCAGTCCTAATTCAGACCCTTATCAAGGAAGCAATCTGTGATCTAAAAATTATGCGTCTAAAAACAAAATCACAGTTTAATCACAGTTAGTTTCTTTGATAAAAGAAGAATGATAAAAATTAATGCAACAGTGCTTCGGTGTGTTTAAAAAAAAGGGACCGAAACTCTGCGCCAAAATCATTAACTTGAATTAATTATAATTCTGTGGTTGATATACATGTATTAATACCTCATTATCTTGATGGAAATATGAAGTATTACTACGACCACCATATTTAAAATAACACTGTCAAGAATAGATTATTTTTCTACTTTTTACTCTACTTCCGATGGAGACGTTTTTTAATTATTTACTGTCCTGCTTTTCGCGAGGAAATTCAATCCAACTCTCCTAGCGTTTATTAATTTTTTACCCTTGATTCGACATTTAACCCTTTGCTTTGATTGTCCCTTCTGAGGGGAAAAATCAGGACCTTGGAGTCCAGAAGTTAATTTTAATCTTCATTGCTTATTTAAGAAGAATTTAATTTGTATACAATTTGTTGACTTTTTATTAAGACTTTTTAAGGTACATACTCCTATATGAAAACAGAATTTATATTATTTCAGGCAAAAAAATTCTATTATACTGGTACCTAATGGTTATTTGAACTTTAAAGAAAATTAACGTTTCAAATGTAAACAATATTAAAAAGAAAATATACATTCTAAATATCTGTATGTAGATATAACCATCAGAAGAACGTGACTACAATAGCAAAGACTTCCTCAATCATTCACAAAAGGCTACCTCTCATAATTTGAAGAATTACCTAGACGAGAACGAACATCTTCACGAGCACGATCTCAAAACCTCATTTAACCCAAAAGAAATCCAACTTCCTACGCGATCGGGTCAAACGAGAGGTTCACTGTATTTAATATATATTTAATTTCCGTCGTTCAAAGGAAAGAATTACGCCCACAAAGACAAGGAATCCTTTTCCTCCACTGAAAGGAACAGACACTTTCGTCTAAGGAAGTTCTCTGTTCAAAGGAAACACCATCGCTTGCCTAGCAGTCCTAGCACAATGCAGATTGTCGCGCGCGAAAATCCATGAGAATCGTCGTAACAACGTATACCTCGAGATTGCATCAAAATTAAATTTCGTGGAACCCCTTAAAATATCCACGTCCTGTTAGTTGGGTCACGCTTCCCAGAAGTCGACACACACTGATATGCAAATAACGTAGGCTATTCTAAGGTCTAACAAACCCTTTTTTCAACAAGATAAAAAGGACTCGACCCCTTCTGTTTGCTAACAGTGTAAATATCTCGTCGTCGCGAGGGAACGTAACAAACAGAACGAAACACTCGATCGATCGATCCGACCACCGATCCTCAGACATCTTCGAGATGATCCAGCTTGTCCTTCTCGTCCCGGCCCCTCTATCGACAATAGCCCCGATCACTTGAATTTCGAAGCAATAGCTCGCGGACGCAGTCGTCTATACGGTCTGCGGGCACGGAGCGTATTCAATGAAATTCGATTATCCCGCGCGATCTTATCGCCTGGGGGCAGGTGCAAGATCGTAGCATGAGCCGAGGGTACATCCAATTTCCGGGGAAGAATTACCTCTCCCACGGACCTAAGACACCGAGAACGCAGTCGTAACCGCGACTTAACTCGTCGTTGGAACCTTCACAGTTTCCCTTCAACCCTTTCCCTCTTACTGCTTCTCCTTGGCTCTTTGGATTTCCGTCTCCTCTTCGCTGTGCTATCCCTTTGGTACGTATTTCTAGCTCTCCGTCCTTTTGTTGGGGATTTCAACTGAGATAGGACAGTCTGCGTGAATTATTGGATGGGTTGTCGTTTGCTGAATAAGTAACTTACAGATGCGAGCGAGCAGAATTGCGTTTTAAGGGTTCGGTTGCGATGCTATTTGGGAGGAACTGGGTGATTATATTTGGAAAATTCAAATGGAGGAAGTGAAGTGAATGCGGATATTTGAGTAATTGGAAAACTGGAGATTTGAAGATTTGAAAACTTGAAGATCTGAAGATTTGAAAGTTTGAAAATTTAAAGATCTGAGGACTTGAAAATTTAAAGATCTGAAGATTTGAAAATTTGAAAGTTTGAAAGTTTGAAAGTTTGAAAGTTTGAAAGTTTGAAAATTTGAAAATGAAGTTAGATAAATAACTATTATCCTGACCAATATCAATGATTTTGTGTTAGCTTGCACCTCGACTAGCTTTTCCCAGGAGACCAAAGTAGAGAAAGCTCTCTGGTTAAAATAGAAAAGTGATCCCCTTGTGTCGCGTTACCTTCAAAATCATTTCCCCCTGAACAGACTCCACATTTCTATCCATCCTCATTAAACGACGTCTTTTACTCAGGACGCTGCCTCACATACCCAAAAAACGAGCTCCCTAGTACTTCCCTGTCATCCAAAATTTCCCAACGCTCTATCAAGGGTGTCCGATTAGAAGCTCCTAATTTCTCCATAGCGAATCGAATTCCACCCAGAAGGCGTTCCAGGTAGAATCTGCCCTTGTTAGCATCTCCTTTCTCCGAAGCTTCTGGCCCGTATCGCCCACTCTGCTCTCCACTCTCTTTCCTCGCTTCTTCCCAGGCGTTCTCGCCACGGTCTCCCCTTTGAACTCGAAATGGCGGCTACGTATATCGCCTTAACTGTAATTTTATTATCTTCCTCTCCTTTCGACGCCAGCGTAGTCGCCCTCCTCGCCTCTCTCCAACCTCGACGGTTTTCGGCGCGCCTTCTCGGTTCGCGCTGTTATTTAAGCCGTATTTTACTTTTGCCTCATTCTTTTTTTCTTCCCTTTACAGTTTGCAACGTCGACGGTCCTCCACATCCCGCGCCACGTCCGCCTTTCCTTCTTCTTTTCTAATATGGACACGCGGGCTTCCCCTTTTGCCGCGCTGAAATTATGCAAAGAAGGAGACGATGGCTATCTCTGTGCACGCTGGCTGTTGCTTTTGCCTTTGCCACCGTCGCGGAACCGTGCATTCGTTCTCGAGGCTGCTTCTCATGGATAAGACCGAATTCGGCTCCTGCAGGTTTACACTCCCAACGATTGAGAGGAAACGTTTCCGTGCCTAAGTGGCCGAGAGAGGCGACTGATTTTTGAGGGACGCTGAGAGGAGGGTAAAAGGGAATTTTATTTTGATGATTCCTTCTTCCGTCGTTGCCTTGCCAATGACGCGTTTCGTTCACTGAATTTTTTTTCAAAGACGGGTTTTCTGTGGACGGTTTTAGGGGCGTCAGTCCTTGATGGGGTGGTTGCTTCGTTTTAATAGTAGTTGAGGTTAATTTGAGTTTTATTTTTAAAATTGATGCACAATAAATAAATTTAAGATTGTGGGAGTCGAACTTGCAGTGTTTTTATTTTAAGAATTGTTGAAGTTATTGGAATTTAATAATTTAACAATTCTTTGACTAGTTTTGATTAATATATGGAACTAGTTTCGATTTTAGTTTAATAGGTTTCAGTATCTAAATATTAGTTATGAGTGAAAATACTGAATACAGTAAATATTTGATTATTAGTAACGTGTGTAATTTTTTAAGAGAATATATTAATCGAGTTTCGAGAGAAGTGTTTTATTAATTAAACCATAATTCGTAGACGAGACATTAATAACACGCAAACTATTTTATACGAAATATCTAAAGACAGTATCATCTCGTAGAGACATTTTGAAGCGTATCTATTTTGAATAGCATCTGCGTGGAAAGTAGGTTACAGAATTCACGTATCTACGTGGAATTCAGTACACGGTTGAATATATTACATACGAGTATGTCGCATGATGCAACTGAATTTGCAAGGTCGTATAGCAGCAGCAAGTGATAATGACGTGATCGAAATATTTCAATATTATCGTGCTTCTGGAACATAATTGCTTGTTGCAATAGAAACTATTACAAATTATATCTTTAAAGAAGAAGAACATTAAAGTGTGCAAAGTTAAATGAATTTCATAGAAAAAGAGTAAACCAGTTTCCTTTCAGTAATTCGAAGTATTTATAAATTCGGATCTCTATATATTAAGACACTGTTTATCGATAATAAAGAGATAACATCTCGTTAAAGGATGAAGTTCAGTTATCGAATGGCCGTTCTTTTTCGCTAACGAGGGAAGTTTTTAAAACGCGAAGAGTAATTTAAGAGATTGTGAAAGTTCGTTAAATAGCATACAGTATTGTTCTTTTTATCGACATATACCTCAGAAAAATCCAGCGAACTTCAAACATTAAAATTTCTTTTGCCACGAAACTTCCTACAATAAATTGAAAAAAGACTAAGACTCCAAATCCCTCATATAGACACATATTTCCTATGTAAATTACATTCTACATATGCTTAAAATAGTTACTTCCAAACAACATTATTTCCATACTCCGTTTCCATTTTCAATATAATAATTATAATTACTATGTTCCTTCGAACAAGAAATAACTGTTTTACCTAATAAAATTTTTTACTCGATTTATCTCATTTCCCTAGCAAATGACCCTATTTGACGCAAAGCAGTTGGATCGATAATTGCAGGTAATAATCAATCATGGTGACGATCGTTCAAAGATTCGCAAAGGAGGATTTCGAAAAATAAGTTAACTCCGACGAGGGAATCGGCAGACTCCGTCGCGAGCTAAGTAGATAATCTTCGGAAGGAGATAGATTCTCGACGAAAGTACCTAAGGGAACGATATTAGGGCGTACTCACAGTGTACGTGCAGCATCATCCGTTTGCTGACTGATGGTGGTACTCCGTTACTTGCGATGCACAGGTAGGCGCCCATCTCGCTCCTGGTTACTTTCGACAAAGTCAGCGTTTCACCCTCGGCGGTAGGTACTGCAATACACAAGTTGAGAGAAAAAATTTGAAAATCTGTTCCACCAGTTGCAGCTAAATTAATCATTTTAGGCAAATACAGAGCAATTGGAATTTCTAATTAAATCTCTGCGAAGTGCACAAAGCGAGAATGTCCACTATGGTAAATGAAAATTTCAAATTATAGATACGTCCTCTAACAGTGACAGATATGAAAAAAAGGGCAATGAATGATTTATAACTTGTTATAAAAACTATCCAATTTTATGATGTCCCATTAATTGTATTAAAAAGTAGACAATAAATTTGGAATCGAGGAAATTAAATGTAGAAAATATCGAAGTTGATATGTCATATTAAATTAACTGTTTTAATTCAAAAATCACTGTACGATGAAATTACGAAATTCTAATAAATTGACAGTGTTGAAATGAAATCTTGCGACACCAAAAATTACGAAATCCTTGCATCGAAGATTGGATTAGCAGTTCAAAGGTAACCGAGGTAACAAAACCGTTCAACGATACCGAGTGAATAATTGAATTGTCTCGATTACTAATCAAACACCGAATTAGGTACGATACGACGTTCGAGCTGTTACCAGCGTCTCTTTCGATTCAACACGTCGATAGTATTCACTCGATACTATTCTCTCCCTGCGGAGCGCGGTGATACACCTTGGGGGTGGGAATGCTATTTCACCCTTCTCCATGACTCGCTATCTTCGAGAGGAGGAATTGCTAAGAGGTTGATGTACCGCGCTCCGTTTAATCGAAATTAAGTAGAAGATTACAGAAAATGGATTTAGAAATTGCAGAATTAATGCAGCACGTAAATATTTTTATTAATTATCTATCGATTCATCAATCGGATTATTAACAATTTACAGTTAACCCTCGTACGACGAATGCAGACTGACATTGACCCTACAAGATGTCAAAACTGTAATAAATTTATTTATAAATATCATACAAAAAAATACAGATAACTAAAACAAAATGACTCTGATTTGTTTCCCGCTTTCACTGAAAACCATTCGCCTTCCGAGGGTTAACACAACATACTGTTACAGTCTTCATAAAAATTTGATATGATTCACTACTTTTGTATTATTTAAATAGAATTTTATAAAAATTGTTATGATAAATATCGTGAATATAAATATTTTTGTCATTCAGGGTAACACGATGTACCTGCAAGGCAAATTCTGAAATATGATCGTCGACGGTTGCGTTTCGCGAGCGAGGCAAAAGTTTCCCAGAATTCAACGAGCAGAGGAATCGTCATGTGCCGTTCAATTTATTCGAGCCGTCTCGCGTGAAATGCGAGAACAACAGTAATCAGTTTAGAATTACTGGCTACTACCGAATCACCTGTGACAATACGCAGAATTAGATGAAATGTTATTGACGTGGAAAATTTGTCGAAAACAGGAAGTGACGACAGCAAAGATGATGGAAATTTGAAACTATTGCATAACGCATTGAGAATGTCATTGTTTATGTGCCGATTAGTTATAACTCAGTTTGCAAAATATGACACTATAGAAATGAGAAGTTTAATGAGTTCATTCGAAAGATATTATTTTCTTGTCAGTCAGAATTAAACAGAAATGCAATAGTGTTGAAATATAATAAAATCTTGTTATAACATTTACGTAAAAAATAGCACAAAGAAAGATTGTGAACAAAGATTACGATTTATGATTTGAAATCCAAAAAATTATGGATGTCTGTTGACGTTGATATAAAATCAGTTTTCTACTGTGTCTGACATATTATGGACTATACTACTTATATCGGAAACATATTGCCATGGTATACACGCATCATTGGCGTCGCCATTTCTCCATCTTTTCGCGTACTTTACATGCTAAATGTATTGGATAAATGTTCATTTTATTTACTGTAAATTTCTCTATTTCAATTACGGTGCAGGATTTTGAAATCGTTCACATTTCGTGTGCTATATTTTTTGTCGTATTATACAATGTCGAATTACACATTTCTGATGAAATAAGAAACCCAGATTTACGTGCTCATTAACATTATACAACCTATTGTATAATAAGGAAAATTACTTTAACATTTAAGTGGTCCAATTAAGGCGAAAAGTAGACACAGATGGTTCGTTAAAAGGGTAATTAAAGAGGGGTACAGTCTATAAATTCTTACATTTCGTTTTGCCACCAGCAAGGCCAGCACGGGAAATAATCTCAGCGCCATCTTCTCGCTTCCAGAGGATCTCAGGCTTTGGGTATCCACGCGCCTTGCACACCAGTTTCGCGGACCCTCCTTCAGGCACCATCAGGTCGTTGGAAGTTTCTTCTGATATTATATCCGGTGGTATCACCACTTCCAGAAACGCGCTCTATAAATTCAATGCATTAACAGAGCGTTAGTCATCTCTTAGTAGCTTCTGTTATACTAACTTTCAAGACAGACTAGACTAGATAGATACTGTGTGCGCGATGGTCACATGACTAGGATCTCATTGGTATATCTACTGTGCATTGTATTGGTGGGCAATTTGAAATGGGATTAATTTTATATCGTTAATTGTTTATATATACGCGTTTTCGTTAAATTTTGGAAAGCAATATAAGTGAATTTATTTTTCAGTCTGACATTATGACTACTGTACTAGATGAATTTAAACCAATGATATGTCATCGTTTTCCCTCAACGCAATTTTCAAACACATTCTCAAAAACGATTCCGCGAAACTCAGCTTCCCCTATTGTAGCAGACCAATGGAAATAGCTACAGCCACAGTAAACACACGAAACGGATTTCATTTTAAAATGAACGCCCTTCGTGCAAAAGCATCGCGTACAATAAAAATCTGACCTAGATCTAGGATAAAAAGATTCTCCACTTCTCCGAGTTTTCCTTCCTCCTTTCTTCCCATTTTTTTTTTATTCTACATGTTCCCTCTATTCCAAAAGATAGTCATTCCGTACCTGACTCTTCATAGGATCCGTGTTGACTTGACACATATAAATGCCTCGATCTTCTCGGCGTGCTGCACGAATGTTCAACGTCCACGTGTTGAGGTCACTGTGGGTTACTGATAAACGCGCGTTGTTCGTGATCACGTGCTCGTGAATAGCCAAGACCGCCTTGGTATCCGCTTTGATCCACGCCACCTGGCCTCACAAACCCATTTCTTAACACACTGCGCACTTTCTTGCCAGTCATTGTGACCCTGCTCGCGCGGGGTCGATGCAACTTATATAACTAATAATAAGGTTAGGCTCGTTGCTTTTTCAATGTCGTAACTTCTACGCGTGGAGAACGTCGATTTTTTCGATGACGAATTGATTTAATAATGAGGGATGCTTGAGCTCAAAATGAATGGGGTTTGGGTAATTATTATTGAAGTCTAAATAGATTTGGATTTGATATCAATCTAGAATTGCAATTGAGATTAAGAGAGAAGAACTTAAATAAGTTCTTCATTATTATATAGAGTGACTTAAGATGGATCGTAGTTTTGAACTCAAGCATGCTTCTCTTTTTTAATCGATTTTGAAACGCAATGGGGACTTTAATATTTTTAATAGGTAGTTAAAAGGTCGGCCATTTTTTTTCGAAATTCGTGATCGTTTAGGAAAGTTTGCACTATAGTAGGAAAGAATATTTTTATCTGAAGTATATCTAACCGAAAGTATTTTATATTCTTCACTTTTCCATAAGCTCACGAAGCTTTTAAATTTAGATAAAGCTTTCAAAAAATTAATTCTTGTGTTCTGTACGTTATATTCGTTTAATAGATAAATATGAGGCTGCTAGCTTTGAATCATTCTCTTTCTTCTTTCCATTCTCCTTTTATGAATGTTTAATTGTTGTTAAAAGATAGATATCTTCGTGGTTACATTTTCCATTTCATTATTTGCAACAGTTAAATATTCAGTTGATTAAACAACGTAGTTTGCTTCCCAATGTATATTTTTTGTATTGCATTGAGTTCATGATTATTATTCCACTTCTAAGAGACTCCTATAATATTTTCTATATTATTACACAAGTATTACCGATACCTTTTATTTCAATTAATTTGAGAGGAATCAAAGCTTTTCACTAAGCCAAAAATTTAGGTTTACATCCCTATCTAAATTATAAAATTAACACCTCTTACTCAGTTTGATTTATTTTGTGTACCAAAATACACACAAAAATTCAAAATCAAAACAAAGCCAAAATATGCCTTTGTCAAAGTGATTAAAAAATTGTCAAAAACATAGAAATCGAGAAATGCTAACACAGACACCTCACGTGATCTTGAAAAGTATCATCCCCACCTTGTAAGGTACGAACAAATTACTATCATATTATGTAAACTCACGTTACATACTATAGCAAATTTGTTTCATACTATAGCAAAATAGGTCTGAAACAAGGGCAAAGCCTTGGCTCACACATGGCGCACGCTATAGATTTGCTACAGTATGTGAGTTCACGTGGCGTGACAGTAATGTGTTCACACCCTTAACAACTAAAACGACAAACACTAGTATCACAATAGTCGTTATAGAATCTCACAATAGTGATGGTAGCAGGTCAGAGACCTGCATGGAAGTTTCGCCCGAAAACGAAAAGCAGCGAAAAGTGGTTCCGCGAAGGCAGCTTCCGGCCCTTATTTCGCGCAGATATTATTGGCATGAAATTGAACCCACGGCATGTCGAATATTTGACCTCGCGTCGCTTTGAAAGGCTATCTATCAACCAACAAAAGAGGTCTGCGGTTCTTATCGATAACTCGAAAGCGGAGTGTACAGAGAGGGGGCCAAAAGGGGGGGCAAGGAGGGGGCGAGAAGGTAAGGAAAAGAGGGAGGGAGACAGGAACTGGTAGATAGAAGCCGAGAGAGGTGAAGGGTGGGCTTTGAGTGTTTGGTACTGACGGCCCTGTGAGTGCCTCCACTTATAATACATTATACGAGGATAGTAAACCTCCCCCTGCACATCCTCCCCTTCGTCTCCCTTCTCGGCTGTCTTTCTCCTTCGCCTTGATCTCCAGAGGAGAGCACCAAAAACGAGCACTTTTCGAGAAAACCGAAAAAGTCCCCAGACGACAGATGCTCGGGATTCTGAAACATTTATGCTGCTTTCCTACCCCCGTTCACCACCTCTCCTCCTACCATTCACCTCTTTTCTTCTTGGGTCTCCTTTCCTTCGATTCATCGAGCGACGATTAATCGTCGGGGCGTTTCGCGGCTTCGCAACAGGCGGAGGGAAAGTGTTCGGACTTGGGGGTAAATTTAGTGGCCTGAGCTCTATTTGAGTTAGGAATTTGAAAAGAAGAGTCTGATCCTGGGATGTACACCCTGGATCAAAAGTATTAGGACACTTAGAACTTATTCTACTACCGACATAAAGTGGCGTGGTTAGACACAGCGACCTGAGCACTATAAGTTCCAGGTCAAACAGATTATAACCAGTGGAATAAGTCCTGTATCAGACATAGAAAAATCAGTAGAATAAGTCCCAAGTCAGACACGAAGGAATCAAAAGAATTAGGCTTAAGTTAGGTACAGAGAAATCAGTAGGAAGTAGCTTCCAAGTCAGATACCCCTAGAAATTTTAGATTATTCATATTGTAAAATGGAAGTTCATTGAAGATAGTAAGTGTCCTAATACTTCAGAACAGGGGTGTATGTACAGTAGCACTGATCGTGGGAGAAATAAACAAATTTTTTAAATTGATTTTGATTAAATATTTCTAATAAAAAATTGTAAAGATTTCTTTTAAATTTTAAAGAAGGAACTACTGACTTTTTTTCTCAATATCCATCCTGAAATTGATTAGTAGAATAATCGTACATTGTGACATTACAGACTTTTAACGTTTGATAGTGTGATACTTTTCAAGTCATAGCAGTGTCTCTGTTGCACCTTTCACTATTCCCAACTTAACAAAATTATTATATTAAAAAATAAAATTACTAAGTAACTTAATTAAGCTATTATTGAAGTATAATATAGTAGACCTTTTTTCAATTTTCTTTCCTTGTTAATATAGGTACATGTACCTACAACAGCATAGTGTCTTAAAATCGCTGCTGATGTTATTTAACATTGACTATTGAATACTCTTATTCCTGTTATTGCTTACATTATTTATATATAATTATAAAAATTCTGAATTTTCCACATACATATGTATCTACCACGATTAATTCCCAACATAAAATCCCACTACCTTCTATTACACTACTAACCCCACACCAGCCGAGTGTTAAAGCAACAGAAAACCTCCAATCCCCAGCTTCTTCGCAACTCCATAACCAAAGTCCATAGAAATTCCAGCACCGACAATTTCCATATCCCAGAAACCATGAGATTTTCCGGTTCACGCAGGGGAAAACGATCACATCGCTTGTTCGCCCACGTCGAAGGGAGGGACGGTCGAAATATTCATAGAGTCGAAAGTTGTCGAACGATCCTGGCTTAACTCGACGAAGGAAAACCCTTTTCTCGTTCGAAAACATCGCGGCCACCCTCTCTATTTCTTCCATTTCCACCCTGGAGAGCCATCGATGAAGGGGTAGGGGTCTCGATATAATCCAAGGCGGTAAACGAGCGCGGGCGCGCTGCCGCGTGGCTTGCGTCCCGCAAGAGATCGCAAATTTGCAGCACAATGAGAGCTGCGACTCGAAGGGCCCCACGGCTCTATGGAAACGAGTTTATCTTAAGCGAAAGACGCCCCCTCGCCTAATGCAGTTTCCCTTACGCATTTTCAACTTACGACCGTCGTGGTCGTAGCTTGCCGACGAAAAAAGAAAGGAAACAGGGCGGGGCGGGACAGAAAGAGACAGTCGACCGAGGGGGAGAGAAATAGGTGCGCGGAAAGGTCGGCGAAGCCGCGGAAAGACGACGATAGAAGAAGGGGGAAAGATGAGGAAGAGAGAAACATGGGGGTGGTATGGAGCCCTAGTCAGATATAATATCACACTACGTGCACCTATCTCTCGCGGGTCTCCATTCTCGGCCCTCTTTCATATGCAAAACCATCGTCGGCGCTCTATTGTGGCGCATTGTGGGATCAGGAGCCTCGGTCCAGTCTACCACACCTCGTTTATTTCCCGCCATCTTCTCGTTCGCCCATTTCCTCCCTCTTCCTCCCTCTCCTTCTCCCCCCCTCAACCCTCTCCACGTTACACCCTATCTCGCCGACTCTGGGTCCGTAGGAGTCTGACAGCCACTTGTACACGGAGCATCCAACGTTTTTATTTTTCTCCACCCCTATTTTCGGTAGTAAAGCACGGGGCTGCTTCTTTCAACAGCATGCAGATAAATGGACAAGCTTGCTAATTAAAAGTTTCCCAGGTCGAGCCGATCCTCGTGCCGTTTCTTCAGCATCCTGATATTTCCGCTGGTCACCCCGACCCATTTTTCTCACCGTCTAATGTTGTTTTCTCTTCTTCTTCTTCTTCTTCTACTTTTTTTTTATCTTTCGCCTTCGTTCTTCCCCACCTTCTCCCCCTTCCGCTCCTCCTGCTAACTCTCGTCGTGGTTGCTTTATAGACCAGGTTCCAGGTGTTGCTCCCGTTGCACACTATTATTTCATACCTTTTGTTCGGCGATTTTTTGCACACGAGACAACTTTAAACGTTAGAATTTATTACCACGGTCTGGCTAGATCACTGGCTGGGTACAGTGAAACGCACTCATCCATTTGTGCGTTTACACACGCAGCACGGACGATTAACTGGTCCTGTCCAGTGTCACGCATGGGACGAGCTAGCGAGGCCTGCTACAGGCGAGGATTATCCTTTTCGCATTATTGGTAAATATTTTAACTGGGTTTGATGAACGGAGGAATGGTTGTATCGGTGGCCAGAGGGGCGGTGATTTCTGTCATCGAACAGTTGTAGTATAATTCTGTAAGCTCGGTGCTGAATGTACACCCCCGTGCGATAGTACTGGGACACATGCTTCATCGGAATAGTTTTACGAATTTTAGACATCCTAGCTATTAATTTTTGTATTTCATCAAATTCTATATTTTTCTATTGTCATTCTAGAAGCTCTTCAGATTTTTGAAACTTGTCTGCAGATTTCAGGATGAAATACTGGGAGGAGACACCTTATCACTCTTCAACAATTTTAAGGATTTTAATAACTACATTTTAATTAAATAATTAAATTTGTAAAAGAAAGTGACTTGATATGTACAATTTATTTTGAAAAATGAAAATTTGTTGAAAATGATAATTATTCTAATATTTGTAGCAGAGGGTGTATAATCGAGCTAAGAGCTTATAACGATAATTCTATATTCCCTTAAGGTAGATATACGAGCTTCCTTCTCCCTTTATAAAAAATTCATATTTTTTAATATCCCCTGCAGAACCATGTTATACCGACATATAAATTACTTCATGACATGCTACTAGGTAGATATGAATTTTGAATCGTTTCCTTTGATACACATACACTCATTCGAGGTAAGGGTTAATTTAATCTCCCTGTGACTTCCGTCGTAATTTGTGTCGTAGGCTAAATGAGCGAATTTCGCCATATATTATGTGAATAGCTTCTGACGTACATCATTTTTCAGGTTTTGATTAACTGTTCGACGTTCTCATTACTCTGTGGAATTTAGCGAATTTTTCCACTGGCTGTTGGTTGAATTTTCTTCCAAAGATGCGTTTAAATTACGATTTTATATTCATACTACTGCGATGAGAAATTGTCTTTCGTAGAATAATTTGTTTAAATTTTTCGGGAGGACATTCTTTTGGCTGGTTCAAAGTATAAGGCAGATGAAAGATTAATTTTTAAAACGTATTTTCAACTTTTTAACTTTATTTTCGTCACTCGAGTTTATTGTAAAATATTCACTCTCTCGTATTTCATAGCAGGTTACTTTCAGCTCAACCGTGACAAAGGAGTAATCGCTTCAAATTGCGAAACAGTATAAAGCTCTCTCTACTTCCATTAAAACACTTTTGTTATAATTCTTTTTTAATTAGAGAGTATAGGTAACTCTTTTTCTTTCTATATTTTTAGAAACGAGGCCACGCGCAAAGAAAATACGAAACGTACGGGGTGCGAGAAACATCGAGTCGCTGATCCCCTTAAAGACCATGCGCAAAGTGGAGCAATGGGTATGCTAATAATAGATTATAAACAATACAGGCAAGATCTTTCGAACTACTACAATGAATTTCGAATGCTGCCTTGAGATACAGCAATAATGCACAGAATGGACCAGTATCCCGATGGTCCTTCGAGGACTTTACTGCTGCTGAATAGAAGATTCGTATTTTGATGAATTAACTGTATCTCATTATTTTAAAACAATGCTCATGGAATTCAGAGGTATTGTTTGACCACATAACTTCATGGGCACGTCTTTCTATAAATATTACACAGGTCTGCTTTAAAAAATCTTTGCAAATTATTTTCACATAATATTTTTATAAATAATGTAAGCAATAATAGAAAATCGTAAAGTTCTTTAGGCACTTTTGTATTATTATAAAGATTATTAAGTTGTCAATTTTTAAGACTATTCCTCACTCAATCTTATTGTTAACCTGATTTGAAATTCTAAAATAATTACTGTACTTTGTAGCTATAATGCAGCTTATAACGTTGGGCAATTTTCAATGATTCAATTATTGATATCAAATTTCTTTTCAGTATATTCAACTTTCATTTCAGTAAGTCTGATATCTAGAGCCTCTTTCCTAAATTCTACTAGCATTTACCTAAGATACCCTATGCATATCTCCTGCCTAATTATTGAATACATGTGTTTCATTTTTCCTATCGCATTAATATCTATTTTCACGAATTCATCTCTTACACCTAATATCTAGAGCCTCTTTTCTATGATCTAACAATTAATTCATTTCCCTTATTTAATCTATATTAATGCTTATTCCAAAAACATGCTCATGCAACCTTGTATCCTCTCTCATTATCATATATATAGATATATATTCATGCATCAAGGCATGCCTCACGTGAGTGAGAATCTCAGTGGTACACGCTAAAGAACAACGTGATATTCAACAGGACTCAATTCGTCGACCTGGCTATTACTTACGACGCATAACATATCTTATCACTGTGCACTCAATTCTCGTCCAATGCAGCTTGCACGATATCTCATCCCATGAACAAACAATCTCAAGTGTGTTGTGCATTGTGAACAAACGTTATGTGCGACAAACGTTGTGCATTTTGTGATGGATCGGTGCCGATCGAAGGGGTGGAAAACATTTGTTGCCATTGAAACATTCTTTACAGCCACCAGATTTTGGTTATAGGAGTTGATTGAACATTAGAAATTAGGATCAAGTGTCTGCATGATTCACGTTCGATCTCTTGACTGACGATATGTGGTTAAATGAGGTATAAGTTATAAAAAAATTCAGGATTGGATATTTAAAAAGTAATCAATATTGTGATGCTATAAGGGGGTTTCAAGTTGTCATTTTTCATTTGCTGGAAAATATTGCTAATAATAATATTGGTATAGTAACTGCAGTAAAAATATAAATATGTGATGATTCTAATATACTCTATAGTATAATAGATTTCTGCTGATTGATTAAAGTATGGAATTTTTATTAAAATTAGTAAAAAAAATCGACCGTAGTTTGTTAATCTATGTTTTTTAATTTATGTTGAAGCATGTTCGTAGCTTTCTGACTGTTGCATTTAAGCGTTAAAAGCTTAAATCTACGAAGCCAAGAAGCCATGTACCGCTTACATCACATTTTTATCGACCACTCGATTTTTATGAAGATATCATTCCAGGAAGTCGAACAATGGGGGTAGTAGAATTTTCAGAAAATTTGTGTAAAATTTTCAGTACTTGTTCTAGTTCGAAATGAACAAAAAGATATCTACGAAACGTTAAAACAAAAATACTATTTTTAAGAACTGTCATATTCACAACTATTACAAGAATCTTTTGTTTTAATACAAGGTAAAAAAATAACAAAATTCTTTCTTCTATAATTGCGTCCCATTTTGCAACCTCTCAACTTAGACAATTTCGTATTCGATAATATTCAAAATAATGAATTCAATAAAGGAGACGCATATGCATGGAGAGAAAAGTGCATCGTTGCACTTCAAGAAATAATGTACCTATTTCGAGCTTACACTTCAGAAAATTTCAATTTTTCCATATCCCCGATATCATGACGCAAAATTGCACCTTAAACCGACGATCTTATGTTTCTTTTCTAGATTAAACAGAAACAATAGCTTCTCATCGTTCACTGAGAGCGTCGACAAAGCGATGAGAACCGAGGAGCAAGAATTTGTACAGAAAAGCGAAATCGCTGTCGCGGAACTTGTATTTCTAACTGCCGCGTACTGTCGCTGCAGAATGCATTTATTGCCGGCTATTCATCGGTGCATGAATGGCAAGATTAAGCTTTCCGGGTGTGCTTATTTAAGTTACTCGTCTTGTTGGATCTGCGCCTGCACAGAGAGCCACGAGGGAAGAATATTTAAAGAGAGCTCGAAAACGTTGCGCAATGGATTATCCAAGTTGCAGGCGTGAAAAATGTCGGCGAAACTGCCAGGAATTTGACGCGGAAAGATGCCTCGGAATTTCTTCGGAACGTTCCTCGCGAAACTGTCAGATTACTTTCTGAATTTTCCTCTTCCTTCAAACGTTAATCGAATAAACGACGTTTCCGCGATTCAATGTTATTGTGTACACTCTTGCAGGAGTTTTCGAGACATCACTGTGCTTCAGGTATTCATTAAATAACAGATAGGTCGGCTTCGTTTCATAAAACTTTATGAAATAGCTGGCCTAAGAGGAAGGAGATTCTGTTAAAATTTGTTGTTATATATTAATGCAACTTTCTATATCACATTCGAAAATTCGCGTAGAAATTTTAGCTTGCATTGATGAGGTCGTTATCGTTGACGCGATCGATTATACTTATTAACGTTCTAACTTTTTATATCGCTAACAAGCTAACGTCAAACTGGACCCTCCGTAACAGTTTCTAATTAATAACTTCTGTTTTATACACCAAAGCCTCGATACGAGCTACAAATTGTTCTCGAATGTAGAGCAAGCTTTTCTCAAATTTTAATTGACAGGATTTTATTTTAACAGAATGAATTATCTTTAATGTCAAGACGAAGAGCAATAGGTAGACATGTATTATAAAAATTGCAAGTAGGTAAAATAGAAGTTAAATCCCAGCTGATAAATATATTACGTATGATCATGTAGGAAGGGTATGAAATAATGCAATTATTTAAGAATGCACAGTGCACTGAAGTAGGTCAAATAGAACTTTAATGATGACTTCGAAATGAAATCGAATTCTATTATATCCGAGGTATACAATGGAAAAGCCAATTTATCAAACGAAAGATTCGACATACTTCGAAAGAATGTCTGTCACGTCAGACACAATCGGACAGACCGAAAATCCATTTTTCCCTGTCCCACTACCCATTCAAATCACATACGTTTTGGGCCATATAATTAATCACACCCTATTTTATTTCTCAGACTGAAGAAAACACTCCAATGTTCAACGTTACAATAGCGAATATAATGTACCTAATTACAATTTATAGATTCAGAAGAAACCACAAAAAACGTAACTGTAGAACAGACACAAAGAAAAAAATCAATAATTCAATCTAATTTGATTTCCTGCTCGAAAATCAATTTTTCTTTCTAGAATATTGAACTCTAATTGAGGCAGTATTTATAAGTGTGGAGAGGGACGATCTGGGAAATAGTGAAACTTTTCTTTCCTAGCCTCCTGACAAGATGTCAAATGGGAAAGTTAGTGTGATTCGTCAGTCAGTATATTCGTACAGAACAAAGATACTCGGCGTGTTTACGCCCGTATATATGCGCATATATTTGGCGCAAGACTTTACCGGGTCTCTTGATCATGAGACTGAAAATGAAAATGATAATTTGTCGTATACGAATCAGCAAGTCAAATAGGTTGCGAGTTAGACAGGCTCGCGGCGCTTCGCTCGTCTTCTCACCCTCGCGGAAGAAAGAATGGTGATTTTCGTTGGAAGAACACGCGATAACCGGAATTATGCATGCACTTTCAAAATATGTTTCATCGTTGCCTTCCCTTACTCCTCATCTCCTTTTGTATCAGTTTCATTCCCGCCTACAGTGGGTAGTTGGAGATCCAGGAGAGACACTCGAATTTTTCGTGGAACGTCAAAAGAACTGCGAAACGAAGTAAGGATATGAGGCTAGCAATAAAAAATAGGAAGTATAATGAATTTTAAATTTTATACTAGTTGAGAGATGGGAAAATTTGTGCTTCCTAAAATGATGAAGATGACTTCCTGTTTCCACTTAAATAACCAGCGAATAATATGATATCATTTGCAATTACAAATACAAACTTACTGATGTTAATAAATATAAGAATTAGGAATGAATTAATCTCTACTTTGTTTTAGAGGTTTTTAAATGATCATGGCTACTAATATAGGAAGAAATATTTTTATTGTGTCGTCCTAAGTCCACGTACGGAATATGAAACTTTTTCCTCCTGTTGACCCGTCTTATTAATAAAAGTTTAATGAACAAGTATCATAAAGCACACCGAAATTTAATAAATCTGCTTTACGAGTCCCTTTGCAAGATTCTTTCATAACTAAAGGGGTGTAAACGATTATAGCCTCGAGCAGGGGACTGTTCGGGTGTAGTGTGAGAAAGAAGTCGAATCGCGTACCCCATTGGCCGAAAGAATCGTTTATTTCCCGAGTTATAAAGTTTAGCGTTCCATGGCTTAATTAAAATCTACAGGCCAACTTTCGGCGAAATCTCTTTGGAAAGAAATATTCTCCCCGCGCCGACTCTTTCGTGTCGCAAGAAATCCGTTCAACAAGTGGGATCGTAAAACTGTCAAATATATTTCCCCCGAGTTTCGGCTATGAAATTGCCGATTTTGTTTTGTGCGAGGCAATAGGGAAAATGGTGATGCAAATACGAGGAAGTTAACACGAGGTAACTTAGCTTTCCCAGGGTAGCTATAATAAATATTTTGCTTGAAAATTATTTCGTAAAAATATTGAAAATATTATTTTTACAAATTGGCTAGAAAGTGTTTCGTTATTTATTATTTTTGTCACTATTTTTTTGAATTACTAATTACCATAAAGACTTTGTACTTTATTGTTTTCTGTATTCAATATCGTAATGATTGGTTTAATTATTCAACTTCAAACTGAGTAGCGATTTTATTGGATAAATATGTAATAAATATTAGTGTTCTTGTTTTCTATATATTACTTTAGGTAATAAAGATTTTATCCTTCATCTTTTAACTACATATTTGTACATATAAAGAGTATTTGTTTTTTTATTATAATATAACCTATTGGAAACTTTTCATGGAAATTGTATGATGCAGAACATGGAACACGAATAATATTGTTAAAGAAAATGACTGCTACATTTTAACAAACGAGATGGTAGACACATCGGTCTGATTTCTCTAGAGAATTGTTCTTTCCAGCGTACACTGCTGACATGCAATAGTTGATTAATTGTCAATGTGTTTAGCTTCCTTTACGACTGAGTAAATGCCAGTTTTGAACACAAACATTAATAAATTAAACGGATAACTTTCCTAGATAAATCTTTTGAAAATTCAAGTGTTAGACATACATTTTTTCTTTCGTTTTTTTTTTTTTTTAAATAAATAGATTCAACAACTTGTTCTCTAGAAATATTTCATTATTGTCACTTTCACATCTACTCTCTAAATATTGTTTAATTCTTCTAATAAAGTGTTCTCCATTAATTATACAAAAAATATTGTAAAAATTTATGTCATAGAAAAAACTTGCTAATTAATGTCTACTTTGCAAAGTTTCATTAATTAAAAAGAGTGAAGTCTAATATAAGCAAGGGTTAAAAAGAATTCTTTGAGCCCCAAACTTCAACCATTTAAACTTTGATAGTAGGATTTATGCTATGAAGAGACAATGTTTTTGTAATACTTTGCACTGTCATAACGCCTGTGCAAATTCTATTGAAAAGGGAAAATACTTGTGGTACTAGTGTATAGTTACTCTTGGAGGAGCACTCAAATGACTCAAGATATATGTATGTATTGGCAATTCGATTTTACTGCTACTGGTCCCTTACTAAACTTTTCTCTAGCTTTTTAACAGCCGTCATTTAAATCCTGCATTATCTACGTTTCAAACTACTACTAATTTCGGTGTGTTAGGCTGTTTCTATAGTAATGCCATTCTCATGTATCGTTTTTGTAAAATATATCCAATTCAACAACGTTACTGACAACGATGTAAAGAAACTAAAAAGAATCATTTTGTCTCGAAAGTGTAAAGCATTAAATTCTGAGTCCCTTGAAACGAAACTTGACGTAATTAAAATTATCCTCATTCGGTAGAAAATTATGTTTTTCGAGAGAAAGAGAGTTTGTAAGAGAGATGAAATGTGTACATTAGCCACTAGTCTGTCACAGAATACTTGAAACTCTACGTTTTCATCTACAAAGTACATTAAGGAATGACATTACCACGAAAAAGTCTAAAAGAAAGCACATGCTAGTTCAGTACTTAAACCCAGCAGCAGTTGATAAGCCTGTTTGCACCGGTTTCTCGCGACACTAAAGAACGCGACTGTATGCTAATTAAATACTTCGCAGGTAGGACAAATGTGGGGAAATGGGACGACGCATACAGAGTGTTTCATAGTCACGTTTCAAAACATGTCAACTCATCCAATCGCGTAAGAAATAGAAGATAAAAATCCTTGCGTTCGTATTCAGTTCAGTAGTATAAACTATGATTAAGCAAACTCGACCAGAATAGTTCTAGGTACCCAAACAAAAACTATTTTTAATGATTCAAGATATAGAATACGATTATTAGAAATATTCTAACAGTGCAGTAGGACTTAGATTATCAGAATTAACATTAATTTCAAAATTCACGATCAATTTTTTTTTTCAGTTTTTGATAAACTATTACTGAGTGATAGTTTGAGGTTTACTTAAGTAAAAAAGTAAAAAGACAAATATTCAAAATTCTAAATGACAAAGATCGAGAAAAATCCAGTTCTACTGCACTCACTTTTGCGAACTGAAAACTCGATTATCTGTCAGCAATTTACCACAGAAATTTGCTCTTAAGAAATTCGTCTTTAAACTGACTATCAATAATTAGGCAGTGAAACACTTAAAGACAGTTTGTCGCACTTCAAATTTCAGCCTATCACGCCTGAAACACTCTGTATCACCGCGAAGAGAACCTAACGTTCTACTGTACTTTAAGAACAGTCGAAGTCGTCGTCCTACGAGAAGGGAACAATATGCACGACGTTCTCACAAGCTATCGTCAGCTATTCTGCAAGCTATCCTTTCTTTTTCCTTTCTTTCTTTTTCTGTTTTCCTCTCGTTACGAGGAACCTTCCGCGCGAGAAAGTCGAAAGTAGAGAGAAAAGAAGACAGGGGTTAGGGGAGGGTGAGGGGGAAGGAGCGCGAAAGAACTATGCGAGAAGTTTAAGTTCGCGACTGGCACGTCCGTGTGCAGCGCTTCTATCGGCTGATGGGTGAAAATGGATGTCGTACAGAGAAAGAGGAGAGAGAGGCAGAGAGAAAGTAAGAGAAAGAAAGAAAGAGGGAGAGAAAGTGTGAGATAGAGAGAGATAGAGAGAGAGAGAGTGAAACAGAGAGAGCAAGAGAGAGAGACAGGTTAGTGATGGTAGTGGCGGCTGCTGCGGTGGTTTTCTTTTTCATAGCTGGCAGTGGTGCAGTTAAATGCAAGTGCTGTGAGGTGCAGGCACACGCGCATATAAGTAGTGCAGTAGTGGTAGTAGTTAGTAACAGTAGTAGTAGTAGTGATGATAGTAGTAGTAGGTAGTAGATAAGGTAGTCCATTACAGGCGGACACAGGTTAATGGTAAAATAGTTACCCGGGCCGTGGAGCCGCCAGAGTGATCTCCGCTCGCGGAGGAGGAAGGACTCACCCGGTATCCACCGAGGTTGTTCACCACGCAGGTGAAAGTAGCGTCTCGACCCTGCGGGATCGTTACGTTCTGCAACGGGAAAACGAAGTCTGGCACTAGCCCCGTCACTGGAACAGTTAACCGGTAATTTTATATTAAAGTCTGCCGCTCGAACAGGGCAACGGTGTCACGGGCACCAACTTCGCCGACACGCGAGAAATTAGGGTGTTAACGGCCAGCATCGTGGACCTGGACCCTTCTGTCAGCCTGGCCCACGATGCTGTCTTGCTTCGTTGAGGTGTGACATGCGGTTCGACAGGCGAAACGGAATGTCGACCCTCGAAATTTTGGTACCTTCGATGAGGTGAAGTAGCTTTGTTGAGTTTAATGACGAAGATTGGTAACATGTTCGTTGCTACACTAGGTCTGCATTGTATTTTTTATAACATAGTCATATAACTTTTTAGAGAATTGGAAAAAGAGGTTTTTAAACTGGTATCGAATCCAGGATTGAGGAATTTAATATATAAAAAATACTTAGAAATTGAAAATTTCCTAAATCTAAAGATATTAAGAAACCTTTATATGTTTATACAGTTGGAGAAAAATATGGAATTTATCTCATTTTTATGCTAGTATATCAAGAATTAAGCGATTCAGAGCGTACTAATTCTTGTCTTCGCTAATAATAGAGAATTTGATGCAGGAACCATTTCAATCTACCTAGCAGTTTGGAATTACGAAGCATATTCTCAGGAATAATATATCTGAATGTTCTTTGTTACATTTCAATCCCATTCCTCTTTTTATATCTTAACGCCACTTTGGCGAGTATTTTGGATCTCTGCATTCCGCTTTTAACGCTGCCCTCGTCTCTTGAACGTGGCTTACATATTAAAGAACTTCAGACGAGATACCTCGCGTTTATCACATCGAATGGCACTTTACTTTATGAGATCGCGTTTATCAGGCAGAACTCCGCGGTTTATACATGGCCGGAAAAATAGAATTGAATGGTAAGCAGTGGTGCTTCAACGTATTCAATGCAATGAAACAGGGTTTAATAAGGGAACTAGGAGGGAGGTCCGACCTATCTTGAATGGAAGCACGGCTATGTACCGAGGAAATATATGAACAGGTATGTATATTCTATGCCAGCGATTATCATAATACGATGCGTACTGGAGAGAAAATATGAACTGCTATAGTTCAAACGAGGTATTACGTTCTCTCGACGAATTGTTTACTTGAACATTGCTGTATTTTCGTATTTTGTAATCGTGACTTATAATAAACACTTAAATACTGTAATAAGTAATATTTTTAAAAATAAATTCAAATATATTTAATTTTAGTATTTTTAAGGGATACATAATAGAAGGGACATACTTTTCAAATACATACGTGAAACAGTACTACAGGAAAGTAGTCAAACTTTCTAGGAAACTTGATGGTAGTTATATAATTAGACGAAATGATAACGTGTGTGGAAAATGGGCTAGGGAATCACCGATTTCAAAAATTATTATGAATTTTCATTTTATCTGTTCTCTTGAGAAGAACTTTATAAATCTTTTGAAGAACAGTATCGCAAATAATCTATTTACTAATCGAGATATAAATAACGCAAAATTTTCATATTTGTAATAAAATTACTCGAGTACTACTCACGTAAATTCAGGAATTTTATCTCCGTGAAAAGTTAAAAAATGCTACTTTGTATTAGAAAATCTAGGAGACCGGAAATTCAAGGGATGTACGGGATTAAAAAGTAAATTGGAGGGAAGAGAGGTCCTCCGCAAAAAGGACACTAGAGATAACATAGCTCTTAGCCGCGGAGGAGTGAAATAACTGCTCGCATAACTAATGTTCAGGGTTATGGATTAAAGTACACCCTGTGATAATCGCTGCTCTTCGCTTTCCCTCTCCTTCAAGAGGAACGAATGCTATTTAAGTAAAATCTTATAATACTGTTTGAATATTATATTTCTCTACAAGTTACTCGTAGAAAAATGAAAGGAAAGAACGAAAATTATTTCAGTAACATATTTTTAAGTAAACCTTTTCTTTTTTTTTTTTTTTCAAAAAAAAATATTTCATATTTTGTCTACTGTGTTACTCAATGTGTTAAAATATATCACAAAATAAGACTAATAAAATTACCTTTGAGGCTTCCTTATAGAGTTATTGATAATTGCAAAAGCGAGCAGAGTCCTCAGAAAATGTGTCTGACTTAGGACTTATTCTACTTCAGGAGTCCAATAATCAGGTCAGACGCCACGATGTCACAAAAATAAGTCTAGTCAGACACTACCATTGAACACTCTATGCACGTTTTACAGATTCATAATTTATCTCTATTGATTTACAAATTACATATAGTAAGAATATCCACAGAAATGAGTACATTGAGACATCCAGCAAATCGCATTTCAGTGAAAAATTAGAAGAAACGTCTGTAAGGTCCTACTGCGGAAACGACGGTCATGCAATAAGGGTAAGTTCAATAGAACGAGCAGGTGGGAAGAAACTGAATCCTCCAAGAAGCTTTTTCGTACGTTTTTAAGGAAAAACGTAAGCGCGTTGAATTCAAATTTGCTCAGCAACGACTGCCTCGCCGCGATACCGTGTAACAAGAAATACAAGATGGATAGGACGTCGGACAGTTAGGCTCAATTTTTCATTTCGTGGATTTCTGTCGAAGAATACGTAGGACCTTTTTGCGCGGCATCCAAACACTAAATCATGTAGCATAGAGACCGTGGAGCTTTTTAAAAAATGATATATAGTCACTGAAGGCTGATAGGTCATACAACTCCTTTATTTTTCATATTGAGTCAGAATTATGGATTCTTTGCGGGTGTAAATTTTGAAAGCCTGGAAAATATACTGCTAAAATTTTTGTGCTGTTCTATGTTTTATATTATTGTTATATTGTTCTCTTTATGTTTCTCAACGAATTTTTTAGAGTCAAATTTTTAAAAGAAAATTGTGCATTTTAAAAGTATGGAATTTCTATTTTATTTATCTAGCATAAGTTTAAAAATGTATAAAATATTGTGTGTTAATAAATTTATTCGTTCCAGGGGCAAAAAATAACATTTTTGCAAGGCTCTTCAAAACTGTTTCATAAGATGACATTTTAATCCGTTTTTCTTTTGCTTAAATCGGTTTAGAGATAAGAGTAAAAAATGAATGTGAAACGCTTTTTGAAATATCAAATGTCATTTATGTGAATGCGGGTCAGCAGTCTATGACAGATCGTATAAAAGAACGCAACCATTAAAAACTCTTTCGACTTTAAAAATCATATCCAATATTTTTCACAGAGAGAAACTTTTACGTATGCATGTACGCCAACAGAAAACATGTTTTTTAAATAAACTGAGAAAATTCTACCTGGAGATGTGTAACATGTTAAAAACATCAATGACTATTAAATGTGAATACAATTAATGTAGTGGTTAACACCATCGTGATAAGCAAATTCAACCAAATAATATTTATCCAATTCGTTTCAATTTCAATTTTGTATCTGTATTCTATATTCTCATTTATTTATTAAAAAAAACCCCTTCATGAAAAATAATATTTGCAACGACACGCATGCATCCAAACCATAATTAAAAACATTTCTTAAGTAATCTGCATGCAGAAGTGCTACTTCTCATCAAAAGTTTCTGATGAAAATTTCAATGAATCTGTGAACTTTTGATTGGCCCCAAAGATCCAGCGAGGTATGCAACACCGTGTTTAACGTTACCAACTACGTACATACAAATTTCCGTAGTGGCATCGCGAGCAGTTGAAAGTTCAGAACTCGGACAGTTTTGCCAGTGGCCATGTTCAGGTCTACTGAGGGAACAGGTGAAAATTTATTTCATTGCGATCGCGTGTAGTATTTTCGATAAAAAGAAAGAACGACAAACGAGTTTTCGTACTTTCATGTTTGCAATCATGTATGTGAGGCATCACATTCCAAAATATATTTTGATAAAAGAACGCAATCTTTTCAAAAAATAAGATACACGCAAAAAAACTGCTCTATAATATTTTAGAAAAATATCTAGATATAGATATTTGCAAAATTTACAATATCTAAATATTTGTAGATATTCAAAATATATCTAAATGTAGATATCGAAAAAGATCTCTAAATATAGATATTAAAGAAAATATCTGATTGTACATATTGAAAAAAATATCCAAATATAGGCATTGAAAAAAATATCTGATTGTAGGTATTGAACAAAAATATCTAAATATAGATATTGAAAAAAATATCTAGATACAGATATTTAAAAAAAACCTGAATATAGAATTTAAAAAAATATCTATTTCCTAGCCTTTTTAGTCACCTCTACAAATCAATAACATATTCATACTCGTCTCCACAGCACGCAATTCGTCTCGATTAATCAGTCCACCGACTATAGCGAAACAAAGGAACGATAAGCATCGCGGGATGCAGTCGCGAAAGAGGGGGAACGATAGATAAAAATCTGATCGCGGAACTGGAAGGAACGGTGTTTACACAGCCAGGAGAAGGAGCACAGCGAGCAGGGTATCGAATTCAGGTTTGCATCACTGGCTGGTATCAACGATATCACGAGCATCACTGCGTGGCATAGCGTGACGGGGGTACGACGTGGCGTGGCGTGCCAGGAGGTGAGAGGCGGCAACAGTGCCGACTGAATTTTACGAGGATATTTACATGAGCGCAATATTTTATAGGGCACTTAATGCCAGGTCACGTTCTGTCCCTCAGTGGCGAGGCGGCCACCTATGAATCAAAGTGCGCTTTAAAGATTTCTTTCTCATCCCGCCGCGAGGCGGATAAGGAACACGCTCAGGCTCGAGCCTCGCGTAGAATATCTTACACGGTATCACCGTGGCTTCCTTATCTCCTCGCTGCCCTCCCTGCCACCTCTGTTCTCGCGCCACCCTACGTCTACTCGTTTCTCTTCTCAACGAAGACCGCCGCTTGTCTTTATTCATAATGCATGCACTCGAACCGGAACTGATTCCATTGGGAAGCGGAGCCACTTGAAAGTGGAGACGCGGAGAACGCCGCCTCGAAGCGCATCCTCGCGCTCATGCTTGCCTTGAGGATCATCCACCGTATAAAAGCCGACCGAGATTCAATGAGGGTGAAAAGTGTTCTAGGAACTGTGAAAGGGAGTAGAATTGATGGAGCTTGTGATTAGAGATATTGCTATTGGATAATCCTCTGACGATGATTCAGGTTTATCTGCGGAAATATTGTCCTAATGGCAATGAAAATGATGTATTTAAGTTGCTAGAAGGCTTGTGTTAGGTGAGTGCTATTAGAAAGCGTGTGGTGCAAGTGATGGTAAGTATTTTGATTAAATGGGGATGGGGTAAATTAAAAACTCTGTTTTAATTCGTGTAGGTGAAAATTCGAAAATAGGGATCGTTGGAAAGTTATTATTATTGTAAGGAAAGAAATTAGTATTCCAAGATCTCAGCACAAGGGAAAGAAAGAAGAATGAGGTCGACCAGCGTAAAGAGATCCATAGGAAAAGGGTTAGTATAGAATCGCAGTAATTAGCAATTATAATTATATAAGCTTAGACGGAACAAGGACCATTAACTCTAATTGCGAGTACCTTCTCTCAGACAAGTCTCTTAGTCTCCCTCCCCCAATGCACTCTGACAATCCACTTGGCTATTTCTTCCTTTTAGCAATTTCAATGCTTATAGATGCCTTCAAAATTTCAACTTTTGCCATTCTGAATATAATCTATATAATTTTAAGATCTCAGATGTTTTTAATCAATTCTATTTCGTATATTAACGTACTATAGATATATCTGTTTTTATGAAATCGACACCTTTCAAATTGCATCCTTATTTACAGCGTACCCTGTATAGTTTTTCGATTAAGAATATTCAGACCAAACAGCATTTAAGCATTCGAATTCAACGATCAAATATTTAATTAAGGTGCATCAAATAATAAAGCAAATCTTTCGACATTCTCATACCAATACAATAGTAGAAAAGTAGAAATACAACGAGTGAGGTTGAGTGCAGAGAGAACACGTACGATAAACCAGTGCTTTAATTTCGCACGGAGGAGGCTGGGGGACGAATGCAATTACTCTTGCAATCAATTTAGATAAGTCACAGCGGAACCGGCACCTAATTGTTAATACGATTATCCGCACAAACAGAAATTTATAAGAGCCAAAAAAACGAGTAAGAATACCCAGAGCATTGTTTCCTTTCAGATGAAACAGGTACACACGTATCGGTAGATCATCTGACCCCTGATAAAATTGCGATGAGAGATTGCGAAATTAATGAACACAAATATAGATATCTGGTTTCCGCTCATTATTCCTGATCACAGCAAAAAATTCAATGAACAGAAGCTAGTCATTTATACGTACGCGAGTAAATATAAAAACTATGGTTATTCGTTAAAAGCTTGTTATCGATACAAACACGAGTGTCTACACGTAAGAAAAAAGTACCAAATTTTGTCAAAAAAGCCATTTCAAAACCTGAGGAGGACATCTATGCACTATTTTTCTAGCACAAAGAAAACATGAATTATATACAGTATAAAACTCCTTATTAACCACTACAAAATCAAACTTCAAAATTCATATAACACTCATAAAACATCGTTAACAACTTCCTCAAAGTATAAATCTGCAGTATTGCAAACTCTCGTCAAAGCAATGTAGAGATCCTTACAAACTCCATGCACCTACTTTATCTACAACATTCTGAATCTTACCCCTGAAAAAAGAAAAAAGAAAATTGCGAGACAGTCAGCATTACGTTCCGTCTTGCGTGAGCCAGTCCTTCTGTGACAAGCTCCGCGAAGAAGACAAAGTAACCGGGGTGAGTTGTTCAGCGTCGCGACGGTACGCTCAAGAATGCAGCGGTGCGTTTATTGCAACGCGCGTAACTCTCCTCGCCAGGCTTCTTGCGATCAGGCTGTAACCGAGATAGTACGTACTCGCGCTCGCAATTAAGGCCGTATCGCGACGCGGCGTCCCTCTGTTCCGTTTGTGCTTAAGCGACGGAAAAATGTTAATGCAGCGAGCGCGACGCGGATCGGCGTTAATGTGCTTCGCGTTTCACCGCCGTGAACAGCCAGTTTTTCCATGTCACGTTACTCGACGCATTATTAATGCCGCACAATAGGAAGCAGATACGAGGTATAATTGTTTCCTTGATTAATGAATCTTTTTCGGTGGCTCGACCGCGACGTCGCTCGGATTCCGACATCGAGAGGTGTTCCTGGGAATCTGTCTTCTTGATTTGGATGCATTTGTAGGGAATGTCGCTTGGGGGTAGAGTTGCATCGTGATTTCAGGGAGAGCTTTTGTGCTGGATGCATGGCTATTCGAATATATGGACTGTAGGGGAAAATGAAGGGGTGAGGGGTGATAATGAGTATGATAGGGAATAACAAATTTTGTAGTTGAAAGTGAATGTTGGTTTGTGGTAGGTGTCTTTATATATTGTTGGGAAATATAGATAGTTTAAAGATTTGAAAATTAGAAATCGCTGGTGATCAGAAAACAAAAATTATTAGAGTTCGTGGTGAGTAACTTCAGTAGTACGAGTCAATGCTTGAGAAGTCGGGCTGGCTGATCACATACTGCATAATACTACTTATCACTATACTCTATGGCATTAATTTTTGAATCAATGAAAATTTAAAAATTTGAAAATTTGAAAATTTGAAAATTTTTGAAATTTAAAAATTTGAAAGTTTGAAAATTTGAAAATTTGAATGTTTGAAAATTTGCAATCATTCGTACTGAAAAACAATTCACTTGCTCTTTTATTTATTCATATATAATACTCAGTAGTACAAGTCAATACTAGAGAAGCATGTCTGGCTGACCATATACTGTGTAACACTACTTATCAGTGTCCACTAAGTATAAAATATACCTTCGACAACGCAAAAATTTGAATGTTGAAAGGAAACAGAAATCAAAAAATAATTTCATACTGACTTACAAACATCTGAATGAACTACAAAATTAGAAATTATAAAGGCACTATCCCCCTTACCAACTCTACGATCAATTGAGAACAAAGGTACAAATTTTGCACGGGTCACAAAGGCAGAGCCTCGTAAGCTGCAAGTTACGACGTTGTTAGCGAGTTCACTATTATGCATGTTGTGGAGAGTGTACTTGATAGGAGCCACTCAATTAAATCTTCCTGACCTCGTCGATCGTTCATTAAATTTGAGGAGATAGCCTTAACATTCCCATAAGATTCGCGACACTCATAATCCGGAATTATATATTTACTGAGGTAATTGCAGACTTAAGCGGGAATTATAGCAGCAACACGGATTCCAGCAGGCGCAGCTGGGTACCTGTATACACGGTAATATGAATATTAACGCTCCGACGTACACAAGGCTGTCTACATGCTCGTATGTATGATCCACCTGCATCACTCTTCTACGTGCGAATTCTTACGTTTGGACACACTGTATGCACGCCCATTGAATATTCCAGATGTACTATTTGTGAACCCACCACTTTTCTTAGTCCTTGCTCTACGAACACACGTGACACGGCTAGACACTGTTTTTCCTCTCGCCCATGTATTTCCACGTATCCAGAAATTTACGAGGGAAATACGCTACAACGAACGATCCATCCAACTTTGCGACTCGCAGTTTAATCCTTTTAAACGTGTGCAGTACGCGGGGGATGCGAAAGGTGAAGTTATTAACGAATATAAAATATGTTGACAATTATACTGCGAATAGCTGGAGTGAGAAATTTAGGATAGATAATGATAAAGAATTTTCATGAACCGGAATTTACAAGATTTTTAAACTAAAAAATTAGGCATATATGGAAGAATATACTGCAGTGTATTTTATAATGAATTTCTAATTATAATCTCTCTAATTTCTATCAAACTGACGCCTCAAATTTTTAGTTCTGTCACCTGATACTATTATATATTTAAACTTTAAAACACTTAATAATCGTTTGAATTTAATTGAACGACTAATTATTTGCAAGTTGCCTCCATTGAATATTCATGTGAATTTTATTCGTGTTAAATAAACAATCGAAATACATGAGAGATTAATTCCAGGATTAATATCGAAGACTTTATTAAGTATGAATCTATGAAAATTAATGTGACATTTGATAATGAATATCAATACGGCAGTATTACAAACGGATTCTAATTAACATTGATGAATCAAAAGTGATTTCGCGCCGATTGAGACACTTAGCATTTTGTTTAAATGGTTGACAGTAATTTTAATCTCTTTTTCACGTTACCCTCTCATAGATGCTTTTTTAAATTTTAATTTACGCTCACGGGAATACACCGTTCAGAAAGCTGCTTTCAAAGAAAAATTATTAATCAATCCCCATTTATCTCACGATATATTTTAGAAAATAAATATCGCTCTCTCAAATTATTTTGCGTAAATTCGTGAATATTATACATGACTGCTTTGTTGTCGTTATTAATAAAAAATTTATCTGGCACCATATAACATTTACTATTTAATTTCAATTTATCAGAAAATATTGCTTTTTATTCAAAGAGAACTACTAGAATTAACGCGAATTCAAAGTTTCTAGAAAATGTGTACAATCCTAACCTCGTTATTAAAACAGAAAAAAGTATTAAATGTACAAGTAGATATTTATCTATAAAGATTTCAGAATAAACGAAAAGCGGCTTTACCCTTTTCGACCTCGTCACATAAATACATTTTTCGAAAGCAGATACTTAGCATTTCATAAAAACAATGGCACGAAGGGATTAGGACGAATATTTTTAAACATCCAGTAAAGACAGTCGAGTAGAACAAAATGTATAAAAATGTGTGACGATTATAGAAATAAATTCTATATTAAACTCTAGCTGAGAGAGAATTCCCGTTCACATGTGGAATAAAACGCAAGTGGTTGAAATATCTGTTCTACGGCGTAGGTAAAGCAATTTGTTTTTCGTTGAATTTCCACTGTCAAGATTGATTCCCCGATGGACCGTGTCCGCCAACGAATGTCCTCCAGAGAGTAAACGGACATTCCAGTAATTTCAATGACCATCCGTCGTATTCAAACACTAATTTGCGTCGTACGAAGAATTCCTCCCTCGGGCACAGCCACCCGTCCTTCTTCATTTTTGAGAATCTGGACAAACACTTTAACACTCTGTGCACCACCTTCCCCGCGATGTCAGCGAATTTATTTTGAAATCTAATTCACAGCAAAAGAAAACGAAGAGTCACAGCAAATATCTAGATACAGATAAATGCTAATAAGTCTTGTTATAAGATTTCTATTGAAGAAGCTTTCACTGTCACGCCATATTATTCTCAGAAAGTTCGAAAACATGTCACCGAGAGGAACACGTTAGCTCGACGCAGAAAATGTAAATGTTACAAGACAGCGGAAAGACACATCATAAATTCTGGATTATGCGACCGGAAGAACAGCGAGTTCTACTTGACACTGGCGTCACGTTTGTACATGTTCTGATGCTGTGCTATTTTTCGCGATGCAATACTCGAAATATTTATTCTATGGAGCGACTGTAATATTCATCGAGTAGACTGATTTTAATTCGTAACTGGTATGATGCGAATCGGTATTTATACTAGTTCAATTTTTAACATTAAAACTATTAAAGATAAGACTCTAGATCAGAGCAGTCAAAATAACTGCAGTTATTTGGTACAGCTATTCCTTATACATATTTCACATCTTTTTTCTCTGTAAATTGTACACTTTTTCAAAAACTCGTATTTTGTCATACCATTAAAGACAGACACTTTGAGCTCAATAATTCTAGCGTTAATATCAGTTCCAAAAATTATTCACAAATAATTTACAGAGATTTAGAGACTAAAAGGTCGTGAATTTCTTATCTATTTTCCTATAATTAATACAAAAATTTATTTTCGTAATCGAAACACAGCAATCTTACTATATCATGCTTTAATACTAACACAACAAGTCGAGAGTTAAGAAGTATGAACTGCAAGAACTTCTAAGCAACTCCCGACGCAGGAAGCAATATTTCCATTCCTGGCTACGTGCAAGAGAAGAGAAACGAGTGCAGCTAGGTTCCATAGTATGGCTCGTTCGAAAACAAACGTCGACTTCCATGGAAACCAGGCTGAAATTGGACCGAACGAAATATTGGTGTTAATCTATCACGATTCATTAACCTGCCGCGAAACATTACTAGATGGTCAATAGCGTTGGGAACGAGAGCAATTAACTTCCACGCATTGATGGAGAGGAACCGGTTCCGCGGTTATTTCAGCAAATACTTCTCACGGCGAGCAGCGAGATATTTCCTCCTGTTTGGGATCGCATTAAGAACGCGCGATAAAGGGCTGTTTCGCCGCTGATCCCGCGGATATGGAGGATCAAGTTGAATAAACAGTGCCCTCTGCGAGAGTATCATTGAAAAATACATTCAAACGTCCAGAGAAGAAGGATGAATGTTGGGTTCTGGCGGTGATGAAAATTGATTTATCCTATCTTTATGTGGGAACGCAGAGTCGAGGTTTTATTAAGGAAATGCTAAAGTTTGCGGTTTTATTGGTAGCCTGAGTCTAGAAGTTTTGTGGCGGGAGAAATGTAGAGATCTATGCTGTGTATATTCTTTACAATATGCAATGTTCTTATTGAAGAGAGAGATCTCGTTTCATTTAGAAACATATGTATTCTTTGAAAAGAGACTCTATAGAGGACCTCTGAAACGTGCTACCAAGAGTATCGCAGGCTACCACCAAGTACCCATATTAAATAGTTTATAACAATTAATAATTGCTCAGATCTACGTACCAGTTTTCGTATTCTTAATCATCGCCACCATTTCCCCTCACTCAGCAATAACACTTCTGTTTCACAAACTCGTTTCACTATTAACTTCGTGACTTCACATCACATCTGAAGAAGCTTTCCACATAAACACTATTAAATTTCATTCCAAACTCCTCACGCATGCACAAACACACACAAAATTTCTATCACCTTAAAATCGAAATAACTCCCTGCACTGAACACTGTTAATACCCGTAACTTCAGCTTCCCCCGTAACCAGTTTTCTCAAGCTGCTAAAGAGCACGAAATAACGGAAGCCTAGAGCCAAATAAAAGTCCCACTAACGAGTGATTACGCGCGATATAAACGAACGACACGGATCTGTTCCCTCATCGTCGGTCTGCAGGTCGTAGCTGGGCGTCAAGTAGCACGTGCTCAGCAGGAATCGTCCGTTATTTTAACCGCTACTCGTGGCAATAATTGTCGCTGGGAGGTAAGAGGGTGCCCAGGGAGCGGCGAGAGAAACGGGGGAACGTTTATGACCATCCGCAGATAGTCGTATAACCGGCAGAAAAAGGGCTGGCAAGATGAAGAGAAACAGTGAGAGTCGGATGGGAGTAAACGTGGGTGGGAAAAATGGGAGGAAAAAGAAGTCGTGGAAGGAGTGGGTGGGGGACAGGAGGGCCGAGGGGTGAGAAGGAATGGAAGGGAAGAAGTTGGAAGGGGTGGGTCAAGCAAGAAAAACAGGGAAGCGAGCGTGGGGTGGTAGGTGGTCGTGGGTCAAGGGTCGAATCGTGTCCTCGGGTATAAGGAGTCGCAAGCGAATAACGTGCTATCCCACGTCTCCCACGGGGATCTGACCACCGAGGCCATCGTTGGCAAGAGAGTATTGCTGCCGATCAGCTCTGACCCTTCTTCAAACGCTTTCTCGGCTGCCCCCTACTTACACGTCTACTTTTCTCCCGCGAGTGCTACTATTCCCGATGTCGTTGAAACAAACTCTTCCCGCTTGAACGAAAACTAACCAGCCGACCTATGGGAAGGGGGAGGAATCTAGATTTTGTTACATACATGTCGAGGGAGTACTCTCTATGAGCGAGGAGATCGACCAACTCTGTCGGATTTAGAGCGGAAGCAAATGGTCTTTCTTTGAGCACTGGCGCCGTTCATCAACTTTACTTTCTGGCCAACGTGGGATGTAGCTGAGAGTTTATCATCGAGGACGTTGCCTCTGCTCAGGGGCAACGGTAGGAGTTCGCTTTGCAGTTAAGCGGAAGCATCGTCACACTGCGAGGTCCGATCAAATTGCGATTCCTTTTAAGCAGGATAAACTGCGAGCTTGATCTTCGACGAGTCATTAAAGGAGGGGAAGTTTAATTTGAATTAGTATAGGGTAGATCAATTTATCCTGAAATATCTTGGGTTATAGTTATGGGAATACGTTGGTAAATATTTTGGTGGCAATATTCAAATATTCAAATATTCAAATATTCAAATATTCAAATATTCAAATATTCAAATATTCAAATATTCAAATATTCAAATATTCAAATATTCAAATATTCAAATATTCAAATATTCAAATATTCAAATATTCAAATATTCAAATATTCAAATATTCAAATATTCAAATATTCAAATATTCAAATATTCAAATATTCAAACATTCAAATATTCAAATATTCAAGTATTTAAATATTCAAATTTTATTAAAACGTTCAAATACTCGAACATTCAATTATTTAAATATTCAGATATTTCAGTATGTAAATTCTAGTTTCCAAATATCCCAATTAAAACACATGTCAAAGTAGAACGTTACCAGCTGGGTTAAAAAATATATTTGTGTTGCTCTATAGCCTTGTTAGTGCGAAAAATAATGATCTTTCCGGGGTTATTGTCAAGGATACAGAAATGTATTATGTTCACTGTTGAAGTTCAGAAGTTTCAGTTAATGAACACTATATCCATGTCTCGGTTTATACATTGAAAGAAAAGATTTGAAACTTGTAAAGGCCGCAGAGAGGAGAAAGAGTGGAAAAAGCGTCACGCATTTCAATTTAAAAATGCAATTATCTCGAAACGGTCACCGTGATTGCCCCTTGCTTATCAAGGCGATGCGTGTGCATAAAAAAAGGATTTCTGTCGGGAGAATAAACCAAGAGGTTAAAGCCAACTAACTGCAAGGACAAACAAAAGACTGCATGCTTACAGGCATGGACCAGGTCATGAATAAATAATTAAATGGATTGCGTTTGTATTGTCAATAGGATATTTTTGTAAAGAAAATTGCAAGGTGGATGGCGGAAAGAAACGTTGTACTCGTTATTTTTTCATGTTCTCTGGAATTTAAATTACTAACAAGTATGCGCTTGCTACTTCACTTGTATGTGGCAGGGAATGCGGAAAATTTGGAAATTTGCTGCAGAATTCCCAGAAGACGCTCCAAGACGACATAAAACTCAGTCCACCGATATTGTGGCAAGTAATAACAATAAATTATTCAGCTAACCCCCTGTGACATATAAAACATACCTGTATGTCTTCTTATTTTCTTTATTTCTCCTTCTCACCTACCACGATGATGTTGAAATCTTCTTCAATAAACAAAAATTCTTTTACAAAAGGAATAAGAGAAACTGTACCTTCTTCTTTTTTATAAACAATTAGAAACTAAATTATCGATAAAACTTAAAATTTTCCTATCAAACCAAAGAAACATAGCTTAACAAATGAAAAAGAATGAGAAGACCTTATCACAAAATGCTTCTCCAGTATCAAAAATTAGCCAACGATCCAACCCAGTCACACTTCAAACTTAAACCGTTCCTCATAGTCCACGACATATAACGAGCCCACGAATCGTCCAATAATTCCCCGCGTAACGTAAATTGTCAACTGCACTCCTATCCCCCTGTCTTTAATTCTCTGTTAGCTTAATCGCGATCACACGAGCCAACTACACGAAATTTTCATCCCCTATCTTACCCATTCCCCCATTCCTGCTGTTCCCCCCAGCTTGCCGAATAATTTCGCCAAGGTAGGTGCGCGGTCGTGATGATCAAGAACAGTCAGCCGTAACAATTCGAATGCGCTGACGAGGTATTTTCAATTCGAATGGCAACGTTACACGACCGCCGCTGCACAACAAAGGGTTCAGACACAGTTTATTGGTTGTTTCGTCTTTCTTGTCAGTCGAGATACCACGTGACAGATCCAACCAGCCAATCCGTTTCACAATGTGTCGTGTTCTGTGTGCTCGCTACAAAAGCCCCACAATCCGGTACGCAGCCTCCATTCCAATGTTTCAGCATGCCCCCTCCTCTACCCCCGTGTCCCCTTCCACCCTTCGCCCACACTTTTTTTCCGTCTTCTGCCTTCCTTTTTTTAACAAGCGGGGTTTTTACATCGTCGCGTCAAAAAGCGTTTCGACGCGTATAAGCATGTGTAATTGAACACAGGATCCAACCGAGCCGCTTAAATTTTGCTCTCTGCCACCCACCCCCATGTTTCCTCTGTCACCATGCGCGCAGCCGTAGATGCGATAACGGCATTCGGATAATTGTGGACGTGAAAGGGGATTAATAGAAATTTCTGATTAGAAGATCGAGTGTTCAAAAATGGGACACCAAGATATCGAATAGTGACGTTTACAAAATTTCGATCGCGATCGATATTTCTTTATTATACTCTGCCTTCCTAGTCTCTCCTTTCTTCTGCCTTTTATTTGGCCCGTCTTGCGCCAGTGAAATTCCGCGCCGCGGCTTCAGTAATACCGCGGCGCGTTTAATATCTGCCTCGACGAAACGAATTTCTGATGTGTTTTCCTCCTTGGCCGCGAGGCATCGCGAATAAACATTTAAAAAATGCATTCCGCCCCGCTGTCGCTGTGACCGCTTTCGCCCTGCAAATATAATACCGTGCTCGATGTAAAGTACGAGCGTTGGAGACGAGGGTGGAACGGGTTAATGTTGTTTCTGCTTCTTTGACGAGGCTTGTTGCGCGATTAAGTTTGTTGGTTGTCGATGGATCTTGTAATAGTAAGTAGGAAGTTCATTGAAAAGGGAATTGAGAATATGGAGCATCTGTTTTAGAAGTCATTTGAAAGATTGCTCGGTATGTACTCTATAGAATGTCTGACTGGAGGCGAGGGAAAATTTAAGGACAATTAGAAATTTAAGATTTAAGAAAATTGTAAGATAAGAAGTTATTACTATTACGTATGTAGGTGTTTAGTCTATAAACAATACAAAAAATTGTAAATTAATGTGTGTGTAGGAATATTCACAGTATATAAATATCTATAATTTCACAATTAAATTACATTCAGATATCAAGTGTAAGGAGTCAAGTATTTGAGTATCTCAATTTTTTTTTTTATTAAATGTCGAATGAGAAAACATCTTAAGAACAAGACCTTGTCAGAACATCTCATTCTGCGAAATAAAAATATTAAAAATACTTGGAATATGTTTAACGTAGTAGTGGCCATGTCGAAACAATCAAAACGATAGAGGAAGGACGCGTCCCAACAATAAGATGCACGAGAGAATGGCAGTGAAATGGAGTTCGCGACCCACTTACTTTATCTTCCTTCCTTACGACGTGGAAAATGAACTTTCCACACGGGAGATTGACTGAACAACGAATGTCAGCGACGTATTTGCAGCAATAGCGATGAAATTACCGTGCAGTGTGCACGAATACTATTTCAGTTTTTAATTATCCATCTAGATGTAAGGGAGGCATTACAAGCTCATAACGACTGAGTTGTAGGGCCAATGTAACTTCAGTTGCCTAAATTGTATTTTATTAGTTGTCGTTGTGTGTTTCATTACTTTTATTAGTTGTCCTTGATATTTCAAATTCGTGTTAAATTAAATGTACACAGTAAATAATGGAAGAAACAGCAAATTATATTTTATACTCCTAATTTTATAGGAAATAAAAATAAATATCCATATCATATAATATTTATCAAAACAATCTTTAGAAAATTAAGAAAGAGAAATAATTATTGTTCTTAAACCCTACAAAACTGAGGTTAGTTAAAACTGAATTTTAATCCAAAATCGAGTAGTGAAAAATCTTCCCAGAGAAATCAATAACTTTAGAAATAAATGAATAAAAAGACTGGAATCATGAAGCGAAGAATCATCGTCTAACTATTCCAACTGAAAACTGTCGGCGGGCTTTTGAATCGTCATGATGTATGGTAGGTAGACGCGATGGAAAAGTAAAGAAAAGGAAAGTCATACAGTCTCTCTATATTCATAGAGTCGCGCAGATTGCAAGGGATGCAGTGGAAAGTGAGTGAAAAGTGTATTAGGATAAATACAGAACCACATTCTTAAGCAGGGACGGTGACGTTGAACAATCGTTCCTCAGTGAACGACCCAGTTACTTCGTCCTTCTTTGTTTCCAACGTAAGAAATGATCCGTTGTGCTCAGAACCGACTGCACCCTGGACGCGGGACGTGTTTGGAATGGTACTGGTGAAATGTTACCGAAATTTCTCATTCCTGCCGCCATTTAACGGTAGAATTGTGCAACGCCTTGCCCACACTTGAAAGTGTTGCTTGTAACATCAATAATAGCAAGATAAGGACAATACAAATGCTACAAGTGGATAATTAACGTCTGAATGCTCAATTACGTATACTCAAAGATAGAACAAAATTCGTTATTCGAAAGAGGCACAGAAAATGAAAATGGTATGTTATTTCCTCGTAACGAAAAATGCAATTTTGAAATAAAATAAGATAATAGCTTTCTAACTTTAAAATTAGGAGGAACACGATATCATAGAAGTTAAAATACTGCTTTTTTAATTTCGCGAAAATAGCATTTCAAATGCAATCGATTATAAAAGGATTCGATGTTCATCATTTTAAATGAAACAAGAATAAAATGAACATGTTATTCAAGGCTACTCTAAAATTGCTTGTAATTCATTTCAATAGAAGATTAATTAATTTTTACTTTAACAGAATCTCGAAAACGTCCCACAAAAAACATGGTTGAAAGTACAAAGTACTTTTGTCTTGAAATTTTAATTTAAATCTCCCATTTGCATGGGTCTGGTGAAATTATTGTGAATGCTAACGCACTGTGCGAAAGTACAAAATATGTATTTTTAATCCGCTAATCTTCCATCCCTAGATTAAGGGGAAAAAGGACAAAGTTCATTATGACGGTATGTTTTAATTATCCTTGCAAACGTTGCTTACAATCAGGGACTAAAGAAGAACATAGTGCGTAATCGCCATTTTTATTGCAACCTGGACATTAAGCATTCATAAATATAAATGGACGACTTTTGTCCTACTTTGTTTAACACAAAAGAGAATACTCGCATAATTGAAGACAACTCTCGTTGTCCTGCGGAACTGTAGGCGAATGTAGACAGTTGGTGCTTTCAGAAAATACTGTAGAAGTTTATTGTCACTGTTACAAGTTACAACAGCGTACAGCAATTGTTTTATTATAGTATGTTTCAGACATTTAATTCCGAAAGTAAAGAATGAATTAAATCCCGAGTTCATAAGTTTTTAACCTTCTTACTATAAATTAAATAAATTAATAATGTTAAGAAATTGTTATATTTATCATTACTTGAATACAAACCTGGGCCTAAATTTTCTGTACATTGTTTATGTTAAATTATTAACTAATTTTACTTGTTTATTCGAGGACGGCGTATTTCAGTCATCATACATGATTAACAGAAAGCGATGCTACATTAACTGCGCTGTTTAGTTGTCAAGATTGATAGGGCAAACAGATATCCTGAAACTACTGGTACTCGAAAGTAAATCAATCTGATTCAACAGTATATCGTAACATTTTGCTGCTTAGTTGTTTGTCATTTATAATATGAGATATTCAACTTGAATCACAAATTAATAAAAAGAAAAATAATTCATTTCACATAAAATTTCATAAACCCTAAAATTAATTAGAAACATATTAAACATTTTTTCTAACTTATATCCTCGATTCTCTTCTAAGTAACAAATATTTCCTATTAAATTTTGTCAAGATTTAGTAGTATTAGTACATTAAATTTTATGTTGTGTAATCAAAGAGATTTAGAAGTTGTATTCAACTAATTTTCCTGCATAAGGATACCATGGTGCGGTTACAAGTGAGAAAGCTACTCAGCGTAAGCTTAGCAATTACAAGAACACAGCGTTCCGAACACTTGCAAATTCGGCTTATAACAAACATTTAAACTTCAACCGGGAAACGTTAAAATTAATTGGAACAATTTCACGAAATTATCAGATAAACAGGTGCTCCGCGTTTAAAGTTCGCAGCAGGTGTTTCGAAACCAGAAAATTAAACCACCTATGAGTTATACATCACTATATTCGCGAACGATTTTGAGTTTGTACTATTGCGGTCGAGGTAAACATGAAGGCACAATGGAAACGTATAGCAGTTCCCTGGATGCACAAATATGTATAAGTTTGCCAAACGAAATATTTGAGTTCGGAAATGAATTTCGATTACTGGCTCAATCGACAATAGAAACGTTGAACCAGCTCACGTTTACACTATTGCATTTTTTATATCACTGAAGTTGAATTTTTTCTTAAATATTTCCGTATTTTTATCACCGTTTAATTCTCATTTTTCTATTTACCAGCAACAGAAATTGTGTTCGAAATTAAAATTCCACAAAAAATATTATTAAAACCTCATAAACGTCTGTATTATCAAATATACAATTATTCACACTGATAATATGATCGTTTATAAATTACCAGTATACAAAACTTTGCCAATAAATAACGAGTTAATTCGCCTTCGCAAGTTAACAGAATAATTAAATGAACATGTGAGTGCAAGTAGTAAATCTAAAACAATTACTCAATGAACCCAACCTGAAATTAACTCTGTTCCTATACATGTATACTAAATACGTACACAACAACTCCACCAAAAGTTGGCAAAATACACTAAACAAACCTCCCGTGCGATTCGTAGAAACGAGTGTGCATTGAATTCAACCACACGCGAACAAGTTCTGACAAGGGTATCAGGAAATCGTCATCCCATTATCACAAGCGTATTATCACAAACGACTATTCATCGCTGCCCCGTATCTCCTCAGAGGATCTAGCGTGTGTGTTCAGTCAGGTACGTGTACGTAAAGCCCTTCAGATAACGTTCGCCACGTCTACCCTGTTGTGGAATGGATATAAGGGTAGCTGCTGGCAGGAGGATTGACCGTCTAAGAAACGTCGTCCGTGTGTACCCAAGACGAGGAGGACACGCATTCGGTGACCAGAGCGTGTATGTACGTACCATCGAAACGGGAAGAAATAGGAAAAGGTTGGAGTTGATTGGGTGTAAGTAAACAGAAGACCCCAGCCAGGAAATCCACTACTTCTGCCCAGTATGTCCGAGCATCATCCCACGTGTCACGTCAACCACGGTCCAACCGACCCCATCCCCCACGATCCACCGCGACCATAGTTCTTCCACTTCTGTTCCCAGTTCCGATGCCATTGGGACTCCAGTGCCTGGCACCTCCTCGCGTTTATACCCCCTCCAGTACAATTCCACCCTTTCTCCTTCCCCCTCCTCTCCCGTATATTTTCCTTCGAACACGAATTCTCTCTTCCCTCCTTCAACGAGCCTTCGTTGTTGCCACTGTTTCGGATTTCACGCCTCTGGATTTGTTTGTTTGTCCTTTCGTGCGGCTTCCAGCGGTTCCTCTCCGCCTTTGTTCTTCGGTGTCGTTTAGATTGCACGGGTTTTCGAAGCCGATTTACTTTGAACACTGGCAAGGGGTAACTGAGTGGCAATCTGAGAAGTCGTGGGGAAGGGAGAGATGAGAAGGATCCTTGAATATTTTTTTTAAAGAGCAGCTGGTCTAATGGTGGAATTATTGGGGTGTTGCGTCGTTTACGCGTTCCCAGTGTTTTAGGTAGACAATACTCTCCCCTGTAAAGTTTAATCCAAGGGATGAAGCACGAAGGATGGGCGACTGTGATAACCGCATATAGAGAAGTTAGGATAGAAACGGCATCGTTATCGAATAGTACCTATCCATCTCCATTTCCTAGAACCGCGCACAGTTCTTGTACTCCGGACAAAGTTATCGCTTGTTAGTTTCTGTGGCAGTCGGTTTCTTTTTGTTTCGTGCACCGTTGTGAATAACCCGCCACTATATTAGTTTATTTATTTCGCGAACTGCGGGAACTATCCTCTGAACTGGTATTTGCAGAAATGAAGCGAGGACTGGCGGTATTTACATAAATGTTAACGGGGTAGGTAGATAACGAAATGTAAACTTCGAAAATAGGGGAGATGTATTAGAACTTTGTGATAGAGAATGGGAGCATTTAGATTGATTGCTGCATCTTTGTTTTTCAGCTACTAGTGACTGCTTCTTTTTGAAAATTATTTACAAGGAATAGTAGAGAAATGAAATCAAAAAATCGATTTAAAAAGTTTGTATGTTTCTGTTTTTTTCTCACTGCGTGAGCTGATATTTAAATTGATTAAAATCCATTCACTGTTATTTGAGAATAGAAATATGTGTAGCTTTGATGTAAGTTTTAATGATGGGTTACTCGTCATCAACCTTCATAAAAGATCCATTTTCTAAGTGAACTGGTGTTACAGAAGTCAATTGAACATTTCATGTCACCAACTTTCCTGATTCCTCTTGGATATCTAAGAAACCCACTTTTCAAGTTCGTGACTTCACTAATTTCCTTTGAGTATCTGGAAACTCTCAGAGCACTTGGGCCAAGTTCTACAAGTTCTTTGACAGTCTGACATGGATTTGTTTTAATTACGATTCTCGAATCCTTGCTGTCCATTTCCTGGGTGGAATGCACTTGGTATTGCTCGTAGGAAATTGGGAAAGTCACCGAAGACTTATGCGCCCATTAACATTTCAATTCGTGAAATTTATTATTCCAAAATTCTAAATTCAATGCGACTTCAGTTATTGTTCGAAGCACTCCCAATAAATTCCACTTGTCAAATTTCATTCGAAATTACTTGAACGTCGACAACACTCCTTACGATAAAGAGCAATGGAACGAAAATGAAAATATTTTCACGGTTCGAGAAATTCAAATGCAGCTCTGTGTGTGCCAGTATATTTGTAATGCGGCTTAATTCACAGGTCATTAAAGTCAGGCTACGCGCCATTACTAGCTGCTACACCTCCGGGGTGAAAATTGCTAGCGCACAATTACTAGTAGAGAATACTATTTTCCCTTCTCGCCCACCGATGGCAATTTATTCTCGTAAATTCATCGCGAAAGCAAGACCATCAACCGATTGAATTAAAATCGATTGTATTTTATAACACTAAACTATTTCATTCCACGTTACCCTTTCCATAATTACTAACACTTCAGAGAGACGATTATAAAAACTACCATCTGAAACTTTCCATCCCTTTTAATCCGATCACAAACTCTACGCAAAAATATGGTACGAAGATTCAAGAATCTAGAATATTCTCAGCACCTTTTCTCAGCCTTCCTCCGTTCCCACTTAACATTTTTTTTCTTCTCGTAGAAGAGTTTCTCCCGCTTCTCGCTCCCAGTTCACAATTTTTTCCGTATATCTTTTACCTATTTCACCCTTTCTTCATCTGTTTCCGTTTCTCCCGCGATACCGTCCGTTTACACCCCTGAAAACGCACCTTTTCTCCTCAGTTCGCCCGCCTCCGTTTCCCCGTTGCCTGGTTCCGCACTTGCCAAGTTGAAAATCCTAATGAGATCTTGAAAGTCTGAGATCTGATATTCAGGCCCGTTTACTTTACTTTGTTTGCACCTGGCTCGCGAAATCATTGCGCGACGGAACGCTTCCTACGAGGACGATATATTTACGGACAAATCGAGAAATTCAAATGAAATTCCCCTCCGTTCCCAAGTGCCATTACACTGGGCCTTTTATCTCAAGTCTAGTGCCTCTATAAAAGTCTCCTTTACTGATAGTGCTTCATAGTACTAGGGAAAAATACAGGGTGTCCCTGAAATCGAGGCAGAACAAAAAATAGAAGATTCTTAACACAAAAATGAGTAAAAGAATACAATCTTTAATTTTTTAAGTTTTGCTATCTTAGATTTTTACTTGTGAAGTTATATAAAATAGACACTGTATGGTAAAAATAACAAAAAACTAGACTTTGTCTGAGATACATGGAGATTTGGTTTTTAATCGAAATTTGATATTCTACACAGTCTAAATAAATTTGATAACCATACAGAGTGTTTCGTAACGTGTGGAACCCACTTGGAGAGTTGATAGTATGCTTAAAAGCAATGAAAAGAGTCATATAAACACATGTCCTATCTGTCTTCGAATAGGTACCTTAAGTAATAAATCACTGTGTGATATCCAGTGAAAGCTGTTTTAATCCAAATAATGAAACTGTCAGGATTTGCTAAAGTACGATTTGTCTAAAGTATGATTTCTCTGGTGCAAGAATTTTATTTCTCTCTTACATTTGCAACTTTGGTTGGCGGAACGATTCACCTACGGGTCATTATCGAAGAAAGGTGGCGGATAACTCGGAAAACGTGTTATACGCAGACTGCGCGTTATTCTTGCTTTACAATTCCATCACCTCGTTTTTCTCAATTCCTTCCGCCTCTCCTTCCATTTTTTTCTTCCACCCTCGATCTTACTCATGTTCCTCGAGTTCGAGGCAACGAATTCTATACGGATTCCTCTCATCGTCTCTTCGATCGTGTCGCAGCAAGTGAAAACGAGAGCTTCTTACCGACGTGATATATTCAAAGAGGATCGGTGAAACTCGACGTGAATGTTCGACGTTTTTCGCTACCATCGAGACACCTCTACGAACTCTCCTTCAGAGATCGATAAATCTTGCTTTTGTCTGACGGTGAAAGATGTTTTCCTTCTCAGCTTCCTCCCTTCAGTATTTTTCGCTTTAACACGTTTCCAATATTGACTCTTAATTCAATGATCCTGTCACTAGGGCACATCATTTTCTCGACATAAATTAATGTTTAGTTCCTTCGCTCTCTTCTCATTCAAGACAATTTTTTCTTATTCTTCTGTTCTCTGTTTCTTCCCCTTTTGCTGTTTTTTGTTCTAATTAAATTGTTTTTTTATTTAAAGTTTAACATTCACTGCGATTCAATTATACTTTTTGGTGAAAGTATGCAGACTAACGTGAACACATTTTGTGACAGGAAAACTAGTTACGTGAAGCGACAAATATATTTACTGTCCCTTGAGGACGCAAGGGACAGAGTTTAAAAGCCACGAGTTTATCTCAAACGTTCAAGTACAGCTTAGATGGCACAGTGCATATATTAAGAGCTCGTTACGTGAAACTTCTCAGGAACGTTCTATCATCAATGATATTGAAATTACAACGTATTAAATAAGGCGAGGGGAATAGTTCGCAATAACATTTTCTGTGTAAATAACTCTAATGCATTTCACGCACAAGTCGATAAAAGCAATTCAAATTTGAAACTACTGTAATTATTTTAATGTTTAGGTAATATCAATTGGAAAGATACAGTAAAATATGTTTAGAAACAGAACTGTTTTAAGAAAAAAGAATTCTTTAAAAAAAGACTATTTTCTTAAGAAGAAAGAATTGAAATTATCGATAAAATTCGAAATAATTTTAAACATTTACTTCTCAACTCTTATCTGGATTTTACACCCATAATTGAAGTGAAATTTTACAATTAGTGTGCTCTCAAATTTCAATATTATTCATTAAACTAAGCCATCAAACATTCACACTTCAACTTTGTTCCATCAAATATTTACACAGAACGCTCATCGTCCACAACAAACTCATCCAAACATCTTCTATTCCCGTACTATTTATTAAAATTTGATCCCAAGTAACCTGAAACTATCTCCACCTCCGAATCTACCGAAATACCAGCGATGTCGACGAACAGTTCCATCTGAAACTGCTGCCACGAGAGATAAAGCAAACAGTAAGATAGCAGTTCCCCAAACATGTTCCCGATTCCTCTCCACTCAGCAATTCCATGATCTATCGGTTCGTGGTTACTGTTATAAAAGGCAGCTGGATCGGTTACGAAGAAAAAAAGGAGCGAACGTCCCGAAGGGAGCCTATCGATCCGCAACAGGGAATCGTCCAATATGAACTTGAATTACAGGAACGTCGGTCAGGGGACATGGAAAATCCCACCGTTTCTTATACGATTGGAGCATGTACCGTGAAGCAGCTCTCTCCCGCGGGACAAAACGCCACTACTTTTTCGCTAATTTGACACGAAACGTTGTCTCACCGTATCGAAGCAAGCCAGGGGTGGTTCCTGATACGATCGAGATATCGGCGCGCCGTGTCTTGGGGATTCCTTAGATACGTATTCGCTAGAGAGGGGGAGAAAACAGGTTGGAAAGCTCCGAGAGCCATTGGACATGGTCGGTGATGCGGGAACGGGTTGCAAGCCGAGGGGATCGGCAAACGATCCAGGCGAAATAAGTATATGTCCAGGGTAACAAGCGGAAAACTTACCAATCCATTATTCGTCGATCCCGCGAGCTAGGAAAATACCAGTAATGTGCTCGCAGCACGAGTCCATCGTTTATGTATACGCCTGATAACGTGGCTGCTGGTATCTGACGTATCGAGGCTCGCGAAACTCGTATCAAGTTTTATACCGTCGTTTCAGGAGGAAGAGCACCCAGGTGGTAAGTGTGGCGCGACGATTTGACTTCTGTGGGAGTCGATGTGAGCTCGATTCAGACGCATGGGGACACAGTGCTGTGCAGGGGTAGCGAGGTTGCATCTTTGACACATTTTTATACAGTTTTTTGAGACAATTTTTTGTATATAGGGGATACGTCGATTCAGTTAGTAGTTGTGATTAGTTACCGATAATACGCTATATCTAAAAGTGTATGTGAGATCAGACGATTCTATCTACTTAGCTCATTTTTGTTCCCCTTATGCACATTGAATGATGAGAACTACCATACACTTCAATAATATGATCGTTTATAGCTTGATTGATAAGAGATAAAAGTTTGAATAATCATAAGAAATTCTTCTTAACAAAATATTCAACATACTATACACATTACGTTTTTGATGCTATATATTCTATTTTCTTAAAATTCTCTCTTCCAATCACTAGAACCTACTCTTATAAACAAAATTGCAAAATTCGACAAGAGTTGTCTTTATTACGAACCCCTCAATGATTCCAAATTTTTCCTCTCATTTATTTCACCAGGCTCACTTCGAAACAAGCTAACTTCTCACTTACAAAATAATCCAAAATTTGTTACAAAGTTAATGATTTCTTCCCTAGAAAATCAACCTGCTCCATCACAATTCCTATACAACAGAAGCTCCCACTATTTAGCTAGAATTATTATTTTAAAAATACTCGACTGGAGTTCCCATCCCTCTGTAAACGTAAAGTTTCGTGTCATAATCGTCTACCCGTTTCCTCGCGAAGAACGTACATGAACGTCCCAGGGAAGTACGTTCGAGCGTTATTATGCACTGTAGCCAACGTGCCCGTGCAACTTCATGCGACTACGAACCGCCGGCACTTTCCATTCAATGCGCATCGCAGCGAAAGGGTTAAATGATTTTGCCCTTAGAAATGAAATTCGCGATTGCCAAGATGTTCCTTCGCGACGTCTCAGAATTGCATTAAGTAAGCGCTAAAATTTCTTTTATAGGTACCCAAGGTCTCTCTAGTAACATTAAGGGAGATTTGTACTATAAATCCCTTTATGAAACTTTGTTCGAAGAAAATGGGGATTATTTTCTTTAGAATAAATAAGAATGAAGTTTCTACAAGCATAATACGAATAGAATATATGTATGCACGCAATGTGGGTATAGGAGATCACCTGAAAACGAAAATGGAAAACATAAAACTGTGTTAAGAGGTTTAGGATTTCAATACTTGGAGAGCTTGCAGGAAGAAAAGTAATACACATAGATAACTGTATGTTTTTGGATTACGGAATAACTGAATAGATTGTAAACCTACACTGGATTGAAAATTTTCTGCATTTTTGTTGCAGTTGCACTGCATTTCTGAAAAATGTTTTCTTTTGCTTATGCAGTTATTCTTATTTATTTGAAGTTTGCAAGTGTAAGCAGTGATCAATAGGAGTTTCAGTGTCAAAGTTTCGCGAACATTGCAATTAGCTTCGTCAGAGAGCAAATGACACATGGACACTGGCGTGCTTCTGGTCTATACCTAATTTAGGTCTATGTAGTCCGACTGTGTTCATGTCACGGATCATTGATCACCAACCAGGAATATTCAATTGTTCAGCTTGAATTACTCAGGAAGCCTCAAACACTAATAACACTCTATCAAACTTAAAAAAGAAACAGTAATTACTTCAACCTCCTCGACTCCATTCATTTCAGTATTATAGATTTAGTACTAACGGAGCACTAAATTAGATTAAGAAACAGATCACATTCAGAAATGTTTAGGTAAAAGGATATTAGATACAGAATCAATCACTTTACCAGATATACTATTACAAAAACTGTATAAAAATAATTCCAAGGCTCGAACCGATAACAGAATATTCCCAAAAAGCTTCAAAAGGACCATGTCGAAAATGAATTTTATTGAAAAAATAGGATCAAAGGGCGCCTCTTATCAATGATAGTCCCGTTTCATCGAAGCAGGAAAGCATGCACGGTATTCGACGATATCACTTAGGTTGCTGGATTCCCATCACGTATCGATCCGTGATTACTCGGCTGAAACGTTGGTCTACTAAATTCGTTTTAGGAAGCGGCGGTCTAGGAAAACAGAAACAGCCTCGCTACAAAGCGTCCAGGGTAGCCCTCGAGGAGAAAACTATAAAACAGCGAAAGGATTTCGAGTCGCGAGACTCACGTAGAGCAAATAGACGCGGATACAAGGGTGAGGGGCTCGTTCGCGTGAAATGATTACAAGGGGGGAGAGGTTCGCCTATGTGGTATAGTCGCTCGGCCGAAATGGGGAGATATGAAAGAGCATCGATAATCACGACTTTCGACAGGTCTCAGCGAGACTCTTCCCACGAGAGGGATTCAAGACCCGAGGAAACGCGAATCAAGCACATTAGTCTAAGTAATCGATCACATTTGTGGTAAACGGCACGGATTGGTTGCTATGGTAATAATCGCCACTAACAGATCAGTCGAGAATTATTCTTCGATCTGCCGACACCGCATCAAAATTGCTATTATCAGATATCTACTGATCATCTGCTCTCTGCTCTGATAGCTTATCGTTGTCTATCGATGTTACACGCTGGCTTATTATGTCTTTTGAATGTGCAACGACGACTTCACGCCAGGACTCTCCAAGCAATCGAAGTTACTGGCACGATTGTTTGCTACGTGGAACTACTGCTGATAGAATATTATACTAGACATAGGTGTAAGTATTCCAAAAGCGACACGAAATTGTTTTTCGAGCTAATGAATAATTTTTTCCTTTTCTGGAAGCATGCTTTTATGAGTTGTATGACCTTTTAAACAATTTATTAAAATGTCACTGTATCGGTTGCACATTCCATTTGTGTTATTTTAAAAAAGGAAGGATTGTATTTGTGAGATGTAAAAAATAAATTGGTGCACTTCGGTGTAATCCTCTATGTCCCATGAAAAGAAAATGAGAGCGCACTGTTCCCCCATTTTCATTTCTGCTTCCAGCATCAGCGGTATGAAGGTTCCTTCGTTAGCCATTTTTAGTACAATATACACCGTTATGCTGTATTTTAAAAATGCCAAACAATTCATTCGAACTACGGGGGAAGAATTAATCACTTAATAACGTAGGAGCGAGAAGTTGCGTCAGTGCTTTGAACCGATAACCTCGCTGTTAGAATGCCGTCGATACGATCTTATGAGAAAACTTTTTCTCGAATTAAAACTAACTACTTAGCGAGCACGAATCACGCTAATAGAGCGAGTCAAATAACAATGGATCTTCGTGTTCTCAATAATGAAAAGCCGCGGTTCGTTGAGTCAACATTCACCTGATTCTTATCGAGTGGATAATGATCCTACGCTAAGTTCAGTTTACTAAAAAGATGTCTGAAAAAGGTTATCCTCTCACTTAAAGAAGTAAATTTCTAACATCAAACATAAAATAAAGAATTTAATTCCTTGCAAAAGTCTTCACTAGTTTTTCTAATGCAGTCATAAAATTCTAAAAATATTGCAAGAAGATCAATAAATTTCTAGTCTTCAATTTTACGACAAATTACAGCCCTGTGTGTTCTCTATAATTTTTTGCAGATTATTAATTTCGATTACTAATTTAGAGTAAAAAAGTCTACGAATATTATTTGAAACAATTTTCTAAATCATGGCTAGGATACTATACAATAAAGAAAATGAAAAAGAAGAACGTCGTCTCTATCAGAGGTATAAAATTCCTGTTCATAAAACGAAACAACGAGGACATCGATTCTACGAATTCAGTAATTTCTCCCAGAGCGAGCCATTCTTCATTTCGATAAGTAGCTGCATTCTCCGAACGTTGTCCCCAAAATAACATTCTAATATATGGGGTGGCGGGCAGAAAGCTACTAAAGCAAATGTTTTATTCATAAAACGTTGATATGATATAGCACCAGGAGGGATATCACGCGGCTTTGTTTGTATTCCATTTCGTATTACCCAGCCTTCCCATTATGTGAAAATGATACAGTGCCATTCTATATGGAATAGGCAGATATTACACTCGCATCGATAAACCTGCTGATACGATCTCTTCAAACTCGCAATCAAAGAAGACCGCGTTCCTCAAAGGTCGAGGCATAAGTGACACGATATTTATCCTCGTGATGACCTATCGAAGAACACTGGAAGTTGAAGATCAACGAGGCTGGTAACCTTCTTCCCTTCGAAACACGGTGACATTTAAATTTCTAATGACAGAGACGAGGAAAAGGGTCAATTTTCTGGTAATACAACAGATTTTGTACTTTCATTAAAAATCAATTGTTAATGCGTGATACCTTTGAAATTTCTTATGAAGTTTTATGCAACTTCAGTATTTTACTGACAGATATTGGAATAATATAAAAATTTGTTTGTTTGAGGAGGTGTGAATTAAAATTATTGTAATATTAGAAAGTAAAGCTTCTAAACAAGAAAACCAACCTCGCGAATTTAATGTAAAATTGCATTTTCTGATAATATTTATCGAGAAATCTGATTTGAATGCAGTTCGTAAACAGAAGGGAATATCAGAATAAATTCCACGGGGAATGCGAAGTTTTGTAACGAACACGTAACTCCAACTTACAATCGGATTTCCTCGATGTAATTGTAGTAGAATACAGAAATACATTAATTTGAACAGGAAAACGAAAATTATTTGAATTAATTGTATAGTAGGTTCCAGTAAGAAATAACAAAATTTAATAATAATTCTAAAGTTCTGTTTCCGAAGTACTTAAACTAGTCAACAATTTTGTCGACTATTAATTAGGTATATTATAATTACCCACTGATTATTCAAAAAGAAAAACGCTAATAATAGTGTGAACTATTTTCTGACGCTGAGTACTCTCTTGCACAAAGAACACAAAGATAATGTCTATTGATAAAAAATATCTTGAAGAAAATTACTCTACTGTACAAGATATTGAATATTATCAATGGATCGGAAGAGCTACGTGCGTTTCATTTTTATGTCGCTTACTGGAGCATGGAATTACACCACGACCACGTCCATTAATAAACCGTTTACTTCCTCAGCCTCTGAAGTTCACAAGAATCCAGTAAATTTTAATCGTGCTTTTATCGTGCACCTTTTACATACAAGAGAATTTAATTAAATAGCACAGAAGGGATCATTCGCTTTAAAATTGAATTCCATTCTCAGTTTCTGGCAGGCATAGACAAATATTTAATTATTAATCGCGACAAGCTGAGAAGCCAGTGATCACCAAAAACTATGATCCCACGCAGGCACATCTTGTTAAAGCCAGTAGAACTCTAGCTTGAATCGAATCGTATCAGATCGAAGCAATTCAATCGTGCGAAATTGAAGAGCATGGAAGAGCATGAATCACCGTGCATTGAATCAGATCGGATGAGCTCGGATGTGTTCCGATCGGAAAAATCGAATCTCTGGGGAAAATGCTGCGATTACACACTTGCTTGCGACAATAGGGCGTAAGAACAAATCGATAAACGAACCTCGGAGTCCCAGATTCGTTACAATTTCCAGCGCATTCTTTCAAATTAAAAATACTCTAAACTACACAAAAAAACTCGGTACACGATAGCAGTGTACAAAACTATCGTCAAAATGCAAAAAAAACAGACACCAAAGTACTCTAAACTGCACTCTAAACTGATCTAATAAAGCTGCTAAATCGACTGAGAATTAAAATTATTCGTAAAGAGTTCTTGATTAAGTTATCATAAAGGTGGGTCTACACTACATGTTCTAAAACAAAGTCGTATAACTTCTCAAAGAACAGAAAAGGGGGATATTATACATATATTTTTTTCTGTTTTCTAAAGAGTTACAAAATTTTGATATATAAAATGTAGTGTAGACCCAGCTTTACATTTTATAAAATAGAAAAGAGAGATGTTATATATATGTCTATTTTTTATTTTCGAAAAAATTATATAACTTTCTCATATAAGATGTAGTATAGAAGCATCTTTAGTTATCAATAATTTGAAAAATAATTGTAAATCTATTTTAGCCACAAGCAAGCGCTGCAATTTGTGTTGCGATGATATCGCTGATAAGGCGAACGCTTATTAAACTCGTCGTATTGTAGAGAGTAATACATAACAAGCACACAGAGCGCGCATTCTGGCTTAATTAACATAAATCCTGTTCGACGGTCTCAAACGTGTAGTTCAACTGCACGTGTTTAGGACGAGCTAATGTTTCGAAAGCACTCGTTCGTGTAATTCGGCAATGAGCAGAAATTGCGCCTACTCACCCCTGATAATTCATTTTAATCGCTCGAATTAGGTTAAAGGTATTACACTTCCGTCGATTTATAAGCATTCGATGGGGGAAGTTTCTTAGAGCGCAGAAAATGAAAACCGAGAGAATTGGACAGGGAAGAAGCACAATTGGCTGATAAGAGATACTTCTCCGCGGATAAATGAAAAGCATCCAATCTATCTCGGATTAAATCTCTTGGGACTCGACGCTGAGCGGTTGAAGAAAAGCAACTGCTAAATTCCATAAATTGTTAATGAGAGGGATTTATTGGAAAACATTCACTCGTTCTGTGAGATATGCATTTCTGAACGAAAATAATTAAATACTGAGAAAATAAAAGTATTTACAAATAACTGATCACTAAATATTTCCAACGTCTTCAAATATACCTGAACATTTCTCGATAAATTTATCGCTATTCCTGAGTAATTTTACATGTGATAATTATTGTACTAACAGCTTAAATATGAGCGAAACTTCACTGTCCATAATACAGAAAACCGCAATGCAAGCTGAATGTAAAGCAGACGGTGTACCTCACCATCGAAAGCTAAATGGAAATATAAGTGTCTCAATCCGAAGTTCATTGTCTGCGAGGGAAATGGGAGGGGTAAGAAAGACAGAAAACGATAGAAAAGCTCCAGTACAAAGTGGCGGAAAGAAGTAGGAGTGCTCGTCTTCCTCCATGAATTATTGATGAGGAATTCGACTTGGGATTTTAGTAAATAATTTATCGTGGAAGCCATCATAAAATTATTCCAAAGTTCTCCCGCGGATATTCTTGTCCGCCGAAAGAAGAACTTTCTTTTATTTCCGCGCGAACAATCCACCAAATAAACTCCCACTAAATAAGTGAAGTTTGCTGCTTATCGGTGTAACGAGGAGAGGCGCCAAGAAATAGAATTAAAGCAGTGTAACTGAAAATGCTATTACGCGAAGACGGAAGCTCGGAGAAAAGGAATGAACCGAAATTTAATGACGGCTTGAAGCTCATTGTCTTTACAATGGAAGATAAACTTTCTGAACTTGAAAGGCATTACTTTTTAACAAATAATTACGATGTTTAGGTACTATTAATCGATGGCTTAATAACTGTACAGTTTTATGAAAACCTATTTATTACATATGAAGGTTTCATTATCAGTAATTTTAAAGACCAATAGAGACCTCTACCATATTCTACATAGTACCTGTACATAATTACGATATAGAATGTAGTATATTATATAGATATATAATTATTGTGGAGCATAAAAATACAATCTATAATCTTTTATCGTTAAACCCCATTTCTCATCCAGGTACATACTCCCCATAACATTACCTCACATATGATAGTATCACAATGTATGGTAATACACACTGCTCTAGAAGACCGTATAATTAACATGTTAAAATATAAAAAATCAGAAACAAGAAAAGCCTAAAAAAAAATATTAAAAATAAACGTCTCATTTTCACTGAAAAAACACGTCGAACCCCTCTCTCTATATCTAATAATTCTTAAGCCGTGGTGGCAGCGATCATCGCATAAAGACCGTTATTTACGACAGAGAAGGAGGCAGTTGGCAATAAAGGAAAACCGAGGGGGTGAGGGGCGCAGGAAGTGGAGGTGCGCGTGCCTCCGTTTTAGAGGATAAAACGGAAGATAAAAGTGTCCGGGACCGGAAATTCGCGTCTGTCCCTTTCCCTGGCGAACGATGAAGCTGAAGAGGAGACGAAGGAAGTAGACGAAGAGGGGGAGGAAAGGAGCAGGATTATCGGGCCACCTGATGCGAGGAACCCGAGAAATGGAGAGAAGAAGAAGGGGGACGAGGGTGGACGGTGGATGGGAAGGAAGGAAGGAAGGAAGAGACCAGTATAAAGTAACGCGAAACAGTGCTGCATTATTCACAGCATGAATTATTGATGAGCGTCGCGTAAAATATGAACGCTGGCGAGTCGTTATCAACGCCAGCGCAGCTCGTGGCTCTTCTTCCTGTCCCTCTCTGTTTTCCCGCCGCCGTCCCGACGCTCGTCCTCTTTTTTCAAGCCGCGCTCGTCTCGACACGCGGATCGGACGGGCCACGGAACGTTTTTCCGTGGCACCGCCGCGGCTGTGTACGGACAAATGGGATAGGACAGACGACACCGCACATATTGTATTACGTCATATCCCCTGACCCCGGGATCATACTCTCGTTATTCCTAGACCAGGTCGCGTTTTACGTTCGCCCATTTCCGACGAACACGCGTCTCCTTCCACACCCCTTGATAGCGGAGCGCGCCGTTTCCCTGTCGTGCCGACTAACCGTGTCGACTTGCTCCTAAGCGAGCATAGTGTTGTTTGCAATAGCCAGCATGACACGCGACAACTTAATCTCGCATGACTGCTAGGCAAAACTGTGCGAGCGGTCTGATTCTGGCTGATGACGTTCGGGTCTTTAACCCAGAGGCTTGTTTAAATTCATTCTTTTTTCTTCAAGGTATTCGCTGATTAGCTTTTTGTTGGGCCTTTGATGGATATATTTTTATGATGTAGTACAGTGGTGGCTCGTTACAAATATTTAAGAGAGCATTATTTTTGGTATAATATTTTTGTCGTGTGTATGAAATAGTAGTGTAAGATACAATTGTTAGGTTGGATTGAGAATGTGTACTTTTACGTTAATTTTGCGGCTTTTAAGTTATTGACATATTTCAAATTTTTAAATTTTCGAATTTTCAAATTTTCAAATTTTTAAATTCAAACAATTTTCTTTGATCGACATGACCAATGGCTTACTAAACCTAAACCTAAACCTAAGCGAAGATTCGATCACTGTTGCTTCATTTCACTCACTTATTCTCTCCCCTTAAATTGATAGTTTCGTACACCGTCTCAAAAAACGAAACTGTAATCATAAATATCAATATTCACAGAAATAGTACTGTCAACATTTTTTTGAAGAATATTAAGAATATTCTCTATTAATAGACAAAATATCTGTTAATATTTTCTCAAGATATGAAAAAATATTTTCAAATTTCATTTAGAAAATAATAAAGCAAGAGGCAGTGAACGAAGTTGTTTAAACACTTCCAGTGAAATGTTGTACGTGTTCGTAATTGACGATAAATAACGAGACACCCGAGTCTGTCGGTGGATAATCTTTCACGACCGCCATTAAAGGCGCATTTACGAGCCTCGTCGTCGTCTTCTGTATTTTCTTTTATCTCAGCTTAAACAAGAACGCAAAGGATCTTCCGTACGGAAGCTTAAACGATTTTCTCACGCCGTATTTACGTGGATGAGCGATCCCCTGTTGATGAAGGGACGAGAGTTTGTGGAAGGATGAGATACAATCGCGACGCAAACTAATAAGAGAATAATGAGACAGCGAGACTAGAGGGTAGCTGTTACCCCCAGGGCAACTTTCTGTCTATTACTAATAATGCTTTTTTTATGTAACGATCAAAATATTTTTAGAGGCCTTTGAACTAGCACCTTTTGAAAAATTAATAAACTTACAGTCACGAACAATAAAGGAACATTATGCTTCAAGTTTAATCGTTTATTGAACATCTGTAATAATATTTCATTATTTCCTTTGACAGAAAAGTTGAAAACTGAAGGTTTATAAGAAAGGAAATTGTACCTATAGTATACTAATTAAAATTTCCATACACTTTTAAAGTAATTGCACAACTAAATTTTGAAAATATTCTTCCTAAATCTTCTAAAATCTTCCTAAGACTTATTCCTAATTTTGAGATATATTCATCATGAATTTCAATAGAAGAGTTCTAAAAAATACGTATATCTAAGAAATTGTAAGCAATTGCAAAAAGGTGAAACTGAATTTTTATCTATATTAAAAAAGTGAAGTATTTTAATACAGACAAGTCTGATGAAAGAGGACCTTCTTTCTACGCGACATTGTAAGGAAGGACTAGGAAAGTGAAGAACGAATACGTAATATAATATTACACGGGTATTAGGGGTAGTATGTAAAGTAAGGACATATGACCAATTTCGAGGAACATAAATAATACTAGGTTGTAAGGTGAGCTAGGCGATCTGCCTAGCAATTTTCCAAATTAGAAGTCTCCTTGCACCCTCATCCCCGTGGGGCGATAACGTGTGAACATTCTCCGCGAGCCTTGCCCCCGCCTTTTCGAGACACCTTGAGTATTCAGCCGAAGGGACGCGATCCTGATAGAAAAGCGCGAAGGTATGCTAGGTCCTCGTAAAACTAAAGCTACAAAAATGCGATTTGCGGTCCATGATTGAGCGAGGCATGCGAATATCTTAAAATATTACAAACACAGTGGCATTACAGAGAAAGAAACTATTTATGCAATTATTACAAAGTCTGACATTTCACTTTAAAGTACCTGAATGCTAGTCAATCTTAAAAAATTTATTCATAACTATCATAACTTGTAAATGCAATGATAAAAAGATTGCTAGGAATTATCTGTAGAAAAATCAATTACTACATACTAATATTAAAGACCATCAGAGCCAGTGAATAATAAATTAATTGTTAATCACCTACATATTTAATAGTCACTTGAGCAGCCAGGCACAATCTACTATTCTCAAGCACTGTATTTAAAACAGTACAATTTTGGCATACAATGTCCAGAAGCTGCTCGACTAAGCCAATTACACTTTTCACTCAAGACTAATCAGGCGATACAATTGGAACCATACTGAAATCAGAAGTTAAATCTAAAAGACGTCAATAATGGAAAAATAAATTCGTTCGCGAAAGGGCTTTTACCACTTGCCAAATTGGGGATCCTAGTCGTTGAAGGGGGCCGAGATGAGGCAACACGATGACGACGCAACCGAAAATGGAACGTGTCAGTGCGACAGCGACTAGAGGCGGAGGGTGGCTCTAAAAGGATTCGCGCGACGGCATCGCGTAATCCTGAGGTGTCGGTTCTCTGGGGCACGATATAATTTCATAATCAGAAAACGAGCGAGGTAGAAACGGTTTCTCCGATCGCACGTGAACATCCTGCCAAGCGGTTTGCCGCCTGAGAATCACGTGTTAAGCAGATCCATGCGCACGCTACCACGTACCGTGGGAAACGCGAGCGAAGGGGACAGGGGAATGGAAGAGGAACGGATGAAGCGGTTTCACGGAAGCAAAGGAAACCCGAGAACCGCATCCGACGATATTGCAAAACAGGCAAAAGGAATTCGCGAATCTGGCGTTACTCCCCCACCCCTCAGGGTTGCATTATGACACGATGCATAATGCAACATGTGCATGCAGTCCGTACATCATACATAGCGATGGGAGAAAAGGATATGATTCCGAAACGGATTTTCACTGTGTCCGTCTTCCTGGACTGCCTATCCTTCTCCCGTGTATTCCGATAAAGGCGATTCCTGAATTACGATGGATGCCGCGTGGCAAATAACGTAACGGTCTGATCGATTTTTATACGAGCGCTGAGAGTTTGTCGAGGCGCGCCAATAGTCGAACTGTAGTCGAATGTATGAACTAATGGATTTCTCAAGTATCGATGAAAATGTATTTTGTGGTCATTCTTCTTTTAGTTGTTTGGATATGAAGTCGTTTTTTCTTTCATTGCTAGGCATAAAAGCATGAATTTTTATCGATTCGATTCTAAGAATTGGTTAATATGTGAGTTAGAATCTGTTAAATAGAAAACGTAATGGGAAACTTCGGGCGTAACATTTCTTCTGGATACGTGGAACTTTAAATCGCGTGAAAATGGAGGCGCGCGGAGGAAATAACGAAACTTGTGAATAGAATGTCTCGACACCATCATAACTTCAATATCCCATACTAGGTTCTATATAACGATATGTCAGTCAGGTCTGGATATCATTATGATACTAGTACCCTCAGACGCTGTTAAATTTTATTCCCACAAATTTTCTGCTCTCACTAGTTGACCTTCGAGTCCTTTCTTCTTCTCCTTAAGTCCTTACATAATACTGTTCATTCAATAATTAAAGATCTCAAAGACTATATGTATAACAAGTCTGATATATTTCCATTTAAAACAATTAGAGAAATGTGAAGGGATCTTAAATGAAACAAAAAATCGACCTATCTCAATATTGAAATGGTAATGTGTTTTATATTACAATAATTGTATAGTCTATCTACTAATATTGCAAAACAAATTTTCACAAAGCCCCACGAAAATCTCCAGCTTCCCCAAACACTCTCTACATGAAAACTGAAATAAGAGCACAAAAGAATCATGTTCTAAAATCCACCATAAAAACAGAGCAAGCAAAATAACCAACGCTAAAAGCACAAAGCTCTAACGCCTCGCAGAAAATTACTTTGACTCTGGTCGACGAACGAAACAGGTGCATGCCCCACACTTAGGCACCAAAAGTCCAAAGCATCCTAAGTCAGTCGACGCCGCGTTTATTGACACCCCCGAACCTCCCCTAGACGAACGCTAACGCAGCTTCGACGATATCGATGCTCCTTTCTCGTATTCGTGTGCTAGAAGAAAGAACACGACAAGGGGTTGAAGGCGTCGCACACAGAGAAGCGATCGTGTAACGTTGCTCCACTGTTTACACGCATTCCGTTCACCATTGATCCTCTTTGCGCCGGGGGTAGTTGAGTCTCCGTTCCCATCGCTCCTAGGATTGTTTATAAGACTTCCGGTAGCTGCCGCCACGCTTTTCAAAGCTCACCCCGACATTCGTCTCCTTCTCCCCTGCCCCTCTGCTCTATCCACCTCGCCCTAGCCCCGAGACCTGCCAGCTTCACTTCTGTCTCTCTCGCCGTGGCAACTCGATGCCAGACAACAAGCGAGTTGTATGTATTACCTCGCCTGTCTGCCGCACGCTTGCCCCGGTTCTTCCCAATCTACTTTCGAATCTCGCCACGACCGATACAAGACAGCGCGCGGGGCTCGTAATGCAATGCGATCAAATCGAACTCTCCCGTGCTCTGTCACGGACTTGAAATCCGCTGCTACATACGGACGTATGTACAGAGCAAGGGGCAGGGGTATGTGCCTCACGCGCGCCAACACATGGCCCAGCTCCAGCCTCGCGTCAACCCGACCTTTTTGTCACGGATACGTTAGTCGCTTAGTCGCGGTAAGGGCTGCGGTTGACTTCGCGTTTCTTGGGCGCTGTTAGGGCTGCGCGTGGGGCATGGTCAGCAGCGGGAGCGTGTAGTGTTGAAGTACAGGGCGTTTTAGAGCGATATACAGGGGCACCAGATATTTTTATGGAGATTTGTGTTCCTATTATATATTTCGTAGCAAAGTTAAAGGATTCTTTAAATTCTAATTCTGGGCGAAAAATTGTCGATCTTTGAAGTACTGTAACTTCGTCAAAAAAAATCGCAGGGAGATGATTCTAGTCTCATTTTAAAGGGAAAAGCCTCTATTTTGTTATCCTTGAGTTGAATTTATCCAGAAAAAATTTCTCCAATTCACGACACGCCAAGAAAGAGAGGGTGGTTTTTTGGACTAACATCTTCCAAGTTCAGACGTCTCTCAGGAACTTGATAAATTTTTTTAGCGACTAATTTTACAGCATATTTCGAGTATGAAGTCTCCTCTATCATATGAGACCTTAAAAATTGATCTACGATTTTTTTTCGCCGAGTTATGATGCTTTGAAGGAAAACTGAGCCTCCAGCTTTGGAATCACGTAGAGGTCCAGAGACCGAAAAAGTGGCTAATATTCAAACTGCTGTAACTTCGTCAAAAAAAATCGCAAGCGGATGAGCATAGTCTCATTTTAAAGGACAAAGCCTCTATTTTCTCACTCCTGAGTTGAATTCATCAGAAAAAATTTCTCCACTTCACGACACGCCAAGAAAGAGAGGGTGGTTTTTTGGACTAACATCTTCCAAGTTCAGACGTCTCTCAGGAACTTGATAAATTTTTTTAGCGACTAATTTTACAGCATATTTCGAGTATGAAGTCTCCTCTATCATATGAGACCTTAAAAATTGATCTATGATTTTTTTTCGCCGAGTTATGATGCTTTGAAGGAAAACTGAGCCTCCAGCTTTGGAATCACGTAGAGGTCCAGAGACCGAAAAAGTGGCTAATATTCAAACTGCTGTAACTTCGTCAAAAAAAATCGCAAGCGGATGAGCATAGTCTCATTTTAAAGGACAAAGCCTCTATTTTCTCACTCCTGAGTTGAATTCATCAGAAAAAATTTCTCCACTTCACGACACGCCGAGAAAGAAAGGATGGTTTTTCCCAAAATCTTTTCCAAATTCAAACAACTCTTCGGAATTGGATAAATTTTTTTAGCGCCTAATTCTGCAGTAAATTTCAATTACAAAGTCTCCTCTTTCCTATTAGACCTTAAAAATTGGCCTGCGATTTTTTTTTTCGCCGAGTTATCGTGCTTTGAATGAAAAGTATGCCTTTGGTAATTCTAACACCAGCAGTATACTTCCTTCAAAGTGCAATAAATTGGCAAGAAAAAATCGTAGCTCAATTTTTAAGGGTTCATTGTAAAGTGGAGTCTTCCAACTTTAATTTTACTTTTAAAGAGATTGCCAAAAAATTTATCAAGTTCCTGAGAGCCGTCTGACTCAGAAAAAGATTCTCAGAAAACCACCTCTCCACTGAACTAAACTAAAATTTCATAATTTGAGAATTTGTGTATTTGAATTAATCTAATATTTAATCATTTAAAAATTTTGAAATTTTGAATATTTGAAAATTCTGAAATTTAAATGTCTGTATATTAAAAAAACTTCAGCATTTGATACTTTTTCTATAAATGAACTTTCAGCCCTTTAACGATCTAGTAGATATTAAATTGAATTTGTATCGAGTGAGAGACAGAGAGAATGAGATTTATTTAGTAGGTAAACAATGTCCACGTGTGGACATGCTCTTGATAGATTAATCAGTACATCGACAAAGCGAAATTAAATTCGTTTATTGTCCGTTCAATTTTTGATAGAATTTCTCTCGATACCGTTATAAAGCGATTTTATGGTTACGGGCGAACAGACCTTTCATCCCTTTAATTAAAGCAAAAGTAATTAGAGAAGCTTGATTCGTGATAGTATAAATATGTCCCTTTCCCTCCCTCTCTACGCATGGTAGATGTATCCAATAATTCCAAAGGTTGATTTATAGCCATCTATTACATCAGAACTTCTAAATTTAATTAAGCAAAAGAAGACAAAAGATTACTCTCTCCTCCCGAAATAGAATATCTAGAATCACCAATTCCAAATATAAACGCATTAAATCTCTAATTTACGATTTCCCGAAAAGTATAATTTTGTAACCATAGATTCCTAATACAGTGTATAGAATTCGATTTAAATAAATGTTTATTACTTAACCCTCCAGCTGGTGTGATATAAGAGGAACGCATTTTTTTATAATAATAGCTTGTACATCTGTTACCAAAATTACGTGGAAAGGATCTATCGCTAAAAAACTACAAAAGTAACAAATAGTTCGAGGAAACGTAGAAACATCCATTTTGCAATACTTTTGCCTTGAAGTGTCCCTTTTTTACTGTAACCAGACGTGCTTCGATAGATGACACACAAGTTTGTTGTACAATTACTTTCCTCGTTATTAAATAAGTTCATATTCATAATTTAAAGACAAGTGCCTTACTTTCTGTATCAAAATTAAAGAAAAACTACACAAAAGAAAAAAATTCACCGTAGTAACTTCCACAAGTAAATAATATTCAGGACACACGTGAAGCACTCCGTAAGTCACTGCAAATCTATCTACGCTACCAAAACAGGTCCTGGTTTCATTTCGCAAAACAAGCACAAAGTCCCTATCAAACTTCATAAAACGCAATCAGTCGGTTTAATCACTCTTATCCCCTGAAGCGCTGACATATGATCCCACCCCAAAAACCTTGCCGTTTCTAACTTTAATCGTTGCGAGCTGGGGTTCACGCTCGTTTCCAAGGAACGATCAAAGAAACGATTTTCCCACAAGTAAGAAGTAAAACTTGCAGATGCAACTAGAGAAGAAGCTTCTAGTTTAACGAACGTGTACTTTCGCTGGCTACTTCTTCCGCCCGTTTCTTTTCCCCCACGTTTGTTCATCCACGCTCGGGAGAAAGCAGTGCGCGAGACTGACCCTTCAAGCTGGAACCCAATTGAGTTCTGGGCCACAGTTATCCGATTATCACTATATACTTAGTCGCTACGCTACAGGGAGCTCGAACAGTCGACGATGCCAGTGATGGTAGCTGTGGTAGTGGTGGTGGCGATAGCGACGCGACGGCGGTGTTGGTGTTCAAGGTGGATACATGCCGCGAAAGGAAGCGAGCGATTAATCACGTTTTACTAGACTTCGAGCCGAGCCAACCAATTTGCCCGGAAAGGTCGTTGTTTTCAGATAAGAAAGAGTGAGAGAAAGAGGGAACGAGAAGGAGCCAGTGGAACAATCGACGAGTCCGACGGTGATCCAGAGTATGGACAAACAATCTTATCTGCTGGCCAAGAGATAGGACTCAATTTCTGCTCGTCTCTGCAACCCCTACCCTACTGTTTCACCTTCCACCTTCGTGTCCTTCTTCGTTCCTCTCCTTATTCCCTTTCTTACCCTCGATTCCGCGGGTATCTAGAGCTCTCATATCTAGAGCGTCTACAATGGATACTGTGGTATTGGATGTATAAAGGAATGTAGCAATTTTAACACGAAAATTTATTGACTATATGTGATACTAATTAATAACTAAAAACGTGATATTTAATAAATAAAACTTGATAGATACCGAGAAAATATCTATGAATAGACATTCTCGAGTTACGTACATATGAAATTGCTGAATTCTAACTTCGAACTTAAAAACTTGAAATAATAGAATTCTTCATTTTCATATAACTTCACATACATAATTAATAAAATCAGGAAATATTTGAGTCTTCTGAGAAAAATAGGAAAATGTATAATCACTTGTAGTACATAAATTTTATATGCACCAATTCGACAGAAAATATTGTACTACAGTAGTTTGATATATTTTCCTAGAAGTTGTAACTTCTGTGTAAATACCTGTTGCCTTTGTTTGAAAGCTGAGATTATAGGTAGGAACGTACCATATATAATTTGTTGGTTTAATTTCTAATTATAGTTTGTGATGATGTAAGAAGTTATATCTGTGTTTACAGGTGCACGTTGCATTTAGGCCGATTACTTGCACAGTAGTAATTTGTGCATTTAGTGGACCATAAATTCAACAGTCCTAACACTGATTGCAATATGATGTTGACGTAAGACGCTACTGCATGCCGAATATTGTATACATAGAAATATGAGAATTTTCAATTAATCTGTAGTTAGATTACATTTATGTCTATAGCGAGGAAGTATGAAGAGGAATATACTAATACTAGCTTAATAATATATAATTGAAATCTAATAACAAGTGGCTGATATTTGTTAAAAAGGAGAAACAAGAGAAAAAAGAAAAATCCCAGAAGATACGAAAACCCAGGCAATCTTCATATCCCAGACATCTTCTGTTAAAAACTTCAATAGCATATGTTTTTAAACACCCCATATATTCGCTCAAAACTTCCCCGCTCCTCAACCCCTCAAATTCCCAAGATATCAGACACTTCAAACTTCCCAAATTCAGCCCTCCAAAACACTATCACAACTCCAACAGCACCTTAACTACACGAAATTCCGCCAATTATTCAACTCTTTACTTACATCTGCTTCTCGTGCACCTAACCGCAGTCCAGCACACCCGAAACCGAAAGCCCACACCGCAAAATTCGCAATACGTTCCACCAATTCAGCTAACGTTTTCAATACCGCACATTTAAATCGTCCCAATCCCTGTAGAACAGGCTTGGCCAGTCGCCAATGAGCGTGTCCCCAACAGGAGAATTTATTTCATTATTCTTCCACCATCCGTCCGCGGGCCAGTCCCAGCGAGCCAAATCGAACAGGTGAGACCAGCCCACCGCAGGCTAGCTCAATTATTCCTGTACCGATTAGTCAATCCGTATGTTTCATTCGAACCGAGACTGCGGGGCTAGACACACGACCGAGATAGAGCAACTTACTTTCCCCATCGAAAATTAAACAGCTCGAGCGAAAGAGCCTTCGAATTCCACGCGATCCTGCTCGCGCTACAATCCTCGTGCTAGGGTCCTCGTGGAAAGGGGATCGAAGGTCGGGACTCTCCCGCAGACCCTCCGCGTCTCCGTGAAGAGACGAAGGTTCGTGCCCCCAGGAAACGGTAAATTAATTCGCGAACGACAAGCCCAGTCGCGGGGCTTCTACTCCCTTTCGCCGAATAAACATCAGGGCCAGAAGTTGGCTGCACCGACGGCTCCTGGCCCCGCCACATCTCGTGCAAACGCCGAACCGCTTCCACGAGTCCGTATTTGGCACCGCTTCTCCGCTGCGTATCTGCATCGGACGTCAGCGCACAACGGATTCTGCTCTGCCTACCATACCGTGTCGAACGCAACCCACCAGCCGCGAATTGATATCCGATCTGGATCCTGCTGCCCCGAGGAGCCTGGCCTGCTGACGCAGAACAGGGAATGGGATTGATCGCGGTCTAATTTTGAGTCGGTGTGGCTATTTAGGGAGCGATGAATGCATAAGCTTTTGCAGAAAATGGTCACAGATTTCTCTGACACAGAGATGGAATTCGGCCTATGGTACAAGAGAAGCGAACTTTTCTGAGGGCTTAGGGACTTATTTATTTTGGCAGCGAACTATCAATATTATAATTGTAATAGATCATTATACAATACTATGATACTATGATAATAATCTATTAATATATTTATAATAACATTATTATAAATAGTATAGTATATAAGTACCTATTGCAGTAATTTTTAATCACATGTGTAAAAATAATAATAGTTTTAAAGATGTAAGGTTGAATAATCGGTTTTTCTCGTGGCACTATCAATACTAAATCTACCTAACAAAAAATTGATTTACTGAAAGGGGAAAATTGATTCACTGCTCGTTTTGCTGAATAATAAACTTTTCCGAGGATATGCATTGAAATTGTAACAGTCACATAAATTTATTTAAGGCTCGACGTGGAACCAGTGGAATTGAAATAATTCGCGGGAGATCTCCCTTTGAGAGCACCCAACGCGTTTTTCGCCCATATAAAGCTTAAAAGCTTCAAATCCGGTATATCGATTTTGATGGAACGACACACGTATAGATATGTGAGCCATTTTACTATTCCATGGGAACAAAAGACCTTTGTCTTCCAACGATTGGACTATTTAAGTGCCATACAACGTCGATAAATCCCAAATATGCGTGTACATTATCGTTGTCTGATATATAAAAGTTCGCAATTGCACATAGTTTGATTGCTTCATTCTAATAACCTGCTCCATTGTATCGTTTTACAATGACAATAATTGTCACGTTGAAGCACTAACATCGTTACTGTATGGACGTTTTTGTCATAGTTACTCGTATGAAATTTTGACTTTTACGAAGCATTTCGGAAACATTATTTAGTCACAGTAAGATAAATTTTAAAACATTTCAAATCTCAAATACTACGATATATGAAAAATTAAATGTTTTTAATTTAAAAGTATTATAAAACAGAGTAATTATAGAAAAAATTGAAAGTATGTAAAAATGACAAATTAATAAAAATGAAATAAAAAATAGACAAATATATGTATTGTACTACTAGTATGCCTTTATTATACTAGTATACCACTAGTTTACGATAACAAATATCAGAAATTTTAAGAGGATCCTACATGCCAAAACGTCTAAAGTTCGCGTTAAGTGTGTCTGACTTGAGACCTATTCTACTGCCAGCGCTCACTAGCTCGGTCCAACAAAGCAAGTAGAATAAGTCAGACACTTATTACGCGTAGATACTTTAAATGTAGCTTTAGCGATTCATAACTCAAAAACGAAGCCTCAACTGTAATGCTGTCTTATTTTAATACATATAATCACCACTTAACACATTTAGAACAGCAGTAAAATACTCATGGATAGATCAGACCGTCTTAAACCTATTAAAATTTCTGACTCCTGTCATCGAACACTAAATATACTCCCAATTAAAATATTAATACCATACTATACAAACATAGTACACTAAAGTCTAAAACCGACAGAAACGTCCACATAGTACATCAAACTGCGTTTGAACCAAACGCAATATAACTGTTTACCAACCAAAATTTTTCAATTTCAAGCCACCATTGAAAACCGCCACTTCACTCCCACAGTACCAACGTGAGTCAATATCCGGTAGAAAACGGAGCCCTATTAAAAACGTTCACTCGACATACGATTAACTTTTTCACTTACCGATTGGCACGATGACAGCGGAGAGAACGACAAGGGCGCGATGGCAGAGCATTGTGCACTGCATGGGAAACGCGATGGAATTGTCCGTCGATGGAACCAGTCTTACTCCCCTTTATCTACTTAACCCTGTCATCTTCCTCGGCGGCCTCTGTTTCCAGTCTTCTGACGCATAGCATGCCTGAAACAGCGAAACCTCGGTTAATCGTTATTTTCGTAACCGTGGGTCGAACAGGCGTAAGGGTTGAACAGCGACGGGGACATGGGAGGGCTGTTTTGAATGAACGGACAGAAGGAGACCTCGTCATCGGTTCGCTTTATCGGCCGTTTCCACCGAACGAACTTTCGACTCGCGTACCTTTGCCTGACAATACTGACTATCCCACCACTTCTACCGCCGCTATCTGACGCCAGCCTGTCGTTTCTCCTTGTTGACGTCCGATCGTGTTCCCCAGAACTTGCCTAATAGGCAGGTCAAAGGCGAACAGTCGATGATGTTACTGAGATTCGAGGGTGGGGTCAGACGTACTGGGAGAGGGGTTGAAATAGCGTATGTGAATTAAGTTCTTTGTTCGTGGAGCCTTCTAACTTTCTCCCTAGAAGAAATTATGATTACGAGAACTGAACAAAAATTGCACTTTTCATTCGTTGATATTCCCCTAAAATATAGGTATTAAAATTATTTTTCTATTTTCCATTTTCACATTTGAGGGAATTTTTAAAATCTCAAAGTGATCAAATATTTCTATCATTAAACTATCATAAAAATAAACATTATCTAGAATTAGAATCTGCTATACGAAAATCACCCATTCATACATTCTATCCAAGAAATACCCTGTCAACCCTGTTCCTATTTGCTCTGACTGCAACTTAGCAAATACGATAAACCACATACTGCCTAACCTCCCCTAAATTCAATAATCGGAATATTTTCAAAATCAAGTCACTGCTAAATAATAATCTACTAAAAGAGAACCTCAGTAATTTCTTCAAACCGAGCCAAAATAATATAAAATAATTAACAATCGCTAATAATTAAATACCTGACGCGACTAAAAACAGAAAAAAGAACAAGAAGAAGAAAAATAACCACAAAAAGTCCAGAGTCCCTCGACTTTCAAACACAACACCACGAACCACCACTACAAAATTATGAAAAGAATGAACACGAAAAAAATCCAGCGTGATAAAAAATAATGGACAGCGTTAAAACCCACCGAAATTTACTAAGCGCATAAACATCGAATAAACACCGAGTTCCCATGCACCGATAACTCTGTGCGTGTCACAGTCGACGCGGCGAAAAATTGTAACGCGCGGATATTACTCGCATGATTATTTGCAAATGACACTGGTTACGCCCGTTACCATTTCGCTGGCCGCGAATCACGGGTATTGGCAGAATTGTTGATTTTCCATATGCCACGAGGCGGCGTGTGCATTCGGTGAAACGCATGCCACGCGGTGCACACGCCATTGATCAGATTTCGTAGCTCTTCCGACCGTTCTCCAGCGGCGAGACAGTTTAATGCCGCCAATAAAGTGTATTTGTAATGTTAATCCGCGATCGGGAACGGAAGCTTAAAGTACGGGCCGTCTCGTTGAAATCGTTTCGAATCATCGGCGCGCAATTGGTCGTTGATACAGTTACCGTGGACGGACACGGGCACTAAATTATTAATTACCAGCGATGTCGCGGGCTTTAATTGAGAACGACATAAACAATATAACGCACGCCTGCCTCTGCGGTTTTGCTGATTCGCGGGACACTAATTTCCAGCCCGATCGACGAAATTATCTGCCATCGTAAAATATTGGTGAATCGGTTCTTCCAATGATTGCAAAGTTGTATGAGCCTTGGAACGGTTATTAGATTGCGCGGTATCGCTGAATGATTGTTCCATTATTTTCTGCTGGAATCGAATTAGTCTACCGTAATTTGTCGTGGCTTCGTGAACGAAGGCATTGGGCTCAGGTTATTTTAACCTGTAGAATTCATTTTTCGAATTATTTCTCATGAAATGTGGATTCTGTTGAGAATGAATTCTGAATTTGTTGGTAATTTCGTTTTAAAGTAAATTGTCCTTAAAATAGTTGGGTTTTGTAGATCATAAATCAACCTAGCTAGCTTATGATTACAGGAAAATGGAGATGGCACTGGTTCGCGGGGAACCACAACACAAATCAGAACCTAGACAGAATTTACGAAATCTCGTAAACGACGTGAGGAATTGTACAGTTCCTGGTGCAGGCACGAAGTAAAAAATACAGTTGAATGTGGAACGTGAAGTGCAACGTACTTTGAGCGCAACCGACGATGTCTGTCCCAGCGAAATTATTTAAATTGTAGCGTACGCTCCTAACTACAAATAAATTACGAGGAGAAATGTGTCGTGTGTCGACAAATATAATACCTCATAAAACATGGTACCCAGTGCGTGTTTGAAAAATTATGACCTACACGAAGAAAGTAACATCGAAAAGTAGAAATTTGCATGAACCTCTTTTGTCGAAAGGAAACGAAGCAGAATGTTCACGCTTTCTACCATTTACTGTACTTAGCACTGTCAATTATTTCTTTCTATTTATTATCGAATTACCCCTCAAGATTAATCATAAGATTAATCCCTGAAAGATCAAATTTTAATTTCCTTTAAGCCCAGAATAAATATCTAACAAAAGCCCTCTAAAAAATTTCACCTCACAAAGTGTCGAAAAACACAAACCATACGTCAACTTGAAAAAAAGAAGAGGTGTCAAGTTTCTCCAACAATCGATCATTTTCGGTGCTCCCTTTAAGCGGCGGAGCTCTCTGCAATGGACACGAGATCGAATAGGCAAAACGTTGCATCGATCCAGCCCTTTTTTGAACTTCGACCCTTGTCACGGTTAAACCTCTAAACAGGACACTGGAGACCAGCCCTTAATTCTAGCCATAAAGTAAACATCGTAATTGCATCAGTTAATTGAACGACGCGCCGCTGGAAGCTAAAAGTCGGCTTCGCGGAGGAACGCAAACAGAAATCACGATATGAACCTTTGCATCGGTCCCAGGGGAATTCTGATGGCGATATTTACGAAGGCAGTGACTCCTACGTACGTCTTCGCCGCAGCGTAGGCGAGCTCCTCTCCGTAAAATGCGAAACACGGAGCGCAGAACACACGAAACGCTGCAGTTCGTTACCGGGAAGGTAAAGCCGATCTATACCACAAACAGCAGAAGTAGCGGTGGCGTCGCGTCGGCGGCAGCGCCAACGAATTGGCTCTTTCACGCAGACAGCTGAACAAAAAGACACGGGGACGGGGTTAGCTCTAATTTACATTCGCGCTCACCTATGTACGGTGCATATTTACAATGCACGTATGCGCGTGCAGAGAGGACGGGGTCGAAAGGCTCCCTGTAAGCGAATGAGAAAGTCTTGAGTTAACACCGGAACGACTTTGAAAGGACCACTTTTTTCTGCGGCACGTCTGCCAGTCGGTGAATGCGAGCCCGAAAACTTGGCCGAGGCTCTCCCTTTTCCTTGCTCTGGGAGAAGCGACGTTAAGGTAATGCTATTGCTACTCGAGTTACTTTACATTTCAGACCTCGTTTTCCACTGTCGTTCGGCTAATTTTTACTGGCTTCTGGGCGAATTAGAATTCATCGGTACATACTGTCTTCGCGAAGGGAAGACGCATTTTAGGGGAATTGAAAGGAATGAAATTTTTACTGTGGAAGGGAGCAGTTGTTGAAGGAGAGAAAATTTCAGGCTATACTACTTAAAATCGTTACGTGATCTCGTGTGTAGATAGCGAATTAAATGCCGAGTAAGTTACATGAGTAATATGAATGATACTAGATTGAGTATCGCTGATAAAATGTTATGAAAATATCTCCTTTATCCGCATCACTTCCTTGTGGGCAAGGATCAAACTATTTCCGCTAGGAATTCTTGCGATCGTGAACCCTCCGTGTTGCATGTGTAATAAGGGCTCACGTAGCTAGATTAGATGCAGATTAAGGTGGTCTCAGATGGGCTTAGCGTGAGAGATCATTCATCCAAGATAATTATTTTTCAGGTGTCACGTGACTGTTAGCAAAGTTCCTAGTTTCCTGCGAATGATTAATTAGGTAATGAAGAAATGTTAAATACGATTTTAAAGACTTTGCTAAGTGGTTGGTTGAGTTTCTTATTAGAGGAAAAAGTAACTGTATTATTATTGCTGTGTTTTTTGCTATGTAATATATCCACTCTTAAACACTTATTTTGAATTGTAAAAAAGAAACAGGCAATTAATTAGTAATAAATTTCTAGTGTGTTGAAAAAAATCACTACCTGGATACTATACAAGGATAATTATGAAATTTAGTAAAATTAATCTGAAGTAGTAGTAAGACACAATAATTTGTACTTCTCTACTGTCTAAAAGAAAATCGCTATTATTAATATTATCTAAAATTTTCTTTCAATATTTCCTAAGCTTCAAAAACTAACATATTCGACGACATATCGGAACTTTCATTGGATATGAAAATTCTAACCGACAAAGTCATAAAACTATTATTGGAACGTAGACATGTAAAAATCATCTCCACGTAGGATGCACAGGGATAAATAATTCAATTCAGCATTCTCAAATATCTGGAACGTCACGCCAAAATGGTTAAAATATTCATCGCAGGCCATTGAGCCTACAAAGGTCTTATACACATAGCGCAGCACGTAGGTACATACACATATAGTGTTTCAGACCAAACCGCGACACTATCACTTTTCCGATGACGATCGTTTGCGGCTGCGCAGGTATTTCGTTGCAAGAGTAGACGAAATTTACGTGAAGATAAATTTGAAACGTTGCACCCATACCGCAGCTTCCGAATCACTCTATTCATCGTGGACTAACCTCTGTATCAGTCTAAAAAATCTAATATACTGTGAACATAATATAATTCCTAAATCTTCAAATTTGTGAACTTATGGTCATTCGAAGACAACTATATTTCAAAAGAAAAAATATAACTCGACTTCTATTTTATGTAATACAAATAATCGTGAGATAAATCAATCTTGGTTCTATAAAGCCTGGTTCTATATTTTGTAAGGAAAAATGTTAATCACTGGTCTTGCGAGAGAGTCAATGTACTTTCGTTTCCTTGTTAGCGATAGCGAAGAGTATTTTCGGGCAATTACACCTTAAATTGCGAAGCCTTCCATGATATCGATCTCAGCCTCTAGCAATTCATATTCCTTCGATAATTGCTCCAACAAGGATTATTCTTCGAGGGTAGTGGACTTGCGGAATGAATTTTTCGCTTGGATAGAAATGTAAGTACAATTGAAGACAGCTTAGCCTACCGAGGAGAAAGGTGTAAGTGTTTCAGCGAAATGATTATTAGATGGATGATATCTCTGGGGACAAGCAATAGTCTAGACTAGTACACATTACTCTCGAGGGAACGTTAGCTTCTCCGTTGTAGATTAACCGTCACATAAAACCGGGACAACTTTAACAAATGTCCCGTAAAGAATACAGAAAGGCGTCCAAAGTAAATCTACAGGGACTGATATCCGCGAGACAGCTTTATTGCTACAGATACACCTCTTACACAGTTTTGCACGGCATAATTGAAATGGAACAGGCAACTTCTACAAATTCAAAACCTCTTTTTTAATTTTGCTCTTATGTCTACTATTCCCTCAGAGATCCAGAAAAATAATTTATCTCGGTAAAGATTGCCAACTACAATTTAACTTTCTTTATTTGGAAGAGAAATAGATTATCAAGGATGTCTTGTTCAGTTTTATCCTTTATTCCGAAATCGCTCGACAAATGTAGAACTATTGCATGCGTCTATTGATCCAAAATGTTCTACGTGGCATGAAATTGCAGTGAGAACAAAAAGAAACGATGTTACGAAATTGTATACTTTTCAGGTAAGGATAACATTGCACATCGATGTGGATACGTTGAATGGAAAATTAAATTCTTTGACTGACAAAAAACGCGGAAATTTCCCAGCGAGAAACAAAACTCGCTGAACATTGTGCTGACAGTTGCCGAAGGCAATGAAAAAAGAAAAATATTCTGAATAACATCAGCGAATCTTTTGTATCGGCTTAAATAAACAGAGAGTGTTATTTATCAGCTAAACAATTTCCACAGTACGTCCGAGTTGTACAACGAGCACAAAACACCGAGTAATATTACTACCTACCAATGTGTAATATCAATAGTCTGATTGACTAACAATAATTGTAAATATATAGAATATCTATAGCCTGAAAGAGAAAATACATCCTCTAAATCAGGAATATTTTAAAAAATACAAAAGTCCTCTCTTCTTCTGTATGAAAGGATTAATATTAGATTGATGCAAAAGTTTGTCCCATTTTCTTGACAAAAATCATAGAAAAATTGTATTTACTAAAAATTTCATTTAATCAATATAGTATATGTCATTTTATTTAATGACCTTTCTCCATCTCTTTATATGGATTAAAACCATTGAAAAAAATCGAATGAAAAATTTGGTTAGAATTAAGCGTTAAAACAATTGATATTTTACACCATGCGTCGATACGCTGGTTCAGGTCCATATCTCGCCCATACACCTTCGCGCTTCCAATTCCTCACAGCTTGGTTTCCACGCCGAACAGAGAAAGCGGCAAATGCATCACAGAACCGACGACGAATTTAAAAAGGAACGATCCAAAGAAATTCGAAGGTTTCTTACGTAGTGTGTCCCGCGAGAAAATATGACCGAGAACGATTATACTCGTCCTCCCGACGGCATTCGACCAACATTTCCATTCAGCATCGTCGAAAGCGATTCTACGTTCCGTGGAATTCGGTTAGCTCGCGCGGAGACGCGAATAAAGGCGCATACGTGTGCCTGGAATATAAGATACGTCCTCGCATATGTGTCTAGTGGCCCCTTCCGGCTTTTCCCTCGCGTGCGCCGCCCGTGCTCTGCCCGTGAATTCGTGAATATTCAGTGACGCCGATCTTCGGGCAGGTTTACGACTCCTCTTCGCTTTTACGAGTTTGTCAAGATGAAACGACTTCGCGTGAACTCGAATCCTTCTTTCCTTCCGTGCCATCGACGCGCGAGAACGTTTTCTTTCAACTGTGTCAACCGTGTCTCACCTTAGCCGGGACGCGCAGTAATCGAGAAATGTTTAAAGTCCGCGGACCACCGCTGAATTTCTTATTTTTCGTTTCTAGAAGAAAATAATATCTTTTATTGTCAATTTTTATGCTCACCCTCGGGCATACTCGGTGAAAATTTAGCAATTATTCTACGAGCCTTTAAATATTGCCAGGTTTGCTTACTATGTAGAATTTAAATAAATAGATTTGTTTAAAGTTTAATTAAAAGGTTACTTTTATTTGAATTAGTTATTTGTACTTGGGGATGATGAATTTAGAAGTACTATCCTTGTATTGATTCTTTAATCGTTGACTTGTGCTACTTGCTTTAGTTCCTACTAATGTCTGACGTATCATAGACTTGTACTACTTACTCAGGTATTAATAGTGAAATGTGTCTAAAATTAACTAGGTTTAATTATAGGTGTATTTCTCCAGTATTAGAAGAGATCTTTCATCATTGACTTATACTACTTGCTTCAGTTGCTACCAATGCCTGACATATCATGGACTAATACTACTAACTCAGTTATGAGTAGTAATATGTGTCTAAAATCAGCTAGGTTTAATTGTAAGTACATTTTTCCAATTTGAAAAAACAACAGCATTAAAAACAAATATAATAAAAAAAATGAGTTACGTAGAGTCGTACTGAAAACAAGTATAATAAAATAAGTTTGCAATCTGATGTGAATGTTCAGGGAAGTAGAAAAATATTAAAAACAAATTTCACTTTTTTAACGCAACAAAATACAATTTAAAATTCACCAATTATTGAAACTTTTTAATAATATCACAAATTGTAAATTTATACTTTAAAGTACCAGTTTAAAAGTAAGAACAGAACGAAAAGTCTATTTTACTTTCTCAATTTCGATTTCTCGGAAAAAGGAAAAACTTTCATTTCCTGGAACAACGTTCTCTGTGAATTTATTCATTACACGTCGTTTATATTCATAAGATCTGGTTCTTCGGGAACTAATTTCTCTTTAATTGTACCGCGTTCCCTACTGCGCTTACTATTTTTTTCTGACCAATATTAGACGCTGACTACTTAATTGAAAAACAAGAAGTACATATATACTCGAAATTTTTAGTATTATGTAACTCGTGTAGTCTAAACTAACTAAATTTTTCTATGTTACTAAAACCAAATAATATAAGAAACATTTTTCCCCCGACTAAGCAAAAATGAGTTCGTAGAAATGAGGAAAAAATGACACTGTTGATTTTCAAACGAGTTTGCGTTGATTTCCTACGGGATATAACGTGTGAAGCAAAGGTTGGTAAAATTTTGACGTGTGCATCACAGAATATCACGAACTTTCGAGAACTTTCACACCAATTCGTCCTATCGTTTTAGAACATGTTTTTATGTAATATTTTAAGGTAGCATGCATCAATAATTCTAATTTTATTTTGCACACTTCGTTTTTTTTTTAAATTAAGTGCTTTATGATTCTCATATCTAATTTTACGAGAACATATCGACAAAATAACAATACGAATATTTTGGTTATAAAACTAGCAAATGAAGTTTTGTATAAATATTTCTGTACTGAATAATTTGTTGAACCATTTTCGCGTAAATCATCATAAGAAATTAGAACGTACTACACTTGTCGACAAAATTAACTGAGATAATTCATAGAGTAATATAAAACTGTTTAAAAACGTTTAGCGATATTATGCACCAGGTAGAAAATCTCAATTATAAATAACCAGTGAAGATAAAGTAGGTTAATCTCGTTTGAAACAAAAATTGGGACGAACATTTCTCTAAACTTTTCCCTGGCTTTAATCAAACTAAACCTAGCGAAATGAATAAATTGTCCATCTAGGCGATCTTCTCACTTGTCTAATAGCAAGCGCCGCACTTTCAAACGCGAGAATTCACGGTCGGGGAATGAAAAAGAAACGGTCACAAACTCTGCAGCGCGATTTCTAAACACGGCGAACTAAAAAACAACAAGAAGGAAAAACGAGCCGTAAAGAGCACACTTAACTGTGCACTTCAGTTTCTGCTTCGTAGACCTCACAGTATTCCTCCATTTAAGTTTGTCTTTATTTTTATCGGGCGTGTAGCGGAATTTCACGATTAATTTATACGTTGTCGAGCGTATTGGAAAGCACTCGTGCCGCCTGCGACCCCGTCACGGAATCACTTTTTCACACTTATTGCCTTATCGAACTTCGAACGTCCTTAGCTCTGGAATGCAAATCACTAGAGCTTAACTTAGATGAACTCCGAGGGTGAAGGATAGGGCGAGAGATAGGAAGGGATGCGGTACCAAGGCAAAAATGGAAGTCAGAAGTTTCGTATTACCCAGTGCAAGAGCTTCTGCATGGTAGAAAAAGACCGAGGTGACCAAAAAGTAGCCACAAAGTGGAGGAAGTCGAATGGATACCGAATCTTACAAATGATTCAATGGGAATAATTGGCAAATGGCAAAATTGTCAATTATAATTACTTTGAAATGAATGCAATGAAACTTCACTTATTTGTGATGTCTCCACATAATGAATGGAATTGTACAGAAATATTTAACCAAAGCAATGACAACGATAAAAGATACAGGCAAACCAGATTGAATTAACAATTCTAAACAACTGGAAGCTTGCCATTCCACGCATGATTAAGTAACTTATTCAGGTGAAATTAATCAACTAGGTGAAATACAATTTTACCGATTAGTTGCAGCGCTAATGCTTTGAACATTCACACATTACATTATTCGTGTATGGAATTAGAGATATTATATATGCGTTAAAACTTTAGCGTTAATGAACGGATCTCATTAATTGCGTTTTAGGTTAGTTATATTTCCCAACTTGTAACGAACAGTTTCTCACTCAAACATTTATGATATTGCTAGGGATGAAATTATATCATCAACGGACATGGAATCATCGAAAATTTGCGGTCGCTTGAAAATGGAATCAAAGGGATATCGAGAAGCGATTTAAATGCGGTGCGGAGGACTATCAACAGATTCGATTCTCGATGGTCAAAACCATTTTGCTTTCGAGAGATGATTGATACATATCGATGCCTTCACTATAGATATGTGTATTTATTGTTCTATAATTTTGAGTTTGGAAGTGTGTCAGACCGACGGAGAATATTCACCAAGTGAACTGTTGTTACATATAGACACGTGAATATGTAGGACGATAAATACTACAAAGTTCACAACGTTTAATTGTAGAATTCCGTAAAATATATTGAAATGTGTACTCTATTAAATAAATACTTCTATCCATGCACAATTTCCAGATTAATATACTTTGAAAGTCAATTTTACTCTTCTAAATTAATTTGTGGATTAATAAATGATTTGACAAGTGGTCTGTAATCTGTACTTCTATATCAGAATTGATAGTACATTTACAAACGATTATTTCTTATCCGATTGAAATGAATTAATGATTCAAAGTTCAAGTGAACATATTTCTTCAGCAAAATATTCCACTTAAATATACATACAATATGTATCAAATATATGACGCAATCTATCATGGGATCAATGCTATCTATAACGTCACAGGAAACCATAATCCTCTGCCAAGCTTAAAGCTTGCACAAATCGATTGATACAAATAGCAGGTCGAATTTCTTATCACCATTATCTCTTCCATCGAATCTCTGAAGGTGTAGCCATTTGTATACGATTGCACTGTTCCACAAGTTTCATCCTCGTTCGTGCAATCTTCCTCGAAGGACATGAGCAGGCCAGGAAGGAGTTTGAAGGTTCCTCAGTTTTCTTTTCGACCTACGTTTACGGTACGTCTACAAGCCACGTCCTGCATCACAATACTTCTCCAATTTCCTGAGCAGAAGTTACGGGACACGTTCCATCATGACGTCACGGGAACAAAGCTTACCCCGTCCTGTTCACTTTTCGTCCTACGACCCTCGCCCCTTTCCCCTTATAACTGTGCACGCCACGATGCCCCTACCCCTCTGCTTCTCTTTGTTCGCTGCTACCCTCGTCTTCTCTCGCTCCCTCTCTCGCTTACCCTCCTTCTTGAGTAGTTTTATTGTGGACCCCGTCGTCTTCTTTCTCGCGGACTTCGAATGGAAGGTGGGGTAAATAGCCGCAATAGTAAACTAAGTTTGCGCGAGAAGCTGGCGTACCGTGTCGAAGGCTCACGTGACCTTCCCCAATGACTTCAACGCGTTCGATCATTAGGCAAGCGCCAGAATTCTTTTGATCATATCAAGTCCTACTGTTCAACTTTCTAATACCTTTCTAAAATTTCTAAATTTTCACATTTTCGAGATTTAAATTTTCAAATTTTTAAATTCTCGAATTTTCAAATTTTTAAATTCTCGAATTTTCAAATTTATAAATTTTTAAATTTTAAATTTTCTTTTCTTTCTTTCTTTTCTTAAATTTTTATTATTTAACTTTCTCTACTTTTTATTTTTTTCTCAATTCTATCAGTACTAGACGACTCAGAAAAGTAAATCACCTACTTATTTCTTCTACACTAAATGCATATATCTCATAGATAATTTAAACAGTTTCAGGAAAAGAAAAAATTTCGTCTTTTTTATTAGACGAAATTCGCTATTTATACAACACAATAAACACTTCCCACACAGAAATATAATTAACAACCCTTTATTCACGGTAAATTTCCACTTGAATTCGAAGCAGTGCATCAAACAACATCTGAGCTGCATATGGTCAGTTTTCCACAATTTTTCAAGGCAGTTAATTGCGAGCGGGAATATCAATTACCATAAATTTGCATTAGGCGGCATAATAACGAGCGTTGAAAGTGGTATCACTCTAACGGAGGCACAACCACCGCCTGCCACTATTGTTTGCCTCGTTTCAACGTGTACAACGCGTGATCTGAAATTCCCGTGAATGTGTTTTGAATGTGCTCTCGCATATAATCTTGGAATAAATTATATAGTCTGGTATCATTACGCCCACGATACCGGGAGCAGTTTCACCGATTACGCTGGAAACCTGACAAAGGGAAGCCTGTTTCACTGCGCGCGTCGCGAATCCGACTGCCAGCAGCGTCTCACAACTGAGAAACGGTAGGACTTGTTATCGCTTATTTGGTACTTGCCCGAGCAGAAACCTGGGGTTTCTCGATCCATCCGTTCGTCCTTCCATTTCTCATCCCATTCTATTAGCAGAATGAGGGTTAAGCTTGCTATATAATGATGTAGAAGGTAATTGCCGAAGTCGTATTGCCTGCTAACATCAGATCGATAATCCTAAACGTGCACTTCCAGAAAACTTATTTTCTATATGAGTACTGAGAAGTTCCTTTTATATATGTCCACTATACATAAAAATAAAAATATTTCTAGTTTTCCTAGAAATTTATTACACATTAAATATGGCAACCCCATGCATGCCGTCAAGTTTTCAACAGATTTTTATTTATAAACGTCTGTTTAGGTCATAGCATCCATTCTTAGCTTTGCGTAATGACGAAATCATAGCATCTATTCCTAGACAATTACCAGTGATTGTGATTATTAACAAATATTAACCCAATTTCGCGACTCCTGCCGAAAGAAAAAGATCCAAACGCAACCCTCTCTCAAATACATTATCCTCTACCCTCTTACGCGTAAAATGCACCCTCCACTCGCGAATCCTCTGGACGGTGTCATTATTGCTCAGATTTATTCCGTGTCGATAGAGAAGCTGCGAAAGTGCACCTCTCTACAGAGACGGTCTCTTTCGTTCGTCCCTGTTGCGAGGCTGGCGGCGACCCACCGTATAACTCGACAACGCGAATCCATTTAAGCCGCTCGAAAGAGGCACGCTCTCCGATTCCACTCGATCTTCGTGCCTGACGTGTAAATGCCGGGGTTAATGCGACGCGCTCCATTAAAGTCGAGTCTCGACACCCCGGAACATTGCTAATTACACGTGGCGCGCATAGTCCATGCTCGCCAGCCTCTCCCCACTCCTCCCCAACCCCTCAACCAGCCACGCATCTTCTATCCTTCGTTTTCCGGATTTTCCTTCGCCCCTTGTTCTTCCATATCCGCTGCTTTTTACTTGTTTCACGCCGTGCCCCTCAACCCTCTCTCTTCGACTCTTCCTCTGCAGCCTATTGTTGACTCTATACTTGGCACTGTTCTGCTCTGTCCTTCCTGCCACCTCGTTTTTTTCCCCTCCTTTTTTTCCTTTCCAGGGTTTTTATAGTTTTCAGATGGCTTGGGTGTTTTTAGATTTTATATTTTGACGTTTCACCTTCCTAGGAATTACGCTTCTGCATGCTTCTCTGCTCGTATTCAGTAGTAGAGTAATGCAGACATTTGTTTTATGTAGACAGTGACATGTGAAAATTTGTTCTGTGCAGAATATGGGAAATGGGGCTAATGTAGAAAGAATGTTTCGGCGAATTCAATGCGGAGAAATCTATCAAACCTTTATTAAGTGGACTTTATCAAGTCCATTGCAAAATACACTGTTCAAAAGAATTTTTAGCAAAAATCGATCAAATTTGATTGACGATAACTCCGCAAAAAATTATCGTACGATGATGATCTTTTTTTTAAATTACAAGTTGAAGTCTCCACTGTAAGATATTTTGTCTTCATTTTAAATTTAGTGCACCTGTACTACTGTAAGATTTTAAATCTGAAGGCATGTTTATCGTATTGAAAATTACCAACTTTGACGGGATGCACAGACTTGGAAAAATTTTTTTCAAAGATGCCGCTTACAGAATAGTGAAATTGAAACCTTCCTCTTTAATTTAAAAAAAGAATCAAGTAGCTACGATTTTTTTTCGCAAAGTTACAGGACTTTAAAGTAACCCTTGCATTTCTAAAGCACATCGGGTAGTGCTAACACATGACAAAATGCAGGAATTACTTTGAAGTCCTGTAACTTTGCGAAAAAAAATCGTAGCTACTTGATTCTTTTTTTATATTAATTGGAAAGATTCCAACATTACGCTCCTGTAAACGACACCTCTGAAAAAAATTTTCCCAAATCTGTACATCCCATCAAAGCTGGTAACTTTCAATACGCTACACATACCTTCAGATTTAACGCGCTATAGCAGTAGAGGTCCACTAAATTAAAAATTAAGTAACAGTATCTTATAGTCAAGACTTCAAACTGTAATTTAAAAAAAAGATCATGATCCGGAGATAATTTTTCGCGAAGTTATCGTCAGTCAAAGTTAGCCGATTTTTGACCAAAATTTTTCGATGTCATAATTTTGTCAACCACTGTATTTCCAGAAGAACAATAAGTCACCGAATACTTTCCAGCTAACAATAACTTCAACAACTGATTTTCCATCCCCACCTTCATTTTCTTTTTCTGGGCGTAAATAGTTGTGGATCAGAGCGTTTCTTCGACAAAAGTCCAAGGACGAAAGCTGAATTCGTGGAATTCCCAGAGAAACAGCAACTCGTTACGGTACAAGTAACAAACTCGCCATTAGGGAGCAGAATTCGCACGGCTGTTTCCAGCAATTGCACGGCCAGCTAGGAAAACGTATACTGAAGAATTATTACACATCATGTGCAGGTAAACCGGTAAGATTACCAACGCGATAATCGCGAATTCATCCCCTCTAGATTAAATCCTGTCCAGACTACGCGTTTGTAATATCTGTTGTGTCCGTTGCATACTAGTTACTCCAAAATTAATTTCGTCGGCGAAGTATCGCTGTTACGTAGCGATTTTCCGCTGAGATAAGGATTTATCAGCAAGTATCGAAATTCTTACTCCGACGATGACAGGTTTCCGTGGAAACTAAAGATGACAGAGATATTTTTGACGTTAACGGACAAATTTCAATGCATAATGAAGATTATATTCCTTCATTACCTACATAGTATGTAAAAAGTAGCTTTAAATTTTGCAAGCGCCCAGAACAATGACTACTGCATTTACGCCATTATGAGAACGTATGAAAATAAGAGAAGAACTTTTTTGAGAAAATTTAGTAATTATTCTACAAATCTCTGTATAAATAAATTTGTTTAAAATTCAGTTACAAGCTAATTTGTATCCCAATGAATTATTTATACTAGGAGATAATGAATTTAGAAATACTTTTCTTACGCTGGCTCATTAATCGTTGACTTAAACTACTTACTTCGATTCCCAGCGATGGCTGACATATCATAGACTAATACTACTTACTCAGTTACGAATTGTATGTATTTTCACCATTATGAGAACGAAAGAAAATAACAGAATTTCAAAAAATGCCAGAGCTAGCAACGACTTTATAACAAGAAAATACTGTACTTAGCAAACTCCATTTAGCCACTAACTTTGAATTTTACATTTTAATTTTAATAATTTGAATGGTTCAAACAGTTTCAATTCTACTCGTAAAGCGCTTCATATGTCTCCCAAACACTGAAAACCTATTATCTTCCAAATTTCCTGAAAGCTGTTCTCTCAGAACTCTAATTTAATTCCTCAAACATCATCCACGCTACATCAAAAGTCACTTATACGAAAAACTATAGTTTCCAACAACCTTAATTGAATTCCCAGTCATTTTGTCGTGAGAAGCCACATGTTCATAATTGTCCAACGATTGTCTAAAAGCCTCGAAAATTTGTAACGTGTAAAATTTGACAGTTTTTCGAATATGCTTCGAGAGGGATTGACGTTACCAGAAAATCTGCCAGAGGTTTCGCTGGACGCGACGCAACGCTTTTCGGAACAAAGCGGTCCTTCTGCGGTCGGATAATTGCAAATTCCATTCCGACGAGGTAAAACCGCGGCTGCGATGTAGTCTGCCATCGTTGAAGCGCATTAGCGATCGAGCTGATTGCACTTTTACTAGGGACTGGTGGCGGTAGCTTTGGGAGACTGTTAAGGAATGTAGAAGTAGCACGCAATGACACGGGACTCAAATTGGCTTCAGCTTCGTACACAGCGTAATATCTTATTGTTATTTTCGCTATCCAGTGCTCGACATTATTTCTCTGGGTGCACGGAAAAATTAGATTATTCTCTTCCTCCAAGTGCAGTTTCGCGCGTCTCGGTTCTGACAAGAGGAGAATTCAGAAATGCTTATTTTGAGAACGAACTCGCCGCGATATCATAACAGTTTGATATTTCAATTTTTATGATAGATACTTTTGTCGAAAAATAAAATTTTCTCTTGGGCATAAGATGAGAAAAAGTTGTTAGACATATCTCATACAGAATTTCTAAATATAAAAATATATATTGAATTTTCTGAACGAGCTAATATAAGAATGATAGAAATATCTATGTTTTTGTTAATTACCCGATTTTTATGATTTGATTATCTGAAAACGTATAGACATACACTTTTTCAGGTTTTACACTCTAAAAATCCCAGCCAATGAAATGTTCTTTTCGACTACGAATATTTAAATGGAACAGCAGGTACGATGTTACGATGTGATGTGATTGCGTTGGAATACTGGACTTGTATAGAATAAAAAAAATGTTAAAATGTACATAGTCGTTAAACATTTCAAAGCTTCCGATATACGTCAACTTTCAATATTTGCAATATAAATATGCACACACTATGTTAATCAACTCGTATAACTAACACTGGTTTATTATTCAATACCGGAGGCCCAGCAAACCACGGTTCAGTTGAAACAACATACGCTCGTTAAAACTCGCACGTTACATTTCAGAAACCACCGCAGAACAGCGATCTAGTTCAATTATTTATTCATATAAATAAGCAAATAGTTATCGATCATTGAACGTATCATGCATAATCCCATTAGCGGTTTTATACCAGTGAAATGATACACTATAAGCGTATCTGCCGATACTATTAGTTTATTATCCTATTGAATGAATTATATGTTTGCAAATTAATAGCTTAAATGTGTGCTTTATTAACATAAACTTTAATTTTCCTATTTCAAAAAATCAAATCATAAAATAACACGTGACTTTAACGATTTATGAAATTACTTTTCAGTTAAGAAATTTAACTTACAAATTATACTACCAATGTGAAGCTAAACCATTTATGGCTTTAATAAAATTAAATTCTGTTCTATCTATGACTCATAATTTCATCCTAGACCACTATTTGTACGCCTTTTCTTGTTAACGTTTTAATCAAATCACCTGCCACTATACCACCACTCCTTACAATAATTCTTCCAAATACTTTCAGTTTCACTTTTCACAGAAGCTGACGTTCTCAGAAACATATCTGTTACCATTCCCAAAGCTCCTCACAGTTAACAAACAGCGAGCTTCAAACGAAAGAAAATGATGTTTGATACAAACACACATTCCTATCTCTACCCATTTCATCGATTCACTGTCATCTTTACACATCTTAAATGAACCACTGTGACTTACCCCTACACTCCCCACTGCACAATTTAACACTAACACAGCAAGAGGAGACGAAAAAACTGAAATATATAACTTGAATATATCAGGACACCTGAGCCTCCACAGTAGCTGTCCAACGATTGCGCCCCCGAGCCCAAGACCACAGGACGCCTCATCCGAGAGTCCCCTAAAAAGATAATTGAGATTCCCCGTGGAATAGCGCGGACACCGCGGGCGCAGGTACGGATTCAATGACACTGAAAAATTTCCCCTTGTGAATCGTCGACGAGTAACGGCGCAATAAAGCTCGGTTCTGAAGTAATCGCAATTGTAACACAGATTTGTAACCTGCGGGCGGAACGTTGCGTCGCGTAAGTAGCAGCCAGCATTACCTGGCCGCGGAGCGCGTTCAATTTGCGCAGGTGTTTCGAGCTTCCCTCTCGATATTCGTTGGCACGCTGCCACGCATAGCGCCGTTCTCTTCGGCAGTAAACTCGGTTTTATTATTGATAGCCTGACACGGCAGACACTTTCTTACGGAGGACGCAGTCTCCAGGCCGAACGAGACACTCCGCGACCTGGGGGAGTCGCGTTCTCTGAGAAACTCCGATGATACACGTCCCGAAGTGAAACACGCACAATTCTTTATTTAAGCCCCTGTTTCACGCGAAATACGCGAGGACAGGGGGATGTTATTTGGTTATTACTGCCCCGAATAGGGGACGTTTGCTGGAGAGTCTCTGACGTGAATGTACTTTACTGCTTTAGAATATTTCAGTAATTTGAACGGTGTGTTATTTCATGTTAGAAGATATCCTTTGAATACTGTCATTGAAAGTCTGTTCATTTTAGAGGAATATCTTACTACTACAGGCTATAAAGATAGCTTGATAACGTTATTATAACCTTAGCTACGGAAATGGACTTCTAAAAGTCATGAAGAGTATTTCTGACGATTCTAGCATATTTTTGACGTACCACTGACGAGGATGGAAATGTTTGAACTTAAACGAATGGACGTACAGTGGAGAAACGTAAGTAACTCCGAAGTCAGAGTTTCGCGGGCGCAATACAACAAAACCGTTTCCAGATAACTGAAATACATTAACGTTGGCTGCTACTGGGCCTGCGTATAAATCATTTTACTTTCCACTTCAGCATGACTCGCGTATATCATTTTATTCGGTGCACTTGACGCTGCAGCCACGTGTGCGCGTGTGTTTCAATGTATTAAAGCGTTATGCCACAGGAAGAGCAAATTACGGCGGGGTTATGCATTCAAGAGATACCGCGCCAGCTACAGTTTACAATTTCAATAGCTGTTTCAAATACTATAATTTACTTCGCTACGTACCGCTGTTCCTTCAACTAATAGTTGCGCATAGGTTACCCGTTTCGGTATGTGGACTTGAACTTGTGTGCGATAAATTTCCGCGGATCTCTTACCTGTAACACGTAGAAAACACAAAATTAGTTATTGACTCATTCTGTGCCGTTTTGCTAGTTTTGCAGAAATTTTATATTTAATTGTAGATCTTTTGGAAGGGAGTGTAGACCACTTTGCAGGATTTTGGGACACGTGTAATATCCCTGCGTTACGTGTTCTAAAAGATCAACATTTAGAATTCTGTACCCTCGCATGAGCCTGTAATCCTTCTCTGCTAATGAATATTTTAGGGAGAGTAATTAGAACTAACAACTTGTGTGGTTAGCTGTTAGATGAGGAGCCTTTGGGCTTCTAAAATAAATTCACTAAAATATTAAGGTTCCTGACACAGGAAAATACTTAGGTATTAAACCTTCAGATCTTGAGGTCTGTAATTCGTACCGAATGTACAATTGTATTTTTGAAGTATTGAAATCCTGTCTCACGTAATAGAATCTAAAAGGGAAGCTCTTCGAAAACGAAGCTGTTTTCCATTTTGTCTGACAGTTTTACCTCGATAAATATAACTGAAGTCACTTCTATTAAGAAATTAGCAGAAAAGTCTAAAAATTCGAAACGATGACCATGTTTAATGAAAATTCACGAAGTATAGATATAGGAGACTGATGGAACATTTCCAGTTCATTCTTGAAAAATCGAGTCACCCAAAATAACTTATTATTCCAGAAGAGTTGGATCTTTGTGTAAAGACATAATTTATACAAGCTATGCATAAATATGTTATTACAGCCACATTTTACCGCGTCCCACTTTCGAAGAAAAAGAACCATTCCTGCCTTTCTTCTATTTTGACATGAAGAATCTTAGAAGAAATGCTTGAAGCTATTTAGAATTCAGCTAAAGAAATTTCAAATTCTTTTTTTTGACTATGAAAACTTTACAGTATGAAAGCACTTATCTTTACTACACCCTTCCAAAAATTTCACCCAAGCATACGTTTTATCTTTCAGCAACCTAATTGCAACTAAAACACAAATAAATGTCAGTTTATGCTCCTATTCTCGTAGCAAGGGAAAGAACACGATTTCCTTTCGATACATAAGTAGAGACGGTTATTATCCTCCCTTTCGTCGTTTCATCCGATCGAAATCCCGACGATAAGTTCAAACGGAGAAATCCGTCGAGCTCGAATCCGCAGAAAGTTCCACGCGCTAAGGTAAGGGACAAAGCTGCAGCTGTAGATTTTCCCCGTGACGCGGAATCGACGTTGAATCGCCTCGACGAATTTAAAGAGAAAAGAAACTTCTCATAAAACGACGAGAAATGTAGCGGTGACGATAGTTCTTCCTCGCATTCCACGCGTTCTGACATCACCATGATACCAAACACCACCGAGTGATTCCACATCCCCTTAATTAAACTTCGAAGATGGACTCGGGAAGAAACGTTACGATCGCCAGTCAATTCCACATTTCCGCACATTTCACGAATCCTACAATCTCCTTTAAAATACCAGAACTTCGTCAGTGTGTCTATTATGAATTTCCACTATCGACGAAACTACTGTGTCTTTCGAAACTTGAACAAATTTGGAGTTCTATGGATGCTTACTATAAGATTAAATTAAAAATTGTAATAAATACATTATTTCAAATTTCTATTCTAAAGTCCTGTTTTGAAAACTCGGAAAATAATAAATAATAGAAGTACTATAATAAATTAATGAAATTAAAACACAGACATCATTCCAGCTAAAATGAAAAAAATTATACTAAACTCACGTCTTTAGTAACTCATAATTCATAATTATAGCTCACATACACGCTATCTAATCCTCCCTATCACAGACTTCCAAACACTGACGGTTCCATTCCCGTTCGCAGCTGGCAACGCGTGTCAGTGTCATCAGCGTGATTGAATTACGAACCCTGCTTTAAGCAAGCTTAACAGTGACGCAACCCGACGTACCAGTCGAATCCGTATTCCAAAAGCCCTCCGAGGGATCGTTTGGGAGCCAGCCTGAAGTCCAAGAGCTCGCTGCGGTTGACCTTCAGTAGCTTCTCATTATCCTGTTCCGATTGGAGCCGGAGGAGTCACGTGCCACGAGCGTGTCCACCGCTTCCGGCCCCCTTCGTTTCAATCTTCCCAGTGGGCTCGATTCCAACGCGGAATCGTTCCCCAGCGAAGAGGGACGCTTCCTCGAGGAGGAACGCGAGCAGAAAGGGGTTGAAGGGAGATCGGGCCGACTCGGGCGTATGAACGCTCGCCAGGCTCGTCAGATATTTTAATGGAAGCTCGAACTTAAGATATTTTGTCGGACGAGACCGTCGACCTGCTGCTCGAGTGTTCATAATGAGATGTTAATGGACTGCCTCGGGGAAAAAATTGCCAGCGTCACATCAGGCTATCGACAGCCACCTTTCCAGCCTCCTCCTCCCCGCCCTCGCTGACCCCTTACTCCTTTCACAGCCAGCCGAATCCACGACGTCAAAGAGCGGGACAGCCTCTTTCTAATCTATTTTGTCTATCGCAGGCGAGCTCCCGAAACGCTTCGCCGAGTGAACTCCATGCAGGAGGCTTTTCTGTCGGTCTCCGCGATCAGGCGATACGATTACCGAATGATTCTGCATCGGGCCAGGATATCCAGGGCGAACCGTGGCCAAGACGTAACGGGTGGAAGAGGCAGGGATCTTGATCGGTTGGATATTCGTGACCCAGAAACGAGAAACCGAGCGTCTTACATAATTGGCAGTGGATCAAGAAAGCCACGAGGCAGCGGCCACTCTGTAGTCATTAGAGCCTCCATTAGCAGACGATGGGCTCGTCATTAGAACATCGTGTAGGGGGATGTAAATGCTTTTCAGAAGACAGGGGGTTATTAAATCCGGGAGTGGCTGCGTTGGAACACTCTGTCGCGGTTTGATTTCTGGTGAGGGTGGGAATTTGCTTGTTTTAGGGAAACAGGGGTTGAGTTTATGGTAATTATAAGATTTCTTCAAATTTGTTAGCAAGAGGTGTTAAGAATCTTTGATGATTTTTTTTGTTATGGATTTAAGACTAAGGTAATCTCGAAGCTTGCGAAGGAAATATTATTTTAGAATTTTAAAAGTACATTTAATATTGAAATATATGGAAGTTTTTGATGAAGTATTTAATATTTGAAGTCATACAGAAATTGTACCACCAAAAAGCTTAACTGTTAATTAACCTTTAAAGAAATTTAAATAAAGTGAATAATTTTCAATGATACATTATTTGAATTCTTGTATCGAGTATTTTTATTTTGTGGTAACAGAACTTTTCCTTCTTAGGAATTCTTAAAATAGAGCTACTTTACAGCTTGATGAATAAATGCCTTCCATCAAGATGCAAGCTGCAAATTTCCATTTTCTTTAAGCAGGGGCGAAATGATTGCAAAAATTTGAAATCGCATTTACACAAGGTGTATTTCAAAGGAACTATTCGAGGGACGAAAAAAAGCGATAGAAAATGGGTCAATGCAATCTCATGGAAGCAGCCACACGCTACGTTTATTATTGTAGAAGTGCCTTCCAAGATTGCATTGACCTATTTTCTGTTCTAGTTTCCTTTCCGCGAATATCCGTCGCTGAAAAAAAAAAAGAGAAAGAAGGACGAACAGAAAGAAGAGTACCACCTGCATCCCAAGTCCACAAATTACCAGGCATGCTCAATAGCCGATACTTCCTAACAAAATACTTCTCGCGGAATGAGCATTTTTATTAAAGGCGCGTCGCGAAGAAGAAAATTTCAACGAGTAACTAGAACTTCCTCTTTCTTTTGTCCCCCATTGCCGCTCTTAAATTATACAAACGTCCCGCGCTAAACTTCGCTAAAAGGGACTCCCGGCGCTAATGGATTAATTCTTCTCCTGGCTTTTTAAAGAAGAAACAGACGATTCTCGTCCAAGAACGGACGATTTCGCGACATCAGAAAAACGTAACGGGCCAGCCAACGAAATAGTTCTGATCTTCTCTAAGGATACTGCACTCTTCAATTTAATGTTCGCTACGAATCCATTTCCGTTCACGACGAAAAGTATTTATCTTCCTTTTGGTCTACCCGTACTGTGATAGATCGAATGTGAAACCGAAAAATTGTTACTATTGAAAGTCGAGGGTTCTTCTTGACTTTGAAGTAAAGCAAAAGTTGGCTATGTAGATAAAAAGTGAGAAAATAGAAAGCAAAAATTGTGTTACAGCAAATTCTATATAGAAAATAGTATGTTTATTAGTATTATTTCTGAAACTATGTTGAAGCAACAAAAAAAATTAAAGAGAGGTGAGGACAAATTAATCAGTATGTTAACCAACTGGTTTAAAGACTTTAAGATATTCAAACTTGAGCTTTTAGGAATTTTAAAATATAGAGACAGACAGCATAAGCTTTCTTAGCTTCCTACAATAGAGATTTCCTTGTCGAACCCACATAAATTACATGAGACTGTTGGAGACCTAGTATTCCAAATGATCGTGAGCTTCCTACGTCGTGAAATAGGACGTCTATACCACTGAATGGTTTTTTTGCATTTGCTGCATAGTAACTCTTGAAAGAAAATAGCAAGAAAGCACTTTTGAGGGTTCTGGACTCTAAGAGCATTCATGAGTCTGCGGGGAATGGCTACGGGTCGATGTGACTGGATAGCTACTTTAAACATACGGAATGTCTGCTTTCAATCGTTGCATGGACATGTTTCCGCAAACTGCAGAACTGTACATTAATAATTTTTTTTCAAAAATGCGACTCTGAAGCGAAATCCCCACACAAATTACACGTATTAGATACTGTATCTCATTACAAACCTTGAGAAGAAATTGTAGATCCATTTTCTAAGACCATACAAAATTTCTAAAAAATTAATCTATACTTCAATTAATCCATAATACAGTCTTTAGAAGAATGTAGCTTTTTCAAACAGATCAAATAGAAAAAGGCACTTAACACAGTCGATTTCGAGAAGTATCCCGAAGTAAAATCGATTTATCTGTTAAGCAGCCTCGTACAAGAAAGCTTTGATAGCGATTACTTGCTTTACAAAGGCACCAGCGGCTATCCGTTAAGAAAACTTTTGTCGTAGCCTTTGTCATCATCGGCTTGAACGTAAGACACCTTTCCCCTTCTTTGCTTCCCCCATGTGCCTTTTTGCGCATAGGTTGCAGCCAAGATGTTGTCCTGCACCTGACGTCCCCTGCGTGAAAAGTTTTTGCTGGCGAGGCGAGCGACGAATAAAAGGAGACTTTACAGGGATAAAACTACGAGAACAGAGAAGGTCGAAACTTTTGGGGTTTACTCTCGACACGGGAAACCCCTGATGTGTCCTGAGATTCGATTTCAATGGATTCGTCGGCCCACTTTTGCAAAGAAGCATATAAACATCGTAATTCAAAAAAGTTGGACACTTTCAGAATCGACGAACTTGTTTCTTCTGTAATAGCTGTTGATTTACATTAATGCAAATAGTACGAGAAAAAATGATTGCGCGATGTATGGAGCCACTTCACAACGAAAGATATAAAAATATTTAAAAGCAGGAAAATGGCAATCTCTTGATGAATGAATTGTACAAACAGAATGATGGAATGTTACAAGCATACAATATTGAAAATAATATTCTTTTCATGGTAATATGAAGAAGCTTTTTAATCTCGTTGAAATATTATTCGACGCGAAAAGCGAGCAGAAATTTTTAATTTTGAAAACAGAGAGCTTGCATGTTGTCGGTAATGATATGAAAATAATGATGAAAATATGTATTATGGAACATACTTGGTGAGATTAGCATCTTTTATTTTGCAAGGCATTACAAGCCATGTTGTTACTGAAGAAGCTTCAGCGAAAATACATGCAACGTAATGCGTGGAAAAAGATTGAAAAAATAACTTCAGAGTACGACACAAACCATTATCAGAGCTTCACTACCACTTCTCTATCAGAAGACGAGCAAAAGTACTGTTATATCGCTGAAGACCTTCCTGTTTTACTTAAAAGTCTTTTCATACCTAATATGCTCCACGGCGTGAAATAATTTAACAGCTACGAGAAGGAAAAACGAATAGAAAATTGTTTAACTTACTTCCTATTATCCATAAAACAAAGTCCCTGGGTTTCACATTATACAAGATCGTTACCCATACTTTATATCTCTTATGCACAAAATGAACATAAATATTGCATACTAATATAAAAATAATATGCTCCTTTAAAAATTCATAAATACATAAAAAGAAAAAATATATTGCACCTTGGAAATTCATCCAGAGTTAATCAAACTACTATAAATATCTATAACTTGTAATTCCAATCAGAGTTTAACTTTTTGAGTGATAAAATAAAATACACTTAAGCTTCAGAATTTAAGAAATTTCTGTAACATTTATAATACTTGTTCTTAATTCCATAAAACAATTCAAAATCATGTTGAAAATACTAATCGTTTCTTCATAGTCGTTTACTACTAAATTTGATTATATCTTCAGCAATGAATATGTTTTCCATAATGAACATAACGAGGTGCAAAAGAACCATTTGCAGACTGCTTCGGTGAATGAAAGTTCCGACTGCGCGTAATTTGCCATTCAAGAAGTGAATTTTATGCAGATGATATTTAATACCTCAAGATCTCTTAGCCAGAGAAAGTGCTCCGATATGAATGGAAATTAGCATTCCTTCTTTGTATCGCGTGTCTTAGATGATACTTCAAGTCGCCTTTCTTCGAATCGTTAAGTAATTACAGGCAAACATTTAATTCATTCCAAACATTGTTCCTCCCCGAGTTAATGCTAATGGAAAATTAGAATATCCGTATTACCATACGAAAAAATTCAAGCGTAACTTTAGAGATTGCAGAAGCAGGGGGGGCATACATTTGAATATTCATGTTTCATTATTTTCATCGTGCGTAAGTAAAATGTAACTTTTACGTTACTTTAAGTCTCATCGAAATTTTTTGTGAAGAAATTCTAAATCATCATTATCACTTTTTCTCAAACAACCCATTCTTTACTGAATTCTTAAAATTTAATTCTGATATTACAATCTATATCGAGAATTTTTGTAATCATGCACTATTAGCCACAACAAAATATTAAACTCTCACGAAAAAAATATTTTCTTTCCTCTTAAAATGTTCCCCACAATTAACAATTTCCTTATTTTTTTATCCTTCTTAATCTCGTCCAGTGTTTCCCCCAAAAAGAGGCTCAACAGCCCTCAGATCTTCCACTCATAAAAACTGTGACAAAGCCGCCATTCTAATGTTACGTAACGCCTCATTTTAGAGACAAAAGACGAAATCTAATAGCGTGGACAATCGATGTAGGAAGGGGATGCAATTCCTTACAGTAATCGTCGTGGAAGTCCTTTGATATAGAAAAAGCCGTGAGTATATGTACTTCTCAAAACTTTCGAGACTGCTCTCGAAACGCTTCTCCTCGCCGATATACTTCTTCAACTTGATGGAATTCGATTTTGTCGAGATAGGCGTCTGCCGTGCGCGGAAAGTTCCAGGCGTTTCGCTATTATCGATGACTACAGCTCAAAAATCTGACTTTACGATGGCTGAAATGGAGGACGGGGGCGGAGGACGCTCCGCGAATATCCCTCAGCTCTTAAATCTCGTGTATCCGAAACCATAGATTTTGGGATCTTTGTCACGGGAAATTTATAAACCGTTTTAACTATAGCCACTTTGAGACCGAGAAAAAGTATCGCTTCCGTGCTTCCTCTCTACCCTCTTCCTTGCCTTTACACAGGGGAAGCGAAACACTTTTCTAAATTGAAGTATTTCTGTTCTAGGATCGTGCTATATATTACATCAGTCCTGCTACTGATCGCCAGACGCTTTGAACTTCTTTGTTAACCGGGAAATTTCTGCGAACGCTTTTTGATTGTACAGTACCATCAGTTCTATGTATCAGGAAATTGTAAATTGAAGTTGAAACTTCGCGATTAAAATTTAATCGCGAAATTGTATTAATATTATCCTTCCTTTGAATTTTCACTCGTATTGTTGACCCTATGTAATTTTTAATTATTTTTTAATTGCTTTCATTACAATACTTTAATGGAACTAAAATAAGAAGAACTGTCTGAATACCTATTTAAATTATATTATAATTTATACTCTAGCATTGAAATTTTAATTAATCGTGTGTAAAATGTTGGTTCTTGTATATTCATTACTGTACACGCTAGGCATATTATTCTGTATTTCAGTTTTAAACAAAATGTTTCTTCCTATCATCCATTATATTAAAATTTTACGACAAGCGCCAGATAATTAAATAATTCATACGAACATGAGCAAATCTGTTTTTATCTGTACTCATTTCCCAGTATAATACATTAAATTAAATCATTAAATTAAATAGTTTAATACATTAAATTAGAATCTGTATTCCAACCTCCATCAGGGAAAATATTTTAGCCTGACCATTTACCTCTAATTTTCTTCCCTCACTTCATCTCAATCAGATTGTCTCCCGTCTTTATCTCTTCGTTTCACGAAGACAACTACTGCAATATATAGAAACACTGAAAAGGAGCACTGGCAAATAGCACATACTTCGCGACATGCACACTTATCAAGGTATGCGTGATCAATGTTCAGCGAAGGGACCTCGAGATGTTTGAAAACTAGCGAATATTTTCATGGTCGTGGAGCAAGGAGAACCAAGGGAAGAAAAATGAACAAAGATAAGCGGTGTCGATAGAAAGGACACGAGCCGACACGCTCGGAATTCATTTGATTTTCCGTTCACGGGACCGAAAAGAACAAGTGGTACTTCGGGACGTCAATGTATCAAAGACAGTAGTGATATTGGAAACAGGAGCAAACTACTCTTCCCCGACCCACACCCCTGCGTACCTACGGCCATCCACGACTTTCCGCCGACTTCGACTTGCTCTTTTCACCCTTCGACCCCGACCACGACTCTGAGTTCGATTCTCTTACCCCTCCTGCTGTTGCTTCCAAGTTGATGGCTTCAATGACCATTCAAACCGCATTATTGCTTCGCAAAAATAATCGTGAATAAATGTAAGTTCATTGAAGTAATACACATTCAAATAGATCGAGAGTTAGTGATATGAAACTTGCAGAAATTTCTTATGTAATTACTAAATAATTATTCAGTATATTTTTTGAACTGTGAAACCATATAAAAAGAACTGTCTGGCTTTAATTTAAGAGGATGTTTCTATCCAAAATTAAGTTTTCTAATTTAGCTTCATCTAATCGATACTTCGATAGACCAACAGATCTCGGCTTTGTCGCCAAGATTAACGGAGGAAGTCGGTACCAAAGTGTAAGATTAGTTTCATGTTAATTAGGGTCTTTGTTCCTACCTTGAGTTACACACTTGATTACTCAAGGAAGTAGGTACTGAATCGTACGTAACGGGCTGTGATCAAGCCATGGGTTCTATATGTGAATTGCTTTCCCTTCTACCAGTAAGTTTAACCATCCAAATTTTAGTGTCTGGATTAATTAATTTTAGACAAACTCTGGAGAAGATTATGCAACAGAATGTTCGACAAAGATTTTTTGTAACAGTGTAGCTTAAAGTATAGAGAAAACTTTGGTATTAAAACAGCTGAAAATATTGCGAATGAAACGAGTCGTCTGAATACTTCAGCTAACGACGAGATGATGCAACATTCCTTTTTAAGGTCCCGTGCATATGCATCTGTCTTTGCCCTTCAATTTCCTGTTTAAATCCGCTACTTCAAAATTTATTAAACCTGCAGGTGAAAAGGTAATAACTGTTTCTGTGCTGGTTGCTTTCAAGCTAAACACTCATTTCATGAAATTCACAAGACTTTTATCTCGTGTAAGTAAAAATTTTGCTAACTCGGTTCCTAGAATTTTTCAAGTAGTTACACGTAAAATGTTTCTAAAGATTTTCAGAGAAATAACTTTCATTAATTTTGTCAAATTTTCTTTATTCTTTCATAGTGAAAGACAATACGTTCAATGGAGTTTGTGAATTATTACCCTCAGCAATTTGAAAAATGCGATTCCTTTTACATTTTGCGTCTGTTTGTGCTCTCTCACAGCGAGGATAAATGTCTAAGAATAAAGCCGATAAACTCCATACCCGATTGCGAGAACTACGTCTTGGAATGCCATCTACGACAACAAGATTCTCGATTAAAATTCCGATCGTGCCTTTTCAGATCCTCCTTTTTCAAGCTCGGAACGCAACCTTAAATCAATCTACTAGGTCCGTGCCCGTAAATACGTGTATTTAAATTTTACATACATGTACGCGTATCTTTACAAAATGTCTAATATGTACGTAAAATCTAATTAAAATAATTTCACCGTCACAATAAAAATATGGCAAACAGTGAATTTCTTAATTTTCAAATTTTCGAAATTTCTTAAATTATTTCAATTTTTGAATTTCAATTCTTAAAATAGAATCATTTATATTTTTACGAATTATTTTGTATTCCAAGCCACAAAATGTCAATAGAATAAAGCACCTGTGTAATGTGCTTTTAGAAGTAGATAATCATGACAAAATTATTACAATTATTTACTACGAATACGAGATACGGCTTCATGACCCGACTAACAATATTTTGAAATAACAGTATTTCAAACTTCCATGAGGTTCTTGTTGCAACAAATATTATCTTAGACTTTATGAGCCACGTTCACAGTCGAAAACCCTATTATGTAGATCTGTACACATAATTTATGCAAAGTGCTTTTGAACTATACATCCATATGTTGGATGGGTGATCTTATACGATCTTGTAGCACAACGTAAACATATTACCCTCTCGTTAAATGCCTTAGGTTACAGATAATTCAAGAGATGGATCATAAGGTAGTTATAATTAAAAATTGTTTTAAATTATTTCTTAAATTTCTACTCCTAAATCAGCCATGATTAGTCTGAATAAACGTTCAATAAATGAGTTTCAGATTTTAATAGATATAATTAACGCAATTATTCCTATCAACGTCAAGTCTAGTACTTGTACACATCCTGAAAGTTCTCAGTTTCTTGTTTGTCTTTCTGTATCCGATTTCCTTCTGCCTTTGACTTCCATTATTTCCTTCTTTTCGTCCCCGTCACTAACAGAGATTCTGTTGTACGTCGTGTTCTCATTTCTCAGGATAATTATTCGCCATAGGCATTGCATACCTGGCGAAAGTGCAATTTATTTGTTCGCCCGCGAGCGCATTACATTTAAGAAACTTAAAATTTTCTAATTATCTGAGCATATCTCCATTAAGAATTCTGCGCACGAATTTCAAAGTTGGTATTTGCAAAATAAATGAATTTTCTTGAGATAAAATTAGTATGAAATGGTTGCTTTTGAAAGTCGTTAGAGAATATTTAGAGAAACAAATCTAAAAGTATAATTGGAAAATTCAAAATTTTCGTATTTTTCTTGCAGAAAATAAATTTATAAATAATAGTTAATATGAAAAATTAGAAACTGTTCTCATGATTTATTTCATTGCTTTAGTAAACAGAAATCTAATTGTGCATTTCAACCACATTTTTCTTGATGAAAAAGGAAATGAAAATTACAATGCACAGGACTCGTCGCAGGAAATACGTTTTTTCGTAACCACGATATCTAGCAGAATCATACTTATTTAAAATTCCACCCGTATCTCTTACAAGCGTGTCTGAAGATGAAGAAAATCACGGTACACAAATATTTACTTCCACGAATACGTGATGCTGTTGCATTTTCGAGTATACATTACTATTCAATATTATCCACATCAACCCTCGAAAATGAGATGAAATCTGTCTTCCTTTACAGATGATGCAAATTAAATTACCTTAGGAAATGTCTAGAATGCAAACTCTTATGCAGACTTGATAAAAAGAATTCAAAAGAAATTTAATACTTTACGAAGAAATGTTTACAAATTGTTAAACAACATATACAAGAAGTCGAATCTAAGAAATAAGATTGAAGAATATTCAAATATTTCTCTTTTCACAATACTCTTGATTTAGAAAAAAAGAACTGAAAATACAGAGTGAGTCTCGCAACTGTATCACCTGAATCTTCTTATGAATTATTTATTGCATATAAAAATGTTTCAAACGAAAGTTGTTTAGGATTGAGAGGTGCATACCAAACAGGAGCATACTCTCAACACACTTTATTACAGTTTTAGAGCAGTTTTCAAAAAAATTCAGGTGATACAATTTTTTACTGAATATCATACCCACATAATATTACACTCTAGTAGTGAAACTTCAACCTACAAAACAACCCAGAATCTTCCATATAATTAAAAACACTTTTTCCTTCCCCTCAACTACAAACAACAGATTACAAAACATAGCTCACAAAGACGAATAAAAGAAAAATATCACAAACCCTCACCGTATCAAGATCTCTTTCAAAAATCCTACATCAAAAACCAGTAAACCCGATCTTCACCCACCACCCACTTCAACCTACCATGCAAGTATCTACACGTCATACAACCTCAAAAGAAGACGATAGCGCATGCAGCATCGTCAAAGAGGCGCGAAACAGACCGAAATCACGAAGAGATTCTAATCGAATCCCTCCGAAAAAAGAATGGCATCGATGACACGGGAACGAAAGCGAGACGTCGAGCGCGGAACAAGGAGAGTAGGTAAACGAATAACCGGACCGAGGCAGAAAGAGAGCGCAGAACAGGATGGTTTAAAGGCAGTCCACGTAGCGGCGAGGGTGGACAGGACGGTCAGGAGGGTATGAGGTCTGCGCAGCGGTCAGCAGAATCAGAATGCTTAGAACCCCATATAACGGCCACTCAACTGAGTTGAAACCGGTCGTACTAGGTACGTAACCGTGGTACGTCTGTAGGTAGGCGGTTACACCGTTACACACACGCACACATCCGCCAACCGAACGGAGTTTGTGGAACTGTCTGCGCGAGTTTCGACGAGCTTTTCGAGGGACAGTCTCCCGGGAAGATCCAGACGTCGCTTCGGGTTCACATCGGAGGCAAGCGTCTCGATGTTCCGTCAGAGACGCGAGATAGAGTCACGCCGATAATTGGACCGTGTCGCGGGCAAAGAAACCGACTTCGTTATCGTCCCGACTCCTTTCCATCCATCTGACAATGTTCCTTTTTCGTTTTGACTTTTCCGCGCCATTTGTGTCGCAGCCATCGCCCTCTTCATCCACCTCCGCCTCTGCCTCGTGTGTAACAGCGCGAGAAAAGGCGTAGCTGGACGACGAGGTTCTTAGTCGTAACGCGACGACACGAACCTTCGGGACTGTATCGTTCGATTGCATCGACGGCTGGGAACGTGTCTTGAAATGCTCTAGCACCTTTGCTGGCGGAATCAGCGGGTTGAGGATCGGGTAGAATGGAGAAAGGTTTGTGAGGATTTTCTGTGGAATTAGGTGTGGCTGGGGGAGTGGGCGAGGGTAAGTTTAAGGGTACAGGTATTTTTAAAATGGCATCGGTGGAGTTTTTAAGAGGACTTCGTTGGGTTTCTTCGATGGGTAGTTTTACAATGTCTCAGTTTTATCTTTTATGACATATCTTTCTTTTCCTTGCTCTAGCTTCAGCTTCTGTGTTTAATTTCTGTAGACATAATTCCCTTAATTTTGATATAAAAAGTAAAAAATCTGTGATACTTAAATCATGAAAATGAATAATTCCTTATGAACAGATTCTTGAGACAGTACACCTAACTAAGTATGTTTGCGATTATTTAGCTACTCCTTAGTAAAGTGTTTTGATACTATTAGTGGCTGCAACATAAACCATGGATCTCAAATGGCTCTACAAGTAATAATCGCGCGAACTCAAGGCCGAGGAACGAGCTGCTAGACAATAGAACTTGCAGAAGCTATCTATCTACCAGGAAATCGTTCGTTCAAATAGCGTCTAGGGTCGTGTTAATGGCACTGACTTACGACCGAAATATATTAGCTTGTCTGAAGAGAAAATACGAGCTGTGCCACTTACGATACAAGTAGCACATGATTATGCTTACTGAAGACACTTGAAATTTTTCAGATGACAAATGCTGTTGAGAGGCATTATTTGCATTTATAGGAACGATTAAATGAAAGGAATGAAAGGATATAATCCATCATTATTTTCTCAGTTTGTACAGCTACCAAAACTCGAACGTCTGTGAGTCTTTATGTCCTGTTTTGTCATTACTTTTTTATGCCCACACAAAAAGCAAGATATCTAGTCAAGTAACAAGTAAACTCTCTTGAACTTTCCAGCAAGATCCTGTTTTTTGGTATAGTACTGACGGAAACAACGCAAATGGAATAATGCTCGAGTTGTGTTCCAGGCACGCCGACGTCGCAAGAAACATTCTCAAGTATTAAACTGCATAGCTGGAGCTACAGCCTAGTAAGTGGTCACATTACACAGACAGCGGAGACAAACGCTATAAAGCCGCACTGAATAGTTCTAATGGAGCCGCTGTGCGTTCATGAATCTTCCCACATTCTTGCCCCTCACGACCTACCCTCGGTTAAACTTGGAACTATATCGATTTCTTTAATTTATGCAAATATTATTCATGGTGCAGGGAACTGAGCACTGAACCCTCTTTTCCTATTTATTTCCTGCCGGAGTTTTCCAACGTGGTAAAGAGCTGTGATGCTAGATGAACTCAATTTATCTAACCTATTATCTCGTTGGCAAACGCAAGCCATAGTATCCTGCCACGGCACTCTATCCTTTATATGTAGTTTTCTGATAAATTGAGGGGACGATTAACAGTCTGCGCAAACTATTCGATTAATAACTTCAAGGGAAGTTAAAGGAGAAGATTCTGAGTAGTGAAATTCTACAAAGTCACTCGAGACTTGGTTTTCAAATATATTATGAATGAAAGTACGTAAGCGTGATATAGACATGTCTTTCTGAAACCTCATCACTTGTCACAGAACAGACAATATTTATGCAACAGTTCTCGCCTCCGTTTAAAAATACTTCCTCATCAATTACAGTATGACAATTACAAACTCAATTATTCCGATTTATAAATGAATGAATAGAAAGCATTCTGTCAAAGAATCCATTGTGAACAGTTTCAAATAAAATTACGGAAAAATCATATAAATATTATCAACTCAATAGTAGCCTTTTTCAAAGAAAACTTCGCACTAAAGTTACATTATATAATGTAAAATTAACAAGGAACATCATCTAAAAGTAGCTCATCATAAAGTAACTAATTAAATCTCAAAACAAATTTCTCTCACAGCCTACTAAAATTCGATCTTAAAAAGGTTAAAGAAAATTGTAGAAAATTGTATCATTACCAAAGTAATTTACCTCCTAATAGCTCACACACTTCTAAGCCAAAATAAAATTATCCACGATCAGACAGCAGATCAGAACACTGCGCGGCGCAGTCACCTGCACACAGGGGAGCAAAATCGAACGTTATCCTCCGTCTCGAGCAGGGGACGGTTAAGATGCTGGGGAAATCCAGCGCATGAAATTTCGCCCGCGATACGCGTTTGCGTCCTCCCTCGGCGGGGTCATTCAGCCAGCGGAAACTTGGCGAATCCGGATAATCCTATTAGCAGGGACACCGAAGCACTTGCTTCGGTTAAACGTACCAGAGAACGGGGTAGTCGTTCCTGCTGATGGAAACCAACACGGCTGGAGATTCCAGCCCGATTTATTGGTACTCGCTGAGCGGGATCCTATCGCGAACGAGAACGCCGTAGGACGCGAATTATTCACCGCGACGGATTTATCTCGTGGGCCTTGCGCTTCGACGGAGAACCAGAGAATCTCGACGAATTCTTCGCTACCCTCGGGAGAGATCCTCCCCACGAGGGAACGCTCCCGATGGCTTTAAAAGACAACGACGCGACCGCGCTGCGAGGAATCCCGAACGACCCAACTGAAATTGTTTCGACTGCCGGTAATTGGCATCGATTGCACGACTTCCTGCAAGTTAACAACGGCCTCGCTCCACCTATCCTCCAGCCAACCCTTTTTTCCCTTGGACGTGCGGCTGTTTCGACTGGAGCGCGCGTTTTAATGAAAATTAAACTGTTAATTAAAATCTTGGGTGAGACGTCTGCCATGGGGTAACAGGCGAGGGGTTAGAGGGGTAGTTTCGTGTCTCAGGATGGAAGAAGATTCAAGGGGGTTTTGTTAATGCTCTGTGTCTAATGTATCTGTTTCGATACAGGCTAGTTTTAAGTAGTTAGTGTCAGTTTATGGGTACTGATAGTCATTGAGGGATTTTGTCTTATACGAGGATGATTTTTTGTAGTGAACTAGTTGAAATTCAGTTTTATGGAACTTTGTTTTTGTTTTTATGGCGAAATAAACTGATATGTGTTTAGAAATTATTAGATTGGAAGAGGGTTCGTTGCTTTTATGTGTGATCATAAAAATGGTAAAGACTGAACAAATTTTCCTTAGACGTTTTACTCTGATAGTAATGGTATTAGGTAATAAGTAACATACTAATAAGTTTCAGGAGTTATAGTATAGCCTAAGAAGGGCCAACGTAAAAGTTATGGAATATAAAAATGAGTTTCAGACCCAAGGTACAGTTCCTCCTAAGTGACAGTCTTCATAAAACTTTCACCTAATTTTAGGGTCCAATGTGCTGTAGGTACTTACATGTCCCTATTACTTATATGTATAGGGATCTGACGCTGTTTATTAGATGAATCTTCCCCTTGACGAAAAGCCACTCTCTGATGACTCCTGAAGGCCCTACAAACCTTCAGCAGCTTCATCTTCTGAAGAAGTAATTAGTTTCTGCACACGAAGGTTTTATATCGCTACAACATTATAGTGTCACACTGAATACATTTATTTATCACCCAATGAATATATTACTACGTTTTGAGTTAACTATTATAACTAAAAGGTGTTCTTTTTCGTAACAATCAAAATATCACTTTCAGTAATTATCACAACTGAATTAGGATCCATACAAAGTTGAAATTTATAAAACTGGAAATTCACTTAGCGTACACAGAAATTAGTACAAAATAAGTGATAAACTCCACCATAGATATCTCAGCACAAATACAAATTTCACTTTGCCTAACACGCAGATCGTGCATTCCAGTCGAGCGTTTATGCTCATCGATACTCATTTCAATCTCACGTCACGTTCCACAGTTTTGTAGGCAGCGATGTAACGAGCACGCTATTATGCGTTCAGCGTAAACATTACACACGCGTTCACAAGAGTGCCCAAGCGGCAAACATACCCTACAAACCTCCGCGAAGGGACACGCAATTTTCACGGTTTAACGTATTCCGCTGCAATTGTGTTGTGGAAATAACCGCCTGGCGCTTGTCGTCGCGATGGGTTCTGTCGAAAGGAATGTAGATGTCATGCGTCCGTTAAAACGAAATATTCATCATGGCTCAAAATATAATTGTCTGGAACCTGCTTTGAGAATAAGGTTCCAGGAAAAGTAGAGGAAATTTTCTATTTAGGGACTAAATAATACAAAATTATCCATCTACCAAAGCAACAAAAAAAGGAAAGAAGACCTTAGCATACATAAACCTTCCCTTTCGAACCTAAAAATGACACAATCCACAATGCAAGCAGACTTTAATCTAACTCCCAAGTCAAACGACGCGATGGTCCCTGTATTATCTTAACAGCACTAATGATACTGGCAGAAACACATCAAATACCAAAAGCGTGTGTGCATTCCTGACATTTGTGACCACGTATTCATTGGTGGTCATTTCGAAAGAGACATTGTCAGGCAAATAGTGAAACGCGAAAATTGTCTATCACTTCGGCTCGTTTTATTGCGCACATTTCCTGCCCGATGCCATAATGGAACGCTGGGCACGAAATGTTTGTCGCGCTCGCGCACAGAGGAATGCTGGACGGATTACAGGTATGCGTTGTGTCTTTTAACATAACTCGACTCGACGACTGACACGTCTGTCTCTTCAGCACGCATCTAATTACAGAGATGTGTAGCAATCCCCTCGCGACGAGATTATCCATCGTAGGGAATCGCTTAAGCCACGGGTCCAAGAACCTTTTATTTTTTCGTTCCCATGCCACCATTTAGCGAGTCTCCCCGCGCAGGATCGCGTCGTTTCACTTCGTTATCAGGGCTCTCGGATAAATATGACGTTTCGTAGCGTGCATGCATCACGCGAATCGAATTTCTATGTTGAAGGAACGGCTGATAATGGAACACTTTTATGAGTCTCCTCATGAGGCTGAGATAGGGGCTATGTACCCTAATGGGCAGATACGTATCAGGGAGGTATGTATTCACTTATGAATCCCTTGCTCTCTGCAAGAGCAAAGTTGCGTTTTAGCTAGTGGATACAAGTGGAGTATTGAGTTTCTCATTCTGAAAATAATGGTAAACTGTTGTTATTGTAATTCGTTAGATTATATACTGGTATTTCTGTTTTTCCATGCTAGTGTTTCAATGTCCAAACAGTAGAATATGTATAGGAAGTATTTAAGAATCAATGGTATAAGTGAAAAGTTACTAATTTTATATGAAAAAATAATTCCAAAGCATACAATAAAATTTAGTTTGAATTTTGTCCAAACACAAGTAGACAGAGTTTCAATTTTTGGAATTAGGAAAGAGGATCTCTCGCTGTCTGACTACTGTCTCTATCTACTGTACAGTAGAATAACCACCGCCTGTTCATTTCTACCAGCCATTCTCGGTCACCCCATGCAACTGACTATCCAAATGACAACTGATTTTTATTACTACAACTTACAAGCTTTTTTACCTATAAGAAGATCAAAATTTCAAAATTCATATTTCTCCCATCAGAACCTCAATAACGGACTCTATCACTAATGCAACACACTCGCGCAGTGACTCATGAATTCGTTCACAAAGGGCTGGTAAATTTATATACATACATTTTCGGAATATTTTATATCTTATGTAACAAATGACCAATATATTCTCTCATCTGTATTAAAAGGGATACTCATAGCTATTGTGACTGAATGTAGCGTCTCTGCTTTATTTGTATTCTGTGTAAATGTTACATGGATATTCCCCGGGGGCCTCAGCCTGGTACACATTCCCAATAAAGCTAGCGGAAAGGACGTGCAATTTTCACGCTTTAACATTCCCTGCGGCAATCGCTTTTTGGAAATGAGTAGCAGGAGCTGTCATGCTGATGAGTTCAATCAACGGCAACGTGCGCCTGAATCAAATACGTTATTTGGGGACTATACAAACGATTCAACTCTTTTTGCATCTAATGAAACGGTGATTAGACGCTTTATTGCAAACCTTTATCAAGGGGTCTTACAGCTTTATGATTATTAGCAGAATGGAAGAGCTTTCTTTAATAAGTGGATTAGGATAGAAAAAAGAAAAGAATTTCAGAAAATTACATGTAACATTTTGCTTATCTTTACCTACGTATACTTTAAGCTATCGTAAGTATGTGTTAATAAATAATTTGAATCATCCCCAACCAATAGAAGGACAAATCCGACAGTCATGTTCCCTACTGAATTCAAGGATTTCAAATTACAAGCATAAAGAGCCCGAAAGGAAGTGCACCGTGTTTGATAAACAGAATATTTTCATACTGTAAATAAAATTTTCTCGGTTTTGGCACAGCATGCAGTTATCAGCCGTTTACATTATTGACAAGCAAAAGTGTATGCGCATATAAATCTGTATATTTTCGATGCACACTGTCTCTTATAACGTGTTATGGCATGGACGCATGCGCATTCCACTTCGATTTAACTTCTGTGCTATGTAGGTTCTGAAAATATTTGCTTTAGCGGAAAGGTATCCCAATATATAAATATATATTATACTTTAGATGTACACGATATTTCTTGTCTTAGCAATCATGCTATTTTCGAGACAGCATTCTTTGTATTGCGTGCAACTAACAAAGATCAACTTTCTTTAATACGAGTAATTTCAAGTTTTCAAATATTCAACATCTTTTTATTAATTTCAATTTTTGGATTCCTACTCTAAGAACAAGATTCCCTACTTTCTCGAAAGTAATTTCACGTGTAGACCGAAAAGCGTAAGCACAGCTATACAACTCAGTGCTTTGACGACGACATACCACTTTTATTCCAAGAAACTGGGAGATTTATTACAGAATTATGACTAAATTACATTCGTAAAATTTTCCAAATTCGACCTTAAAACCTTCACTTAGAAAACCTCTAAATTCTTTCTAAAATGGAAAGAATAAGGAAACGATATATAGCTACTAACTACTACATTAAAAATTCAGTTCCTCGATGGCATTAATCCACGATTACAGAAAAAGCTGCAACTCTGTTATTAAGTAAATGATAAAAAATTAATGGGGGAAGAGCGTAGATACACATTACATGTACACCCGCAAGTAGCTGCAGGTGCACACGCAAAGACCGCATAAGTTCTGCTTGAACATTCGCACAAAGTCTATGTCTCGGTCCAGGATATGAGATTCTTGACCGCAAGGGTCAGTGGCTGGACGGTTACCTACTTTTTCAAATTAATGTCCGACCAGTTAAACGCGAAAGAATGTAATATATGGCGCTTCTGGCGGTACGCACAGCACCCTCTGGCTGCGAGGCTGCAGACCGTCGAGTACAATAATTGTACCAGCAAGCCACTTTGATGTTAATGCATTAACCCTCCACGCGCCTCTGCCACTCGCCGCAGCTTCCACCATCCCAGCTATCCCCAGCTCGGTTCACTCTGCCATCCTCGAGCAAGCGTTCTTCTTTTTCCCATTATGCTTAAAAATCGTTAAGCCAACGGTCGGACTGGTGAAACATGGCCTTGCGTATCGCTGAAACGCCATAGCAGACCTTCAGCTATGGCAAAGAGATAAAGAGGGAACTTCGCGTTTTAAGTATATTTAGAGAGTATATTGTTGTCTCGTCAACCAGTAGCTTTTCCTCGCAGAGATTAATGGCTCGAGTTCTTTTCAGGGAAAGGAAGAAACGAAAAGGGACTGGATTGTGACGTATCATGGAATAATCCTCCTTCCGTTTGAGGTAACAACTCTGCGTAATGGGTTTTTAAGAATTAATGTTTCTTTGGGCTGCTGTGGACAGTCGTGAGAGTTACTTCAATTTAAACTAAAATAAAAAATTTGAATATTTCAATGCTTCAACACTTTTTAACTTGAAAATTTGAACTGAATTTTTAAATGTGAAAGCAGGTCCATTAAATGGCGCTTATAGAAGGAACAGAACGAATCTTCCCTATCTCAAATAATGGACGTTACGAACAACGAATACACGACATACATAAAATGAAGCACTGCAGCGTAATTTATTCAGAAACCACTGTCTCCCAAACAAAAAATCCACACAATTTTGTCCCCATCTGTTTTCATTAGGCTACTCACGAATTTCACTCGACAGAATAAACCCAGGCTCTTATTTGCTTAAATTAAAATCGCATCACGTTTTAAAACCAGCAGTCCTTCAATCCCAGCCGGCGAGTGGTGAGCAGTTACCGTAATTAAGAAGCTTATCTACGAACGTTTCGAGCGTTATCATACAGAAATAACGAACGGTTAAAGTCATACACCGTTGACGATGCAAGTGCACCTCTTTCTCCCGACGCTTCGCGGTGAAGAGTTTTACCTACGCGCCTGCCGTTTTCCACCATTGAAAGCCAACAGAGAGGAACGCACAGGCACGCGCGCGATAAAACCACTCTTTTTAATTATAGGACATGGAATTGTTCCGTAACAATTCCAAGCCTCCAGCGAGCTTCTTTGATGACCTCCTTGGTTATGCCGTCTGCGGGAAAACTCTACACCGAGGCGTGTTTTATCTTACAATACATGGCTAGGAATTCAGGTGCCTCAATAGCAGCCTGAAATCTCGACCGACGCGACGAAATTTCTGCTGGAATCCTATTTTGAGTGGCCACACAAATTTGCATACATTTGCAGAAAAATGAAACCGCGGTTTGTACATTAATAAATCAGGGATTAAATTCATTTTTTAAAGAGACAGTACCTCTGCTATTTGACAAACAGAGTTTTTAATAAAAACAGTGTTTCCTCTCGAAACTTGAATTTAAGTGAATTGAAAATATTTCTTCTGAAGCGTTGTGACAGGGAAGGTCTAGTTTTTAGACGGATCTCATGTTCTGCATAGTTTTTGTTCATCAAGATAATGCATGCAGCCAGAGAGAATAGAAAGTATAAACATCATCAAGGACTATTAACGTAACCCATGCAGGAACCAGAATCAAAGGACTTCTTAGGGAACGAAAAAGCGAGCTACGTGATACGATTTTGCTTTGAATGGAGAACACCACAAGGGTCTTCAGTGCATCGGTTAATGCTGTAACCAAGGGAAACCAGACGTAATACCACCCTAATGATAAAAATCATAATAACAGAAGAACGTCATACGTCGTGCATCTACTTCAGTTCTGCTCGACTAACGTTAATAACGTAGAGCATCGTTCATTGAAGCACTTCGTTTTCAAGTACAATATCAACTATGCTTTGACGTTGTACAGGTATAGCCTTAGGGCATTCAAGATTTTCTGATCCAAAGATCAATTAACGTCTACCAATTCTCTCGTGATTTAATAGCGACTTCAAGTGGAATTTGAGTAACTCACTTCAACTTCTCAAAGTAACATTTCTGAAAAGGGAATTTTCCGTGTTTCAAAAAATTCAAAAGAGTTAGATTCAAAGGTAGTCAAAAGTCACTTCAAGGAGAATGTTCAAACAGCACTGGCGGGACCATTCACCATGTGGTGAATATTGGTAAAAGCAAAAGGGACGTTTCTATATTAAGAGAGGCGGATTCAGGATGTATTTCGTGTAATATCTAACAATATATGCACGGCGAATATCGCCCTGAATCTAACCTCGTAGCATATCCTCTTGTACACGGTCTGCGTTTGATCGCTTCCCCAGATTCTGTGACGTTATGAACTGCCTAGCTGTTTGCACAGAAGATTGCATGCGCGGTCAGTCTCAAAATGGTGCTATTAATTTATTACTCGTAAGAGGATTTCTACCTGATGTAATGTAACTAGGGACAACACTCTGATCATCTTTAAGCCATTCATGTATATTATCAGTCTTTGCATCAGGAGCAAGCTAAATGATTGAAGAAAGATGAAAAAGCTTATCAAATACCTTGGTAAATACGTTGCACACAAATCTCATTTCAAGAAGACTATGTGAGAAGTTTTGATATTAATGTTATTAAAAAAAAATGTGAAAAATGATGAAATTTAAAAAAGCTTTTTTACTCATAAACGAAATAGGTTAAATTATACTTTAAACTTGGAGCTTTAATTCTGGTTATAAGTACTAACGTGTTAGTCGAAGCACCTCGTGACTCGCATAAAACCGAATTTTATTAAAACTATAATTTAAAATAAACTCTATTTTTAACTTAAAAATGCTTCAATTTCCCATTTATCTGTGCTTTTACTTTATATCTTTCAAAGTCGTTTAAACCGGTAGTTTGCGCTTCCAGCCAGTTTTACGTACACCGCCTAGTATTAAAGCTACCCAAACCTTCTCACAGAGATCAAATCCCAGTGTACACTTTTAGAACGAATTATACCGAAAGAAAGGATTCCCCCGCGAAGTTCCCGACGACCCACAATGGATTCCCGCGACCTAACCCTTCCCTTTGACTTTTGCAGTCGACGCGCATCGACAGCAGACTTCGTAAGGCTGTCGATACACCGCAAATTACTTTGTATCGTCGATCAGTTACATTAGCCTTTGGCATTTGAGGGATACGCGAAGGTTCAGTACTCTTGCAGCACGCCTCCAGAACACGATCGGTAACACGTTCGAACTATTCAGGGAATGTCGAAGGGTCAGCCAAGCAGGGTCGTTAGAGTTTGCTTACCCTGCGCAACCTCGTATGTATCGGTCTGGACTCGGCTTTGCCTTTAATAACAGGCAAAGCTCGCCCTGGCTTACCAGGCGAGCTGCTAAGCCAGTTCGTGGTATACGCTGGCGGGCACGGCTGATTGATTGATTGATCGATAGTTTGTTCGGCCGTTCAAGTTTTCTTGTGGCTGTGCAGTTGCCACTACGATACGTGCCGATATTACGACACCGATGGATGCCCTCGTCATCTAGGTACACCATTTTCCTTCGAGCTTACGTCTCTATCGGGGTTGGACGCGTGTTGCACTTGCCCCTGGGATGGTTGACAGAGAGCGGCGAAATTTTATTCGACTAGTGAGGAATCAAATTTTATTCGCTATGATTGGATGAGGCTTGGGTCGAGGAAGAATATATTTGAAGGAATTTTATGGAACTTCGATGCGAATAGGTGACTCGAGAGAACTGGGCAGATGAGTTTGAGTAAGAACTAACTATGGCTTTTGAATTTTCTTTAAATCTCGATGGAAAGAAGGACAACTGAAATGTTGAGGAGAATTGTAGTTGCTATGGTTGGAAACAGACTTGAATTTGAAACGTCTTGAATAAGTGGGGACTTGAATTTAACAGCTTGAGATTCACTTCGTTGAATAGATAGGTAAGGTTAAAACTGCTGCAGGGGTAGGATTCTGTGTACTAATTAAGCAATTACACATATTGTAATTACATGATCTACCTTTCCTTTCGTAATCTAATGCATCAGTCTAGTTCACTTTCGTGTATTATACGGTGTACTGTATAATGAATAACAATCTCATTACTCAGATTACGTTCTATCATCACTAAAATAAGATATCTGTTGAGTATGGCAGCCAACTTACGGATTAATTAAATGGCTCCCACTTTAGACAGAGAAAATTATCTACTACTGTTTGTATCAAATTTTCTTAATCTGTTTCTCATTAAATACGAAGAAAACATTCTACTAGAGTAATAAAAGAGATATTTGAATCTCCATAAATACGAAAATTTTTTAACATTTCACAATACCATGAATCCAACCTCCCTTCACAAATTAAATTTAAATTATACATATAGTTATCCTATCTAAATACTTCTTTCTTCCTAATTACGAAAATCCTAATTACATAACTAAAACAAAACCTCAGTAATTACAAAATCAAATTATTGCTATTAACTCTATCCGAACAAAACCGACAGGGGCGCTAAAAATTCAAAGCTAAATTCCACCGAAAAAATGGAGCAAAAAGTGACAGAAAAATCTAAACCTGTCCCCTTTCGAGTGGGCAAAGAGGAGAGAATTTCATGGTAAAAATTTCCGTCGTACGTCAAAGCGCGGCCTGTATCGGTCAAATAGAAGTCAGACAGGGAGCGTGAGGACGTTTAAAAATGATTTAATGCGGGGTGGCTCGGCTTGCACGGGTGACGGAAGAGAGGGTAAGAGGGGGAAGTTCCGAGGAAGGCAACTTGTTGCACGTCGGTGACACACGACGCCCTTGTACGAACCTCGGAGCCCAGGGTATCACCCTCTCCCTCCCTCTTCCCCTTCCTGTGTTTATCGCACCTAATCCGTTTTCGGTGACTTTCCGTGTAACGATTTGTCACGGTATTGCTTTATGCCACTTTCCCCGTCGATATCGCGTGAAAACGAATGCGCGATCGCTCAGGCCGGATAGAAGCCACTTCGCCGAGCCTCTGTTACGCACGCTTGTCGACACAACTTGCAGCTTTTACTGAGGATAGGTACATGCTACCATTGTGATCGCCAGAAATTTTTTTTTTCGAAGATAAAATAATATTTGCAGATCACATCTGTGTATGAACGTTAACTGTGTTTGTAGGGAAATATATAATGTTTGAAATTTTTTTTATAATATACACTTAATGTTATATTTAACCTTTTTTTGGTATTTAATTCAATTGGGTTAATTAACGTCTAATTAAAGTGTCTAAAGAGTAAACTATAGATTAAAGAGTTGTATTGAAAAAGGGATCCTGAATTTTTTTCAGATGTGAGAATTCTATAATAATCGGTTGGAAATTAGTTTTGAAATTGCAACGAAAAATTTCACTTTTCTTGTTGATTCATCTTCGACTTTCGTTTCAAAAATGCTCGACATATGACATTTGCGTAATTAAAAAAACTGTAAACGATAGAAACTTGTAGCATCGAGTAATTGAGTTCTACGAAGTTTCAGTCACGGTGTCATGTTTTTTAAGATGACTCGTGGTTGAAAGTTCCTTCGAATTTTGATACATCGCGTGAGAAGCATAACCGAGTGAAACGCAAAGACTTGCAGGACTTTGAGGAAAGAAATGCATTAAAAAGTTCAGACTTACACGTGAATCATACATTAAACATAACTTGATCGGGGAGTACAAATTTCGAATAAATTCAGTGAAATATCGAATGCATGTTATTACACGCACAAAAAATTTTTGAATTTATCGATTGTCAACAGTTGTATACTTTGCTAAATATTGAGCAATGTGACATTTTTTTTCTTTGGAAGAACAAAAATTTAAAATTTTTGTACATATATATTGCTCCAATCATTGAAACTAAATTTTAATGAGTAACAACATCTACAATAGAAAAAGTTAATAGAGTATTTAAAATATTTAAAAAAGGAGCAATAGGTACATTATGCATATAAGAAATATTTATAAAAATATTAAACATCTAAAAAATGAGATAAGAATCATAACTTTCTTAAGAAGCCAAGATACGTCAAGTCCAAATTAGAAATCGCGACAGTCTCATTAGAAATACTACAGTTGATTTTTGGAAGAAACGAGATACCTACAACGATACATATCACGAAATATCAGTATTGTTATCAGTATTGAAGATTAGAATCGATTAACTCCGATAAAAGCAATGAATGATCGGGCAGCAACGTTATCAGCAGTTCCATGTAAAGGATTCTATGCAACCACTCGATTCTATCGAGCTACGACTGCTGGATAGAAATTAGGATTAACATCGTCCAGCTATCTCGATTTAACTCCTCGTAGTTGAGACTTCTCCTGACGTATGCAAACAGAGAAGTTATACCCGGAGAGAACTCGTCTTCCGTTGATTACGACGCATTCATGTGACTTGCAGTTCGATATCATGTTTCGTGTTTGTCTTGCTCGTGTGCGCGTAGTCAATAAAGCGAAATTGTTTAATGTAAGAATTGAGAATACTCGTATAAGCTGATTCGGTATTGCGTTTCACCTTCGATTGAGCTTCTATCGAAATAGTTTAAATGTTTACGTCAGAACTGATTTAAATCCTACAAGGAAAGTGCAACAACAGAATTTGTATAAAGCAAACATTGCGAAAATGAAATACATAATTATAGCATTTTCCTGATAAATTCATCTCACATTCGAAGTTCAATTGCATTCTAAGAAAAATTAGTTTAATAATGATACGAGATAGGGAAATTCGTAATTTAGTTATTAAATATAAAATACTACATTTTTTCTGTTTCTGGTTAATTAAATATTTGAGCACATTAAATTATCTCTTGAATACTTTTATCAAAAGTAATGGGATACATTTCCAAGAGAACCGCTGAAAAGTATGGAACAAATGAAACAATTTATTCTACCAGTCGCAAAATCATCCGGGGCAAACGAGATCGATACGAAGCAAAAGGGACTAATGACTTCTGTCTACCCTGCGGTTAGGTTTGATGGAAAAGAGGTTAACCATTTCAAATAACTCAGACCATCGCAACCTCGTTTAATCGTTCAACAGTCCACTTCTACCATTATTGTGAATACGTACAGAAATGTACCAAGTGAAATGTACCATCGTACTAGTTATTTTTACAGTTGTCTGAATAGTTGCCATCTACCACTTCACAATTAGAAACCTCTCTAAATGTCGCATCATTCTTAATCTTCCTTCCGAAAATATATGAACACGTTCTTTCCATCCGAAAATGTATGAAAATGTTTAAACTATGATATTTATAACGTACAAGCTAATTTTGCATACTAGTTCTAACATACATACCCTAGTAGCAAGAAATTAGTCCTACCATAAAGTAAACTTTCAGTGACGAACCATAACACTCGAGGAATCAAAATTATTATCCCTGATAAATACAACTATTCTACATCCAAATCAGTAATTTTCTGTAGATATGTATCCATGGAAATATTAATTAAAACTTAAGACCACTCAGGTCGACATCAACTGTCCTTCTCTCAAACGAAAAATTCCAACGCCGATTCCCGACAGTTTAACACGACAATAGCACCCAGTGAACCGATCAAACGTCCAGGGGAGAGCTCGCCAGGTAAGCACGATGATGGGCCTTTTCGCCCTCTGACTTTTCAACAGGCTCGAACAAGGGTGCGGGAGATTGGCCCATAGGAAGAAGGGGAACGGTTCGTTTACGTTTAACTGACGCGAAATTTCCAGAGCAACGGGGGCCTCTCTTTTCGCCGGTTGAATCGATGTTCGATGTTCTTTGATCGTGCAGCAGCCGTGCCATTACAACCGACGCCGTCTCCTCTCGTTCAATGCTTCATGAACGGAATTGCGGTGGTAACTAATTCGCCGCACAAAGGTCGCGAATATTTTACAGCGACGCCGAATGTAAATGAACGCGGCCAGCGAACCATGAAAAAGTGCAATCGATATCTGGTTCACTGTGTTACCCTTCTCTCGAGCCAATGGCACTGCAAAGTACCCTTTCGCGGATGCGCTGTGTAGATCTGCCGCGAGGGGATCCTTCTGGGGGATGAATGAATACGTACTTTGGAAGACGTAAAGTAGATTGTTTCATTCTTTCTCCTTCGAAAGAGATGGAGTAACGATTTGGGGTTTAAAGTTTACTAAAGACACACGTAATTAAGTACAGTAGAGCGTCGATTATCCGAGCTGGATTTTCCTCGGTCTTTGTTATTTAGAATTTTTGATATTTAGAGTACTAAGGATAGAAATGTACAAGGATCTCAGGTAAACCTCAAATTATCATTTAGTAATGGTTTATCTAAAGTAAAAGAATTAATCGTGAATTTTGAAGTTAGTGTTAATTTCGATAATTGATGTCCTACTGTATTATTTAATTTTTATTCAATGTTTTCGTGTCATATGAATTTTTTACTACTTGAGAGGTACACTAAAATTGGAGGGAAATTTTGTTCTACACGAATTATCGCAATATACGCTTTAATGGTTACGATAAGAGTTAAATATTTTAGCGACATACGTATTGGTGAACAAATATTCGACTTATTGAAAAATTTCAAATATATAGAAAAAAAATATAGGAACACGAAGCACTTTACTTTGACTATAAGCAAAATATTTAAATTTGTTGAACGTCAATCACATATTTCTAATAATATAGGACCAGTTTTGACTAAAATACTAAATGTTTAAAGCGTCTCGTCTCAGGTATCATAAATTAATACAGCAGATCTTTAATTTTGTATTATAAAACGTTTACATCCATCTTTAATACTGTCGTAATTGACAGGTATGAAAAACTATTTACAGCAAGGACATCGTGTATGTCAAAGATGACAGACAGCTTTTCAAATGAGACAGAAAAAACCGTCTGCTTTAATTATTTAACCGCTAGACAGTTATAATAAGACTTGAAAACTGTTATTTTTTACAAGATTCGCCATTTCAAATGTAGCAGTTTTCTCCTGAAACCATACCTTGAAAAATTTTGAATGCAAATTAGGTGAATCACTATTTCACGTTGTCAGTAGATAATTATTAGTTTTACTGCTTTTCGTTACATTCAGGAAACAGTTATTTCCTTCATCAAAAAAATGACTGCAAATATACAATTTTTATGTTTACGAGTTTCATCGCTCTAAGGTGAACAGAAAACTGTCTCCTAGAATCGCACCATATTACCTAGGATATTGCTTTGAAAACTCGTAAATTTTGACTTTTCATGCACTTCCAATGTCTAATTTATTCATAAGTATAAAAAAAATTACACGCGTCTCCTTTACGCTCTACATGTATTTTCGATGCATATAAAACGCATAAAAATAGACATAAAAGAAAAAAAAAGTTAAGATATAAAGTTCCTTTTTTTATATTCTGTTGTTTGATAACTGGTCGTGTGACCCACTTGCTGCAACTATAAAAAGAGTGCAGCGTTAGCAGTATCGCCGAAAAAAGTGTCATAAAATGCCATAAACTACTACCAATTTTTAGTGTAGGACAAATGAACCTATAGGATCGAGAGGTTAAAAGAAATAATTATATTTCCTTTCTTTGATATATTAGGTGATAAACTTCCATTTTATTATTATAATACTTTGCTTGTAGGAGTTTGTCACCCTAAATTTTTTCTGTATGAAATTTAAACTGCTATTGATTGAAAATAAGAAATATTAATAAAACTAAAAATAAAAGTTTCTCTATTTGCTATTAAAGAATGTGACACGTATACGCGCTACAAAATTTGTAAAGATGGAAAATATTCAGAAGCTATCAGGCACGTACGAATAACGCAGCAACCATTTTTATTATTTTCGTGTCAGGAATTTATTCCTGAAGGTATTGATGCAATGTTCTATATAAATAGAATAGATGTCACAAATTTTACATGTGAAGAACTTGTTTTCTAAATTTGTATTTCAAATATGTTATAAAGAACAGTAAAAATAGATTTTTTATCAACAGAAGCTATTCCAAGCAGAAATCACTAAAAGAGTCTTTAAGCCAATTAATTCATCGGACCTAGCCCAACACTCTCATGCAATACCATCCCTAGATAATACTTTCATTTAATACCAATTCTACTTCATCTTCAACTTCTTCCAAAATCTACTTTCTAATTTCGAAAACTTACTATCAAAGTCAAAGACAGCAACGCAGTACTTCCCTTGTCTCATCAAATAACGAAATTACAATCACACTCATATACCGAAATCCTGGTTTAACAGTATCTCATTGTCCCCCCGAAGTGGTCTTCGTTATTTCAACTTCATACCCTCATACATGGATGGGCTCAACATGTCCCTCTACCGTAGAACCATAGTCCTTCCTGATCTTCCTCCCCCCGCGTTCCGCCAACCCCCTCCCTCGTATCCTTTTCTATGTGGCTCTCAAGCCTCGCTCCTGGTAGCTCAGGAACCTCGTATCCCTGTCTTAGGAGAGGCAAAGTGGTACACGGCAGTCCCGCCGGCAATGTTCACTATATTAACACCTCCATCCAACCTTAATGAATCCCTCAGAGTCTCGACGGGCTCGAGGGTGGAGAGATTGGGCCCCAGCCCCCGACCCAGCCGCCCTCTGTCTTCCATATTCTCAACCCTCCCCGACGCGTCCCCTTTCCTCTTTCGAAGTCGTAAATATCTTTGCTCCTCTACCTCGGCATCCGTTTATTTCACGGTGAGTTTCGCACCTACTCCTTACCCCATCTCTCCCTATATATCTCTCGCTCCTTTACTCTCCTGCTCTCTCCTGCTCTCTTCCGCTCTGTCTGTCTTTAGTCCTCCTTTGGTGCCTGGGAATCGCACGCTCTTTAATTACGACGTTGGCCTAGCTGGCCGATCCAACCTTCTTCGCGAAAAGAGGTTTTACATTTTAAGAATTCCAAGCTTCTTCTCCAGCTTCGCACGACTCACTCAAATGAAGAGAGCTCGATGAGTTTGTTCTGTTGAAGTTTGATCCGCTGGAACGTTGGAACCCTACCTATATTTTTGATTCGCATTTTTTCAAGAATGAGTGAGTAAGTCGATTGCCTGAAGTGGGCTTAGAGAGTATTACATTACGTGACAGTGATATACTGTGTTAATTCGTTCCTTTTGATACGCGCTGCAGAAATACAGCTCCGCTTGAAATTATTTAATATTTGTCTACCAAAGCATCACGCTTGAAATTGGCGCATGATGGCTTCATAAAAAATTTAATAAAACTTCCTAGCTAATCGATAGCTGATACATAATTCCAATAGAGGTAACAATAATGCGAAAATTGTTCATCGAAAATTTGAATGACGCATTTTATCAAATATGTAGTGCATAAGCACTTGCATACTTTGTGCATAAAAATCAATGTCTCATTTTGTCGTGAATAATATATGTGAACTCTTAATTGATATAGTACAGTCGCAGCATTTAAACTAAATGAATTCTTCTTATTAATATGTTTTATTTCTATAATATCTACAATTATTTGTCTACAATAGTGAAATCATAGAATCCCTGCCAGACTATATTATAAAGACACTATATCAGTTAAGAGTTAATTTTAGTAATCCACTGTGAAAAAATATTTTTCACGGTTCCTGTCCTTTCTCATTTTCCTCATCCTCACTTCTGATGCTCCTTTTCTCTACTTTTATGCATTAGTTATTCAAATAATCAATATCTAAACAAGAGTACAAAAAAGAACTAGCAACCACCTTCATAAAAATCCACGTTCCATAAAATTCATCCATCAATTTAAAGCATCCTTCCTTTCCTCTATTTTTTCACTAAATTTTCAATAACATCCACTCCCAGATTGCACCAACGAAGCACTCATTTTCCCTGAATCTCTAAACGACCCAGCCCACAACAGAATCAATTTACTCGCAGAACACAGCCCCCAAAAGCTCCCAACGCTTTCTGCAGCAGCCTGTACCCCGATTTCATGCTGAACAAAATCAAAGAGGTGCACTCGATGCAAATGATACGCTAGCCACACCGCTGCAGCCTTGATGCATGCATTAAGAGCTGCCCCCATCAAGATCAATGAAATTCGATCTCTCGAATTAGCATCGCGATCCGCTAAGAGCACGATAACACTGTGCGAGCCATTGTGAAGCGTTTAATGATCCCAAAAGCGGCAGGCCGCGAGGGCGACAGAGAGCCACCCTCTAAAAATCGACACGGAAACGGAAAAGTTTTTCGCATGCAACGCCACGAAGGCTCGCTGCCTTCGCATAATGTACGGCGCACGTCGACCCGCGACCTTTCGCTCTTCCACCAAGCCTGAGGGAAGTCGGGGCGTTTCGGCGAGAGCGCGAGGGGATGAACAGGCGAATGAGGGTGGCGGATGGAGGGATGAGGGTGAAACCAGCGTGGCGGTGCGGAGAGGGAAGCGAGCCCATCTCATACGCGTGCAGGGGACAAATTATTTCCCCATTTTATGGCCCGCTAAAATATAAATCAAGTTCTAAATTAAATTCCTCACCCCGTACGCCGCGAGCACCGCGGCGAACTATAACGAGCATTTTATAACGTATGCATGTATGCGTGCGTCAGACGAAAACGGAGCGAGAGAACGAGAATGAGATCGAGCGTGTGTGTGGGGCTCGAGTGTGGGGAGCTGGGCAGAAGCGAGAGGAAAGGAATGAAACAGGGATAGAGACGCGATAGCGTATTGAGTTGATTGCGAGAAAGAAAAAGGGATCGAAAATAGATGGAAGTTATGTGGAGAATATGTTTGCGTGTTGAGCGATCTACCGCTGACGCAACTAGTTTTAATCTATCGAGATTGGTGACGAGCAGTCGTTTTTGTTGCTGTCCTAGGGAGGAAGTATTTATACATGGCAGTTGATGAGAATTTGGCGCAATTGTTGGATTGTGAATGCGTGTAAGCTGTCTGTAAATGTGACATGTGATTTTGAAATTGTATTGTGTATGGGTAGTTAGAACTCTGTAGTTAGGAATAATTAGTGGGTATAGAAATTGTTGAATCTATAAGGAAATAATAAATCTATAAGTTGGTATGTATGTTACAATAAAAACTGTGTAAAGGCTGAAAAATGGATCGACTGCTTCAGATTAAATAGAGCACTATTCGTTTAAACGTTTGTACGATTTTTTTTATGGAAAAACCTCCAACAATGAAAACTGACACGAAATTGGGGTAGGTATTCATATGTACATTCTATGAATTCCTTAAAAAATTGAAAACGTAATTTTAATTAAAAACACTCCAACAGAAGTTGTGTTCGTTTGAAGATTGAAACTCAAAACTATTGGAAGCTTTTTTAACGATCCAATATCTGTGCGATAAATATAATAGGACTTTCGTTTTTTAGGTATGGTGATTGAAAAATTTGTGATGTTAGTTACGATTAAATTAGAACTTAAACTACAGGGATGCTAGTAAAATATGAAAACACGAAATTCATAAGTAAAAAAAAAGACGAAAATCTATCACGAGTTCCGAAAACATGTAGCTCCAGCATTTCTAAAGTTGATGAGAAACTCGAGGTGAATGCGGTAGAAAATACACCTACGTGTCAAAATTTGCACCCCCCAAATATCCCTCTCCTTCTGACTTTATATTCTGCGTTCCCATGGATATGTATTTCCCCAAGCTCAAATATGCTGAGTCTTCGGTATAGGAAAAAATTGAACTTTCTTCAGAAAATCACTTCGGACGAAAACGCGAAGGCTGTGCAAATTAAACTTTCGCAAGCAAGCTGGTCGAAAGCTTAAAGCATAAGTTATTGCGACAGAAAAATTACTTCCAGTAGAAGATACAGGTTATTATAATTTAAATACTCTAAATTTCTTAAAACTTTAATTAAAAAATATCATCCCTAAATGTGCAACGAAACTCTGCTAAATATTTACTAAAAAATAATACTAATCGAAAAAAGTAAGTTATTAATAAAAATTCAGGGACTGTTACTTACAAGTGATAATTAGTTTACGCTTATTCAGTCTTATTCCTGATCAATTGCTACAGTTACAGAATACATACTAAACAAGAGATCCAGAGAGTATTTGAGTTAATTAGCCAGAGAGTGAGGGAGTAGTAGAACGGCAGAGATTCCTTAATTAAACAATACTGCAATCGTCCATCAACCAAGACAATTCTACTGCATGGTACCTTTATGTTTGAACATCGTACGAATACAGTAGAGTTGGAACGGTTTATCTAACGAAGAACTCTTCCACTGATACGATCGTTAAAACAAAATTAATCTTGCAAATGGGATATTGCGATAATTTTAAGTCAAATATTTTTAAGTAACGTACAATCTGCAGTATTCCTTGAAAGTAAAGTTCACAGTAAAGAAACATCAATTTTTGCATAAAATTTAAAAACTTTAAAATAAAATTTAACGAATATTAAAATCTTACTCAATTACAATTACATTCACTTTCAATAAATTCAAAGAAATTTGAAGAACATGAACAAAACAGATTTCCTCACAGCCAACTTTCAACAATTCCCACTACAACCAGAACTATTATTAATTCACTTCCACAGGCCACTATTTTTCAAAACTCTGTCTTCAGGTATCAATTCAAGCTGTCAACGAGATCAAATACGACGTGTGAAATGTCGATAATAAATATCCACGTAAAATCGTTAATATTATCTCAGTTCACAATAAAAGCTAATTAAACGATTAGTTTATCGTTTCTAATCTCCAAATGAAAATTCACCACAGCAAGTGGAGCAAGTGAGCAAGTGGAGCGCAATCAACGTTCGACGTAGTTTTATTAAAAAATATTTCTGAGGATTAGCAAAAGCCACGCTTTCATTACTTGTGGCCAGCGGAAAGAGTCAAAGGGGAACATTCAAAAAGCTGGCATTCATAGCATGTAGATCGAGGGATAGGTACACGTTCACGTACTTAAGCGCGACTGTGTCCATCGTTAGTGGTTTAGGTCGGTTTTTATGCGACAATTCCCCATCTAAGTTCTACCTCCACAAACGCGGCGAATACTGTCAGGAATTTTTCTCCATCGTCTCATAATATTTTTCACTGGCAATTAGTATATCAGATAAACATGGTAAGTTAACCACTTGTCTTATAGAAAGACGCAGGTCTGGATAGGAACTGGAGCAAAACTTTCCCTCGTCAAAGCGTTTATATTTTGCTTGTTCAATATCACTAGTCGCGACTGTGACAAATTTAATGAGTACCTTTGAACTTACTTTTACGTAATGTCTTTGAGGTTTTGGAGAAAACTAATGATCATGCGATGAAAACTCGATCTGCATATGGAGTTTTTCAAACAGTGGAAGAAAGAAATGGGAAATTTTAAGATCACAGAAATTAACAAATTTGAGGGTTAATTCTATATAAGTAATATCCTTGAAGAGTTATTATTCGTGATTGAAATTCTTTTAAATTTGAATATTCGAAAGTTTAAGTACTTAAAAAGATTTTTAAATTTGAAAATTCGAAAATTTAAGTATTTAAGAAATTAGAAGATTTGAAAACTTTAAAGTTTTTGAAGAGAACAAGTCGCATGTAACGAATTTAATTTCATTACTGTACGATGTTGCACAGAACTTTCACAGAACTGCATAATAATTTTCCTTCTCTTATATCTTAACTTGTTTTAAAATCTACACGTAGAACAATATTTCCCATAAATTCCTCCGTAAAGAAGATCCCATGAAGGGTGATCGAAAGTAAAGCTAGCAATAATCGTTGGAATTTAAGGCTTGCATTATAATTTCCGCTATATCGTACAATGTAGAAAATCTGCCGCTGATATAAGCGCTTATGCATAGTTTCAAGCTCGACGGAAGTTCATCCAACTTCAACTAATCTTAACCAACGTCGGCCATGTAGCAACCGCCACGAGGCCGATTAGACGAGGGACGTGGAATACGCAGGGAAGGGAACGAAAAAGTCGAGGACCTTCGATGCTATTCGAGATTTAATATCCGCATAGTTCTAAAACTAACTTCCATTCCCTGAACATTCTTATTCCGCGCCCATAAATTGAAGATTATTCGATCTTCAGCAACCAAGCATATTCTCAATTTAAAGATAGGTATTTAATTAATCCTAACTTTTCGTATGCACAAATAATAACGCCATGTCGAATTCACAAAATCCAATGAAGGTAAAGAAATAATTAATACTGCATTCAGTGTTCTATGCTTATATTATACAAGAACAAAACTCTAATTGGGACCTGAAAACTCAATGAAGAAATTGCTAACACCCTCGATTGTACATCACAGCAGCTACGCTGCAAATTTCCTTCGCAATTTCCCCTGAATGACGAGCTAACAAACAGAACAAAACGCGAAAATTTCCCTGGCAAATTACACAAGACGTCATCAAGGATTAACAGCGAACTCTGCACCCCCGATTCGACTTACCTTCTCAGCAACCTCCTCCCTTGTACACACATATCATCGTTCAAGAAACGTAAATTAATTAACAACAGCCCACGGGGAATCGTTGTTCGACAATTATATGTGGAGCGACTACAGTCGTCTCGGAAAAGAGACGTACAGCCCACGCGAGTACATACGACGAGACAAAGTGAGTGCGGAAGGGTGAGGGTCGGGCGAGGGCTAGAGAAATTCTAAAGCTAGCAAAGTCGCGGTGAATTCAGGGGTAGTCTTTAACTGCAGCGGAAGCGATGTCGCGCTGCTCCTCTCTTCCCTGCTTCTCTCGTTTCGTCGTCTCGCTAACCCTCAACCCTCGTTCCTTGCCCCACCCCCTGCCGCCTCCTAGATAATTAAACGAAATTCATTTACATAACTCAAGTAATACGGAGTCGCGTGGAGGGACGAGTTGGAAGACAGAGGCAAAGCGTGAATACGGAGCCAGCGAAGGCGAGACGTTCGAGGCGAAAGGGAGACACAGCGTAGAAACGGAGAAGAGACGTGGGATTTAAAGGACGTAAAGTGGTAGGGAACGAGGGAAAAATGAAGTGTCAGGTTTATGGCTCCAACTGCCCTTCTCTCCTTTCCTCTAGGGAAGGAGGTATACACATATATATCGCGTGCTACCAGTTTTGATTTTCCACGAGAAAGTGTACGTGTCCACAGAATTTCCGTCGATACGTATCAAATCTATCCATCCTCCTGACTACGCCCCTGCACAAAGGGAGGACTCGAAAAGTGGCTCAGAGGTCATATACGTGCTCCGTTTGCCACGAAAGGGCAATCTCGCCGTGTGTCACGGCGTGAAAATTAACTCTGATTAAGCAAAGTCGTACTGCCAACGGAAATTGATGAAAATTAAATTGGCACGTGTATCGTTAAACGTGAGATTGCTTTCGTTTAAAGGGCGGTTCGCGATTTCGTTTTCTGATCTCTTGTGTGACGAATTTTGCTCGTTACTAGTCGTATTTGAAATTAAGAATTCATTGGAATCGCGCATTTGAGGGCAGACATGCAGCGGCAAACTATGCGCAGACTTCTACCACTTGCTGGTCGCGAGTGCCTGATATACTGACCTATACTACTTGCTCATGCGCTACCTTGAATATCGAGAAATACTATTTAATTTCACGTTACAATTTTTAATATTTTTATTGCGTTATCTTAAATACCGAGCACTATTATTTAATTTTGAAGTATGGTTCAACTTTTTTATTACATAAAACTTAGTAATTTTAAAGACATAAAATCACATCTACTTACATTCGCTTAGATTCGATTTCGTTAATGAATAGACCCTAAATGGTGTACACAGAATGTTAAATATGTGTTCAGCTCCATCGCGAGGACTGGAAAATAAATGACCTAACATTTTGCTTTACATTTAAATACACGTACGCAACGATTCATTTAATTTCTCCGTCGCTGATGCCAAATATTTACATTTCCTAAATAGCGAAGGTTGAACGCATTCCAACAGTTCCCATATAAACATTTACCTTCGGGATTCAGTGAAAACGTGAACACCGCGATATTCCCCCAACGCGTCGATCCGTTGTCGACGAAGGTCGCACGAAACATGAAAATTTCATAAGGTAACGTGTCGAGCCGAGCAGGATGAGAACAGTCATCCCTTGATCCGAGGCGAATAAAGAGGATTCCACGAATTGTACCCTGACAAAAGTAACGATCTACAAGAATATAGAATGTGGAGTAACATGTGTCCGCGGAGTGCATTAACAAAAGTCTATGTATTAAGGACAAATTTATGACAATGTGATGTCATTAAAAGAAGAACAGATTGTTTTACGAGGCATTTAAGAGAGAAGTGTGTCCTACAAAAGCTAAATAATATCGCAACGTTAACGTAATTGCGACTTTCATTACTTTAATTGTCTGTGAGTTATCCTTGATGAGAATTTTTGTAAAACACCGATAAAGTTCCCCAAAGTCATGAGTCTGAAAGAAAACGTCGTCTAATAGCAGTCATCGATGTGGAAAGCACAAGATAAGTGTTCTTCTATAAACCCAAGAAATTATCTCTACGAGAATAATCGATCAATTCTTCATCCCATTCTTCTGGCTAGGACATTAGGTCGTCAAGTTAATGAGGTTATCGGCTACTAGAATGTGGGGAAGCAGGGGCAACCATAAAATTTAACTTTACGTACTCCTATGAACATAAAAAATTGTAAAAATAAAACTTTTAAAGATCAAGTACTTTTCATATCTAAAATCTCTTTTTTCTTGGAATATAAACAAGTTTACTTCTTGTTCTAAAACTCAAAATCTTTAAAAATATCATTTCAAAACTTGTAATTGATGTTCTAAAAATTACTAAATTTATAGTAATTCGATCAAATTTAGTAAGACTTTGATTTTCATTCAATTTTCAATGGGTTATTTTGATTACCCCTACAGTGCTTATAATTGACCCTAAATCTGTAATCTAGGCATTAACTTGTAGAAAAGATAATTAGAAAATTTATTATTCAATCTATTTTTTATTCTAAGAACCCATCTTCTCGAGGAAAATTCGTGACGTTACAAATGAAACGATACTGCGCAAACATTCCAGCACGCCAATAGGGAGACGAACATGAAAAGAAAAAAAAATTCGATCATTCTGCTAGGTTTGATGCAGGGTTTGAGCGCAAGGCTTCACGAGCGTCAGGGCATCTGCATCGTCCATTGTTGCCTCGGACAATAAAGGCTAACTGGATCCATAGGATGACCCGTGTTGCTGTTGTTGCGCGTTTAATCTTTATACTTGGAGAATACTCGAGAGAGACTAGGCTCGAATAATTGAACACCCTCGTTTCTGTTTTAGGGATGCAAAAACTGTGTGAATCTACTGACTGTTCATATTAACGTTATATCGCTTGGAAACGAGTGTTCATTTAGACCGAGACATTACTCTCATCCTAATCTATAGGATATAACCAGTAGCCATAAACTTCCTGGAGAGAAGAGCTTTTAAAATAATGCACACTTTTTAATGAGATTTTGCCACTCGTCAGACCGAATATTTTAATATCCCTCTTCAGAAGTGATGACCCATAATTTGCAAGATGTTAATAATGAATGTTACTCTGTCCAATATAAAAATCTTTAAACTTTCAAATTTGAAAATTTTCAAATTTTCAGTTTTGAATATTTGAATTTTCAAATTTATGAATTTTTAAATTTTCAAATTTACAAATTTTTGAATTTTCAAACCTTTCATGAAACTCAAGCGTACAAATCAACTTTAACTGTTATCTCGACCTGATCCATATCCCAAGGACCTTCTACTTCCTTGTCCCTCTCCCCTAGTCTCTCTCAGAGTCCACCTTCCTAGTTTCCACATACTAATCGTCTCCTCATACCTCAACACTTGTTGAAGCGACACGTCAAAATATGAAGAAAGTATAGAAAGTGGAGCGCACGTTCTGCCAACTTCCATTTAGAATCGAAAACACATCTGCTAGTGCATTGCCCGTTGCAGTCGCTACGAGACTAGCAATAACTGAAACTGGGAAGTTAGAGAGGGCATCGTGAAGTACTTCCTCGCGACTAGAGTCTCCGACAGCCGGAGAGGCCTGAGTGAAAGCACTACGAGGAAGCAGATCGCGTATACGAAAGCGGCGGTAAACCGAAACTGTTTCGACCGAGGCAGTTCGTTTTATATTGACATGGGCAAGTGCTGAACTTTGTCCGTCTTACGGGCTCGATACGGCTCGTCGAACGAACGCAACGGCTCGTTGGACACTCTACCATCGTTCCTCGTCGCTCATGCGTTCACTACTAATCGTATAATTTTCATACGTTCTATCACCTATCATTTCTATCCTCTGGCCTCTACCTTCTAGCCCCCATTAGATAAAGAAACCGTTTCTGATATATTCGCTGGTCGATCATAAAATGTTTGGTAAAATTTTATGATCATACTCCGATAGTCACGATGAAAAATATCGAGTATGAATTTCTAGTTAATTTTCCTTGAGGTTATGAGTCCTTCGAATTTTATAAGAGAGATAATTTTACGCGTTCGAAAATACCTGAAGTATCTCTATGGGTTTATGAGGATTGAAGTTAAATATTTAAAAATTGAAGTACTTATATCTGAAATCTTGTTTTTATTCTATTAAAGTTTTAGTATTTCAGTGGATAGTATCTGTGTTCAATGATGCCATGTTATAGCTGGAATTCATGATTTCGTGACTCCAATGAAGCAGATCTCAACAAAATGGCAGGGAAAGTTGAAAAGAAGAACGGGCAAACATTGCGTTTGCTTTTGACAGGACGTCGAAAACGTTCAGGCCAGCAGATTGAAATTGATTCGGTTTACATCTCGGACGAAGTGCGTGGCGCGAGGGTAGATTTGTAATAGGGTCCAAGGGAAGACCGAAAGGCATTCGAGAACTGATATGCGGCATGCTTGACTCGCAGCAGACAGTGAATGATGAGTGCCCGACCGATCCACTCTTCGTTCGCTGCGCGGAGAACAGCAACGGCTCCAATGAAACTCTTGTCCATTCATTACGGTTGCCTATATTGTGACATTTCACGGTGACGTGCGCTATTAAGCATTCCGAACAAGTGGATTCCCTCACTTTTTAAAGCCCGTTGAAATGCAATTTCGGCGCAACATTCTGCAGATTCGATTTCGTTCCACTGCCCTGCATGGCAACGATCCTCGATGCAACAGAATGCTTTCAATAGCTTACATAAAATTACCTCGTTCTGGTCGAGGTCATCTGATACTTTAGCTTCTACAAGATAGAAGTTTACTACTGTCAGTGGGAATCTTCAATCGAAATCACTGTATGGGAGAACATATTGTTCCAGTGCTTTATCATGTGATTTTTAATGATTGCTAAATATACGAAAGAGATACCTACGCGTTTTAATGGCGTTCGTGAAATAAAAGAATAATACTCAAATTGGATAAAAAACGATAGTTTCCTAGAAATAATTTTTAACTAGTATAACTAATTTTCATAATGATCTTTCTGAATTTGAAAATATTATATCTTCATGTACATATCTCACATGTACTGCAAAAGTGATAACTCAAAAAACGTGAGTTTTAAATTACAGTTATAAATGAGTTTGGTAAATGCAAATGTAGTTATTATGAAAAGCTTATCAGTTAAAGATCAAAATTACAGAATTTATTCACAGAATTCTTGAAACGTAAATTACAAATTATTTAAATAATAACAAGAAAAGCATTTAATGCAAATAATATATAACTATTTTTGAGACTAATTATTCAAGTAACATAACCTTCATTAAATAACTTTATGTGATTACTCTTTATGTCAATATTATCTATTTAACAACTAAACTCATAAATAGTTGCTTACTTCCCTTCAAAAACATACTTTTTTTGAGTTATATCACTTTTGTAATACATATAGGATATGTATTTCTTTGTATAGATACTATCTGCAAAGAACAAAAAAAAATTAATTTTTTCTGGGCAGAAACTAAGAATTTTCTTTAAACAATTATTGTATTCATATATAGACCAACGTTTTTTGATCAAATGTACCCTCAGAATTTACAATCTTTTAACAAAAACTTGGATCGAAAATAGGGAGAACAGAAATTTAAGGAAAGAAATTGGGAATAGTGGTTGAACCATGTTCCTACAACAGAACAGACGTAAATAACTGTTATCAAAGACACCTACAGTAAAACAGACGAATGACCGGTATATCGGAAACGAATGGCAAAGAGGGATCGAATCAATTGTAGATAACCGATAGAAATACGCGATGTAGCTGGTTGAGTTGTAACGGACAGTGAGTGATTGGTAGCAGGGCGATCCTGAAAGTTCGTTTGGCGAACGGGCCGCAAGGTAACCGAAATGGTGAAATTTCGTTTATTCATTGTACACATCCATTCAACAATATGTATGTATGTTCTAAGCAATTCTACGATTTATGGTATTACAATACTTGCTTTTTCTGTTCTCCATGGTCGTCAGTTTTTTGCCAAATGGAACGCTCTTTGGGCCATTCGCGTATGAAATTGCAATCCAGCATCCCCAGCGACACGTTCGAATTTAAATCAAATTGGACATTAATGAAATTGTGAGGCCGATAAAAGCGCACTTCCTCGCGACCATTAGTCACATTTTCCACTGTTTGCTTGCACCAATACCAGAGATGAAACTAACTTCTGTTACAACTGTAAGGTGCAGAATGATTATCCCTCGCAATATTTTCCTTCAATATTGTCTTCGCTAAACAATATTTGAGTAATCGCAAAAAGTATGTCGTTATAGTCCCATCACTTGTTACTGAAGAAATAAAAATAGATAGAATCATTTATCACGCAAGAATTTGTTATTATTCTACTTAGAAATACTGCGGTATAAATAAAATTATTTACTAAGAGTGAAAGTTTAATGTGAGATAACAACAACTGTATCACATTCGAAGGAAAATTTCCTCTCGAGGAAGGAAATGGAATTCGATGTTGCACGATCGACGAACGTAACCGCAAGAGGCAGAAATTAAGTAGAAATACGTATGATATAGGAAATCTGTTAGATGGGAACCTTTGCAGCCGTCAGTGAGAAAAGATTTACAAATGCTCGAAGTCTCGGTGCAGGTATCAAATTTTCATTGGAGGGAAATTCTGCAGAAATTTAGGAAGAGATTCCGAAGGAATTCGGACTATTATTACGGGGAAAGAGAAGAAATGGTTCGTCGTTTCCGAGCGTACCGTTCGAGTGTGAACTACAAGAGGAGTATTAGGCGATGGTTACCAGAAGAACAGACGATAAAAGTCGTACGAGCGAATCTAATTTGGCGAGGGAGAACGAGTACGCGAAAATTGAGAGTTCCTTGCAATACGAACGAAATAGGGGAGACTCTTCTAAAATTTATACATATCTCAATTCAGAATCTCTGTAAAATGCTGCTTAAAGTTATTGTCATGGTACGTGATCTGTGACGTATACCATATTGGAAAACAGTAAACCAAATAGAATAAATATAAGCTCAACCCTCTTTCATTTGTCAAGGGTACACCTGTGTAATTTATGTACATGAATATTAAGTAAATATCTCTTTTCCACAAAACAATTAATTGCGTTGGAGAAGTTAATTTACATATTCTTCAATTAATGATATATGAAATGGAATTTTAAATATTTATTTAGCTGTTCATTTAATGAATATTAAATCAAATTAATTTAAATGTTATAGTACCATCACACGAACTTTTTTTAGTATTAGATACTACATTTTAAATAATCATTCGTATTTCTACAAAACTGTTTTATGTGTACAGTCGCTAGTAGAATATAAACGCCATTGTTTAACACAAACTATTTACCAAGAACACACGAACGTAGGCAGAGACAGGGAAACGAGTAAAACTTTGTCGCTGCGTTTGCACGGAAATTCAATAATCTTGTGAATGCATATTCGATTATACGAACAATTTATTCTGTTGCACGCAACGGGGGAGTGTAAACGAGTAGACTTGCGAATGGCCTACGATCGTTACTGATCCAGCGACGATGAGAAACCAGCCCGCGCAATTAGCAATCAATTTGATCAAATAGACTCTTAGCTTGTTATTATATTAATATTCGAAGAGTTTGTATACAAAATATATATTAGGTAAAAAAGAGTGCAAATATAAATCCAAAAACTTTTACCAAAAGTAATAAAAATAAAAAATTTACTTTGAACATAATAAAGTAAAAAATGTGTACTTCTAGAACTTCTTATCCAAAAAATAATAACACTAGATTAGATTAATTAGGGAGGAAATCACTGAAATTTTCATCACTACTTTGAATAAAGTTAAAAAGAAAATACTCTGCTTGAAAACTAGTTATTCAATTTGTGCATAAAGTTTAATCCAAAAATTAAAAATTCCAGATGTTTCGTGCCATTGTTCCAGAATTCATATATCTCTTGCTATTAAGGAGCATCATCTTCCCACTATACGCTATACGTTTATCACGTCGCGCGTAATATGGTAGATGGTTTCTGACACGGAGGAACGCTACTGCTTGAAATGTTACCCTGTAATTAAGTGATACACCATTTAAATTGGCATTGCAGGGAGGCAAATGAGATGGAATCTAGGTAATAAAACGCACCTTATGGTGCTCTTAGTGAATTCTCTTCAATGAGTGGCGTCAAACTCGCGAAGAACTTAAAGATAACGAAGACATCCAAAGGAAGTAGAAACCGAGTAGATATACGAGACGATGGAACTTCATACAAGAAAATTAAACGACTCCTGTAGTAGTAATAATAGAATAAAATTATAATATTCAATGCAGATATTTGAAACAAATTGTTGATAAATTTAACAGTATTTAAAAAATTAAAATTTATATTAATGGAGTGCAATCTAGAGTATTGTTATTACTATTAGTATATTTTGACTCATGATTTCACAATCACAAGAAATTCACTGCGTACGATATAAGCAAGTAGTATAGGTCAATGCTTCGCTCCTAAACACATACATATACATGCACTATGAAAAAACAAACAGTAAATTAAAATTTTACCTATTCAACTCATCAAACATAATTTCTTCAATTTAAAGCCACTATACTACAACAAAAAAATAAATCAAAATATCCCTCATTTGTAGATAAAAATTAATCAAAATAGATATTATCTATTAAAACATGATATTTTATATTTTTCAAAGAATGAAACTCAGATTTATTCAGACTTCAAAGAAATTCTAAGAAAAAAGTTCGTACTCTTTGTCTTTAGCTTTCCACAGAATGATTGACTTATACTACTAGCTTAACAAAATTATACTTTCATATACCACAAAACTCATTTCAATCTCAAGTAGAAGCACCTCCAGAATTAAACAAACACAGTAGGGCATTACTGTATACGAGTAGCAATTATTCTGACACCCAACAGATACATCTGTCCTGGCTGGGCTAATAGCCAGGACAATTATACAACGATCCATATTTAACAGGATATGCACTGTATGTATCGAGGGGCGTCGCATCACCGAAGCGCAATTCCCTGACCAAAATTCACGGGCAAAACAACATATCATACATCCATTCGACGGTTGAAAAATTTCGGCGTAGTTCTGCGCAGGCAGACATTCCGCATGTGCAGTCCTCGAACGTCCGCGGGTCAGTTTTGTGGTCGACGAGATCCGATTGATTCGTCCGATTAACGTTCTGAATATCGTCGCCACGGTAGCCGCGGATGACCATTTGGCGAGACTTCACGGTGGTTTGATTCTCCCTCCAGCCCTCCTACCCTTCACGATACGCGCGTGCACGCACACTGTTACGCCTACACTAGTGTCCATAAGTGCTGGAACATTTATTCGTTTCCCGAACAATATGGGATAGTGAACAATGGTTCAACGAATCTACGTTCCACAGTTAGTAAAAAAGGTTGGATAGATGTGGATCTTTTTATATTGTATTTTTTACACGCTTGTTCAAAAGTATTAAGACACATATTTCTAATGAATTTTGCAGTATGAAGGATTAGGTGTATTCAAAGACAGATATTCGATAACAGGAAATAAGCCAAAAATCAAGAATAATAAAATTGCATTCGAGATTCTGTTTTCTATTTATTACTTAAATGTGTCTGACTTGATATACTCTACTGACTTATTCTACTGGTTTCGCTATACCTGACTTAATGCCTCCTGTCAGTAGAATAAGTCTCCTAGTCAGACACATTTCACGAATATATCTGTTTGTCGAATATATAGACTCCAATGTGATGCAAAATAAAATACTTAATATTTAATAAAATTCATTGATACTTTTCCAATATTTTCCAATATTTTCCAAACATTTGTTATGATCCAGTGTCCTAATTCTTCCGAGTGGAGGTGTATATAAATCACAAAGTGATTTTCTGCCTTCCTAACACAGATTCTTTTTCTTAATCTCAATTTTACATTTATTTTACATTGAAATGCTACAAAATATCGACCAAATTTCTCGAAGTGTTCCAACACTCGTAAACAATCGTTTACTCAAGTGAGCTAAACTCTTTTCCTTCCTTAAATCAGCAAACCATTCAAATGCGTCAATTCACAGCTTGACTGAGGACTGGTGCACGTTAACGAGGTACCACGAGGACATATCGCGAAAAAATTGACGTAAATTAGTGTGAATTGCGAGCGGCTGGTCGAGCAGCCACCACCGACAGAATGGCGTTTACCATTCTGAGAGGAACGAGAGAGAGATCGTGATCTCCGCAGAACGAGCTTTGCATAGCTCGCAGGGAGCGGGGGGCGGGTTGCCACTGGGACTGTGTGTGATTGATGAGGCAGTGATAGCGACGGGTCTGCACTCGACACCTCGCTACTGCCACCAAACAATGCATATTCATCGGACGTATAAATAATGCCTGTTTAATACATAAATATACATTAACGTGGCGACCCCCCATCATACTTGCAACTATCTGGCCCATCTTCCCTCTTGCTCCCGACATCCCTACGTCTCACCCCTTCGCCCTTAACGCCCAACTACTTAGCACACATTCTAGAGACTGATCTTCGGTAAACGTGACGAATTATTCTTTGACAACGATACTTATTGAATTGAAGTAATACTAGTCGAAAAATGCTGATGGGATTTAATGAATTAATTGTGTTCGAGTTTCTCAGTGAAATGAAATATTATAACTTGTGAGATTAGAAAAAGTCCTTGTCTAAAGTTCTTTTCTTCTGCAATATTATACTTCATTTTTTTAAATGAATGTTATATAATTTTGTATGAAATCCACTGCGAAATTAACGTTTTAAGAATGTACAGATATACCTATCGTCAGTATTGATTAATATTCTCTCCAAAGAAAATGTATCTTTTGGACAGATTGAAGACTACTTTTGAATGTAAGTCTGAACTTCCGAAACAGCACGATAGTCCCTGTTATCGATTTCCTATAGAAAAGAGGTAACGTCGCTGCCGTTCTAAACGACAGAAAGAAAATTTGTCTCATCGTAAATTTAAATGAGCCATACTGCGTAGTTTAAATTCCGATACGCGATCGAACGCATTCAATTTTTTTTATCGACCCTTATCACGGTAGATTAAATATCCATTTATCATGAACTCTGATAAATGATTCACATATGTATGCATGCAGGTACATACATAATATTATACAACACATAAACTGAAAAATCTGTAATATTTATCTAAAAAAGTTTCTATGCTTTTCGCTTATCTTAGAAAAATACGTTAATTTTGAAATTATATTTTTATTGATAGTGGTTGGAACGTGTAGTTAAATGAAATAAAATAACGTATAAGCAGATATGATGTAAAATAAAGCTTAAAATAAACTAATCCTATATTATCAAAGACCTAAACGTATGCCCAGCAAGTAGAATAAGTATGTATATGGTCAGGCGTCCCGTAAGTAGAACAGCCAGAAAAATGAGTAACCATTCAATAAGTAAAACAGTCAATCAATTACTCAACAAATGTTTCCTAAATTTACCAATAATTAACAGACAATGTATAAGAACATTCTCCAATTCTCCAAAACATTTCATTAAACACATTCGACTCATTTTATCCCGAGAAACTACCCTCTCATTGACCGTATCTCGAATTACACCGCACTCCATCAAGCTGAAGGTAACAGTAATCAAAAGATAATAGACTGGTCATAATTGAATAAATACACATAACACAAATAGATCGGAGCGGGAATTTCCGAAGAAAAAGCATTACCCGCGGAGTGGCGAGCCAGGAAACCTTAGACACGGCGAAGTTCTACATTTCGATAACCCAACGATACGCCTAACCATTCGAGATAGCCTGAAACAACGTTTTAATAATGAAACTTACTCCAAGGAGAACGTAACGCCGTGGAAACACACTCCGTGAATTCGACTCGATAACCGTGGTGAACTTTCAAAAATTACGTAGCGCGAGCAAGGGCGGAACCAGGAGCAGGCAATCGGGGTGCGTAACACAGAGTTAGAATAGCGGAACGTGTCGATAGAAGAAGTCGAGATGAATACGGATTCTCGTTACCAGGTTCGTACACCTTGCTTCAATTAAATTCGTGCCCGAAAGAACAATAATTGTTCGACCTCTCGCTGCCCCCACACCCCTCCATCTACCTTGTATTTTCTGTGAAAACTTTCGTGGCACTTCTAATTAGACTTATCCCATTGCTCGGACTGCCGTGCGAGGACGAAACTTTCTATGGACGGGAATCCGTGCTAATGGCGCGATAGCTTGTAACGAACACTTCAACGATCAAAATTAGTACGATTGGGAATGTCGGCCATCTACGATTCTTTCCCCATTTCCTTGGACTTTTAGATTCGGGAAATTGTTCGGACAGTGAGATAAAAGCTTCGGGCCAACGTGGACAATTGTTGCGATTGACGAAATAGTTGGTCAAAATTTCTGAGAAAATTGAAATTCATGAATTTTTATGAGGGAAATAGAGTTTTAATACTGAAGAAATTTAAACGAAAATTAATGTAAGTACTGTAGAGAGCTGATAGGGTTACATCAGAAAAAAATGTGAATCTGTATAGTTACAATAGATAGGACCATTTGATTCCACAATCACCTTTGGACGTGGCGTATTACTGGCTGAAGTGGTCATAACTACTAATTGAATCGACGTATCCCACATAGAAGATGTCCTAGCTGAAGCAGGCCACCTAAATATCTCTTCTAGTTTTAACAACACGAAAATCGTCTATCACATAATTTAAATAGTTTGGAGGGAATATCGTGGAAGAACAATTTTTTGTGTAAGCTCATTTTTTTTAGTTTTTTAGATTTTTGTATTATTAAAAACATAGGAAATACTTAAGTGGTCTGCTTCACCTTGCACATCCTCTATACGAAATATTACTATTATATCACATATGTCTCAGATGCAACCTTACCAACTCTGCACAAGTACGCAAAAAATTGACATTTTAATAAAAATACGAAATGTTATCTTTAAATTTATCTAGTGCATCCAATATTATTAATATCCATAAAATAAGCTCTCAGTTTCCTAATACCTGTTGTTTTGATCTCATTACAAATATCAACAGGGCATGTTCACATCTTTTCCCCTGATATATTCGAGGCCTAAAGAAATATCTCGATCGATCAAGCTAACTGTAACAAATTCAGTGTAGGGATAGTCAGTCAACAGCATCGGATCCGTGGACTCGAAAGGCCGAACATCCTGTAGAAGGTCAATTCGGTGGGTGGTCGAGATAATCGCAGCCGGTTCTCGAAAGCAGAGGTCCGTATACTCGCGTTTCCGCTGATCCGCTCGTCCCACCTATGAATTTCGATGCAGAAAAGTACGCTCGATGCTCTCAAAAGCCCCGGGCGCAGTTGCACCGTCTGCGGTCTTCAACATAGATATACCCCTCTCGATGAACAAGAGACCGCCCGGAAATTCGTGGCCGAATAACGGTACCGAATTTCGATCGCGAAACGCCAAGAGCCACTGTTGATACGGGGGATCGTGTTCGAAGGATGTTACGAAAAAGAGAATTCGAGAGCTATAGAGAGAGAGAAAAATACGGGACACTAAATAGTGGGAATCCAGAGCGATGTAAGGGTATAGGGAAAATGGGGAGCATTTTGTTAGCTGAGGAAACATAAGGCTATTCTAATCACCTAATTTAATCTAATCATATTAAATAAAAAGCCACCCCTAAACGAACCAACAATCAAAAATCGTATTCTGAACTAATCATATGAATTTGTCTTACATACTATCGTGTGTATATTTAAAACTTCCTAGATCAATTACCCTTCTCCTTAGTATGATAATTGCAACAGTTGAAGAGATTAGTGGAAACAATCTAACACGTGTAAGGCGTCAAGTCGAAGACGAAGACAAACCGTGCTATAGAACTCTTGCACGGAATTACGAGAAGATCGCGTGCTAAACGAATTTTCTCCTGATCATCTCTCCACCCCTCTCTCGTTCTTCTTTACTGGTTCCTATGATTGCATCATATTGCAGGGAAAGCAACGTGAGCGAAGAGAAATCGTAATGATACGATTGGTAATGGACATTACATTGCCGGCTCCTTGCCAAAGATCGCATTCAAGAACGAGATCGCGATTTTGATGTTGGAAAATTAATTTTATCGCCCGTGAACCCGTGAAATCCAGCAAGATGTCGACGTCCATCGGAAAAGAAATGCATAATTTTAGATAAAAAGCGCGGTAATGAAGAAATAAGAGTCATTACGAGACGACAGAAAAATATATTCGTCGTCCCATCAACGATGCAAGAATCGCGTGGCGTTCTGAGCCACATGCATTTCATTCATCAAGACCTTAATGACCTTTCTAGTAAATTAATGTCCTTTCGGGACCTGTCAAGACTTACTTTAGACTCGTTGCTTAGCTTCTTGGCTACGTCGTTAACGTTAAACTGCACTTATTATGGAAGGTCACGACCTGGACAAGTGCTTATTCTATGCAATCTGATTCATGAAAACTCACGTTTATAAGATATGTATAAATTGGACCGCAGTTTTATATCACTGAATTAAAATGCTTGCAAAAATGTACACATTACTAAATACAAATAAGTTAACTTTCCAGCTATCGAGTTTCTGCATTTTTTGAAGTATTCTACAAAATTGCGAACCATTGTGAAAAAATCCTTTTTCCCACTTTGCATTATGATCTCCCTTTCAGCTTTCACATATTTCCTTTAATGTCACATCTCATGCATCATACATTTGTTACGGCCCCGTTCATAAAAGGGAGAGGAAAAACAACGTGATACCCGAAGTGAGCATAAATCAATTTTACGCCTTTCAAGCCCGACGCATGACACGTAAAATTCTTTAAAAACAATGGAACGATACCGTATCGTTCACTATCATCGATAGCGAGCTTTTTGTTCCGACACGTTCGCTAATAAAAAGGGAACTTCATCTATACAAATTTTTAGAACCCTTGTTCCCACATTTTTGCAACGTCAACTGTTACCAATTTGGAAAATGAAAACCCAGATAAAACAATAGTACTAACATAAAACAAAAATTGTACTTGTACTAGAGATACCTACTCGAATAAAAAAATTAGTACCTCAGTACTTCCTCTCTCCTATTTCCTATTTTTTTTTTTTAATACTACTAGTAAATAGCATCGAAATTTTCACACAATCGTGGCATCAAGGTTTCCACATAAATATGACCCAAGATCGATATTCCTCTACTATCTACCGATCGCGTTACTTTCCTCTTCTCTCATTACAACGACCATTATTAATGGACACGAGTCACCCGATGGCGCGAAACGACTGGTAATTGAACGAGCGTGATTAGTGATCGCCCGCCACTTTTAATGGAGAGGAAAGAAGCAAATAAGGGACAAGGCGAAAATTCCCCCGCCACGATAGTCCAGCGTCGTCTTTCCCTCTGTCCCCTTTTCCCTCTGCTGGCCGTGATGCATTGCATTCTGCAGCGGCAGTGTCGACGACGCTTGGCCGTATAATGCACGACGGTTCTTCGAGGCCCAAAAAGGAAATAAACAGAACCTCTTAACTGAAATCAGGAATGTGAAGTAGATAGCACTTTAAAACGATCCGGCTGCTGGCTTTCCTTCCGCGCTTTTTCTTTTCACCCTTGTCCAATACTCGCATTCTACTTGTTTCCGTCTGTGCTTCGCTTGCCTGCGACCATAAACCCACTACGTCCACGTACGAACGTGCGTTTTCACGTTTCTCGGTGATCCTACGACCAGCTTCGCGGGAACCTTTACGCCACTGAACTTTTGCACTCTCTTGTATTGGATATTTGTATACATTTCGTGGTCAGGGAACTATGCGCCACGAAAACCTGAGCAGCATGCCAATGGGACGTCGTATTATCTCTTAGTTTCTTAACGCGTTTCCTTCACATGCATTGACGGAATTCTTAGAAATGTTTTCTTTAAATAAACAGGGGGTTCAGTTTCGTTTAATGTGTCAGTGGATTTTAATGTGGAATTTTCTGTTTGAAACTTTAGAACTTCCACTTTTTTTCAGTAAATTCGATATGATGGTGGAAAGTCTATCTAGAAAAATACCACAAAATATTCGAAACCTTTACTGGTCTAACGATAATAATTCAGGGGCAAAGGGTAACTCTAAACCTGACCACAGTAGATACACATTGCGACACATAGATTCAAGGTTTAAAGTTCACGCTCGTATATCTGTAAAATTGTTTCGGTATCAGTTAGTTTCGATTTCAGTTACTGCATCCTGTGATGAACGATACGCCAACGCGTACTGCGACTGATACCGATACAACTTGCGTATAAAGATTCACTGCCATTTGATTGCACCGATAGCTTTGTGATGCATCACACTAGGAAAATCGAGAAACAGTGAAAATTTCTTCCCAAAGAATTTAATCGCTTATTCTGCCTGTGTTTATTACTTCCAGTACAATTGGTGATGCATTACGAAGGAAATTAAATAATAATATATTAAATCGTATAATAAAAGAAATTTGTTTTGTAACTGGTTTGCGTGGAATTCTGTGCATATCGCGTAAATTATGTTATTTGTTTCTGTTATTTAAGAATGGATATTTAAAAAGAGCTACTGTTCTTAAAAAGTCAAAACAGTCTCTGTTTTATTCTATAAATACTTGTTCATCGATGTATAAATTTAACTGACATTTATTTGTATAGTAATCCTATTGTTATCTTTATAAATAATAAATACAAGATTTCTATTCACCGTTAAGCAATATTGACCTTTAACGAGCTAAATAATTACATTGGATGTTCTTTAAAGAGATTTAAACACAAATTATATATTTAAATTTTCATTGAGATACCAAATATTGTAAAAGGTAATTAGCAAAAATATGAATCAAATGATATATAAAACAAAGAAATAATTAAGTTTAAAAATACGTAAACGAAATGAAGAATGTAGTAGATATCATTGACTTGAATCACTGAAAAACAGAAATCAAATCAAATTGCTCATGAAAGATATCTCGAATTTAAAGTATCGAAATATCAAAATTATTTATTCCTTTAATTCAAAATCAAACAGCAATGAAAACATTTTAATAAAACAAAGACTTTTTTGACTACTTGTAACCACCCATAGTACAAGTAGATAGGTACTCCCTTCTCAAAATACCAAGAATATTTTAAAAGAAAATTCAACAAATAGTGAATAACAACTAATAATTATATTCGATTAAAATTGTAACGATCTACGTGCTTTGCCGACAAGTCTGCACTATGTTCGGTCTTACAAATCGTGAAAGTTTAAATCGTGCGTGGAAAGTAATTGCGCCTGAAAGTCGACGCAATTAAGAAAACAACAAAGAAGCTTTTACTGTGCAACGAAAAACCATAAAAGAAAAGGATTACACACGGTAGTAATTTCAGTGCAGAGTAAAGGAATGAGTTCGTTGGTGTGCGGCAACAAAGTGCTATCGCGAAAGGGAGTGTAAAAGCGCTTGTACAGATTTAGAGCCTCAATTAAGGCTATGAAGACGAAGAATCAATGCAGAAACACCGAGTAATCCATCCACTTTCCGTGGACCACGACACAGTGACTTTTGTTAAAGTAGCATGAGCAGGTAAATAAAGGGCGAGAGAGGGAAGAAAAATACACGCAAATGGTACTCGCAACTCTCCCTGTGAAACACTCGTGTTTACTTCCCAAAGAAACGAAAAAAAAAATAAATAAATAAACAATTGAACCTCGCGCAGTTGGCTTTCGAATATTCCACGTGCAAGAAAAATTCGGTGAAATTTCGTACAATTCACATTGCTTTAACGCGGGGAGTTAATCACGGAGAAAATTACTTTTCTGGGAAATTATTAGCGTTTCGTTGCTTCAACACTCAAACTACTTCTAGAATTTTTAAACGTGAAACTTTGACTTCTAAATGGTGAAAATTCTGGGAAAATTCCAGATCGATATTCATTATTTGATATTGCTTAAAATACAGACAGAAAAGTAATCAAATATTTATGCAATGAAGAATGTCTACGCTAATTTTTTTATGCAATGCTAATTGTCTGACGTCCTGCTTCTTGTGAAAAATTGATAATGTTTATCTAAGACGCATCATAAATAGTCAAACAGAAAAATATTTAAATATAAATAATATTCATTTCCTTTTCTCTTTCAATTTTAATATACTGGTTCATTATTGATACTTTGAAGAATCTTTCCATGAAGTAATAATTATTCATGTTTATTAGCTTGAAACAAAACATATTCTTCCATCTTCTTATTTACGTTATTAGATTTATTGGGACTACAATTATTTCTAAATAGTCTAAATTCAATCAACTTTTTTATTTGTAATTGAGTGAAAGATTTTGAAATGTTTTAAGATTCTAAAAATATCTAATAATGTATGCACAAAATAATACATATTAACTATGACTCTAAAGGTATCATATTCGTTGCTTCAAATTAAAATTGCTAATTAAATCTGCTAATTAATACTCCAAATATTTTAACTAATTCATGACCAATTTACATAACTACATAATTCAAACTTCCCTTTCCCAACAAAATTTCGAGACTATAAAATGTTGCCTTTAAAAACGATTGTCCTATAAGCTCCCAACATTATGAAAATTCAACTAAAAACTATATTTCATAATTAAACGACGGCACAATTTAACACTCAGGTACAAACTATCCCCAACAATTCTCATTAGTCACTTTTTCCAGTTCCGAACATTCAAATTTCACTCATTATACTCAACGCAGGTCACTATTTACGACTTCATAAATAATTAACTAACACACATAATTACTCAAACTCCGTACATTAAAATTTCCAAAGTATTCAATAACGAATCAGTATAACACACAATCAACATGTTCCACCAAAAAAATTCATATAAAAAATAAACATTGCACTGACCTTATCTAATCTCTCCTCGACCTCGAAATCCCTCAACCCTTGGTGACTCCTACCCATCCACCGTCGTCATCCTTATCCCGTCATTGGCTCCCAGCACCTTCACCACCTTTAGACACTGCACGGCGTCCACGAGTATTACACAAGCCTCACGTGTCTCAACCACGTTTCTCTACCATGTCCAAGTCCACGAAACGACGATCCCTACTGGTAGAGGCGACCTCACGAAACGTGGCTCAACCGAACGAAAACTTTACTCGCGGACACGCGATCGACGTCTGGCTCCTCAACCACGAAAGGAAACTACAAATCACCAACCACATTAAAAAAAGAAACCATACAGACAGGATATATTATTCAAACTCAAGCAATCAACGCGATATTTACAACGATAGAACGTATCCTCCATTCGATATCGCGATCGAGATTGAAGATCGTTTTCGAAACTTGCGACCGAAAGTGATCCCAGGTTCTCTAGGGAGCGGTGGTACCAGAAAACGAAACGAACCACCGAGACTGTGTGACTTCGAGAGCCGGCGTAGAGGTCGATCACGTGGCTTGTCGAAGGACTCGCGGTTGCTGGCAACAACACACCGTTGCACCTTCTCGGCGACCCGTCGAGAACTGCGTTCGCCACGGCTCCCCACCCGAAGCTTTGGGGGCAGGCCGCTCAGCGTCGGTGCCCTGACGCGACGCGCGGCTTCGCTCCGCCTCCACGTGCAACTACCTGCACCCCCCTCTGCCCTTCTACCACCGTTTTCGCTGTTTCCGGTTTCTCTCGTTGCTCCTCGCCTGTTCCCTCCGCGGCCGATCGCGCCACTTCACGCCGCCGCTCTTCTTTGGGGAAAGACGGTGGACTCTTCGCTGGGAGCACCCCTGCGAATGCAATGACCGTTGACCATTGGTTTACTCGTAATGGACTTGGTTATAATTAACAAAGCTGCTAGGAGATTGATGAGAGCCAGGGGAAAGGGTAAGGTTGTGGAAGTGTTTATGGAATACTTCTTTGAATCGGTTGAAGAATGTTTCACGCTCCGATACGAATGTACCGGCGATTTGATCGATTGTAGATTGAGTAGACCGCGTGAGAGCAGTCGTAGGGTTTGTTATTGGTGGTGCTTTTGTATTGGAGTGTGAAATACCTGTTGGCTTATTGTACTGTAGAATTTGTAACATATGGACTGCGGATTTTCATACATTTATGGAAATTTGAAATATACAAAATGTTACAGAATGCGCTCAAAAATAATGAAAACTTGAAAAATAGAGTATAAATTGTAGTACTTGAGAGGTGTAGTAAATTTTTATTTAAGTTTAATTTCTTTAGCTGAGTTTATGAAAATATGAAATTGTATTAAAATCCACAGTCTAGTATCATGTTTCTTAGTGACTGTGTATAAGTGAAATGAATTGTGAAATGAAGTAAAGATGTTACTAGGTTTTAAGTACAGAGAATTTTGAAATAATGAATTTTTAGAGAGGTGATAAACAAAAAATGTGTTAAATACTCAAAGAAGAAAATTTAGAGCAGATAAAATAACTTACATTTCAATAGTACAATAAATCTGATTGAAAAAAATTGGTTAGGATAAACCATGTGAGGTTAACATTTAATTGTCACAATATACTCACTATGTCACTTTAATCATTTCTATTTATTTGTTTTGTCCAACTCTTTTAAGTGCAATAACCTGAGTAAAAAAAACTTGTTAAATGTTTTGCACATACCTTCCAAAATAGAAGTGTCGAACCACGCGAATCCCCCATTTGAACTTTGTTTTAACTTGGAGGTTGGTAAACGATCAAAATTGCTTTTCAGTTCATTCTCCTGTATCCAAACAGTGTTTTCAAGCGGTTCCCAGCACCTTTTTCGCGAAAAAAACACAAAAATACTTTAATTTACTTCGCACGCTATACTTCAGCCTCCAAAAAGTACAATGCGCGCCAACAAGTTAATTGAATCTCTTCTGCGCAGTGCATTACAAGTGGTCACGTGATATGCGCGGCACAATTTAAATCTTTTAAAATACAGAAGTACCGTTGAAAAAGAATTAGATATAAAGAATTATATTCATAATAATATTTTTTAATATTTTTTATGAAATAATTAAATATTCAATTTTTCTGTATTTTAGACTACTACTTATGCACTTATTCATTATATTACTATATGACTATGCTTCATTATATTGTTATGTAGTCATGAAATATTAATTAATATTATAGAAATATTAATTAATTATCATACCTGTCAAAATTTGTATTCAGATTTAGACCCTATAACTTCTTGATAATTCAGTAAGGATTTCAAGAAGAATTCAATCGAAGAAGATGAATCTAAATCTTAGGACATCCTGAAATAAGAGAAAAATTGTCTAGTTGAGTCTACACTTAGAGTGAATTTTTAGAAATGAATGGCTGTTAATCACTTATATTGAATCAGATTAATATTAAGCAGAGAATAAAAATGTTTCTTACATTCTAACCATCAAGATAATTTAATCGAGATCTAACATTGTTTGCTCTAAATTGTTCGTATTTGTTTATTTTAACCTCACTTTAAAGCCCGTTACACACAAAAGTAAAACGTATCACGCGTAATCGATGGAATAGCAATCCACTGTTCCACTTCGTTAATGAAACTGATATAACGTTCGAAATGAGATGCAAATGGTCCGGGGTGTGGTTGAAATGCAGATACGAGCGAAGTTTTTATTTACAACCCCGTATAACGAGACCGACCGGCATAATGCGTTTTTTTTAAACGAATCGGTCGTATTTCTTTTCGTTGTCCGATGTATTTCTCTTGTCACTTTCACCCTCTTTCTCTACCTAGTGCTTTACATCCCCGTTCATCACCGCTAGAGTGATAATATTTTAAAAACTTAAAACAAGTGATGCATCGATCTGAAATCGCGTTCCCCATAAAGTTTTGTCTAAACTACTGCGAATAAATATTTTTCCTTTCTTTAATCTCAGAATTTTACTGTGTAATCGATAACAAATATGCATAACATTCTTGTTATACATAAAATTTAAGCACAAAAGACAATAGCAAAAAAGAATTTAATAAAAAGGAGTAGTTCTAAAATTGAAGTATTATACACTGTCCTTAGATGCAAACGGAAGAAAAAAGCGTTGTACATATGCTGGGAAGTTATTTTGTGTAATATCTGTGTTAAAGTGTGTATTTAAAGAAAAATATTTTGTTGCGAGATTCATATGAATAGCTCAATTAACAAATATGAGTTTAGCTAACGATAAATAATAGCTGACGATATTTGTTAAAATACATAGTATTGTATACTCACATAAATATGTATTTGGTATTTATAAAAGTCCCTCTGAAGATGCTCTTAACATACAATAGTGGAAACAGATCAGCTTTTCGTTTCTGAGCTCGTTGTTTAAACCTGGACAATAAAAATATTGCGACTTAAAAATTGCGATTATTACCAGGCAATGTACTTGACTAGATGTCTTACCAGTGTACCTTTGATTCAGATCATTTTCCATCGCGTAATAAACAAAGTTTTTACACAGAAATGCAATAAACCGAAACATTGAGACTATAGAAATCAGAACTGGGCTGAATAATGAAGAATTAAACATTTATTCTACAGAAATGCAACTGAAAACTGAGAGACGATCTTGATATCTGAACGGGCGGGAAGAGGCTATTAAAAGCGGTATTGAGCATGCGCAATAACAATCACGTGACTTGGTGCGCACGCAATATCAATCACGTGACTGTGTGCGTGCGCAATCTAATCACGTGACTTCGATTCAAATATTTAAAAATTCTTCAAATATCATTTTTCTATAAAATACATATTTAATTCTAACGACCTCTATTAAATTCAGTAGCGATATTTTAAATTCATCATATTTTTTATATAAAACACATTCTTCATGCCAATTATTTAAAATTTTTGTGTACACTTGGAGAATTATATGTAGAAAACTATAAAATTTGGCTTAAAAAACTCAAAATCTTTTAAATTTTATAAAACATAATATTCATAAATTCAACGAATTTATAGTTGATATTAAGATATTGAGATCTTCATTTAGTGTACTCATTCATAAATACTCGATTGCAAGTATAAATGTATTAAGGTTAAACTATCAATTAAAGATGCATATAAATTAAGACGCAAGCCGCGGAATAAAATCACGATATGTCACGCAACTTTTGTTCCAGAATAGAACAATTTGTCTTCTAATGTATACACACCCTTGCAGTGAACTAGGTTGAAAAATGTTCCGTCTACATCTTAGACCGAACATTGAGACGCGTCATTCTGCAAGTAACGAAGTAGCGAGAGAATCGAGAAGTGGATAATATTTGAGTTGTGAAGACCATCAAGGCTCCCTGATGTAAGGGAGACAAGGATGAAGGTTTTAGGTTAAGTAAGTGGTTAGAAGGACGGCGTTGCCAAGTAATGGAATAAAAACACTCGACCTCGATGTCACCATCATTGATCTGGGAAGCATTATCTTCTACCTTCTCGTCGAGTGAGCAGAAATGCGTCAAAAATTCCATCAAAAAACTTTCTTTCGATACTTTATGAAAATAATCAATGTTTATCGCGGAAAAAGTTATTAATGACGTAGCCCTTTATCGATAACTGAGTCCATGTACCATTATATAGACCTACAGCTATAAGAAGAAAAAATTACTTTGGATATCCACAATCATTCCTCGTAGCACAATTGTAAACTTTTAGAAGATCGATCATGTACATAGAACCTGATGAGAGGTTGAAACGTGATACGATTTTCGAATTATCGTTGAAACGACAAAAATAGAGTCATGGAACGGTGTAAAGTAGAATGTTCGGTTTCATTAATGCTGACACAATGCGAAACGCATACACGTAGGTGCCACGAGATAGTACGTGTTTCGCAAGCCTTTTATAGGTCGGTGACTGCTTTCGATACCGTATTCGCTGGACTGTAATTAGTCTGTAGGACTGAATCCAGCTTTCAATGGACCCTCAATGAGCGCTACTAATGACGGTCGGATGACGCATCCGGAATGTCTGCTTAAATGATAGTATGCTAATCCAATGGCAAGCATTTCAATCGTGCGCATATTGCGAAACACATCTAACCTCACGTGTGTTAACGTCGCACTTCTCGTTTGCCCCTGTAACAATACGCCTAAATGTACGTAACATGAAAAGTATGAAACACAGGACGCAATAGCACAAGTGTAGGATTGAAATAGATTTCCTATCACCGCTATCAGATGCGTAGCGAACAGTTAATTTATGGGTCCAAAGCTGAATACTGCTGTACCAAATACGTTGGAACTCGAGAACTATGCAAAGATTCTGAACCTGGGAACAACTTCAGATAACCTGACGCTCCTGGTGACAAATGTACTATTATTTTCAGAGGAACTATGCAATCCCTATGTAGTTTCTTCAACTCAAATAATTCAAGGGAATATTGTGCCATCAAGTGCAGTAAAATTAGAAAAGTATGGAGGGACTTTAAGTTTCAAAATTTCAAAGAAAGTTTAGATAATCTAAAATTATTACTAAGCCATTATACGTAAAGGTATTATTTTGCAAATCTAGAAGAGCCTAATTATGCACTCTCTTAATGATATTACAAAGGAATATGGATAACCATTATTTACTGTACACAGCAACTTCTACCACAGCAATTAACTTCTAAACCGTGAAATCAAGTTTCTTTTCACCAAGCCTTAAAATTCTTCAGCACACTCAAAGATGCAACCCTCCAAGCACGAAAGCAATCTCGCGCCGTTTGCCTCCTTTAAAAATGAATATAGAGTCGCCCGAATAGAGGGCGCCGCTAACACAAACATTTTTCTTCCACTTTCGATAACCCGACGCCAGTGGCGCGAACGCGTTAGGTGTTTGATCTAATACCGGGATGGATTTACGTGTGTGAGATACAGGAATTCCCAGGGGCCGTGAGAGACCCGAAAACGTAAACAGTGACTTAAATCACCGTACACGCCTCGGGGAAAGATCGAAACCCGTTGTACGTCGAAGGATACCTCGGCGAACGTGGTGGAATGATGAGGTGTCGCGCTAGAATAGAGAAAGAAGACTATTCGGCCCGCTATTCCATCCGATTCCGTAATCCATTCCGGATACCAACTGCATCCTGCCTCCTGCTCCCCCTTTTTTCGCTCTCGCCCTCTTCCGATCGGTGGCAGAGGACGTTTGGGGACAGAATACAGGACATCACTCTTTTCTGTCCTCGCCTCTCGTTCGGAGTGGGGCCACGGATTCCACGACGGAATTCCAACGCTCGATTCGTCCTCGCGTTCAATACAAGCACCGTGCTCGGGTTCGCCTTCTCTTCTTCGTTCCAGGGCTTCTTTGGCTGGCGTGGAATCCTCGGCGAATTCAAATATTCTTTTAGGCGAAAACGGAGGAAACGAGCAAAAGGTCCGTCGACGGGGAAACTACGAGGAAACGAACAGATGTAAGTGATCGTTAAAACGAAAATATGAAACGAAGAAAGAGGACAGCTGGGGAGGGTAAGGCAGCGTACGTTGGAAGACTGAAATTAGAATAGTGGAGGGCTTGGGATGAGGACGGTGGAAAATCGAAAAGGTGGTTAAAGCGGAGAACGGTGAAACGAGCGAGAGAGGCCGGGACAGCTACTTGCGAGAGGTTGGGTGTACACCGACTCGCATTCCAAGCAGACTTGGTGAACCGGGTTCATTATTTTCTCGTTATAAGTTTCTACAACTCGAGCTTGTTGTCGTAACGCTGTTAACGCGGACGCGTCGCGAATTGTTAAAGCGTCGGCGAACGATCGGCGCGCGTATATATTCGGCGGCTTCCTTAAACCCCGCGTCACGCGCCACCCTACCATTTCGTTCCTTTTCATCCCCCGTTGCTCGGCCGCCATTCACCCTCAACACCACTAGCCCCCTTGCCCTTGTACCTCTTTTCTTTTATGTTTATTAATAGAAGAAGTGCAGTGTATTTGGAATACTGTTAGTAATGTAGTATATCGAAGTACCTAAGAATCTACCACTGTTTTCTACTTTATAATAGCACAAGTAATAGGAGGAAATGACATGTCAATGATTAACACTTATGGAAGAGTCGGTTCTGACATTTCCGATGTTACAGGAGAGACAGAAACGTTACAAGATCCTACAATTTTTTCTGCAAGTATTCGATCAATTTTTCGATTATTTCGAGGCTAGAAAATCTGACATGAAATTTTAAACTTTAATGTCATGTTGGTAATTTGGAATAGTCTACTGCTGTTGTTACTGCTTTTAACATTTTTCCTTTACTGATCACAAAAAAGCGAACTTCTAATAGAAGTCGAAAGCCTGCGAAGTCTTCAATAACTTCAAGTTTCTTTTACAGAAACCAACTTAAAGCAGCAGAGAATTAAAAAAAAACTGAGAAGAATAAAAAGAAGACGAAAACTAAGCAAACGGAGCAGAGAAAGGCAAAAATGTAACAACGATAAAAAGAAGAAGGAAAAATCTCTCAGGTCTTGAATCCTCAGACTCAAACACTAATTACGATATCGCTATTCTAAATTATCATAATATTTTTATACTTTTTTTATATTGTATGTTTCATATGGATACATACATACCTCCATCGATGATGGTGAAATTTACTCTTTTTCCTTAATTTCGTCGTCGATAAATGGCCAAAACTACATTTCAGGTAATCCTCTAATACCTATACATTGTTTTCAAACTGCTTTAAACAACTTTTTCACACAAAAAACCAAAAAAATCTTTAATTTTCCTCATACATAACGTCTCAGCTTCCGAAAGTTTGATGCGCATGAACGAGCAAAGTAAATATCTTCTGCGCAGTATATTACGTGTGATCATGTGACCTGAGCGCGAAAAATTGAAACTTTGTAAAATACGAAAGTACCTTATTCAAATAGAATGAATCTATAACATTGATAAATGCTTCTATGCCTTTCATGAAACTAGGAAAGATACAACCAATAACCTACATTACTCTTCTTTCATGATTTAGTTTGAAGATTAGCAAGATTTTATCTCAATGAAAACGTACATACATCAGTTCCTCATGATCTGATTTACAAATTTGTAGAATTCGGTTAACGAATAGGAATGAACAGAATACGATAAATTAATGGTGCATGCAATACAGAAAGAGTTGTAAACAAATCGTTGAGAGAATTGAAAACGTTAAAATGGCTGTCGTAACGGCTCGGCACGATTTGGTTCGATTCAAGCCGCGCAAATGAGTGGAGCGATATTAAAATCTACGCAGGCAACAGATGGGCCTGGATAGCTTTACGATGCTTCGAGCCAATAACGAAAATCATTAAATTAGCTTTAACCGCCGCTGCGCGGCACACTGTTAACAGCGTACTAATTCTATTATTTAGTGTTCGCATAAAAATCTCGAGATTCTGTTCGTTACCTTCCTTGTCGACGCAATTCAATATTTTTTATTTTACTGTTAACTTCGCACACATACTACTAAAGTAAGTTATAATACATCTATGACACTACATTAATATTCATGCTCTATATTGTCACTAATTATGAAAAAAACAAAATATCATGAATAATGTATTTATTTGTCTTCTTCATATAATAGCCCGAGATAACAAATAATATTTCTCTCATAATGTAATTGATAAATCGACTGAATCATATGAATACTATTCCGCCGTTCGATGTTCTACTACTAATTATTACTATTAATTAATATTATAACATTTATGTTGCTTTTACCATTGATGAAGCATATGATAGGCCTGTCATCCGATGCATTTTTCTGTCACACATTTGGGGGGTTCATGAATCCTCTTACCATTTTCATGTCATATCCAACATTATCGATTGAGTCTAAAACAAGATCTCAGCGCTACATATGGTAGGAATTAAAATTAGATGTTACCACAAACATAACAATTATAAGACTAAAAAAAGTTAAAATATAAAAATGTCCCAAAGTGTGACCGAGTCATCCTCTGGGGCAACTCTGGCAACTGTCATTATCAGCATTAGATCCATCGCTCGAAAATCGTAGAGGGCGCTCGAAAACCAATGGTTCTTCAAGGAGTCGGTATTTCAGAAAATGAGACGCGAAAGTTCATACGCTGTACAGTCTATCGTTGATACTCGTCTGTGGTCTCTTCTTATCGTTAGATATCGACTGCTGCGTGATTCCTGTAATAATAAAATTGTGCATAATTTGTTTACATACGATTAAGTGATTTAAAAATTTGTTTATTCATTTACCGAGTTCGATAAAATATGTACGTAATTATTGACTTCATCCATTTGACATTGCATTTGCACCACTTGACATTCAATTCTTACTAATGCATTTCATTTGTAATTGTACAATTCGCTTGTAATATCTTATAATGGTTATAATATATTATGATGTTAGTGTGAACTGTTCATCATTTATCAAGATTTACGTTCTTATTAATTCTAAGTGTCATAGACCTTGAACCCCAATGTATAAGATAAACATGATCCGTATTCCGCGTGCACGTGTACATACTTGCACATAAATAATGTGTCTGTTATGAAATATAGACTGTTTTTTATTGGAATAATATCAACAAAACTGTTAAAAAATAATTATATATAAAAAAATATTTATATTTACAACGAATGGTAATTTAGTTTTTACAAGATTCAAAAATATACTGTTCGAAAACATGTAATTGTTCTATTATTTCTGAAAATTTACACGAAAATCTGTATAAAAATATATATATAATTAAGTTATAAATTTAGAATAAGAAATTTTATACGTTTTCTATATTTTTTTTGTTTTTTTTTTGTTCGCATTTTTTTACATATTTTTATATCATGCTAGAACTATGTGTCTTTACAATTCAAGTTATTTAAATAAGTTCGTTTAAAAAAAGACTGAATCTTTTTAATGAAACATGGAAAGAAAAAACTGAACATTTTTTTAACTACGTATATCATTTAATAAAAGTCCTGCTCTTTTTATTAAAGCTTTATCACTGCTTTTAATTACTAATATAATACATACTATTAGTGTATCTAAACCTAACTTTAATTCACAACATTTACTTCATTTAACATTCATCATAGGTTTTTAGTATTTTCAAAGTATATATGTCCAATTAATCAATTCTGTTCTTGATGACCAGAAAAATGCTTCCACCAACTTATGTAGAAGGTTTCCATAATTTGGAAGCTGTAAAATCTATGGAATATAGACCTCTTGGAAAAACTGGGTTGTTAGTTAGCAAATTATCATTAGGTGGTGGACCGTTTGGTTGCCACTATGGGTAAATAACTATAAATAATTTTAACAAAGAAATATGAATTACACAAAAATATATTATATTAAATATTTTGAACATATCAATGACTGTCTAATAGCCCATATGATGAGAAAGAAGCTATTGAAGTAATACGTCAAGGAATAAAACAGGGCATTAATTACATTGACACTGGACCATGGTATGGACAAGGTCGCTCTGAAACTGTGCTTGGAAAAGTAATTTTATATATATTTCTCCAATATAGAAAGGATTTACATGATAAACTCTTATGCAAATGTTATTTTTATTTTTGTATAATTAACATTACTACTAAAGCTTTAAATTCATATTAATTCTTTAAAAGGCTTTGAAAGGTATTCCGCGCGGAGCATATTATATAGCAACGAAAGTCGGAAGATATGAATTAAACTATGAAAATATGTTTGACTTTTCAAAAGAGAAAACGCGTAAAAGTTTCAAACAAAGTTTAGAACTACTGGGTGTGGATTATGTTGATGTTATACAGGTAAATGATTTTTTTTTTTCTTTTTTTCTTTTAAGATCATAACTTTTTTCCTTATACTGCAGGTTCATGATATTGAATTTGCTCCAAGCTTAGATATAATAATCACACAAACTTTACCAGAATTATCAAAACAAGTAGCAGAAGGTAAAGCCAAGTATATTGGAATTACTGGCTATCCAGTATCTATTTTAAAAGAATGCATTGAAAAAAGTAATATTAATATATCATGTATATTGAGTTATACGAGGTACACACTAATTGATAACACTTTAGCTGAATACTTTTCATTCTTTAAGGTACAATTTTATAGTAGTTTAATATAAAGATATTGCGAACTACATATAAAATTCACATTTTCTAAAGAATTGCACAAACCTTTTTAGACACACAATATTGGTATAATTAATGCTGCAGCTCCATGTATGGGTCTGTTAACTAATAATGGCCCACCAACTTGGCACCCTAGTTCAGAACAAACAAAAGAAATATGTGCAAATGCAGCTAAATATTGCAAGGTATTGTGAATAATACTTTGCTTTACAATTATATACAACAATTATATACATAAAAATATTTCAATTATACTTTGATTAAATATATTTATAGGTTCATGATACAGAATTAGCCAAATTAGCATTGTGGTATTCCATGCAGTGTGAAGATATAGCTACATGTCTTGTTGGAATTCAAAATTTAAGACAATTGCATATGAATCTTGATATACTTAGAAATGGCATTACAGATAAAGAAAAATGTTTGTTACAAGAAATTCAAACAAAGTAAGTACTGTATTTTTATTTAAAAATACTACTAAAATTAGGAGGGAAATGAGCAACATTATTAAAAAATTAGAATTAAAAAAATTGTTTCACCTTACCCTGTCAGTTTCCATTTATTTCTACTTTTTTATAAATTATTATTTTCTTTTATACAACCCAATAAATTAAATCTATTAGTTTTTAAATGTAAATATCATTTTCTTGTATGTGTCAATAGTTCCTGCTATCAGAGACTTTTAATGTATCTGATCTGACATAGGATTATATTCTACCTACATTTTTGTGATATATAAGTCCACAATTTTCCCTATCGCACTTCAACCTGATAACACAGTGGTGAGTTACCAAAGATTAAAACAAAAGTTGTTTTTCTTAATAAAACACCACCCCCATAAAAACAAACAATAAACTAATTGGAAACTATTTCATATTTACACATGAAAGACAATGACAAAAGTGTAACTATTTTGATTGTACATATTAAATGATTTTCTGTTTTATTTCAGATACTTATGTAAAATAGTGGAAAAACATTGGGAAAACAAAGAAGTTCAGATGTACTGGGAGTATATGAAAAAGTGAGAAAAATATATTTTTTTATAAATACTATACATATATGTTAATAGTATTTGTTGAATTGTATAATAAAATTGTTTCAATAAAATGACATCTTCAATATCTTAATAATAATATAAAATATAAATATTTATATATAACAATAATAGTAAAAAATAAATGCAATTTTTAGAGATTCTTTTTGGAAGATATAGAATTAGACTTATTTTTCTGAAAAAATTAGAGTATCATAAAATATGAGATTTCATTCTCACTTATTGAGCATTACTTTGCTATATGCAGTAGGTACATAATCATCTTCACCAGGTTTAATTTGGTATGTCATTTCATACATCAACATAGTTATGAGTGTACCTAAAATAGGTTTATGATACATCTGTTGCAATTCAAAACCCTTCTTAAGACATAATTCTCTTCCACCTTCTGTATATTCTGAAGCAACAGTATTAGCACAGCTATAGCCTTGATCAATAGCAAATTGCAATGCAACATTAATAAGGTACGAAGCTATGCCTTTCCTTCTATATTGATGATGAACATGTAGTCTTTTGATCCACGCACCTTTGTCTAATCTATGGCTCTTACATAAAGCAACAGTACCTACAATTCTTTTAACCTGAGATGAAATATCAATGTTTGAATCACGGAATTGTTGCTCAGTCATAATCGTATATTTTACATTCTTTGGATGTTGTGTCATTAGATAAGGTTCAAATGCTTCAGCAACCCAAAAACATGAAAAGGCATTCGACATGTAAATCCTGTTGCAATAGACGAATATATTTTTAAATTACTTCATTTCTTAATTTCAGTTAAATTATTTCATTTAAATTTTCTAAAACTCATTTGAGATGTAAAGTATTACGCAATAGTAAATTAAAGATTAATAGAGTACAACTAATATAATTTCTTGTGATTTTATGTTAGCTAAAATGAACTATAATAAACATAAAAACTACAGCAAACATAAAAGGATTTTTACCTGGGTATATTAGAAATTTCTTCATTGATTTCCATAGATTTTGCTGCGAAACTTATGTAAGTTCCAACAAACATAAAAAGAATAACGAAAGGGACAACTAAAAGGCATATTGTTAAAGGTAATCCGAAAAAAATAAACATTATTGCAGCAAATAATATCATCATTTGAAATGTCAATTCTTTAAGTACAATGCCAAAGAATGTTGAATTCAAAGACGACATTACACCGGCTTTTATTAATTCTTTGCAATTAATTTCATCGCCGGGTTTGTAGCTTCGTATTACTATTATATGGCTCATCTTTGAAAATATTTGCTTAAACAATTCCACAGCTTATACGCATACTTAACAGAGCAAATAGAAATTAGATGTAGGTATATTCCATGGTTAAGTTTAACAATTTAGTTAGGATAATGTTTTCGATATTCTCGCCATCTGCGTTTAATGTAAACATATATAGCAAATTAATTTATCTTATCCCTACGATATGGCATATATTCCTCTCAATTCTTTTCTCCGAATATTTAACAATTTAACAAGATTGGAAACATACATTATACTGTACCGTGAAACTAGATTTTCTTGTAATCACAAATTATTAATTCATGTATAATTATTGCTGTATTAGAATTACGTATTTTAAATCTATATCAAACAGGACAACTTATTTTTCACAAAATTAAAAATGCAATTTAAAATTATTTTCCATTTGCAGTGTTTCCAAATGTTAATTCTCTATTATCAAATAATATAATAAATAGTAAGTAAAAGATTAGAATTGCTATTGTATGAAATACATTTTCTAGTTTAAATTATTTCAGTCTTAAACAAGTCGTTAATCCAGTAAAAAAGAGTTAAAGATAAAAAGAATATTTTAGTTAACTTTTTAGAAGTATGAACTAAAATATGACCCATTTTAATTCTTTACTGTTTAAATAAATCATTAATTCAAACTATTATTCTGCACATTATTTGAATTTTTTATTAAGTATTTCAACTTTTGTTCAACACTGCATGTAATAATTAACTAAAATCTGAGATCTTTTATTGAAAATTCGTCATGTCTCATAAAATAATGTTGAGGACATAAATGTATGTACGCCTTAAAGTAGAATAATGGTCAGGCAGCCATTGTAACTTTTGCGTACAGACGCGTTAGGTGTGTATATTCTATTTCGTTATATCTAAATATTTGATTAACGAAGTCATAATTTTCCTTCTAAACAGTTTCTTAAGTATCGAGTAATACGTTGTTAATAATGAGTGATAGACAAAGTAATGGTGACTATAAGTATCAAAGGGAAGAAAGTATCGATATAAAGCCAAGGGTGTCGTTGGAAAAAGACCGTGATGAGAAGGAGCATCAAGTTGATAAAGCCGGAGAATATGTTCGCGAGCTTTTGCAAGAAAAAGTTGAATTAGACTCCCAAAAATGGCCTAATGCAACTAGGCTAATTGATCAAGGTAAATCTATTGTTGTCACTCTTTTTTTCTTTGTCTCAAGTACGTCATTATTTCTTATATGCATTTCTTGTCATACTTTGTATTTCTTCTTTATATTCGCTATTAAGTCTATTTCGAAATTAATTTGAATGTATTTCTTATATTCTTTATGATTCAGTCAGAACAAACGTTAAAATTAATATTTAAGGTTAGAACACAAAATGAAGAAAACTGGGTAAAATTATAAATTAATGATAAATATTTGCCATTAAAATAAAAGTAATTATTAGATAGTACAATCAGAAAAATATATTATTTCACATTAAATTTGGGATGAAGATAATAGTTTCTTCTACAAGTCTTCTTTTCTTTCTAAATTGTGTTCTTTCATTATATAATAGAATCAAGGATAATTATTTTATTCAATAGAAATTCAAAAGACTCAGGCTATGGGAAAACCAATAAGAGATCCAAAATATGTAGATATTTATCGTGAAAAACCAATTCGTGTTTCGGTTAAAGTATTGGTACCTGTTCGTGAACATCCTAAGGTAAAAATCACACTTTACTATTAATGTTTTAATCATTATTTTTCTAAACTGAGAATATAGAATTATACCATGGAATTTATTATAGTTTAACTTTGTTGGAAAATTATTGGGTCCAAAAGGTAATTCTATGAAGCGTTTACAGGAAGAAACTATGTGTAAGATGGCAGTATTAGGAAGAGGATCAATGAAAGATCGTCAGAAGGTACATTAATAATATGTATAATAAAATAAACATCCTGAAAATTTTGAAACATGAAAAAATGAACCCCTGAAAAATTATTTTACATTGACTTAGGAGGAGGAATGTCGTATGTCTTTGGATCCAAAATATGCACATCTTTCGGATGATCTTCATGTTGAAATCACAGCTCTTGCACCTCCAGCAGAAGCTTATGCTCGTATAGCATTTGCATTAGCTGAAGTTCGAAAGTATTTAATTCCTGATAACAATGACAATATTCGTCAAGAACAAATGCGAGAAATGGAAATGAGCATGGCAGATGATATAACAAATACAGATGACAGAAGGCCTTCTGTCAGAGGTGTCCCAGCTGGTGGTGGAATATTGAGACCAACAGCCAGGCCTACTTTGCCACGATCATCAAGAGGTTTGTCATTTCTGTGTTAATATAATTCATATTTTGTAAAAATATACTTAGTTCTTTTATATTTCAAAAATTGCAAGTGGGAAATTATTGTAATTTTAGCAGCAATACTTCCACCACCTTCTAGCAGAGGACCAATTTCTCGTCCTGTATCAGGAAAAAATAAAGTATTCTCTATTTTAGACCGTGCTCGAGCTGCTATGGACCAAAGCTATGGGTAAGTCTGTATACATATTCAGAACTATTTAGTTCTGTTATTCTATGCTATTATCAAATACTGTTTAAAATTGATTATTATGTATAGTTACGAAACTGCTACTCCACCACCGAGCACTCGCGTTGGGTCACATCACGATTACGATTATCATACATCGACCGGCAACAGCAGCCGATATGGGGATCGGCATTATAGTTCAACATCAGGGTAAATATACCTTAACTTTACTTAAATGATGGCCAACATTAAAAATAGAATTAATGTTTTTTTTCACTACCCCGACTTGAATGTTCTTTTGGGGAAAATAGTACAGCTTTTTTTCTATCTATTATACTTTCCTATATATTATTTAGAGATGATATGTATCCTTCCTCGAGGTATACAACTTACGAGTACGATGAAGACGCTGTGCCACACTCTTCGCACGAGTACTACGAAACTTCCGAATACCCAGGTAATGTACACCATATTTTTTATTACTTTAAACAGAAATATTTAACACAACTTGTAAAAAACATAGAATTTATACGAACTTCAAAGTTTGAATACGAACATAAATAGCAATTATTGTATGTGCACACTTTCCTAAGGCATATAGAATTGATTAAATTTTCATGACATTTACAGTTTTAATAACATGAACATTTTAATATATCAATTATAGGTAGATAAATTATTTATAGAATTCTTATTCTCAAATACAATTAAACACTCTAAACTTAAATAAAAGAAGAATCTGAGATAACATAAATATTAAACTAGAATAAGAAATAGTATTTAATAGTAATTTAAATTCGTTACAAAACATATGATTATTTTAAAAGTAATTACTAAGCTAATTAAGGCTTGTAACCAAATATTAGCCCTTGAGTTGTATTTATGACCAAGTCTTTTAATACTAAATCAATCATTAGAGATGTTGGGACAATTGAGACCTACTGTCCAGTAAACTTGCATAAACATTTAGATGCTTTCTATTTCAAAATAACAGAAGCATAAACAAGAATAACAGTATCAATAGAAAATAAATGATTGACTTCTGAAAATTATTAAAGAAGATGGAATAAAATCATTTAAACTGATCTTTTTTTAACAGTGAACGCTAAATTGTCATATATGACTTTACATGATAACCCATAATCTTAACTTAAGCAATCCTTTAGCCCATTTATAATTATTCTTACCAGTGTATTTTTACTTAAAAAAGAAAAAACAACTTATAACGCACGCATTGCGTGGTAGTTGTAAACATCCAATTAACACATCGTGATGGTACTCTGAATTGATCTTGAAATAATACAAATGAATCACTCCATGAAATTCGCAGAGGAATCATCAAGCCGCGCTTGGAAATCGTACAAGACGACAACGACATCGGGCTCAAGCTCGCGCTACCGCAACGCTCCGTACTCACGACCTTCCAAGTAAAAATCCACAAAAAATCATCCTTAATTCTCTTAACTAGTTTTTCTTCCTTTCACTTTAAAACAAATATCCTCAACAGTCTGCGAAGGAAAGAAATTTTGTTTCTGACTTTGTTATTTCATGTAGCCCTAAACCGTTGACGTGTAGTCTTCCTAATGCACGACGACCTATGGTGCCTGCGATGTCAAAAGCTATAAACGACAGAGATCGTTTTTAACACCAACTACGAGGCACGAAGAGAGATTAACACACGGTAAACGATACGCAGACAATATTACAATGTTTCATCGTATTGCGAAGCTATTTTAACTGAAACGTATTAGTATTATATTCCCTGAACTTTAAGAAATTTAATCGATTTCGAATACTGATATCATAAAACTTATTCTTCATTCGCGATACATTGTCCTGCTCGATGAAGGGAAATTTTTCTCGCATTTCTTCTATCTTTTTTCCGTATTTTAAATGTTGAGTATTTCGTATATAACAAAGCTAACATGCTTTTCAGATGAATTATTTGTGGCCGTTGGATAAGCTGGAACACGTAATACAATGAAAACTGTAATCAAAGTGTCTCAGCAATCTTCGATTTTTTCAATCGCGAACGATCACATTACTATACGTCCCCATTCCTCTGGAAAGTTTGAATTAATACATGTCGTAGCGTTGATTTCATACTTCTGATTTTCTATAAATAAGTATAGATCTTGTTCTTTATAATCCTATTTTGAAAATATTTACGCTAGGGTAGGATGTTAGATGACTAGGAGGATCAGTGGGATGATAACAAGTAAAATTATTAAATTAGTCTGTACTATAACGTGACTTAGAACAAAAACGTCGGAGCTGTGTTAAGTTTTTTCAATGGAATTTGATATTTCATATCCCCTTTTGTTATTCTATTTTATACATGTACTTAAGTGTTTTTCTTCAATTGGCAATACTCCATAAATTTTAATTCTTACTAAATGATGATAAACTCCACATGTTTACGCACATTTATTTTAAAAAGACATTATAAAAGTACATAGCTCGGACAGTCATATGGGTATTAATAAACTAGCAATACATAGTCTAAAATGGAACAAAGTAAATATTGTAAATGATACTTTGACAAATGGACGTATAAATTAATATTAAATAAGTTGCAAGTTATAATTTGTATGATAATAATGTGTATAGCATTTACGTGCAAAAAGAAGACAATTTAGAAAACATGTAATTACAAGTGTAAAATACTTGTGTATGAAGCAAAGATTTGCGTGATTTGTCTTAAATGATATAGCATCTATAATACTATAAAAAATTACTGTAATCCTATGATCTCTCAGCATAAGTATGCAAAAAAAATCATAAAATAATTTATGTGTAACTTATAAATACTTTCTTTTCTCTAAAGCAACTATCTGTTCTCTCTTATATGTATGTAATTTCTCATAAAATGTAATAAATGAAAAGTATAATAAGATTTGTTTGAAAAAAATTTAAAGTAAAATCCTAATTAATCAATACCATTATAATTCAGAATATACAAAAATATATTTAATAAGTAACATTAAATGTATTCATTAATACAAACAAATTTTTTTACCAGTATATTAATAATATTGTCCCAATGGTAATGCAGATTTTGTTCTGAATATTTCTAAGTTTTAAAAATATAAAAAAAAATGTTGATTAATATGAAGATATGGTATCAGAGAAGTATAACAAATTATATCATCTAATTTTTTCAAGTTTCATAATATATCTTTATTAAATTAATATAGCAACAACAAAAATTTAAAAATATTGATTTTATATTATGTTAAATAAACATTATGTAGTCTTTAAACTTTTATTAGCAACATTCAAGTAGCAATATCAATCTACTGAAGTATACATTTATTATTTTACTTATAGAAGTTCTGTCTATAATGTTGAAAACATTTACTTTTAACAGCTTTTTTCGTGTATCCTTCTTAGGTATAAAGAAGCATGTGGAAAAGCGCGTGGGAACGCGCTTCCATGGGTTGAAATATTTTAATCTTCTGTCTCTACAATCACTGGAGTTCAAAGTCCCTTGATATAATGTGAGTACTATACAGCATTTAATTATTAATTTAATATTTTCTTTTTATTCATTGATAAAGCAATTGTGATATATAATATACATAGCAGAAGCAGAATTTCTTTGCAGTTTGCATGCCTGATAATCTATACCGATTATCATAAAAAAATCTATGAGATGTTAAGATTTTCTTTCAGACAAAGGACTGTAGTACATACAGTGTATGTATGAAATATTAATATCTCATATGTGGACAATGCAATAATAATTAACTACGAAATAATAACTTATTTAATAAAAAACAATATGAATATCTGAATTGTATTATTTAAATGCAATAAATAAAATTAAATGTTTTAACGTATTTAGCATGTTGAACAATTGGTGTCATTGGTACTACGTTTCCAGATTCATACATATACTTGATTATATAGTTTGTAAAGAAATACAAAATATGTTTTATAGAAAGCAATAGAGATAAATTAGAAATTAATTCAAAGTTTCGACGAGAAAAGCACTGAAAAATAGTATATATTATGTAGTATCCTGCATATTATGTATATAAGTATAGTAATGAATAAAAAGTAGATCCATATACCATGTGATTTATTCCTGATGTGATTTGCTTACAAATTTAAACGCACATCTTTTATATATATTAAAAATATTTACAACATTCATATAGAAATATAATTTCAAACATATATTCCATTTTTTCATCTATAAGTCTTTTCTTTGGTTCGCAGAAAAAAAAACAATAAGAAAGAAAGAAAGCAAAAAAGATTAAATTTTATATTGTTATATTTTTATTTTTAATAGATTGCTGCCATTGTATTGGCATAACAAAATTGGACGCATAAAATATAATCATTCATAGTGCAAAGACATTTTAGTATAATACATACATACATATTTACATGCTACTGGTAAGGTCAGACAATTAGTGTCTGAAAAAATTCTGTTGATGGAAAACAGAGATACTAACAAAACAATTTCCACAAATCGCAGCCTTGAGGTAGTTGCTGTCGAAATCGAGTTTCCTAGGAATGTCTTGCAATTTTAATTATATGTTAATGTAAGTCTCATCTACGTTCGGTTAAAATTTTAAAAAATTTCGCTATTCCAAATTCGAGTTATTTGGACTCAGAATTTCAATTTTTAACATGTAATCTCTATGCCGAGACTTTGCTGAAGTGACATTTTTAATTCTATCTCCGATAATTTTCTTAGAAATTTGTTAAGAAACTAATACATGGTGCACAGCATCCATAAGAAACCATGTGCCATTAACTTTCTAATACGATTGTGCGGAAACAACTACCTTAAGAAATGACGGACATTCGTATCAGTTAAGAAGTCACACGAACGTTGCGATAAACATCGTAGCATTTCTTGTTCATCGTCGTCGTTACACGGACGTCGCTCGTATGACTGCTTATACACATTCTAGTATTACGCTACGACGGATTACAAATATTTACTTAGTTACAGAATGAGTCAAGATCATTTAGAACTTTTCTTTTGCACCATTGCAGACAAAAGTTCTATTGCACATTTCGATATCGTGTTGGATCAATAATAATAACATACAAGGAACTTCTAAATTCTAAACGATCTTGACTCATATTTTGACTAAGTGAATATTTTAAGATAGTTTTGGGAGAATGAACATATGTTTTGAAAACATTAATGGAAGAAAGCACGGTAGTATAAAAGTCAATGAAACCAGATTTCCTAAGACATAAGTAAAGAGTTGTACCGTTTTGTGTTTGCAAACTTTACAAATAATTTCTTCTATTATTTAAAGTTGCCAAACACTTTCACTGTATTTCGATAAGGCCTTCTCAAAACACATTTAATCTTTCAGCGTCGACGAAGTACGTGAAGCCTCTTGCGTAACTAAAATTAATTTTTTTAAATTGCATACCATCTGCTTTAAAGAGGACACTGTTGTTTGCAGACGCTTTACTTTTTGGTTCAAAACTCTTTTTGCATTACGAGCTTCAGATAGACTTTTGCGCATGTTGTTTAACTGTCTTCTGTAACTCGTTGGTGTATAAGTATATTGGTGATCATGACATACTAATTGCCTAGACTCTACATAATTGTAAGGGTCTGTTGTAATGGTACTCTTATTGCATGTTGCATCTGTTGGTAGGACATGCATTTCAGAACCTGTAAATTTTAACATAATCATATTATTAAATAATGGAATTGAAGAAAAGTAGAAACAGCATTAATATTGAATGTGACTTGAATACAAACTTTCTACGTCAGAGCTATGAGGTTCAGCTAATGGATCAACAGAAGGTTTATCATCAGGCTCATATTCCATAGAAAGATTTTCATCTATAACAAGTATATAAAATGTAATTATCATAATATTATGTCTAACAGATGTGGATTATAGTTTCAACAAAATTTATGACATTACCTGATAATGATCTGGATACAGTAATGTATACACTATTGTGTACATTATTCTGTACAGGATTGTGTACATTATTCTGTATAGTATTATGTACATTATCTTGTACACCTGTGTGTACATTAGTGATTAAAGTAGTAAAGTTACTATGTATATAGCTTTTTTCTGGAGAAACTGATGGTATACTACCTCTCTTCAATCTAACATAATTATATTTTTGCTCTAAACATTCTGGTGCAAAATGTGTTGAACATATAAAAGAATTAGAAGTAGGAACATAGTTTTCTTTTTCAATATTCTGAAGCCATAGATGCACTAGTTGCACATCTTTTGGAAACCTAAACAACAGTGCATTATTAATGTATTATCAATAAATTTGCATCCAGTTACAAATCTTAATCCACATAAATGTATACTGATATCACTTCATACTTACCTATGAAAGGACAATCCTTTTGTACCCTTTTCCTTCTTACAAATTATACACTTATGCATCTTCGTAATATTCCGTCACACAAAATTTCAACGTTCTACAAGAATTACTGGCAAGTGCTAGCAAGTACGTAAATATGTAATTGCAACTGCAAGTAATGGCGTCAAATCTTGTGCAGTTAATAAGCATAGACTTAGGAAACCTAAGTCTGTGTTAGTAAGTATGTAAACGGGGATGTTTAGTACCTATGATCTCGTTCAGATGGCGAATATGGTCTAGTTTCAAAGATGGCGCAATTCAAAACGTCACCCTGTATATTAATGAACCCGGCGCTTACCCCACACAAAGTTACTCATTGTATGAGTGGTATGGGTGACGCTGATCGGACATAATCGCGCGTTGTCAAAAATCTGTCGATATTTTATATTTCAATTTTATCGTACTTAATGATTAATACAGTGTCAACGTTATTATAATAATTATTCTCTCACTGTCACTACAAATAGAAGACGGGAAAAGTATTTTGGACCGTCATAATAATGTAAATAAATACAACCACGCCCGTGTATCACGTTGTGCATTCGAATACTTGCGTTCAATGCATTCTAAATATGCATTAGCATTTTTCACATAAACAGAAATGGATAGAAGTATTGAAGAATACTACCTTCAAGTTATAGAATGTGAAAATAATAAAATGCAGTACTCGACTAATTTTGTTCTTTCATTTGTATCGAAATAGTGACATTAGTCATTCGTTGACTCAGATGTAAAGCATTCTCGAAGAATGTTTTGTTTCACGTTTTGTACTTAATAACGCCGATTAAGATCATATTATTGAAGTCTGATTGAATATTATTGTAATTTATGATGATAGTACTGTTCTTAATTTTTTATCTCTGTAGTCATGTACTTAGCCAAAAGTACGAGGGTTGTTTTCGGAGTTCCGTTTCGGATCCCGATTTACCAACCCTAATATTAAGTCATATTGGTGTGCCAGCAGAATGTATCAAAGAATGTCGTTCACATTATTATATGTAAGCTACAAAATTATTATTTATGATAATTAGATAGAAAAAGTATGTAATAAACAGCATCTTCTATAAACAACTAATAGGTTTGCTGGATTAATGAACCAACGATGCTATTGTGGTAGTAAATATGGTAGGAAGGGTTTGTCTACATCCTGCAACGTTCCTTGTTCGTTAGATCCAAAAAATTATTGTGGTAGTCAAGAAGCAATGAGCATTTATGCAACTGGACAAAAAGGTAGATCAAATATTATATGAAAGTTATGTATTTTACATGCATGAATTTAAGTTTGTTAAATATTTTCGTAGGTCCTAGTCCACCAAGAAGATTACAAATAATTCACAATGGACCCACTAATTTATATATCACGTGGGAACCACCTAACATAGCTAATGGAAATATTACATATTATACTTTAAAAGCAAAGGTTATCGAAACACATTCTTCTAATTCACTACCATTTATAGAAAGTCAAGTACAAGGACAAGATTCAAATGGTACCAATTTACAAGGCTTACAACCAGGCACAAAATACAATATATCTGTCGTTGTTGCAAATACTCAAGCAGATAGTGAACCTGCATATGTATCAGGATGGACATTAATAGCTCCTCCTGACAAACCAACAATGCCAAAAGTAATAGCACAAACAAGCACTACCATAACTGTTTTATTGTCAAAAGCTAAGAGCGAATATGGGCCTATTAGTGCATATCAATTATTTGTTACTCAACCCGGTATAATACTTCCATTGGGTCCTAATATCATGTTCTATAATTATGAAAAATCAATACAACAAGGTTTAGGATATTATGTTACTGCAGAATTTGAATCATCCGAATTTGATAAATATAGAAAGTTTATAGTTGGGGATGGAAAAATGATTGGAGGATATTATAATGCACCTTTAAATACCCAAATAATGCCTCAGATTGGTTTAGCAGTGATTTCTAGATTCCAGAGGGACGTACAGTTTGCTTATTCAGACACGATCAATAATATCAGAAATTATGAAAACGAGAGCAATGGAATGGATACAATAACAATCATACTTTGTGTTGCAATTGGCCTCCTAGGAGCTTTACTCATAGCTTCAATAGTATTGTACTTTACACTGCGACAACGTCACGAAAAATTTCGGATGAGAAAACTTCCTGAACAACAAGAACTTACATTACAAGGACCACTATATGAAGTCGATAATATGGGATATATTCCAGAAGACATACCTGAAAGGGTAAATCATTACCAGGAACTAAAAAGCAAGGTATGGACAATACCTCAAAATGCACTGACTATTAATGACACTATATTACGTCGAGGAAAATTTGGTACTGTACATACTGGTACAGTTGAAAAAGATGGAAAATCTTGTTCTGTAGTAGTTCATACTATAGCTGATAGAATATTAAAAGCATCTGAAAAAAGAAATATGTTACGAGAATTGGATATCTGTATTCGAGCATCTCCTATGAAATATCTTGCAGATCTTGTGGGAACTTATGAGACACAGGATACATTATATGTTGTATTAGAATTGCCACCTCAAACGCTAAAAGATCGATTACTATCTGCAAGATCTGGAAATATATTTCCTGTGGATCAGATTTTACCAATAGGATCTATGGTAGCATCTGCTCTTCAACATCTTGATAACTATAAAATTGTACATAATCATTTATGTGCACGCAGTGTAGGTATTTCTAATAATTGGATACCCAAATTAATGGGTCATGGTATTTCCAAATATGCTTTAGAAGATATGAAGTACACTCGATGGACTGCTGTTGAGTGTATTGGCAATAAAAAAAAGTATTCACCAGGAGTAGTTTGGGCATTTGGTGTACTTTTATGGGAAATGCTTAGTATGGGTGGTACACCATATTCCCATCTTACACTTGAAAGTGAAGTAGAAGAAGCAGTTAAACAAGGAGTTAGACTACCACAATTATTAGATATTCCTGATCCAATTTATGAAGTAATGTTATCTTGTTGGCACGTGGAAATTCAAGAAAGACCAACATTCGCGGAACTCACAAGATTGGTAAATACCATTTTTAATTTGGGAATTTAAAACATGAAATATTTTTTCATGTATGTACGTTTGTACGTATAAATATTCTCTATTAATTTTCTATGTTTTTAGGAAACTTTAAGCATCTGCCCAATCACCACAATTACAGAACCTTACATTCGAGAATTAGAATTACATTAATATCATTAAAAAACAAGTGTTCGTATTTTTATTGCATTTACATGATATGTATTTATCATATGTTATATGTAGTAATCTTGGATTTGTTAAATATTTTTATCACATTTTTTTTTAATCTGTATAGTTACCAATGCACAGAAATTAATCCATGTGTATATCATTTTATGTTTTTTTTTTTTACAGTATTTTAAATCATTTTATTTTTATATTATTTTGTTTAAAAGTCAAAATATTATACAAGTATTATTGATAACATTTTCCGTCCATAAGTAAGATTGAATAAAGATTATTTTTTGTGAAATACAATTTTTTTATTTAAATAGTACCATTATAAGACAATAGCAAAATACTATAGATATATTAAATTAAAAAAGAAAAAACCCATGCTTAGGACAAAAAAAATTAATGTGTTTCACAGAAAATACAGTTAGCACTTAAGATAAAATTTTGCTAAAAACAATGACACCAAATTATTATTGAATATACATATATCTAATTTTTTATTTACTCTATATATACATGAATTTGTTGTTTAAATTTAATGAAATGTAATAATATTTCTTTAGAAATTATTTGTAAAAAAAAATGATCTCAAATGTGTGTATATGTTCATTTACTATCAGTATTATAAATTTGATTTATTTTATATTTAGAAAGTAATATATGTTGTATAGTGTGAAATAATTTGAATATTGTGTTTAATGTTAGAGTAATATTTTAATAATGATATCAGAAATGTTTATTAAACTAAAATATTTTTATATGAAATAAAAGTATTACTTTGATATTGTATTTACAGTCCATTTTTTTTATGAATTATGTGTTATACTATTACAGTACGTGCATCCGAGAACGGTTTTAATAAAAATGCATAATGAAATTTCATTACGGTTTACAATTATAAACTTATATTTTAAGCGAATCTATTATACATATTTTTTCGTATTTCAAATCAATTTATTATACTTAAACTGTCACAATTACATTCATAAATAGAAATAATATAATTTTTTAATTTCTAGCCGAATTATATACATATTTCAAGTATTTCTGAAGATGTACCTTTATTTTCAAAATTTTTTTTAGATATGTTACGTGTAAATATGTATACAGTAAACTGAGTTCTTTTATTTACTAACGTTACATAATTTCAATAATACGTATGTAGATGTATTTACCTACCTACTCTTATTTTATTATTAAGAATTAGGAATGTACGTTTTTGTTGAATTTTAATTATGGTCATGCTGGTTCACTTTTCTACACGGTGAAGTGGTGAAGTAATCACGTTTTCTTGTTTAGTTGGAAAAACCGTAAATATTTATTCGATCATGGTGAATGAAGAACAATTTACAAAATATGAAATGAAAGAACAGGCATAAAACTTTTAATGTTTTATATTACTAGCTATAAACACTTTTAAAATTAATTTGTATTTATCGAAAAAGATCTCGGTCGTGTTGATTATTAAACATGGCTGTATCAATGTTTACACGTTTTGGAATTGTACGAAATTTAATGAATGTAAACAATATTAGTGCTATTGGAGGAGCGCTAAATATTAGACAATATTCGGTAAATAAATATTACTTAATTCTATTAATGAATGTTAACTGATTACAAAATCTTATTTATAACCTTAATGTTAATTGCAATTCTACAATAATATTAATTCTCTATTTATAGAATGTAAAATCTACTTCTTATAAGGATTCTATTAAAGAAATTGAAACATTATTTGATGACGTATTTGATCCAACTGCTAATAAAAATATGAGTAAAGCTATGAAGATCTATTTAGAGCGAACTAGGCAATACAGTAAGTTTTAAAAATATTATAACATAAATGTAAAAATTTTATGTAAGGTTAAACTTTATGATATAAATTAATAAGTAATTGTTTATTTCAGACAAACTCATGGAAATAGAAAAAGCTAAATACGAGATTGGAAAACGACATCTAGCCAATATGATGGGTGAAGACCCTGAAACTTTTACGCAAACGGACATTGAAGTAAATTATATTTTTTGTATGAGAAATATTTTTCTTATCAATATTAATAGTTTAAATTAAATAAGTGAACTTAGAATAATATGTCTTTTTGACCTATGTATTATTAATTTTTATAGAGAGCAATACAATATTTATTACCATCTGGCATATATGACCGGCAAGCTCGACCTTTAATGTTGCATCCTAATAAACTTTTTCAGTATAAGAAAGAAGCACAGTTTGATGAAACTGGTAGACCGTTTCATTTCTTATTTTATACTTGCAACCCTCGTTATTACGAGATACTTCATGTAAGTTATTTTTTAAGAAGTACATAAATTAGCATTATACATTGTGATAATATTTTGTATAGATAATATTTTTGTTCATAGAACATTGCAGAGACTATAACTTATATGAATCGGGAAGAGGATAAACGTATTATAAACAAGAATTTACCTTCTGCAGAAGATAAATTGTAAAGTACAAACTTATTATATTCTACTGATCTCACTGTTGTTAAAATACTTAATGATCACAGATATTTATTATAACTATTCTATTTTTATAATAATTACTATCATTGCTTTAGTAATGAAGAAGGAACAACTTGGGTCACAAAAAATGATTTACAAACTAAATTAATGGAAAGACTTACTGATAAACAAGTAAGTGTAATATAATTCCTCTATGTATGTTCATCATAGTAATATCTTAACATTTAGTATTACATAATATTCTAATATATTTTAGTATGACTACTTTATCAAAAGTATGGATAGAGTGATGAAGCATCCTTTGTCAAAACTTAAATCTGATTTCATTATGCAGTATAGAATAAAAATATCTACAGGAGATAATTGTAAACTTCTACCTGTGAGTATATTTAAAATGTTCTTTGTCATGTTACTTACTATTTTGCATTTCAAAGTAATTGACATATCTTTCCTTCATTACAGTTCCAATATGTCAATGGCAGGCCTTTTACTGTGTCACGGTGTAAGTATTAAACATAAGCTATTAAAATTAGCATTACTGTAGAATATAAAATAAATAAACATATTATAGGTAAAAATATTTGTACATTTAAATTGTATATCTTAACATGCCTACATACATTTAAAAAGTAAAAACATGAACTGTTATATTTTTCTAGTGTGTAAAAGAAAATCTGCGAGAGCAGAAGTGAAAGTGATAGGTAATGGGTCTGGAAATATTAGCATTAATGGACAAGATATTACATATTTCAAGGACAAACAATCTCGTGAACAGGTGAGTTGGTAAAATAGAAGTTTCAAAATTACATATTTATCAGGGTGCATATGTGGTATTAATATATTTTTGTTTTGGTTATTAAGTTTCATTATAATTTTACTTTAAAATATATTTACTTTTTATTAAAATAAAAGTACGTAATGTTTTTTTTAATTCTCGACAAGTTTTTAATAAGCTTTTGTGATGTATTATGCGGAACTTAATTTTGTAAAACGTTATTATTTTAGTACAAATACATACACATGAATTTGTTAATACCACATGATATTTATTATGATCATTATCTATCAATGAAATTTATAATGTTAGATTAAAACAGATGTGAATATTAGAATTTTTAACTTTAACAATAATTTAAGAGAGTAAATATTATCGAAGATACAATCTAAACGGAAGTCATTACAGTAGTTATTTCAAGGATAAATATTTTTCCAATGATAAAATTGAAAGGTTGTGTAATTTCTTGTTTTGGCGCATCTTTAGCATTCTAGCTATATTCTTTTAAGATGCAATCGGAATTTACCGTCTAATGCTTTTGTTTAAATTTATTTCCTTTCACAAGCATGACATTTTATGTTAGCGAACGGTCACGCTCAATTATCACTGATCGACATCCACCGATCAAATTTTAAACATAGATACGACAGGTTCAATATAGTAATTATATCTAAGAAATAATAATGTTACTTAGACATCATTTATTGCGAATTATTTTTAAGATCTAATTACTGTATTGAACTTGTAATTTCTATCTTTAAAATTTGGTCGGTAGTTGACGATCGGTGGTGATGGTTGAGCATGACTACTCCCTTACATAATTGAACAATCGTTGACTACAGCGTGTTTAATTTTTGAAATTTTATGTAAAGGTATATTTAAATATATGGAATTACATTTGTAGTTCGTGGTTAAATAATTTGCAAGGAAGATTGAATTTTTTCAATACTAACACTAAACTATTTTGAACATTGAAAAAATGCAACTACATTGCAGTTGCACATATTTTGGTGAGAGTTGAAGATATAATTGAATTTTCAATCGTATCTTCTCAATAGTATTAAATAAGACTAAAATAGTCTTCAAAGTTTGTTTTTTATAACAAACCGAAGTACCTGAATTAGCACATTCTTTGGTGAAAATCATGAATATAAGTCATGAAGAAAAAGTAAAATATAGAAGAGAAGAAATTTGATGTTTGTAACAGAAAGCTACAAATTCGATGTAAATAAAAGACAAGAGTTTAAATTTAATGGAAGTGGAGATATCGAAATCTCACAAATTGCTAGCACTTCCGCTGTACGTGATCGTGGCCTTCACGGTCTCACGACGACACTTTAATTTATCTAAAATTCTGTAATGAAATCTACGTCTACGAAATACAGAAAGAAACAGAGACGCAGATTTTACAAGAGTGGATAGGGAAATCGAGAACATGCAAAATGTTAGCATTTCTGGTATATGTGATTTATCGTAGTCTCCGCGGTCTCAGAACAGATGATACGTCCAAGAATGCTCGATCCGAGCTCAGTATTAATCGAGCCGTCCGATGGTACGATACAGACACACGATGTTGTTATGACACTGAGGCTTCGAGCATCTCTATCACGAGTTCGTCTGATCAAACCGATTAAGTTTTTCGCATGTGGAAAGCATCACGGCTGTTTTTTACCTGGGCGTGTACAAATCATTCGGTAAAGAATTACTGCAAAAAATTTGCACGTTTCATCAAACGTCATTAATTATAGAAAGTCGATGAATTTAAAACCGTGAGAGTCGTTCCATGAATTTTGCAGTGAATTGATTTATATGACAACACAAAGCAACATATTAATATTAAAGGTCATTTTATAAACTTAATGGTGAATTAATTCGTCTTGTATGTCTTGTAACATAAATAAAATGTATGTTTGTGGAAACAACTGTTGGTGTAAGGATCATTCATAGTTGTAAATAGTTGGAAAAGTTGAATGATAAAAAATAAGAGTCAGTTATCATTGTGATATAATAAAAGTGTAGTTGCTAGTTACTGGTTACTGCAATTTTTACTTAATGAATTACAACTATTTTATAAAATATGAAATCCAGGGCACAGACATGTAATGAACAAAAAAATATATGCTTCTAATTTCTGTCTCAATTATTTGATATATTTGATACAGTGTTGTAATATGTTTATATTTGTTCAATATTTTTGAAGAACGTCACATATAAATAACAAATTTCTTTAAATTTAATTTTAGATATTTAGGTGTAGAACTTGTTTTAGTTTTGTGTAAGACTTTCGCTTTCTTTAAATTATTTATAAAATTGTATTAACAATCGTAATTCTTTAAGAATGCAGAGTATGCGGAAATGTCATCTTGCGTATCTTTGTTATGTTTTTCAAGTTGTCGCGTCGAGAATGTTCTTGCCTTCGATACTTGAAGGACTCGAACTGTATATAAATAATATCAATTTAAAGGTAACGGTGCGGCACTTTACAGTTATCAATGTATGTGCCCGATTTTCCAATTGACATTCGCGTCTCACGCGATGCGTCTCGAATCAGTTCAGACGTCATCAAAGATGTTCATCTGCACTTCTTACACTTCTTTGCGCTTATTATTATGATAAGGAAGAAATAAATGATCTAGACTTACTTAACAAAGCAAATGCACCTTATAAATTATTTAATTAAATTTTACAAGAAAATGTAAAAGAAAAAGAAAAATTTGAAATTACATCAAAAGAAATTTGTTATTCATATAAATTATTATTAAGTGTTAATAAAATCAAGGAATGACTCATACTTTAAATAGCGTTTAATAGGTAATTGAAATAAAATTACAAAACTCTTATAAAAATAAATTTTCATAAAATAATACAAACACAAATAAGGTCATGAATAATTTTCTTTTCAATTTACATTTACAAACTCTCATCAAGTTCATTAAAAAATCCACCCCATTCACAGTTAGTACTTACAACAATATCCTTTATAGATGAGTGATGTAATCGCATAAGATACAAAGAGGGGAGGATGGCAAACGATTCGCATGTCTCGATTTCACCACCACCAAAAAAGAAAGTTCTGCTTGAACAAATCATCGATATGGAGGATGTAACAGTATCCACTCCCAGTACGCCAAAACGCACAACTATGACGTCTCTGCTTCTGACACGATGGCTGGCGTCGAAAAATACTCCTCGCACGGAAACGGAAACGAGCTGGACATCGGAGGATCGAAGTTTGGAGTACGGCACACCGCCTCCGATAGAAGAGCCACATTGTTATTCGATGTGCGCCAGCGAGAGCTCGTGCACCGAGGAGATTAATTGCACCTTGCAGGTCAACAAGGACATAATCAGAAACCTCTTGATAGAGCACATGAGGTCTGTGGGCGGTCGGTTGCAGCTTCTAGACAACTTGGAGATGGGCAAAATAGACCTGGACGATCCCGAGCATGTGTTAAAGACCTACAAACGACAGGAAATCAACACTCTTTTACTTTACGCCAGTTTCCTCGGTCAGGTGGATCTCATCACTGGCCTGCACAAGTGTGGAGCGGATTTGAACCACTCAGAACAAGGGCAAGGCCTCACTGCTCTGCATCTGTGTGCATTCAGCAACTCCCTGGAAGGGGTTCAATATTTGTTAGCGAACGGAGTGAACATGAATCTACAACGTACTCATACTCCTTTCCATTATGCTGCATTCGGGAATGCTTTCAAAGTAGCTCAGTATTTCCTTCGATTAGGAATCAGTCAGGAGTCGCCTTTAGGAGAGGAGACTGTCTTGCATGCTGCGGCTAGGTCAAACGCTTTGAACGTCTTGAAATTATTAGCGCCGCATAATCCTCTTTTGAATAATTTAGACTGCAATGGATACGCTGCTATACACCTTGTAGCTGACGGAGGAGACCCAGCTTGCTTGATGGTGCTTTTAGACGCTGGATGTCAGCTAGACCTGATGACTAAAAAGGGCGACACTGCTCTGCATCTCGCAGCAGAGGCCAGCTGCGTGGAGAACGTGTCTCTGCTAGTGGAGAAAGGCGCGAATGTTCATTTGAAAAATCATAGAGGTCAAACTGCTCTGCACATAGCTTCTCGGTGTCACTCCTTAGAGTGCGTGGAAGTACTGCTGAAGAAGGGCGACTGCGACCCTAATGTTGAAGATGATGACGGAAGAATTTCTTTACACCTTGCTTTAGGAAGATCTCTGTTAGCTTACGACGTTACCGAGTTTCTGATAACGTGGAAAGCGAATGTGAACAAAACCGATAAATATGGCTATACACCGCTTCACATAGCTGCTTTAAACGAACTGTCCCAATGCGTAGATATTCTAATTCAACATGGAGCGGATCTAAGCGCCAGAACCAAGGGTGGTACCAGCGCTTTATCCATTATATTACGCAAAACACCGACGTCTTTGAATGTCTTCAAGCAGAAGCTAGATGCTTCCATAACGCTTCATCAACATGGATCGGCCACGGGAGAAGTAGAACTTCGACTAGACTTTCATCCTCTGTTAATGCATCAACAGCAAGGAGAGATAAGATATCTCGGGACCTTCGTAAAAGAAGGGTACAAGGAAATTCTCGAGCATCCACTCTGCCAAGCGTTCTTGCATCTGAAGTGGCAGAAGATCCGAAAGTACTACGTGGGCAGGCTGGTCTTTTACTTGTTCTACGTTCTTATACTCACCGGTTGGGTAATGACTGCTTTAGCGCATAACTGTTACAATGAGTCACACGGACAATTAGACAATGGTCAGCCGCCATTATGTGCAAATACCACTGGTATAAACGGTTTTCTCTATAGACATCCCGCTCTGCTCGAAGTGGAATGGTACGCCTTGATGGTCCTGACTATTCTCGAGGCGTTTCGCAAATTGACTAGCATACCGACCTACCCCTCGGTCCGCCAGTTTTTCACTCAGGCTGAAAACATGGTAGAGTGGTGCGTGATCTTGAGCGTGTTCGCCACGTCGTTCATTTACACAGGCAGAACCTACCCGTGGCAGAGCCACGTGGGCGCCTTCGCAGTGCTCTGCGGCTGGAGCAATCTTATGCTGATGATAGGCCAGTTACCAATATTCGGGGCATACGTGGCGATGTTCACCAGCGTCCAAGCACAAGTGTTCAAACTGCTCCTAGCATACGCGTGTCTTTTAGTAGGCTTCACAGCGAGCTTCTGCGTGATCTTCCCCCGCTCAAAATCATTTAGCAGCCCACACATAGGTCTGATCAAAGTCCTCGTCATGATGACTGGAGAACTGAACTTCGAGGACCTCTTCTTCCCCAGAGAGGAAGATGGGAAGGCCACCGACTCAGGTGGAACATCTTGGATCCTGCTCCAAGTATCCGCCCAGTTGTCCTTCGTGCTATTCCTTCTGTTCGTTACCATTGTCCTAATGAATCTGTTGGTAGGCATAGCAGTCCATGATATAAAGGGATTGCAAAAAACGGCGGGCCTGGCGAAACTCGTTCGTCAAACGAAACTGATCTACGATGTCGAGACAGCGCTTTTTCTAGGCCTCCTGCCGAAACGAGTTATGAAGTTTCTACGATGGACAGCTTTGCTGTTACCATCGCCCTTGAGAGCAGTTCTGACAGTTCGACCTCTTAATCCCAGAGAGACTAGACTGCCTCGTGAGCTGTTGTCGGCCGCCCACAAGGTCGTCAAAGACCGAAAGAACGCTTTTGGTACTCTCTGCAGCAGAAAAAGCAACAGCACGATGTACACGTATCTGAAAAGCGAGCCTTACTCGACGTTTCGTCGGCGTTCTCGCGAAGACGACACATCCGTCGACGAGTGCACGATCAAAGGGGAATTAGCAGATTTGAAGAAGATCTGCGAGAGGAACCATAAGCTTCTTCAGGATCTTATTATGGCATTAATGATAGACAAACGCTACAATGTTGATAAGACAGAGGATGAGGCTAATTAGTGGCGCTCCTTGATTCATGGAATCCCCGACGATTTGGTGAATATCGTGTGAACGATCTGAGAAACGTTTGGATCATTGAATCGTGTCTTGGAAACGTGGCATTAGGAATGTTCATGAAGAAATTCCTGGCGTTTCGTTTTACGTCATTTTGAATAATGCATTTTGAAGTTCGACGAAAATAGAGATTGAGCAGTGGAATAGAGAAGTTAAATATCGATTGTTTACGCTATTGTATTGTTTCTTCTTTGTGATCTAACGCGAATCTTTGAGAAAAAACCGGAAACGGAAGGCCTAAAAAAACGAGTGGGAGATTGTCGATTGAAGACCTGCGTCCTCCGAAGTTCTTGTTATAAAATGGAATTCGGAGAAGAATATGTATAAGACAATGGTATATACATATAAAATGGAAACGTTATCTGGCTTTAATAATAGTCAAATTTTAATTCTACGACTTGGAGTAATTTTTTAATTTATTTGTGTGAATAATATTAAAGAAATTCAAATTGTGTGTAGGTGATTGACTGATTACTTTTATGCAATTAGTCGGGACAATAAATAGATTCATAGGCTTGTATGTATTTTAACTTATAGGCTTTCATCTAGTATTTGTAAAATATTACTTGTCAAGCATATATAATAAGCTAATTAAACTCCGTCCGCAAGATCTTGAATACTAGGAATACGAGATACTATTTAATTTTTTACTTTGTATCATTTATCAATGTGTAAATAATTGTAAAAAAGGATTGTAAATATGATGTGATTGGACAATAATTTATGTATAATCGCTGACATATTTCAATTTTATACTTTATTAAACGAAAAGACGTAAATAAATTATTTTTAAGTTATATGTACTTTTTTAAAACGTAATTTTATTTCAGCATTTATAAAATATCTAATCGTTTTTTAACATCTGCTGTTTTGCAAGTTCCTTTTGCAAGCATCCTTTTTTCCATTTTTTAATTATTCAATAAAAAGTAGTTACATCGTTTTAAATTTCATTATCTAAAAGATGTATTTCATCGTTGACATAAATTATTACATAATATGAACCTATTAATTTAAATTGAAAAATGGTTTCAAAAAAACTAATTGATGCATTTCATAAATATTTCTACGTTAAAATTCCTTAATTGGATAGAATGTTCAGCTTAATCTCAATCAAAGAAGGTAATGTCGTAACATCATTCGTATAGAGGCTTAGTTTCACCAAGCGATCATGTTTTGTTCATACAGCAGTTCTAAATTCATTTTACATATTTAATTGTTTAATAATTTTGCATGTGTTCGAAGGATCCAACAATTTTTGTAATCCTCAATATATTTCGCAAGGTGTTCAGTCACTGAATGAAAAAGACATTACACAGAGGCAGAATGCAAATCGATATGGTAATCGGCTAAATTTAACGGTTCTCACGATTTATTTGTGATCTCCGTATAGGAAGATCACTGTGTCTGTTGAAACACACTTTCTGTGCATTAAATTGCTGACCACAAATATCTCACTGCGTGATTTAAAGCACGTCTGATCTTTCAGTACAATTTTTTCAAGAATTTCGCAAATTTCTGTTTAATATAGTATTAATCTTAAATTTCTGTTGTATTATTGTCAATTAAAAAAAAGAGAAAATAACAAATCGTTGGAGAAACCACTCCTTCAAAGAAACAGAACATATTTATATATTTTTTTCGTTTATTAAAAATGTCAATTCAGAATAAAAATAATACTCCCAGGAAATTATTAAAAAAGTAATTAATCCCTTAAACGAGGGATGTTGTATCGAGCTGACAGTATGAAGATCAATTACGTTGCTGTTGGTCGATAGTTCCTGAGGAATGTTTACTGAGATGAACGTTAACAAGCTTAATTACGAAAATGTTTGATAACTACTTCCACGAATCTGATAGCACAGGTCTAATCTTTCGGTAATTAAGAATTCAAATGCATGCCTCTTTCGTTAGATCTATTCCTGGCGATTCTTTATACTCGTCATAATTTCGTTACAGCTGTAAAATTAAATTGTTAAGTCGTTCAAAATATGCGAGCCTGCACGCGCAAGTACAAAACCCAAGGATACAACAAGTTATTGACTCGAAGAATGGTGCTTAGTCACGCAATATTTGCATACGGAAATGCTCTTGAAAAAATGTTCCTCAATTCGTAACAAATCATTCCAGCATTTTCAAATTGTACTTATGAATTGTACAAAAATACCATGGTTTATTTAAGAGTCATTTTCAGTGATACTTATTTAGATCTACTTCTTAGGCAATGTATTTATTAAGGCATTTCGATAAACATTGATAGACACAAAAAAAAACATTTATTTCATTTAATAGGAAGTATTTTACACCTGTTATAAAGGAGACTATCTTGCGCGAAGAGGTCAGAAATTTTGATAAATGAACATTATCTAGACCGTGACTCTGATTTTCTGTAGAAATATCTTGATTTTTATCAATATTTAAATTTAAAATCTTCGCGGGTGATCTCAACTCTAGGTGTACAGAATAATTTAAACTGGTACAAAGTGTACAATGTCAAAGTGAACCTACTTGAAGTTCAGAAGTATTATTGATATTCATAACTCAAGTACGAACTACCGAAGGATAGAACCGGTTCCAATTCGTAGAAAATCTGAATATGAGCACCGGCTACAACCTTTACAATGATAGAGCACAATTAGTGGCCACTGGATGGAATTGAACAAGGACGCTGAGTTTCAGGTCCGTGAGTGTATCTAGATTTTGCAGAAGATCTTAAAGTCCGTCGAATCCGTGAAAAGGCTCACACTAGCGCGGACTCTTGCGACGTATGGAGTTGAAGCTCCGTCGGCCAGTGTAAAAATCGTTTCCCGATCGTTTTTGATATCTCAACACGTGTGACGTGCCTTTCTCTTAATAAATGTGCCTGAATATACCATCGGTGAATTTCACTTTTTTTGTTGTCGCAACATTGCTAGTCGAACAACTGCTGGAGCTCGGAATGAAAGTGTATTAATGATCAGTAAAGTGTTCTAAATGGTGAACTTCTGTTTCTTTAATTAATTAGAAATATACGTATATAAAGGATATCAAAATCGGAAATACCAGCTTTGGAAAGACGTGTAATCAACGTGAAGAGCTGATGGTGCTGATAACAGTGATGAGGAATGATGACAGAGGATCGACAGTGAAGGCTGCACTTACGAACTTGCTTGGTTTTTATGATGAATGCTGTGCTCTGCTTAGAAGACATATAGTACACGAATTGAATTTTAAATTGGAGGATACTGAGTTAATGTACGGTGCTTAATAGTGATAAAGATTAAAGACAGATGGAAAAAGAAAAATTGAAAAGAATTATTTGAGATAAATAACTGAGAGAAGAATTATTCGAGATAAATATCATGGATCATTTATAGACAATTACCTCTAATAGTGTACAGTTGAAATTTTTTAAGTAGGAACTTATTTTTTTGGAGATATTACATCACTGTTTTTTACTGAGTTATAAGCACCTAGTATAAATACTAGCTTATGTTCGACGAAATTATTTAAATGAATTCACTACGACTGGGAAAATAAGTTTAAAAGGCCAGCAATATGTAGAAATTTATCTTTTTACGAAATGTTCATATCTATGCATGCAGTGTCTCGTGAAACAAAAATTTACAAAACTGCTCTTGCAAGAAAGAAAAGGAAATATCTCATCTTGAAAAGTGAAAAATATTTTATAACTCCTAATATATTTTCACTACAAAAGTCTTAAATATTAAGATAGTTCCTAAAATCAACTGTAATTGTTAAAATATGTCCGCATCTATCTTCCACCTGTTCCGGTAATTGTACTCAAAATGAGCTCATCGCCTCCCGATATTTTGAATACAAATGAAACGAAGCCATCAATGCCTGATAAACAGCATATGACGGAAGTAATATTGTTGCATAACTTGACATAATAAAACAATTCTGAAATATTATATTTAGACGTAATTCGTCTCCAATACTTACATCATAAATCAACTGCGAAACAATTTTCTGTTTTTCTTTTCTTTCCGCGTGGGAGCATGACTGTTGCTAAGCCGCTAATTGCATAACAATCTTTTTAAAAAAGAAGCGAAGACAAATCGTGACAAAACGTGCTGACACTTCCAGGAGCACGTTTAAAAAAAGAAACGTCAAAAGATAAAAGTACAACAGAACCGTGAGAGAACGCCTCTTTCTATTCCCAAGAAGCAAACCTGTCGGATCAAGGGAGAGGCACGTGTTTGGCGAAAAAAAAAATTTTCCATCAAACTTCGGCAAGAGAAAGTTTATTTATCGCGACCGGGGACCAGTGGATGACCTGGCCTCTGTCCCGTTAGTTTTTAAGTTCAAGGTCCCTGTACGAAGGAGGACTGCCTGTAGAACGGAAGCGTGTCTTTTCCTATGCGAACTTATATATAGAACGAATCCATACGAGTCGGCTAATATAAGTCACTCGGGCGAGTGACACTAGCAGTCGCGTGTACTGCAATGACGAGAGCATTCTCTTAAAGTGATCCAAATGACTTTGGGACGTGACGTGATAAACGAAGAAAAGAGTGAGGCCGAGGTATGACGATTGAAACGTTCCTGCGAGGAGATTCACGATAGCAGAGTGTGCGCTTTTGTGGTTACGTCGTAGTATCTTCTTCTTCTTCATCGTCTGTCCTCTACGCTGGAAAAGTATATTCCCCCGGGGGCGTAGAATGGACGGCAAACGGGAGCAAGGGAGCACGAACGACCTGCCAAAAATCGAGATACAGGATCCATCGGTAGCCAGCGAGGAAAGATCACGGTGCCACTCGTTAACGAGCTTAAGAGACCGTCGACTATCGTTCGACGAGAACGATTACCGGAGGACTATAGAAGAAGGGGACCAACGAGCGCACGAAAATGCCGACAAAACGATCCAGATGAAGATGAAACCGTCGCCAGCCAACCACGAAAGGAAGACGAGACATTATTCTTTACCAAGGCTGAAGAGTCGTCGTTCGTGTCACTACTTCGATGGAGACAGGGAAATGGACAAAGATTTCGCTAACAAGGCTAGTAATAATAAAACGACGCAGACATTGAGGGTACCGATTGATGGGAAGAGACACTGTTCCCTGTCGAATTTAAACGATTGCAGCAACGATCTCCTCTCCACGAGATTGGCGTCCACCTTCAGGTCTGTTAGGTATCGGCAATCGAGTACTTCAGAGAAGATCGTAATTAATGATACCCCTATCAATTCTACGAACGATCATGTAGAGATCGATGCTGGAACACCTCCACCAGTTGACGAGTCTCTTTTCTACGACAACCTGGACGTGTTCAGGCAAGCGCAGATCAACGGGAACGATCTCAGATCGATAATGTGGTCGATCCTCAGTACCGCAGAGATGAAGGTGCTGCTCGAGCTGGAAAAGTGCAACGCTTTGCCAGAGATACCTCCAGGAGAGAGAATAAGGAACATCGCTTATCTGTGGTCCTGTTATCGTGGTTTGGTGCATCTTCTACCGAAATTGGAGGAGGCAGGCGCGAATCCCGACTTCGTAGAACCTTGCACAGGCATGAACGCCATTCTAGCAGCTTCTCTAAGAGGCAGCGTGGCCTGTATCGAGCATTTGATAAAGAAAGACGTGGATGTCAATTGCAGGAACCCGGTCAATCATTACACGCCCCTTCACTTCGCTGTTCTCAGTAATTCTACAGAGGCGACGCGCATGCTTTTGGACCACGGCGCGAAACCGAGCACCTATCTGTGTCAGGAAGTCGTCGAGCCCGTGTTGCACAGCGCTATCAGGATAGAGGCAGTGGAGATAGTGAAGCTACTGCTAGAACGGGGTGCCAGCGTTGTAGAAAAAAACCACATGGGCGAGACACCGCTCCACGTAGCCTGCTTCGTCCAGTCCATCGAGTGCGTCGAGCTACTCCTAGATTCACCTGGCACGAACATCAACGCGGTGGATCGGGCCCACAGGACTCCTCTCCATTTCGCCGTGATGGCCACCCATTCCTCTGCGAAGCTGGTCGAGGTGCTGTTGAAGCACGGCGCTCTGGTGAACGCCGCGGACAGAACTGGCTTCACTCCCCTTCATGTCGCCGCGCTGAACGAACAATCTCACTGTGTCGACGTTCTGATTTGGGCTGGTGCCGATGTCAGCGCGACGACCAACTCTGGACTGTCAGCTCTGAACATCATACTCAGGAAGATTCCTGAGTCTCTGCAAGTCTTCAGGCAGAGGCTGGACGCCTCCATAACGCTTAGGAGGCCTGTCCCTCATAATAGAGAGTTCGAGATGAGGCTGCACTTCGACCTCCTATTCCCTAGCGGTAACCAGTGCGAGACTAGCTTCATCAACACCTTTGTTCAGGAACGCAGGAAGGACCTCTTGTCCCATCCTCTGGTGATGGCCTTCCTGCACCTCAAATGGGAGAAGATCAGGAAGTTCTATTTATTGAGGATTCTACTGTACGCGATGACTGTCATATGCATGACTACCTATGTTCTCACTGCGCTGGCGTACAAATGCTACAACCATGATGAGGCTAGCAGCTCCAAGATCTGCAGCAGCAAACGCATCTCTGGCTTCCTGTTCAAGAGGCCTGTTATAGAGATCCAGTGGTACCTGCTGTTCATATTCACCTGCATCTCCATTCCAAGGAAGATATTCGGCTTCATGGTCTACACGTCCGCGAAACAGTACTTCTCGAACATCGACAACGTGCTGGATGGGGTGGTTATTATCAGTGTCTTCGTCACGTCGTTCGTGTACACAGGTCGCACCTACGACTGGCAGAATTACGTAGGCGCCTTTGCGATCCTTTGCGCGTGGACGAACTTGATGCTGATGGTCGGCCAGCTACCAGCTTTCGGCACCTACGTGGCCATGTTCACTCATATACAATTCGAGTTCGCGAAGCTGCTGCTAGCGTACTCTGGCCTGCTGATAGGCTTCACTGTTAGCTTCTGCGTTATCTTCGTTGGAGAACCGTCTTTTGGCAATCCTTTCACTGGACTCATCAAAGTGTTGGCCATGATGGCTGGAGAGCTGGACTTCGAGGGCCTCATCACCCAGATCGACCAGGAGAGCGAGGGACCTTTCGTCATCTACCATCCGTTATCAGTATGCTCTCAGATCCTTTTCACTCTGTTCATCGTGTTTGTCACTGTGATCCTGATGAACCTGCTCGTTGGCATCGCTGTCCACGATATTCAAGGATTGAGAAACCACGCTGGCCTCACGAAGCTTGTTCGTCAGACGAAGCTGATCCTCTTCACGGAGATGGTGCTGCATAATAGCTCGATCCCCTATGCGTTTAGGAAGTGGATGTCTGATCACAAGATCAACGTGGAGAACAGGAAGAGGGTGTTGGTGGTGAAACCGTTGAATCCCTTGGAGAAACGGTTGCCAAAGGACATTCTGAAGGCAGCTTATGAAATAGCTCAGAAGAATATACCATTTATGAACGATGATAATATTAGCTTGAGCGATCACGTAATATGGATGAGACACCAGAGCGAGGAATATTCTGACTCCAATTTGCAGCTAGTCATTGAAAATTTGGCTACCAAGCTACAATCTTATGAAGACACTGTTAAATCGTTGAAAGAACAGTTGTTAGACACTAATAAAACACTGGAAAGTGTGATAAAGAAACTGGTGACGGAAAAGACTAACTGACAGTTCCCTAGGTACTGGCATTGAAATTACAATTATTTCTTTTTAATGTCAATATGTAGGAGTACCTGCGAAAGTTAGCGAGTGCTCTGAACGATGATAAATAATTGAAAGCGCGAATAGGACAATAATGTAACTTTCTATGTAAATGATTTAATATGTAAATATCGTAAAATGTGACTCACTTATATAGAAATATAAAAGTGAAAGTAAGAGTGAAATGACGAATATTCTATGAGTCTGATGTTAATAGTAATTTTATATTTTTTTAGATAGCCTCTTTTATATCTATCTAATTTAATAGAATTTTTGTACGGGTAATTATTATTGTATAATTAACGATTGATTACCTAACAATAATTAATGCTCAGGCTTTACTTAAATATACTCAAAGTGTACAAAGTACTGTAATTATTTCCATCGTTTTGGCAAGAATAATTCATTATAACTTATGAAGATTCATTTTACGAAAGGACACTTTAAGAAATTCTAAATTAACTAGGTAATTAATTCTATATATTTCACTTTATTAAAATTCTTGAAAAGGATAATCGTAAAACATATCGCGACATTATACTAAATAAATTAATTGAATCAGTTAACAAAAATGTTTTCGTTCACTTTGTTCATTTTACAGCAAATTTCGAATATAATTAACATGGTATACTTAATATTACAGGTTATATTCCCCTTAATTTTTACGGGTATGAGTGACAGAGTTGATGTTGTGGCAACTGTTAAAAATGGGGGGCCTACTGGACAAGCAGGTGCTATTCGATGGGGTATAGCGTGGTGCCTTCGAAGCTTTGTGGATATTAAAATGATAGAAAGAATGAGAATTGGTAAGAAAAACAATTTTATTGTCTTGCATTCTTTGTACACAGTAATTTATTTTATTTACGTCACGTAAATCATTGATAACTTATGTTAACGTCTTCGTTACATACCAATTACTTAACTCATATAATTATTAAAATGATTGAAAATCTAATTGTAAATTGTATACAGCTGTTAACTTGTAATATATAAAAAACTAGGGTGCAATGACTATTGCATGCTTCATATTGAAGCATTAATACCTAGATGTAATTCGTAAAGTGGCAATGAGGTCAATCGTTAAATTCATTCTGCTGTGCTCTGATTATTTCAACGAATTGGGAAACATATGATTAGATACTCGTTCTTGTGAAGTGTTTGAATAATTAATTTTTTTATCAATGTACGAAACATTAAGTTTTAATAATGAAATTCGATATATTTCGATAAAATTCATATGAATTCAATTTATACTAATTGAAAAAATGATATTACCATTATACTAAATATAATTATTGCTTCACAGCTGGTCTCCTAACAAAGGACGTAAGAAGGCGTGAAAGAAAGAAGTTTGGTCAGGAAGGAGCTCGAAGAAAATTCACGTGGAAAAAACGTTAATGTATTTCTATTTCTTATTTCCTTTACTCTGAAAATTATACGAGTAGGTTTCAATCAATTCTTATAAAATACGTTACAAATTTTTTAAGGCATATTTACCTCATATGTTATAAGGTGAATGACCCAATGTAAAAAAATGAATGATAAAAAGTAGTTAATTAATAAAGTAAGTAATTTAAATATTTGCTAGTAATAAGATTGTAGGCATATTCTAATTCACAAACACAAGCACATATACTTATAAATTGTATAAAAAATACCAGACATAATTGTGAAAAATTTTTTATTGCTAAAATTATTTACAAAAATCGTATAACTTGTTATATAATAGACAACTTGAATAATGCTTTATATTTACATCTTCTCTAAAGGTGTTAGACCAAGTAGTTTCATACCTTCTGCAAGAATAACTTTTGCTGTATGAAATAGTAGTAATCTTTGACTTCCTATGTCTGAAGGCTCGCCCTTTATCCTCAATGTTTTCAATGCTTTATTTACAGCATTACTGTAAAAAAATGCTAATAATTGCTAAAAGTTCTATACAACTAAAACTTTTAATATTTTTTATATAACACAACGATTCTGACCTTAATTGAAAAAGATATGTTGTTAATACACATGGTTCTAATTCTTCATAAGATCTAAGAATTATTTCATCAAATTTACTGATTAACATAATTAAATCATCAACTTCTATTTCCTTTAAAATATTTGGATCACATTCTGCTGTTAAAGTCGCGCCACAATTAAGTTCCAGATTACATAAACGACAGTGAGTATATTGCAATTTTATTCCAGAATCACCTTTCATCTAATATTAAAACAAAATATAAATACAATAGAAATATATTTTGTACTAGCAATTAAAAAGAATGGAACTTTTACTAAAGAAAATGCTTACATCAAATATTAAATTCCAATTGAACTCGTAATCTTTCGTTCTTCTCTGCTTTAAATCATGTATAATGACTCCAGAAATCCCCAAAATCTCAGAACTGTTATCACTTTCGGATAAAGAAATTTTCGTTGCTAAAATAAAATTTTTAAATAATCAAATTTAATTTTTCTACATGTAATTCTAAAGTCATTTCATAAATTTAACTTATTCTAATTAAATTATTTGCATAACTATAGATGTAACTAACTTACTAGATGTTTGTATTTGTTTCTCTTTCATAACTTCTCTTGCTTCATTTAAAATATCTTCTAAAAATACTGCTGTACCTTTTCTTGTACTCATACCACGTACTGTTCCAAACTTAACATGTTTTAATCTATTTGCCCACGGTAATTCCATTTTACTTAATATTTGCACTAAATTTGAAAAATGTTCAGTCTGAGCATTACCAACCACATAATACATAGCATCAAATTTAGTTTTCTCAAACCTATCAATAGCAGCAGCAATATCTCGAGTTAAATATAAAGTTGAACCATCACTTTTGACGATTGGTATATTTTTTACTTCAGTTAAAGGTATCACCTTTTTATTCTCTTTGTCTAGTATTAGTAATTGCATTTTTTCTAATAGACTGATAACATGATTTACATTTTTAGCTGTATACATAGATTCCCAATGATATTCATCAAAAGTCACACCAATTCTCTTATAAGTTTTTTGTAACTCTTGAACAGTATAATCTTTAAATAGTTGCCAATTTTTAGAAATGACATTATCTCCAAATTCTAATTGTCTAAATATTTCTCTAGCCCTTTCACTTATTGTTGTATCAGTTTCAGCTAATTTATTGGCAGCAACATATACCTTGTACAAAGTCTGTATAGGGTTCTTTTGCATTTCATCATTATCAATATTTGCTATCTCCATTCCCACTTGAATGAAACCAAATTGTGTGCCCCAATCTCCTAAATAATTTATCTTTGTAATTTTATTTTGTAAATATTTATTTATATTAGCAATACTATTTCCTATAATTGTAGAACGTAAGTGGCCCAAGTGGAAAGGTTTAGCAATGTTTGGTGAACTAAACTCAATTAGAATGTTTTTATTATTGTCTACAAGTAATGGTGGTATTAAACCAGAACAATTGCTTTCTAAAATTGTTTTAACATATTTATTTCTTGGTATATTAAAATGTATACTATCACTTGTCACAACAATATTGTCAAATGTATCTTGTAAATCATCCTTTGCAATATTCTGAACTTCGTCTATTATATTATGATGCTTTGATTTTAAAGGAAGCACAAAAGAATATGAACCATTGCTTTTATTCAGTTTGACATGTAACTGAGACATAATCTTATGTTGATATACATTATCATTATTTTTTAACGGTTTTACAACCTAAAAAACAAGTTTCAAATTACTGCACTACGCATATATTGTGGATAATTCTTAAATGCATTCTTTTGAAACATAAAAATTGTATATTTTATAAATAATAACACTTAATATAAAAGCAAAAAATTAAATACATTTAAACGACCGGCATGCATTTAAATATTAACCAACAGATTGTTTTGTTAACATCAAATATGTTCGAAATGAGAGTTAATGAAATTAAGATATACCTTTTTAAATATTACAGATCTTAAACTGTTACTCATTTTGGAATAATAAACTTTATTTTAAAATAACGCATTGATTACAAAACAGGTTAGAGTTATCGTATACACTGTAAAATACTTAAAATTTTCTTCATCACAGTAGTTCTCAAAGTATTAAATTAACTTTTCTAAAATGAAAATTGATTAGACAATAGTACTAAATAAAGATGTTACTGAATTATTGCTAACAGTATTTTTACAAATCTATAAAAGCAGCAATTTAAAAACTAGCGCGAGTCATGTATGTATGTATAGAATTCACAAAGAGAGTGTAGGTGACCGTGTAATATGAAACTTCAATAAATCTTTGAGTTCTTTAAACAAAGATTACTGATGAAATAAGTTTTTAAACTGTAGAAACAAAACATGTGCTATTCTTCACTTTTTTTATAGCATTCGAACATTCATAAAAATAGGGGAACAGAAGTTTTACATTAATTACATGTTCTGTATGGTAAGAACACCTACAACCCCATATTCTCTTCGAAAAATTACCTGTCACCGCTAGGTGGCTACAATTTTTAGTGCGTATAATTATGACAAATTATATATTCAAAATAAAATAATACGGTGTAAATATAACCTATATGTGAAAATTTAAGGAATTTCTTTTAAAATTGTGTAAAAGTACTTAAATGTTTGCACGTCGAAAATTAAAATGAAGATAGTATATATTTATAAGGTAAATTGTTTTACTTCTAATATATAATGTATAATTCATGATATAAAATCTACGTTGATAAACAAATTTAGATTCTGTTATTGTTTATTGTTGTATAATACATGATCTACATGTATTCAGTTGTTGACATTCATTGTTGGAAATTACTGAAAATATGGAAAATCAAATCCATTCAGAATTGATTGTGAAAGAAGAACAGGAAGATGGAGAACAAGAGTCTAACAATACTGTTACGGCTACCACCAATGCTAATGCTAGAACTCCTACTACTAACAACGAAACTAAGAACACTACACGAGAAGGAATAGAGTCAACAATTGGTATCAGGCCAAGACCTTTAATTTGTAAACCAGAAAATGTAAATATTGGCTGTAAACCTGAACCTACAGAACCTAAATGGCATTGGGCCCCAGGAGCATGGCAAGATGCTACAAGAACCAGTGCCTTTCAACCCTACAAAGTAAATTTTCATATATTGCTCACATGTAATAAAAGTGATACAATTCAGGATATGTGATTTACAAATTACAACCATAAACAGTTTAATATAAGATATATTTTGGTAAACATACTTTTTTGAGTTATGTCACTTCTTGAGACAAAATATATGAACAGTAACTTTAAACTTCTTACAGCCTCCTACTTTACTTACTAACTTACAAAGGGGCAATACTCAAACAGAAATACCTCAACTTTACGGTGGCAGTGATATTACATTTCATACGTTAGCAGGTCAAGGTGAACTTACTCCAGAACACATACACCCAAGTATTATCATTTGTAAAAAATAATTATTTTTAGTATTTGAACAGCTTAGTAATTTATTTCATCTTGAAGGTACTGTAGATACACCTGATGAAAAAGGTTTGACAGGCCTTATGTGGGCTGCTGGATATGGACAGTTAGGCAGTGCAAGACAGTTACTTCAAGCTGGTGCCAATATAAATTATCGAGGCCTCAATGGGGAGACACCTTTACATTTGGCAGCTGCTTATGGACATCATGATCTTGTAAAATTATTGCTAAATCATAATGCAGATTCAAATGCAAGCGATGAGGTGAGAATTGATGCTTTTCTAATTAGGTCAAAAGTTTGGAATACTATTCCCTTAAATGGTTTAGGAGGGAAACACACCATTGATATATGGGGCACATGGTGATCATCCACATGTATGCTATGAATTGCTATCAAGAGGAGCGGATGTTACACGTCGTAACATATATAATATAAGTGCTTATCATGCAGCAGTTTTAAATAATTCATTAACTGGTAAGTCAACTGCCACAATTCATATTTAAAATATTATTAGTAAATTACATTAACCACTAATTGCACTTTTCAGCAAAAGCAGTTATTGAAAATTATTTATTAAGGGAAGTATTAAATATATCACCTGATGTACTACAATAAAATATAATTAAGAATAATTATAGGTTTTAAAATTATAAGTATAAAACTAATATTTATATTTGAACAGTTCAATAAATGTTTATTTTCATTTTTATATAATTATTTATAGTAAATATTCCTTAAAGAATGCATTAGCAGTGAATAAAACAATAAAATTTATATTCTTAAATTTCATGAACAAATATTTTACAGATAGTTTGTTGGTAATCTACACACACTTAATAAGTAAGTTTATTCTGTCAAAATAAAGGTTCAAATAAAACTCTTAAAAAACTATTAATATAATATTTTGTATTGTGTATACAAACATTTATAGTATCTTATACTAATGTCGTTTTTAAAAATAAGCAAGTGGTCACATTAAATAAATGCATTCTAAAGTGCATTTTTTTCTTTTGGTTCCGCGCATCATTACTTTCCTTATTTACGTTTGCAAAAACTGGATAGAGTAATAAATGTTTCTAATAATATTATTAAGAAAAAATAAAAGAAACGAGAAAATGCAATTATATACTTTAATCAATTTTTTTGTTAAAACATGATTATACGTTATTTCTCGTAATTATTATGGCTTTAAGATTATATATATATATTTATATGTATATACGTACCATACAAAAAAATATTGCTATATTTCTGCATATAATAATACCTCATTGTTTACGTTACTAAGAAGTTACATAACTGTACAAAATTTATAAGGAAATAATTTCAAAAGGTTCAAGTAAAATTAATGCATTCAATTTTTATTCGTACGTTCGTAATATGTGTAACTCGTGAAGTATGAAAAAACTTTCAATGTTCTTTCTTTACCAATTATAAAATATCTTTGTACAGTTTTTCTTAATAGTTTGACATTAGGTATGTACTAAATAGAACTGCTTACAGGGTACCTCTTATAACATAAGTATACCTTTTACTGTGTACCCATGCATCCAACCATTAAAAAAAAAATAATGGTTGTGGAGCAATGAAATTATAACTTAGATGATAATTAAGTTAGAAATATTTTTCACTGAAATTCCAATGGACAGCGCTTCATTTTTTGTTCTTGTACACATTTTGCACAAATACATATACTTATACCACTTCGTAATTATCAGTAAAGAAAACTGTTTCTACTGAATACTTAACAGGACTTTCATCTTCTACGAGCAAAACTTCAGTTACCTGTACGAGATACGAAATTGTTTAATTTTATATTATAAAGACTTAAATACTAAAATATGTATTAATGCACATACCTTAATATTGGCATATGATGTCTTCGAGGAAAACGAAACATGAAGAGGAAAGAAATCAGAAGGAGTAGAAGAAGGTGCAGAGAACTCCATGGAACCTGACTTTGCACTCGCATCGACTATTGGTAAAGACCATACAAGTGTATTTCGTCGAGCTTCATGAGTATATTGCCCGTCGCATTCACTTACAATGGGATTGCAACCCATTGGCAATGGAATGTTTATCTGAACATCATTTAATTCAAGATCAACTTGTTCTAATTCGTATTCTATGTTCACGTCACATCCACCTTCTCCATTTTCAGAAGGCCAGCAGTTAACTGTTTCAAAATTATAGTTTTAAATTAAATATTTATAATAAAGAAGGTCGAAATTACCATTTTAAATTATGCTTACTTGAAATAGGTAGTGCTGTTTCATCTTGGGCTTGTAAACGCCATTTTAGTACTCCAACATCAGTATTTAATGGGAATGGTTTTGCAGGAATCTTTAAACCTATTTGACCACGTGATCTAAACAATTCTTTATCTACATTAGGATGCGTTTGTAATTGAATTCCTCTTGAATCTCTATTTTCTAACTGTACACGAATTCGACCCCATTTCTCCTCTGAAATGTGTAATGTGACCAAACCGTGTAATTCAAAGTGTTGCAAGCCACCGTCCCGACCAATTCGTACATTAAGTCGTTCTTCCTGTCGCAAGTGAACACTGAAAATGGAAAAAGTATTCGTATGAACTGCATAAATAATATGAATTCAGGAAGCAAATTAGTTCTTACGGTTCTGTGTTGATTATCTGTGGTGCAATCGATGTAGGTTTTGCACCAGATGCAGGTAAAGGTGTAGACACAACATTTTCTCCTTCTTCCTTCAACTGGTCAACGAAAGAATCAACATCACGAGATTTTCCTCCTAGTTTCATTGCACCTGGACCAGCATTAGCTGATTTTCTGTGCAAACAATGCAAGTATTTGAATAATATGTACAATAATGAATTAATATTATATCTATATAATATTATTTCTTACTGTGTTGGAGTGTAGGAAGGTCTGGCTGGTTCTGGTACAAAGTTAGCAGTGTCTCCTACAGTTGGAGTTGGCATGAAGTTACTAAGATTTCCATAAGAATTACCAAATCCAGGATTCTTTAGGCCACTCTTTTTATTTGCTTCCATTCTCAACCTCTGTAATTCTTTCGCTTTCTCACGCATTTTATTTCTGGCTTCTCGTTCTTGAGTCATCCTCACTGCTTGATAAACTTTCTCTTCATGAGAATCCATTTCCACAAACGTTCTAATTTGTGCTAAATTAACACTTTCTCTATACCCCAATGCAACTATTTCATCAAATGCAAATATCAAATTGAATGCATTTTCAGCTATTTCAAGTTCATCCATTGAATTACAATACTCTGGTATCTGTAAGTTTATTGTATAGAATTATTAATTGAATTCATTTTGAATACTTCACACTTTCATACTTAAGCGAAATACTTACAACTCTTGCAAACAGCCTCAATGTTTCTAAATCCTCTAATATATTACTAGCTTTTGTGGTAATTAGTAACATGTAGACCTTTTCCAATGGTTGGTAAACATATCTCACAGACTCTGTCTCCACAAATGTATGCTGTTTACCAGAACTCATTAACTTTGGAAACGCAGCAAGTAAGCCTTCTATTCTGGCTTTTGTCATCTCCACGAATTGGCGAGAAATGATAGCTGAAAATTTGAAACATTATAATAGAAATGTTATAATGCCAAAAATATAAAACAGCCAAACTTCCACTAAGCACAAACAATTGATATAGTATTACATATATCATATAGAGTTTTAATAAAGAAATATAAAAGCCTCCATTAAGAAAATTAACAAAATATATAAAATATCTAAAAGTACTATTTATAAAAAAGAGTCAATGTCTGCTTTATGCAAATAATAAAATAAAACGTATTAAATAAAAGTATAAAGATCCCCTTTGAAAATGAGTAATACATTTGACGCAGGAAATACTTCACAATTTAAGCTCCAAAGTATAAGACTTCGCACACATTAACTTATAGATAAATATATTAACTAAATGAAGACGTGATCAACATTTGACAATTAGAAATAGGATCGTGTGAACATGCACTCAGGGACACAAGTATAGCTCACACATACACAAACAGGTGCGGCCGAAAATTCCAAGCTTTACTTACTTTTGCCTGCTTTAGTGCAGACCGCCGCGGCGATAAGTACCTGAAACAATAGCAAATAAATATGTTGCGTGATCATTCGTAATTTATCATTTATTTCTGTGCAGAAGAAGCACGAGCGGCGGATTGACATCTGTGGCAAGTGCATAGACACGGTCTTGCCGTGAAATAGCTCTCGGGATTCGCGTGTAATGACAATCGCTTAATTTCAACGGTATGCGTATGCTCACCATTTCGATGAATTATTTTGATACGTTACGCGCTGCACGATTAACCTAATACAATTTTTATATAAGCCAATCTTTCATCCACATCATATATACAAATACGAGGGCACAAGCAGAGGGCGTGCTGTGCTGACGTGTGGCATGACGAAAGATATAAAGCCATGAATTATGTAACTCTAAAGTGCGGAATCGGGACACTGATATTTTCGATACTATTCGATTAAAATTTAGGTTTAACGATAAAGAGCAAATGGAATCAAAGGTATTCGTATTATGATGAAAATGTAATGATAAACACTATTGATAAAGATTATTTGAAATTATTTAGGTCTGTTAGTAATTTGTGTTAAAATTAGTTCTATGTTTTGTGGCGAAATTTTGGGAATTTGAGTAGAAGTGGTTGGTGCTCATGGAACAATTTTCAAAATCGGAAAGATTCTAAAATTTTTATTAAGTTTTAACGAACTAATTTTATTAGTACAACAGCGTGTTATCACTTGAACAGGATATTTATTAATTGAAATAGATTTTTCGAATACGTCAAAAATTTATCTCTAGTCTCCAAAGGCTTCTATGCAGTTGATCTGAAGTATAAAAAGAAAATTCATAAAAAGCTGAAACAGATAAAAAATAGCTTAAATAAACTAAACTTTCTTCTTACCAGGTCATCATATAACATATTTGAATAATGTATCTTTCATTTAGCAGTTTACAATTTCGCGCCAGATTTACATGTCAATATTACTAAATGGCGACTGAAGCTATGTTCACGTGATAATTGAAATCTAGAGATATATGGAACTAGAGAATTTTTTTGTTAGCAAAAGTTAGTGACTGTGGAGCACTTGTGAGAATCAGTTATTTTGTGATCGTCGTAACTGGTCGTAACCCTCTAATGGTAAGTTATCAAACCATATTTGCATGCATGACATTGACCCACCTGGATTTAAATGTCCATACTGGTCCATACCAAGTGGTCCACGCCAGTTGACGCGTGAATTTGAGTTATTGAAAATAATTTCGGGACGTGTTTATTAGTATTCTTTTACGCAGTATAGATTATTTAATTAACAATTAGCATATTTATATTATATTTTCACGTTCGCTATACTTTGAAATTAGGTACTTTTTTTTCTAATGTCAGTGTTGGAAAATCAAAGGAAGAGTCGTTAGTACTTGTAAATTATGATAAAGTCACAAGCATCTCGCGATTTTGAACTAGCCCATGAATTACATCAGCAAGAAAATTGTTTTGGATTAACAGAAAATGCAATTTTACCAAAAAATGTAAGTTTTTTTACTGAAACTTATTACTGTCAAAAATGTCATTTATTAATAAAAATATTTTTAGAGGGGTAAAGAAAATTATAAGCCAAGAACGTTAGTTGATCAAACTTTGGAACTAATTGATCCAACTCCTAACATTTACACATTGTTTGTGCAATTTAATGAACGCTTCTTTTGGAATGTTTTATTGCCTGTAGAAGTTAAATGGAGTAGTAGAATGACCAGGTAAAACATATTTCTAAAACTTTTGAATTACTTAAAATTCTTACATATAATTAATTTCATTGTTTATGGGATACAGTTGTGCTGGTGTTTGTACTTTTCATCCTAGAAACAAACAATGTGTAATTTCACTTAGTGCTCCATTGTTGAAGCTTAGGCCACGGAAAGATCTTGTAGAAACCTTACTGGTAAACTTCTAGTACTGTATATTTTACTTTTACTAATAATGCACTTTGTACATATATTTTTATAATTTTTGTAATTTGTGCTACAGCATGAAATGATACATGGATATCTTTTCCTTACAAACAATAATCGTGACAGAGATGGACATGGCCCAGAGTTTTGTAAACATATGGACAGAATAAATAAAGCAGCTGGGACAAGGATAACAGTAAGCATCTAGAATAAAATAAACCATTGAATGTAATCCTAACATTATATATCTAATAAAAATAACCTTTTTGTAGATATATCATAGTTTTCATGATGAAGTTAAACTATATCAACAACATTGGTGGAGATGCAACGGCCCTTGCCAGAAAAGAGCTCCATATTTTGGAACAGTACGTAGAGCCATGAATCGTGCACCAGGTCCAACTGACTTTTGGTGGAAGGAACATCAGCAAAATTGTGGAGGTCAGTTTATTAAAATTAAAGAACCAGAGAATTTCAAAGCAAGGGGTTCAAAAAATAAAGAAAAACAAAAACCTGTTGCAAAAAATAATCGTTCAACAAATAATATGTTTAATTGGTTGAAAAAGCCTACTGCTACTGCTACTACTACGGTTACTATACCAAAATTTACTTCTACTCCTAAGAATACTAATACTCAGAATTCATTGACCACTTTCAAAAAACTTGGGAATAGTACAAACAATGTGCATGGCTGGGGCACAGCCGGTCCAAATGGTTCAAACAATTCACAGAAGACTACTACTTCTGTTTCTAATACACCTAAATTTTCGTCTTCTGGTATTCTTGGTGGTTCTAATATTGGGTATAGCAATTTATTGACTAAGTTTGATAGTAATAGTAAAAAACACGAGTCAAATACAAATATTAAAAAGTCTGGAGGAAGAATAGATACATTCATTAGTCCAAAGGCTAAAAAACCAAGTGTTAATAAGAACCAATCATCAAATGAGGTAGACATCAAACTTGTAGAGTGTCCAATATGTAGCAATTTCGTATCAAATGAGGAGATAAATAAACATGTGGATTCTTGTTTAATAACAGCAAACAAAGAAACAACTGCCATTGTTAATTCTACTACATCACAGGCAAAAACAGATAATTCACTGGCACAAAAAAGAAAAATTGATACGATTACATTTGTCAATAAACAACCAAAATTAGACACTTCAGAAAATACAAAAATGACAAATTGCCCAGTTTGTCATAAAACTTTGGAACTTAAAGATATTAATGAACATCTTGATAAATGTTTACTGGATACAAGCAAACAAGATAATGATTTGACTGATATATTAGATGATAGAAATTATAAAAATGACACTATAAATGAAAGTGTAATTTCTTTAAATAGTACATCAAGTGATAGTTCAAGCTCTTCTTTAATTAATGAAGACGCGAAAGACGAAAATAAGACTGAAACTGCCTCTCATAAATGTTTAGTTTGTAATGTGCTTATTCCTCCTGAAGTATCGTTAAACGACCATCTGGAGGACTGTATCGGGAGTGTTTTTAATGACGATTCATCATTATCAAATTGTGATGACATACAAATGTCAGAGACGATCTCAGATATATCATTCGATCATAGTGATAAATATCCTTGCCCAGTTTGCATGCAATTAGTTTCAGAATCTTCAATGAATCAACACTTAGATGTGTGTCTTAAAAACTCGTGACTATAATGAAAATTCTATTCCACATATTATTTAAAAAAAAACTATAAAAAATGTGGAAAACGTTACAGAAAAATATAAACAGTTACAGTATTTATTAAAGCAATAAAATTTCAGTTACTTTAACTTAAATGAAATACAGTGCCATTTCATATTTATTTCTATGTAACTTTATATTGGGAAAAGTCAATAAATAATTATTTTCATGGTGTAAATACAGAATGAAAATTGATTAAACACTTGTTAGAAATATATAACCCACTAGAATTATGAATTCGTACATAAAATCAGTATATTCCAAAATAACAAATTTTCAATTTTTTTTTACAATATCTACAAATTTTTTCAAGTTATAATTTTATATTTCTTAAAAATAAATACTATTTCTAAATACATCACACACTATACAACATCTTAGTCGTGTTGGTGTATAATTAGAAGTAGTAAAATATACATTATTTAGAATAAAATAATGTTCGTGTATTAAATCAATTTTGTTTATAAATATAAGACATTATAATTTTTCATATAAATTATCCGTATTGGGAAAGCGCAGCGCACAAATACCACAACTGAATTCCAGCAAATATGTTGGGAAAAATAAAAGAATTTGTTCTTGGGTCCAATGCATGTATAAATAGAGATTAGGAACTATTACATCAATAGCATTCTTGTCTAATCTTACCCTGAAACATAATAATATTTAATTAAATTATCATAATCTCAAAATATGATAAATAAACATGCACAAGAGAGAAAAATAATAAAATTTGTCAAAAAACAAATGATATCATTATCATGAAAATATCAATTTAATTATTAATTACTTTTTCGAACCCAAAGTATGGAATATAAAACTTTGTGGCAGTGGAATATAAATTGTATTATTATACAACATTCCTCCAGTTTGATTCGGTAGAATTCGTACAGTGTCCATTTCATCGTATACATTGACGTTAACGCCATATAAATCATTTCGGGCTGTTAAAGCATAATTTGGATTCTCATTGTAACACTGCCCAAGCAACAGAACTTCACGTTTGTTGCGGAATGAATAATTTACGTTGTTAATCGACCTTATATCGTCGGGCGTCACGACACACGTGCCTAAATTTGGAAGTGATTAAGACAGGTAAGGTACTGTAATCAGATAGAATCAGTTCTGCAGGTAGAAATAATGAACTATCTCTTTTAAGTAGATATTACAGAGCTGCACACTGACTTACCAAAAAATGTTTTCATAATTGAAAAGTCCATATACTTATGAATTCTGGTTCTTGTTAAAAAGTAATCGATAAAATTGTAATTGTATTCAATAACTACAGTATCATTGTTCAGCGATAATTCACCAGTATCCGAATCCTTTGGAAATACTGCAGTGACTGTAAATTCCTTGGCAGTAGAATCAGCACTACTATTTCCGCCGATTAAATCATAGAAAGCTCGGAATTTCCAGGCTAGTCTCATTAAATTTGCAGGAATCTAAACATAATTATATGGATAATATTACAATATGTTCTTCTTATATCTAGAATCTATTAAGAAACTTACGTTCTCATGCTCTGCAATAATTTGATATTTTCTTAGAGTCGATAATTCTCTGGAAACTTCATAACATGCATCAGAAAATGGAACAGTATGTTTCCCTTCAGATAGTTCTCGGCATTCTTTGTAAGGCCATTTTGCTTCTTTTGCTTCTTCCAATTGAGCTTCACTAATTTCACCAAGTAAATGTAACGTGACTGAAGAACCGCTGCATTTACCTTTTGCAGTATCAGAAAATCCCCAAATGGCATTTAATGTGATTCTAGCAGGATCACTTGGTTTAGTGCTTAAAAAGTCCCATTCCCAAGGTATCTCTTTCTCCATTTCCAAACAGAACTGCATAACAAAGATTCAGTTATTTTATGCTTTTACTTATGTGAAAAAATATGTAACTTACTTTGAGAACTTGTTCATCTGGTACAATTTTTGTTGCTTTAATTTTAACTGTATCAGATATCCAACTGGTAATTTCATAAAGTGCAGCTAAATTCCACTGTTGAAGAATTTCTGATGAATCGACATTGCGACGTATTAAAGAGAACATATGATGATTCGGACCTCTGACATATTCAAATCTTACCTAATAATCATGTTTAATAAAAGATTTATAGATTATGCTACAGATATACAAGAAATATTGATATACTAACTTGAGTTCGAGTTGTATCAATGGTACTAATATAAGCAGCTAAACCACAGCTACCTTTTGGTGGTACATATGTACAGTAATCTAAGAAATGAAGTGCTGTAAAAGCAAACTGCAGACCCGGCCAAATTCTATGACAATTAGAAAATATGATGTGATTATTAATCATTTTTATCATTTTTATCACGTTTTAAGGCTTGACTTACGGATAGTTAGCTTGATGGGAAGACAAGACATCGCGAATTAATTTTTCACGTGATATTGCATTTTCGCAATCAAAAAGTTTCACATATATTTGACCTCCTAATTCTGCTAATTCGGTTTGAAATATATTTATATCCTGCGAGGAAGGGAAATTGAAAATAATTAAATTGAAAATAATCAGAAGATGCATCGATGCATTACTTACATTTGGCTTATATGTTGGTGATTTTGTGACTATGTTTAATCGTGAACAAGTAGGGCAAAAGTAATTTAATTTCGATTTAATATTCGCACCTACTATATTAGTGGTTGTTCGAACATGAGCTGTAATTCCCATTTTAAGATTTTCTACAAGAATGCATTATTATAATTTAATACATTCTAAAATCTGTTACTGAAATTTATTAATGAAAATTATTAATACCTCCTGGAGTGTTATATGAAATGAAAAGACGATCTTCAAATCCAAGTGTAATATTAATTGGGAGATATCCATGAATGGAATGTGCTTTTTCTGCAGTATGCCAAACATCGATCAAGGGATTATAATTCTCAATTATTTCTGATCGATGAATAGATGTCCTAAAACAAATTAGTTTATAATATAAGATATTCTAAAAAGAAGCAAAAATGTAATCAATTCTTTTATACCGTAAAATAACATGATTATTACGGCCAACTGAAACACGTGTAAAATTTCCTCTCATTGAGAATAACGATGTTGTAGTGACTGCAAGTCTTGCATTGGCTCCTAGATCTGTGACTTGCACAGATTCTATTGTTAATGGTACATTAATACGTTGTTGGTTCACATGGAATTCCATGTTCTGATACATATGATATACATTTTGAGGTAAAGATGACAAATCTAAAAAAGTAATTTAACTAGACAATGTAACAAAATCGTGTGGCTTTTCTATAAATGTTTCTTCAAGTATTAATAATCTTACATTTAACTCCTTTATTGATAGTTGTTTCATTCAAATGAAGACATAAAACTGTTTTCTCTTGAATGCGTGCGATTACTTCTAAATGTACAGGTGCGTTTTCTCTTTGATCTAACTTGAATTGGTTTAAAATGTCCTTTACCTGTGTTGGACCCTCCAGATAAGTTGATAATAATTGTAAGACACCTTCAGCCTTAATATACAACTGCACATTTAAAAAATCGGAGAATATTAGTGTATTATTGTATAAACAGTTTTTAATGGAAAAATAATAAGTGTAAAACTTACAGATACATGATTAATATTGTTCCCACTTCCATAAGTATTTAATGTTACATGCAACACCTCGGGAATATTTGTCAGAGGATTAGCGATGACAGTACCATGTATCAAAGCACCAAATTTTCTATATGTATCTTGGTAATCAAACACATAATTACCAGTAAGTATATATTGAGTTTTTGATGGTTGACGAAGCACTCGCGTAAATTGAGCAGCTATAGCACCTCTATAATTAGAAACATATTTTAAAACTAATACAACACAGTATTCGATAATTTTATAAATGAAGCGATATCTATACATACATATGGACATAACAGGGGTATGTAGTACGTTCCATAGATTTTAAAGTAGTATAAAAATAGTTATATAAATGTTGACTGGGTTCACTTTGCATGTACCAATATAATGATATTAATCTACTTGGTGTAGGACTAGAAACAATAAGTAACGTTAATGCAGCTACTCTCATTTCTAAGTGTTCCGTTCTATTCACTAAAATTGGCCAATAGACTGGATATATCTACAATCAGAATCAGGGAATAATATCTAATAATTGTTTGCATTATATTAAGTTTTTTATTACTCACAACATCGGGTCTTAGAGGAGCAGTAGGAAGTGATGCCCAAGCAGCAAGAACACGAAAATGTCGTGATTCTGCATTACTACCACTTGCGATAGGTTCTAGAAATTCAACCACTCTTCCTAATTGTATGTTTGCTAATCCCTCTAGCCAAACCATTTTCTTCTCATACTGTTTCGTTTCTATAAGTTTATATATTAATATTACATGATAATTCAATAAAATGAAAAATGTATGATTAAATAATTCTTACCTGTGAACTTATCAAGGTACAAACGTACGTAATCATCTAACATCTCATATGGACAATATAATAAACACGTTTTATAAATCAATGTACCATATGTAAGAATAGCAGTATTTTGAACTTCGATAGAAATTTTCTCTGGCAAGTTCAGAAATACTTGGAGATTTACTAATAATTGAACGTCTGGTTTTCGTATATGGAATGGTAACTGAGTGAGAAGTTGAATCGCGGACATATCTGATACTTTTTTATCTTGGATTAATTCTAGTATGAACAATGCAGCTTCTTTTGTTCCAATTTGAGGTAAAGCTTCGAGAAACATATTCCTATAATAATATACAAATTCAATGATTATTCTCTTGCATAAATTAGTAGCATGTACTTTAAAAATTACAAAACATCTGAGCACCTTATGGTTTCTTCCTTGTAACTTGTTCCTGAAATTTTATTGTATGCTGTACGTAAATCAGCAACATCTAACATTTCAAGATAATAAAATAAAACAGAAATTGTTGTATTGTGTAAATTATCAGTCTCGGTATCTAAGCCAGGATTTTCCAATCTTTGACTCAATCTATCTAATAGAGATCCTATCTGTAACATATATGTACATGTATAAAATATAATTTATCAATTAAATATTATAGCTAAAATTAAAGTATTAAATGTAACTTACAGATCTAAATATAGAACGTTTATCAGGAATACCTCTGCCTTGGGTAAGATCAGCATCTGGGAGTTCATGTTGCAGAACTTTAGGGTATAAATCTTTAGTTGGTATTTTATTTATAATATCTTTTACAGAAATTAATTTAAACATTTGTCTGCAATAAAAATTAGATAAAAAAGTGTTAGATATAGAAATTCTTTTTATTGTTTTACTTAAATTGTTACAGAATGAATAAATTCTACTTTTCTAAACATACCTCGTAAAATGAAACTGTGCTTCTCCAAAACTTTGAAAAGGTTGAACATATATGCCTCCAGTTGCATTGATAAATAATATTTCATTCAAGGTTTCTGTTACTTTAACTCTATATAATCTTTCACTGGATTTCAATATTGGATTCTAAGTACACATAAAATATATGTTGCACATCATTTTAACCAATTTTATACCATTCATATATTCTCTTTTATATAATCAATAATTTATTCTTTTATGCAGAAATATATACGTACTTGATCATTAGTAGGGCACAACATTTTGGGAACATTTGACCATGCATAGTTAGGATGACCAATACATGTTCGAGGATCTAAAAATTTTCTTATCACCCACTCATTTTCTTCTTCAAGATTAATGACGTATTCAATATTACACTGACCATAATGATTTCTCTATAACATAAATATAAATTTACAGTAATATTAAAGCTACAAGCAGATTCTTTCATAATGATCACTCACTTCAAGTGAATGGAATGCAGTTTCCTTTCCTACACCAACAAGATCTAATTGTAAAACTCCTGCAATACTTCTTTTTATATTTGTAGACCAAGCAGAAGTAGCTTCTATACTAAAATTTTCAATCAGACCATTTTTATATGTAACTTGAAATGGTTTCAAAAGTTCATCTATATCATTAGGGATATCATGATCTTCTCCTTTTTCTTCTATTTTTCCATTCCATATAGTCATCTTCAATGATTCTAACTGTAGAAAAGTATGAAATATATATTATAATACAGTATGCTAGGAATCAATGTTAAAAATAGTTTTGAATGTTGATAGAAGCAAACAAAATTTCTTCATCTTTATTTTCTATGTTCTAATATTGCTTTGATATTGTAAAATAGATATACCTTCATTGTTGTTACATTTTGTTCTGCTTGAATTACAAGTTTTCCATGAAAACCCCATGACGATGAGGCACCAGATGGCAACAAAACACCAGTACTTGACAATGCACTATAAGAATACGTATATTCTTTTCCTGATTGAAATATACAGTGTGCAACATTATTGTTATTCAATAAAAAACATACAAGTACAATCTTTGCCAACTTATATATCAGTGTTTGTAACATGCGATTGCTATCTGTAAAAAAAAGTTTCCTTTAGTCAATATGTAAATAGAATATGTCAAGCTTGACCAATTTAATCTCATTATCTCATTATGATTGTTAAGTCAATCTGTTTTCAATGACATCATCTTTAAAAAGAATTCTATAAATTATGTTGTCTCTATTCATTTATAGTTATATTATAGCAATTATATAATAAATTTTACATGATATCTAACATACATAATTGTAAGTGTTTATTTTTTATAACACTAAACATACTCTTAAAATATTTTAATTATTTAAAATTAATATATGTTCAACATTACTACTTAATAAATGTTTAGTTATATGATTTAATAGAAAATTTGTTTAAAATTATAAATAAAAGTGCTTATTCTATACCTGTGAATCTCATGGTGTGTAATAGTAGCTTAACAAAAGTGAACTGAGTTCATAAAAGTCAAGAGATGACCCTTACTGTCCCTATCTCTGTGACCCATGAACACGTCCTCACCATCTGTGTGAGTAAAACTTATCTCCTCTCTAAATTATCTTCAATCGTATAAATTAGACTATTACGTTTTCTCTGTATATTTTTATGTAATATATGAAGCATAAGATAGCTTTCTTTTTCTTTAAAATTATCATTCCTAAATATTATACATTCTCTGAGAATAACTTCATAATAAATTATAAAATACATATACTATAGGTATGTAATAAATATTTCTACAAATACAACTACAAGAGAAATAGAACAAAATTTGTTTTATTTCACATTTTGAGTTTTTCTACAAAATACATATATACATCGTGATGCTGAACTTTAAATTACTGTGGAAAAAAATTGTAAATAGTAAACCCTCTATGTGATTATGAATACTATCAATTATATAATTAGAAGCAAATATAAAAAATATAATCATACGAACGAGTTAATTAATAACTTTGCAAACGTAGCAAAAACATTTTATCTAATTCAACAATTACAGGAAAGCTGAACACAATATGATATATACATATTTATTTTGCCATACTGCTTCTTTTTATTTACAACTGCTGTTGGAAAGTGTGCTATAATTTTATGTAATTCATTTCTATACAAAATTACAATTTGATATATTATACACCTAGTTGTACTGTAATTCACCATATACAAGATTCTTCCAGTTGCATACAAAATTATAGATAGGCATGTTAATGAATACCACAAAATAAAAATACCACAAAATATTATTAAGAAATGCATACATAATTAATACATTACAAAGGCTTGATTATTTTCAGGATGGACTTCGAATATTCCCAGGCTTCACTGTAAAAGTGAATAATGAATTTAAACTATGTAAAAATCTACAATTCTAATTTACTTGTTAAATCGATGTGACTTTATCGCTTAACAAATTGATGTTTACTTTTAATAGAAAAAATTCAAAACATCAAAAACTTGATACTTTAATATTTTGTCATTTACAATCGCGCCAAAAAATATTTGGTAATAACAATTTACACTTACTTATGCGCTGGATTTGCTTGATCTAGCTGTTCACTAAGATGCTGAATAAGTGTAGCAAACATCCTCAGGTGATCTATTGTTTCCCCTTGTAACCAGGCACGGGGCAATGTACTCATCACCTACCGAACAAATATAAAAATCATTTTATCTACTTATAAATTGAACAATAATAAAGAAAAAAAATCAATTTCAAACTATACTGTATTCAAATGTTAGAAAGAGAATTAAAAATTATCGACTTACCATATTGGCTTTGAATAAAGCATCAGTAGGTGCAGAAACCCTCAAACCCGCCAGAAGGTATCGATTTAATAACGAACCGAGTGCCAAATTTTTTAGCTGCGCGTCACCAAGAAGACCTTGCCAACTTAGTAAATTCCTTAAAAGCTTCACAGCCATTGCAAATTGTCTTTGAAAAAATTGGTGTTTCGTATCCAATACTCTGAGAAAATAGTAGTTATTACTATCAATTATTTGTTACACTATTTTTGAGAAGTGTTTAGAATATATACTCACTGTTTAGGAAAGATCGGTATGAAAACGTCATTTTCTACCGCTGATTTAATTTTCTCTAATATTGCGTTAAATAATGCTTCTAATGGTTTGCTTGTCTCATTTAAGTTTGGATAGTCCCTAATAAGACGATTTACTGTGCCTACAAGTCGCAATGTTTGCGAAGTAGACATTGGATCCCATATCCTTTCGACTATAGCTATAGATAAAAATTAATAAATTATTGTAATGTTTTTATATTCTGTACACGAAAGAAACTAACGTCTAAATTATATTGAATAAGGTGATCTTACATGTTAATTTAGGTACAACAATTTTTTCAACTGTAGACGGTACCAATCTAACATCTGGATCTCTTTTCAATGAGTCTTCTGTTTCCTTATTATCCAATGCGTATAAAAGTAACATATTATACCACTTTGTTCTTTCAATATCAGCACTTTCCTGAAAAAGGAAATATCGCAGTGTAAAATATACCGAAATTTTAATGTTATATCAAGTGTAGCAACATATAACAATTATGATGAAAGTACCATAATAGGATTCCAAGTTAACAATTGCAATCTAACGATAGGAGAAATGATTTTAGGTATACACAAGGACACGTAAGCTTCCATATAAGTATCTCTGTCAGTTTCTCTCCAAGATTCTAGCTTTACAAGAATTCCTCTTATTGTGCAGTACTCATCCATCACATCAGCGAATATGTCTTTACTTTCATTGTCGATCTCATCTGAAATAAATATATAAAGATGTTAAAAAAAAAGGAATGTATACAAAATTAACATGGTAATTTAACTTAGAATAAATTTTTGATAAAGTATATATTTATAAAATTTGATAAAGTACAACCTTTCGTTTGCTTAAACGCAAGATTTTGTTGTTCAGTAACTTCGTCGTCGCTGGACATTCCATCAATGTGTTTCGGTAATGTAGGAGCTAATTCTCTGGCTCTTCTGCGACGAGCTCTTCTTCCTTCTCTTTCCGTGGCTCGACGAATACGAGCTTCAACTTCTGGCCCTCTTCGTATAGGTTGACCTCCTATAATTTTTTAAACGAATCTTGTTAAAATCGTGAATTTTTACACAGCTTTTTGAAAATGATGTAGGAAATTAGTGAATTCATAATAACTACGATGTGATAATTGATTAGTACTAAAATAACTGACTTGCAGTTGTTGTAATTTCTTCTGCTTGATCTCTTGTATCTTGCCGTCTTCTTTCCATTAATTCAGTTGCACGTTCGCTATAAAGATCTAACCAACGATGCTCCAATCCGACAACCAGAGGCAGCTAACAAAAAAGGTACACATTAACATTCACACAATGAATTAACACAATGACTTTAAGAATTGTTACTGCTCCAGAAAATGTTATGTACGTTACCACTTTAGTATAAATAATTGAAGATAATCACATTTTATTAATTAATAAACATTTTACATTTGCTGGAACATTCAAGATAATTCCATAGCCATTGGATATCTTTTGTTTAGGGAAAAAATTGAAAATTAATGTCAATCTACTTACCACACGTATTAATTTATCTTTTCATTATTTACAAGTACTTAAAAATAATTTTAACTATGTTACAAATAATTTTTTTATACAGAGAAGATACAGACCCCCGGCAATACAATTATACATCATGTTTTACAGTTCATGCTTTATAATTTTGTCAAGTATTTCGATTATTTATATGCATTTTTCTTTCTTAGAATGGAAGTTTAGTAATGTAATATATTAAATATAAAATTAATAAACTAGTACAATTGTTCATTGTACTTGAAGTAAAAAAATGTATCTCCAAGTTCATTTCAAGAAAGTTCTTATATTATTATTTCAATGTGCAATATAGAAAAAAGTGCATTTTTTAAAAATTTATCTTTATTTTTTAAATTTCAATTAAAGAAATTTTTGAAAAACGTCTGCTATAGTATGTATCATAAAATTTGTGCATATAATGAATGAACAGAATCTTGTATTTTGATATCTTCTCTTTACGAAAAATAAGTAAATAAATACAATACTACAAGCACATATAAATTAATTTTAGTAAGAAAAATGCATCACTTCTAATGAGGCTGAATAATTTACACAGCCAAAAATTGCATGGAAAACCCCAGTGCACATAAAAAAAACGTGACAGCGTATAAACCCACCTTCTCATCAAGACACTCTACCAAGTCAGTGACATACCCACGCAACTCTTGGTAATATCTGAAGCGCTGTGCAAGCTGCGGTGCACGTATTTCGCCATCGTCCAATTCTTTCATCGTTTGTCCTAACTCTTGTTCTAAACGGTCCTGATCTAGCTGATGACGTCGATGCACTTCTTTTAAACTGTCCAATCTATAAAGTATATGTTTATTACGTACAAAATGTTTCAATAACCACGTATCCGTTAAAGAATGTTCTTTTTAGAAGAAAATTATTTTGGAATTTGTTTGAAATACTTGTAATAATTTACCACCTTGCACGCATTTTATTAATGACTTCTTGGGGAGTAACTGGTACTATTTTTGTTGGATCTGGAGGTTGAATAGTTGGTGGAGGTGGTGGAGCTGGCATCATTACCATTTCTAAGGGCACCCCAGAGCCAATTATTTGATTCACATTCATACCCAGTGAATACTGTTGCTGCATCATAGAGTCTTGCTGTGCGGCTGCAATCTAAAAGTAGTTTTGTATAATTTAATTGTTGCTTATAAAAAAAAAAAAAAAAAAAAAAAAAAAAATAGTTTCAGTGTGTAAAACAGAAAAAAATATTACCTGAGCTCCTGTTACGCCTTTTCGAATTTGCTGAGCTTCCCATTCTTCTTCTTCATTCTCATGTTCACTTTCATCGTCTGAAACTAAAGAATAAAATTAAGTATACAGTTATGCAGAACTTTTTGGCGAATGAAAGAAAAAGGGAAACTAACGTTTTATTGGAGCTTGAGAAGCTAGAAACGCTTCTCTTCTTTTTTCCTTATCGCGTGCTTCAGTATTGACGGTCATATCGATTCGATCTTGAGAATCATCATCGTCACTTCTGTCATGGTCTTCCTCCCTAATGAGCCTCGACTTGCCCTTATCATCACTGTAAGTTTTGTTGCATTTATTAGTGATTATATGTTAAGTATATTCAGAGTTTAAGAAAAATTAAAGTATTATAAAATCTAATATCTCTATACTATAAAGTACAGAGACATCATTTTATACTTAATCATTTCATATCATTTTATACTTAAAGAGTAATATATTTGATGACACTATGATTTTGTTATCAAAAACTAATACCTTTGTTCTTCTATAGGAATAAAATCAGTTCCTAATTCTCTTGCCTTTTGTCTACATTTCCTAGCTGCATGAATCATTGCAGCATCAGGAATACATCCACCTGTAGATATATCAATAATTAGTAGAATCATTTAATAAAATCATAAACAAGGTGAATGATTTAGCTGGTTTCATAGGCTACTTGAAATTGTCACATACTTTCCAGAAGAATTTTCATAGTGTCAGCTTTATCTGTATTTCTTCTAAATTTATGGGTACGTGGTTCATTTTCCTCTTCATCAGATGTATAGTCATCTTTTCCAGCTGCCAATGCAGCTCTTCCATTCAGGATCAGAGGTCCTGTATTTTTTATCTTAACCTGATAATAAAAATAATCTATTGTTATCTAAAATCTTCAATAAACATAGACAATACTAATAGTTTGAATAATTAATTAATAATCAATATACCAATTGACACTAAATGACACTTAAAAAATGGTATACATTATCAGTAAAATACAAAATATAAATATAATACATTATTTTTCCTTTAATAATTTTAAATATTATGGTCAGAATAACTCCCACACTGACATACTTTAACACATATTTTTATCATATTCTTCAATGCATACCAACTACCAAATGAAGTACATATAATGAAAAAAATGAAATCCTTAATTTCAAAAATATAAATGACTTAAATTGAATTGGTTCTAATAATAATAAAACATCATAGAGATAGCTTACTACTAGATCATCTGTCTTTATTTCTAAATCTTTTTCCTGTTTAATGGACATGTTCGCTTGCTCAGAGTCCACTTGCATTTTCTCTTCACCTTTCTTTTTTCTCCTCTCGTGATCAAGTTGTTTCATCAATTTTTTGCTCCTTGATGATTTCTTGACTTTAAAGACTTCCCCATCGTCAGCTATAAGATGCAGAGTTATTAGAATTGTTTATGAAACACGTCATTATAATAATTTGGAAATCAATTTTTAGAATGAAATAATTCATCCGATATGTTTGTGCATTAATCATTATAACTATTTACATAATACTTTTCATAAACTCAAACTATTCCATTATACTGTTTCAAATGAAAAAAAGGATAATGAAATTCACAAAAATGATAATATATTTGACGACATTTTATGTAATATTATGTAAAAATATTTTCAAAAGAATCATAAATATGATAAAAATTCTTATCACTATCAGACGAGCATGAAAGATAAGTCAAATTTATAAACATTTTCGTTTTGTAAGGTAAATCTGTAGGTATACGTGTCCACAGATATACACAAAATCACCTTCTTCCAGCTCCTCTCCAAAACTGAGGAGCGTCTGCTTCGGTTTTTCCTTCTTCTTTGCCTTAGTCTTTGCAGGCTGAGTGTCCTCCACCTCCATCCTATTTTCATTATCTTCGTCATCGTCATTGAACGGCCGACGACGGATATTCCTCTTCGGTTTATTGAATAATGACATTGTCCTTAACATCGACCAGTCCGTTTCGGAAACTCATACATGCACTTCGCTCTTGTTAAATATTCAGACTATCAACGGTAAAAAAAAAGTAATATGAAGTCTCATAGCACGGAAACAGATTAAAGAAACGATATCTGGAAATGTACATTCGCGTTTCTAAGCGAAATGTTTCAAACTTGTAAATACGCGACGAGCCTGAGAAACGCGACGACACATTCACGAAATTGTAATATGGATTATCCGTTGAATATGAATCATTATAGAGTAGAATCTATTCGAGCTTGTTACTTCAAAATTTACGTTTATCGCCAGAGGACCCTGGAAAGTAACTGTTTCTAGAGACTTTAGTTATTCCCCGCAAATTTTTACTCTAATGTTACATATTTTTCGGTAATGAAAATTTATTTCAACGTCTTTTAGTTTAAGCAACTTTTTTTACTTCAAAAATAGTCATCGTGTCGATTTTATTCTCTTCGTAAAGCAAATCAGAGCAAACTTTTAAAAAATAAACGAAAATGTTCCTATATCACGGATGAAGAAAATGAGTTTTAATTACAAATAAGTTTTATCTAAAACACTTTCGTTATAGATCAGTTCTTCTTCAATCTTTTTAATTCTTCTAAATTCTCATTTGTCCAGACCTCATTTCATCTGTTATCTTATTTAAAATTATTATTATTATTATCTATAATCTTATTCTGTAAGATTAAAATCCAACTCAATAAAAAAAGACACTATAATAATATCAGTATAGACAACAAATATCTTTAAAAAGTACTAAAAATGATAAACAAGCATAAATTGAATGTTGATTTTGCGTAAAACAAGAAGAAATTTCAGAAGTTTGAACTGAAGATTGAAGAGTAGGTGTTTTATGATAGTGTTTTATGATTGTATGATAAACTACTTTATCATTGGAAAGATTAAGTTTAATTAAAATTTATGTAATTTTGATTTAGTTTTAGTTTAAATTAGAAATAAGCATAGAAAATATGAAAAATCATGCTTGTGCAATTGTTACTCATGGTCATCATACCGATATTGTTTTAAAAATTTACAGGTAATCACACAAAATTCATTCACAAAAGTTATAAAATATTCATATAATTTATATTTATTTTTCAGTAATCGCATATTATTGATTGTAACACATTTTAAAAAATTTGGATCACTCATAGCTGTAACTCGAGGACCTGCAGTCCATCAGTTTAACAATAGTATATTTTCCACTAAGTAAGTTTTTTGTCATTATAAAATATATTTACCTCTTATAATTATGAGTAACTATTATATAACACTAAATAACAAATATTAATTTTAGGGTCTTATTTGGAAAGGACGATATAGAAGCTGTAGCTGCTGCTAGATATATTGCTGAACAAATTAAAGTAGATAAACCATTATTGGTCTCTATATCTTTAAAGGACTATGATGTTGATACTTTGAAAGCTATTGTTACAGCTATAAACAAAATAAAACCATGGTAATATTATAATAAAAGAATAGAAATATGAGTCTAATATTTGGTCAATTAGTTATTGGCCCACCAGGGAGTGGGAAAACTACCTACTGTCATGCTATGTCTACATTCTTGGAGAAACTTGGCAGAAAAGTGGCTGTTATTAATATTGGTATAAATTAATGAAATCCAAACTTAGTAGTATATAACAGAGCAATAACAATAACCATTTTTCAGTAATTTTATTATTTTTGTATTTTTAGATCCAGCAAATGAAAACATGGAGTACAAGCCAGCCATAGATATATCTGAATTAATAAAACATGAAGAAGTTATGTTGCATCATGGACTTGGACCAAACGGAGCTTTAGTTTACTGTATGGAATTTTTAGAAGCTAATGTACAATGGTTAATTACAAAAGTTTTAAACTTGAAAGATTACTATCTTATTTTTGATTGTCCAGGACAGGTAAAAGGATGGTAATGTAATATTATATAATGTAATACTATGTTACAAATTTTTAAGTTTTTATCTATTTATTAATAGGTGGAATTATATACACATCATAATTCAATCAGTGTAATCGCTGAAAAGCTAGGAGAAAATTTAGTAAGACTATGCAGTGTACATCTTGTGGATTCTCATCATTGTAGTGATGCTGGTAATTACCTACTTATATTAACAATTCCTATATTAGTAATTGTAATAATTATTTTCAAATTTTTCATGCTAATATCTTTGGTGATAGGTAAATACTTATCTTCCTTAATTCTTTGCACAACCACCATGTTGAAGTTAGGTCTACCTCATGTTAACATTATGACAAAGTTTGATGAAATGAAGAAATTCAGTCACTGTCTGGATTTTAATATAGATTTTTATACAGAAGTACTTGATCTAAACTACTTATTAGATAAACTTGATGAAAATCCGTTCACATCTAAGTGAGTTTTCTCTTATATAATTTGTACATGTTATTATAATAGAACTTTTGATTTATATACAATATTTTATATTTTTAGGTACAAGAAACTGAATGAAGCTTTTGTATCATTGATACAAGATTATAGTCTTGTTAGTTTTATACCATTAGACATTTCCAATCAGGCACTGTTATTACAAGTAAAAAATGCAGTGGATAAAGCAAATGGTTATATTTTTGGTGGGAATGAACCTCAAGATGTCCAAACATTATTGGCATGTGCTGTAGGAGCAACAAGTGAAACTGAAAAAATGTCTACAGTAGATGCATATTTATGAAAACTTGGTAAAAATTATTCAATAAATATCTTTTTATGTTAATATTTATTCGGTATATTTCTATTATTCTAAGCCAAAGTTCAACGTCTTAATATTTTATTTTGTTTCATTTGATTAACAAATATTTCTGCTAAATGATCATAATCGTATGTTCTCTTTAAGAATGTATCCTCCAATTTCAATCCTGAGACGATCTAAAACAGAATAAAATTATATTAATACTTATTTATAAATACAATATTTGTGTACGAAATATATACTACTCACAATGGTACCACTGTGCAATGGAATTAAACATAAAGGAATGTCTATTGATAACCCAGGTTTTAATGTGCCTATTTTCGTGTTTGATATTCCGCACCATGCTATAGAGCTACTTGATTCCAAACTCAATATCAAATCCATATTTCTTTCTCTAATAAAACAATAAGTTTGATTTTTTATAAAATTTTGGTTACACAATGTTAAATACTAATTTTTATAACATATCAATAATACTTACGATGTATTTACTATATGGCAATTAAAATTAACTGCTTCTTCAAGATAAATGTTTGAAGGTATATCTTTTGTAGTAACTGTTAAATCACCATAGTCAAGTGCCTAAAATATTGAAATATAATCAATATTCGGAAAAACTTAATTAGCTATAAATAAAAGAATAGACGACTTAACAAACCATCCTTTGTAACTGACTTGTTTGCAGCCTTCCTCTTTCTCCTAAATTACTTCTCCAAACAATATCTAGTTTCCCAATGATTGTTGCATTGTGCATCATTTTGGGATCTTTTAATAAAGTTGACTGCGGTTTTAAACAGTATAAATACTGTCTGCTACAGTCAGTATCTAATACATTAACTGAACCATAAATAGATTCTCCCATTTCATTTGTATTTTGTGTTGATACTAAAACAAGTAGAGTATGTACATAATACATGAACATAACATGAGAACATTAATGTACTTACCACTAAATAAATTAGATGATTCTAGTGAAACTTTTTCTAAACATATTGGACCTGCTGTAAGATTCTGTATTTGTGCTTCAAGGTATACTTCACCTGACTTTGAAAAAAAAATAACACAGTTGTGTTAAACTTTTTTGTCAATTTAGTGTTTACTAAATAAAATTTGTTACTCTTATTATCATATTACCTCTGCATTATAGAACTTTGTTTTCACATCCAATGGTTTTACCACTTGAAGTTTATAATATTTTCTAAAAGACTGTGGTGTAGCACCTATATTTGTAGGTGTATAAGTTACTTCACACACTAGTCTGAAAAACATTTCTATTATTTACATTATACTTGAACATTCTACACTTCTTTTACTTGTATATTCTTACATATGTGTGCCAATTTCTTTTACTTCATGATGTATTACTTCATCAACTGAGCTGTCAGGAGCTAAATCCTTCATTACTCCACTATTACCAGAAAGAGAAATAATTTGAGTACTCGTTTGTAAATCTGCCTATAGTATGAAATATTGTTAAGTTCAATTCATAATCATGTATATATAATCACTATATTATGCATTTTTAAAAAAATTTGTTCAAATAATGTCCAAGATGTAGAAAAATATAGCTTACCTTAACAGTAACATTTTTAACAAACTGATTGCTACCATTGTGCACACAAAGATAACTTGAGAATATTTCACCCAAATAAATGTTCCTGAAAGTATTACTCATATTTATATAATGCAATCAATTATCAAATACTCTGTTAAATATGTACCCAAAACTTTGTGGTAAAACCATAAATTGGCCTATTGCAAGTGTTTCCATCCCTTGTAGAGCTGTACAGTCATTCTTAAGTTCATTATTTAACGTATTACCAGGAAGGTCTGTAGAATCACATGTAACAACTACAGGACTCGCAAGAGTAGGTCTTGTTAATCTCATCACTAAAAACAACATGTCAATGCACAGTTATCAATACCAATTGCATTCTTAGGACATAACATAAATAAATAATTATAGAAGCGTTTATGTCACCACCTTTTAACGCCAATAAATGTTCACTTTTCGGTTTAGCTTCCATTTGTATTATGATAAACAGTAAATAACAAATTTGTAAAATAAATCTTCTCTGAAGTTTTATAACAGTAGCTGTCAAACGTCAAAAGTTACCTCACAAACATAACCTATGACAAGTAGTTATTAAATACTATATTTATGTTTATACAGTTTATCGAATCACTAATTCGATGACTCATATCAAATCATATGTCAAATATTTTTTGAAAACAAATTTAAGAAGTTCTTTCAATATTTTGTAGGTAGTAATGCACCGAATTGGAATCCGTTTTTTGTTAAGAAACAATTCGAAAAGCAACGAAAATAGAAAATAATAAAATATGTTGAACGTTAAAGGAATTGTGTGTAATAAATAAAGCTTTTGAAAGAAGTTCAAATATCGTAGGACAATATTGAGAAAAAGAGTAACATGAAAAAAATAATTTAATTTAGGTGTTTGATTCAATGAAAGTTCCTTAAGAGGGCGTACTACATAATGCGTAAATTTGCATTATCACTAAACGCATCTAATGCATTTGTAAGTCACAGATTGTTGTTTTTGTTTTCGTTTGTCTTTTAAAAGTGGAAAGTGGAACTGAGTAGAATCATGAGTGAAATGGTGATCGAATTAGAATTTTGGTTTGATTACTATTCATTTTAGCAACAGTAATTTATACTGAAATAATCAGAGACGTAGAACAATGTTTTGTGTTTTACTAAAGTAACAATAATTCGACGATTGTTGTCGTTGTTAAAAAATTATATAATATATGTAAAATTTAGAATTTTACATTCAACTTCGTTAAAAAGATAAGACAGTATGATATTATGGAATGGCTGAATTGCATATAATTGGTCAAATCTCGTCTGCAAAAGATTTTAAGGAATCAAAACTTTTATGCAAATGGAGTTTTCATGCTGGTAATATAATTTTTTATTATTATATAAATATTATGTATTGTTGTGGAACTTGAAAGTTTATATTTCTACTATAGGTAACGGATGGAAAGTTTTAAATGGTTGCGAGGAAGGACAGACACAAGAAGGTTGGGATATATATACTAAGGAATCTATTTGGGACCATCCCATAGATCTACATTATACAACACAAACCCTTCAAAATTCACCTAAACTTTTATTGCAAATATTCTCTAGAGACACATATGACAGGATACTATTTACATCTTATGGTATTTGTAACATTCCATTATCTCCTGGATCACATTCTATAGAATGTCATACATGGAAACCAATTGGTAAATCATTTTTTTGAGATTATATTATTTTCTTACTATTTTATATATATTTTTAATATGAATATGTAAATAGGAAACTGGAAAGACAGGCTCAGAGATAAATTTTTGGGAATAACATTACAATTGAAGTCACCTAGTGTTTTAGTTAATACAATGGATAGATTTGAGTTGCTTACAGAAAGTATGGGTACAGTTAAAATTGAGTTACATATAGTGACACGAAATTTTGAGAAATATGGGTGTCACCTATGAATTGAAATAAAAATATTATATATTTTTACCATACAATATTAAGCAAGTATCAATAATTTATTGAAACTCAAGATGTTTCCAAAAATATTTTTGTTAACATGTTTTTATGTTATGCATAATAACTTGATACATGCAAAAAAAATTGAAGAAATATTTACATGTATAAATGAAACTGAATGTGATGAAATAATAGAAACAGATGCATTGGAAGAACCATTGACTACTACAGTTGAAAGTATCTATAATACAACTAGTATTAGTACCAATAATATGATGTATTCAACACAAGATACAAAGATTGAAACAACACCAACTATGCAGACACCTCTTCAAATCAAGTATAGTAATGGAACAAGAAATAATAATATTCATAAAATAGAGTCTGATGTGTGCGAATGTGATCTAAGAGTAAGTCTATAATATATTTCATAATAATTTATTTGTAGTATAACATACAGAATGTAACCATTTTTTAATTGTTTTACTCATGCAATAGATGTCATTTTGTGATGTCAATTGTTGTTGTGACAACGATTGCAACGATTTCCATTTAACTGTTTTTTCCTATTGTCAAAACCATCAGGCAGACTTATTTGACAAGCGTTATTGTTACAATAGAAATTTTATAGAACGAAATAATACTCCATTCATATTGGAAAAATTGTCAAACAATCTTTTTTGTATTTTGTATGACAATCTGCCACCAACATACAATGTTAACACTGACCTGGTAAGGAATTAATATAGTGTAAATAAAATGATATATGATGAAACTTTATTAAGATTCACATATTTCTAAATTTTTTATTCTATATAGGGTATCAAAACTGAAAAAGATTTAAAGGAAGCAATAAATTCAAATAGACTAACGTGGAAATGGGAAAATCAATTACATGTACCTGAATACAATTCTTCTAGTCCTTATCAAGATGGTGACATCATGTGGAGAATAAATAATAATTATATTGAACCTTTTGGTAGGTATTATTATGCACATAAAATCATTGTTATTAGTATTCAAAATTTTAAATGAACATTTTTTATAATATTGTACAGAATTACTACAATCTGGATTTACTGAATTGTGTACATTCAAGAAAACCTTGAAGTACCTTCGTGAATGGAAAGATCAATGTTTACAAACTGAATTAAACAATACAAACATGTTTCTTTTTCCAAAGGTATTTAATAACTTTACTGTTCTTACATCGCCTCACTTATTGAATGAAACACGTATCAAGATATCAGACCAGGTACTTATATACTATTTTTTTTAAACTCGTATTTTAAACAAAGTAAAATAAAATTTAATTTGCAGAGTTGCCCAAAAAATGTATGTTTACCATTATCCAATTATTATTGTAAACATTCGTGGAAAGCATGTAACAATATTACTGTACCAGGATCTTGCTACAATGGCACATGTTACAATATTGTAACAGGTGTAAAGTATTTGGTCACTCACAATGGATCAATGGGAATTAGTAGTGTTAATGTGTATTTTAATATAGGTAATGTTTCTCGAAGTTTTTTTCAACAATTTGAAATAACTTTTGAATGGGCTGGACTAGATAAGGAAAAAGGTTTTCCTCTCAGCGGAAATCCAGGATATATTCTTGGAAAACCGTTAATTATTGGTACTTTAAAAACAAATGATAGCGATAACATGGAAACTATGCATATCAATTTTAACAAAACTGATAGTTACTTGACATTGCCCATAGCTAAAAGGGGCGGTGAATGCAATAAAATCGATAGATATACTGTTGCCTTTGGAGAAGATATTAAATTAAAATGTTCCATAGTTTTACACGTGGACAATTTTAATACATCATCTTGCATAAAACTGCAAAATCTTACTATGCAATTATTGATGAAGGATTCTTTATTTAACATTACTCAAACTGATCAGTATAATGTTTATATTTCAAAGTCTGGTAACTTCAGTAGAAACAATACCGATGACTGGGCACAAATTTTACTTGACAGAATACCTCATAACGTTGTGACGGGTCAGTTAATCAATAATCATTTACACTGTTCAGGATTAATAACTTCTATACATATACATATTTTATACTCTGCATTAGCAAAACCCGAGACATTGACTAATTACAATATACAAGGAATAGGTATATACTTTTCTAATGCATCAGATGTATCGTGGTTAAAATGTTCGACTGAAAATTGTACAAATGTACTTAATGTAGATATTGTTAGTTATGTCACATTCCATGACGTATCGAAACCGTCCAAATATTATTTCGTGGGAGGTCCTAACTTAGACCTGACCTTACCATACGATTTCTTTTATCCTTTCTTAAGTAGTTCAAAACGCATTGAGTTAAATATCTTTCTAATAAGTAACATAGTACTTATTGCAATTTTGCACAATTTTTGTTATTGATCTTACGTCATTTTTACACTGGCACAAAACTCTAAAAGTATTTAAAAGTATGCACCGAAACTAGTATTAACAACCAAAGAAAAATAATTGTATGTTTGTATATTTAAAGTTCAGTGATGTACAACGATTATTTTATAACAATATTTAAGTGATATGGTGTGCGTTTAAAATAAATAAGCTAAAATTTAAATCTTTTACGATATGTTATTTTATATTATTTCAAGAAAACATAATTTCGTAATTTTTTTTAACAAAAAGAAACAAGTCCCTTAGTTAAGTTTATACATATATTTGAAGAATTATAATAAAAGAATATAATAAATGAAAGATCTAATTTAAGTTCTAATCTAGAAAATCCTTTCAAAAATATTTTCTTATATTTATTTATGTTTACATAGTAGCATCTTAGAAAATAACTGAAATGCGATTAAATAATAAAAAAAGAACATTGTCATTCCTGAAGTTTTCATATTATACTGGAAATTAAATCGCATGCACATTGATATCTCATATTCAAAACGACATTTCAAATTTAAATCGAAGCGCGTCGAGCGCATTTCAAAAGAATCATCATGACGCGTTTGAAAAATTCACCAATGAGGTTTCGACCAATGGGAAAAATCCATTTGAATCGTTCCGCCAATCCGGTGCGCGGCGATTCTCCTCGAAAATCTCGCCGAGTACACAAACCCGACACTAACTCCAGCGGCCGTCGTGATGCACCATGGGACGTTGGGTTGTGCTTCACTCGAATACAAGATGGCTGACACTTGTTAGTAGTGTATTTTCGTTCGATTGAATGCGGATTTTCGTAAAAAAAATCAGTGCCTTCGTATCCGCGTACGGTGCACGCGCGTATCCCTAAGAAACCGCAGAGGAGGCCCTCCGATTCAACCCGTACGGTTCCCTTATCATGTCTTATCAGGGGACAACAAAATGTGCCGTGAAAGTGCTACAGCCAGAATAATTACCCGTCACCAGCCATGTTCATATGTGTTCTTTTGTTATGACAATTGTGATATAATTCCCGTGGAATATAGTGCCAAGGTGAAGTGATATCTCGCTTTGTTGCGCTTCTACCCCGTCGCTGGTGTTTCACGCGAGATTCGTTCCGCTACGGGACAGATTAAATGAAAGGTATGCGTGTTACACCGTTCCTCTTCGGTACGCCTATCCGCGAGTCATTCTTTCGAACCTTTACATCCGTGTGTTTTCTCTCTTCTCTCCTCTTCTTCGCCACCGATTGTCTTTTCTTCCCTCGTTCACCTCGCGCTGCTGAATACACGAGAGAACCGACTGACCTATTAACCTGTTATATCGATTAACGTGATGTCATGCACGGTTTCTTTCGTTTCTCTCTGACATATTCCTCGAATTTTCGTCGCTGTCACACACTTCTCTACGTTTTCTTAGAATGCCACGATCTGAGGTTCGTACGCGGTCATTTGACGCGATAATAGTCGTCGACGAGCAAAACGATCGAATTATGGATTTCTAAACGCAGGAGGTTTGGGACACGGTTCGATCCTTGGTCGAGACCGACAATTCGGTTGTTTACGATGTTTAGCGCGGAGGAAAAAGTCGTACGGTTCAGGGACGAGAAGGAGCAGAGTCTGAACATGGCAGTAACATTGGTAATGAAATTTAATCGAAACGTGCTATTAGAGAAATCTCCATTTTACCTATGGCCTGTCCTAAAATCGGCAGCTACTTCGAAAGGCGCCTCTTGAAACGGATAAACGCAAAGGTGAATTATAGAGGCATTGATATCTAATTTATTCATTCAGTATTACAAAATTTCGCAATTTATTTCACGTAGGAACTAAAATATCTTGGAATTTGCCTCTTTTGCGCGTTTAAAGATAATTTATACATACTTAAAACATAGGACAGTTTTTCTTCTATTATTAATGGAATTAGTGTTGCGTCGAGAATTGTCAAAAGTTGAATATTCGTAAAAAATATTGAGTTTACTTGTGTGTTCCTTATCTGGGTTGTTTTATTGTTCGTGACTTGAAAATAGAAATTCATTGTTCGTACTACCTGTTTATTAGTCGTCAATACGATTGCGATAAATCGATAATCCCGATATCATTCTAATACAATAACAGAAGAAAATTGATCGGAACATGATTTGTGTGCACTGTTCGCTTAAAATTCGCCGTGAGATATGTGTATGTATTATTGCACTTACGCTTGACACGAACCATGTAAATCATTGATTTGATATTAGAAGTTATGATTAAACTCTTAAGCCAGACTTACATCAAATTGACAATGTTTTTCGAATCTTTCGAAATCAATTATTTTTCCATTTACAATTTTTCTGTTACATATTTACTATATCTATTTATGCCATATACACACTTTTTCTTTTGTTTTCGTGGTTTATCGAGTTCTGTGCAAATACCAGAGTATAGAACGAGTTTCATTCCATGAAACGTGAAATTCATTTTTGACGCATTGCGGAGGACAAATAGAGTGTAGGGGGGTCCCATCTTCATTGTCTCTGTTCTTTTAAATCAATGCCGTTTATTTGAAGCTGTTCCTAGATTCCTCTGTAACTTTATGGTTATTTTCTTTTATTTAATTTCCGATTAACAGTCACGGAATTTGAACTAAGTTTAACGAATACCGTATAACCGTACTTTGATGGAAAAAATGTTCTAGTCTTTCATGAAAACGGGACAACAGACGTGTTTTACATCGAGTGCGTTAAACTCCTTTTCAGTCAGCCGCGATGGTACGGCGTACCATTTATACGGAATTAATTATCATTTAATTTTAAATAACGTTTCTCCATTCCTGACTTACATGTAAAGAAATTTTCGCGTCGAATATTTTTCAAAGTAACGAACGTTATAACGGTCATGTTAAAAACAGTCAGTGCAAATTTGACGGGTTTAAAATCAATAATAACGTTATAAATATAAGAAGCTTTAGTAACACGTTGGTTCGATATATTTTTTAAAGATTATAGTTAATGAATCTATACAACATTATTTTTTTTATCATTTTAAAGCAAGAATTTTGCTTTAAGTATTTAATTATTAATATGGTTAAAGAAATGAAATTTCCAACTGTCATTTTTTATCAAACTTTTCGAATCTAAATAATTAAGAATAAAAGTAGAAATAATAGTAGCGGCATTGTAAGTACCATTACGCATAAATTATTAATTGGTATAATTACAATTTTATATTGTTCGTGATATTGACAAGTACAGAAATATTGAGGTATAATCGGTTAATGAAGAATGACAACGCCATTAATTTAAATTGACAGTAACTGCATCTTAAAATGGTGTTCATATTCATTAACCAGTATTATTAAACGTTACAATATCCTGTTATTTGAAATAATGGTGGGATCGTGATATTTGTGAAGAATCTATCGTGAAGGTTCTTTACCAATAAAACAAAATATTTTTTGTACCATAATCATATTTTACTCCTATTCAGTGAATTAAAATAATTCAGTTGAATAAGCGTTAAATCACGTATCTAGTCAAGAGTAACTGCTAAAGTGTTTCAATTCTTTTGCATAGACGAATTAACGACCCTAACCATTAAGAAAAGAAACAATTACAGACAAATATTTTGCTTCGAATATTCATTAACGATTCTAATACGATAAATCTTTCGATATGCGTAAAAGATCATATTCGACAGATTACAATGCGCAGAGTGCAAACTGCTAACATCTACTAATCACATCTCGCTGACGCTCCAATAAGCTTTTAGTTATCGAGATGCAACTTCTTCGAATCTTTCGACGGTACATGTGAATCAAAATTAGATACAGATAATTTAGTTGTTAAAACGTCAAAAACTTCTATAAGTAAAAATCGTACTCTCTGAAAATATGATAGCAATTTTTTCTGAAAACCTATTGGATAATTTTAAATTGATGTATTCTTAGCTAAAGTATATTTCGTCATGTAATATAGATGCATTGCTAGAAACGTAACTTATGATTGGTTTTACGCATTTCTTCTAGAGCTGTGATTGGTCAAATATGAGTTCGGAAATATGACGATAGGTTTGCGTATCATGTTCAATTGTAATAGTTTAAGCTTCAGTTATTTCGAAGAAAAATAGTTTCTTTTTTTTTTCAAAATTATTCAATATTCACTTTCAGAAACTTCACGTATCTTCACCAGCAAAGATGATAATGTTATTCATTTTTGCTGGATCATCGTACGTAATTATCTACATTTAATATTCGTTATTGTATTAAAATTGTACCGTTCATATCTAGTTCAATAAAAAAGTGCGTGTAGAAAGTAAAAGCAAATACAGTAGAATATAGTAAGAGGAATAATTATTCAGAAAGAAATAAAAAATTAATTATACGTTTTTTGATAAAAAGATATTAAAGATAATTATTGTTTTAAGTCAATTGTCTTAGAAGAAACATTGTTTGCATTTCTATCCAGTTCGCTACAAATTGACATTGCTCCTCAAATGTTGAATGTGCTGATAAATAATAATTAAGCATGAATGTAAATTACACGTGATTATGTACTTATGAAAGTAAACAGCGACGACAGACAAGGGGGCATCGTTATTTATTAGCTCCATACGCAGTGAATGATCAAACATCCTGCGTTCATTAAGAAGCGATTATTCTTGAAAGCATAACGATTGTTTCAATTGGAGTAAATGTATCAATTATAACCTAAAAAATGTTAGATTATCTCTATACAATTTCGAGATTTTTCCTTTCATTTTGTTACGTTATTATACCTTAATCAAATTGAATTAATACTTTGAAATATTATATCAAAGTAAATTAAATAATTTTGAAGAAGTCACTTAACACATTTTATACTGACAATTATTCACATAAAAATTTACAGATATTACATTTCGTTTAATTTTCAACCTAATGGAATGTAACAAACCACTTGCTCCAATTGAGTAAATTTGTTTTCGGAGGAACAAAAATAAACCGCGTGTTTATTGTACACAGCAAAATTTCAATTGATTGTAAAAGCATGATTGATTATTGAAAATATTTGCATCGATGATAACTGTTATTTCGTATCAAATGTTAAGAAATTTAAATTCTAATATTTCTTTGTTATTTGCAAGTTCGATAGAGATGCAGCTCAAGGAGCTACACTTTCTTCGGTTAACACTTTCTTAACACTTTCCCTCGATCGACAATCATTGATTTCTCGTGAAGCACCAGCAGTTTATTCGATTAAAATGCAAATATTTACCTTCCTCTTTGCCATTCTTCCGATATCAGAAAGAGTATTAAACTTTGCAATTATGTTAAATCATATTGTTTGCAAATACTCGAAAAGGCAGATAAACAGATTGATTTATAGTTAGTATGTTTTACTACACTATTGGGATGAGGAAAAGATTTGAAGTTGCCATTTGTTTAATTTCAACTTCAGTTTTGAAATTATAGAAATACAATAATCAGAACTTTATCTCGATAATCACGCAATCGATATCAATATTTTACCTTTTATGTCATTATCTTTCTATTTATCAATATATTGTCGCATAAACCGTCAATATATTATTTTGGTTGAAACAAATTCTTCGTTATCATTATATACAATGTTTTCCATAATTTGTTTAAAACAGACTTGATCAAAAATTTATTACATTACCCAGAATAATTAGAGTTGTTGAAACTTCTTGTTATCATTCACAGTTGCATAAATTAATATTATTTATGATTATGTAATAATAACATGATAATGAAATTTTGTTAATTAACAAGTTACAAAATTAATCGCTTTGTTTTCAAGAATAAACAAATAAATTAGAAATTATTTACAATTCCTCTGGTATTAGATATATTTTTAAATTATTGATCATTTGTTTTTCTCAGGAAACAAAACTCTAGGTAATTGAATCGCTCAGATACCAAACTGATAAACTCCATAAAAAAAGAAATAGAGAAAAATAATAACAAATAATATATTTTAAAAATGAGCTTGAAGTGAAAAAACGAAATGATATTCTATGAGTTCTGGAGTAGGAACTGAAAATTCGTTAAAATGGCTTAATAAATATTTTAAACGTTACTCAGCAGCCATTAAAATTTCACTTCAACATCAAATTTTCAAATTTCGCTGAATAATGACCAACATTCAACCATACACAATCTCATTATTTCATAAAAGTAAATATAATCATGCAAGTAAATGTTTCAATTCTTAAAAAGTTGACTATCAACCACATGTCCTAGTCATAAAACTGAAGCTGATCGATAAATCAGTTTGGCTTCTAAAAGGCTGGAATACAAACTGCATTAGGGACCAGTCACGCCTCAACCATTACCACTTACTAAATCTCAAACATAGAAAAACAGGTCCAATATAGTAATTGTATCTAAGAAATAACTCATAGTAGATAATTTTCAAGTAACATTATTATTTCTCAGATTACTGTATCGAACCTGTCGTTTCTACGTTTGAAATTCGCTCAGTGGCTGTCGATCGTTGGCGATGGTTGAGCGTGGCCGCTCCCTTAGCCAATCGTGAACGTGTCTTCGTGCAGACAGTACAGATGCCAATTTCGTTTCGGTTACAGGTCATACAGTTGTGCTGCAGCCGGGGCAGAGGTGAGGGGAGGCCAGGCGGAGATCGAAGAAGGGATGAATGGAACGGCGGCGTTGCGACGCAGCGTCGGTGGCGGCGGGGGCGCCGCCGGGGTTGGAGGCCTCGAAGCAGCACCCATCGCCACCCTCGTCGTCTACAAGGACGACGCCGGATACGGGATGAAAGTCTCTGGCGATAACCCCGTCTATGTTCAGTCTGTGAAGGAAGGTACGTGTTAATTCTGGGCTCGTGATTCCGAAAAGCGAGTTAGAACGCGAGTGTACAGTGAGGCACGTTAGCGAGGACACGGTGGAAAAAGGAACTGGGAGAACTTCCTATTGATAAGGCAAGGTGTTCGAGTCGAGCTTCGGTAGCTCCAGCGTGCTACCGTGAGCATCAGGCATTGAGTATGGATTACAATTGGGTCGAATGTTGTGGAAGTATTGTGACTCATTGTTTTCTTTTCTGTATTTCGTTTTGAGATATTTTTCATTGTTTTTCTTTTCGTAATGTAGTTTGAGCGAAAGTGGGTAATTTAATGCGGTACGTTGAACGCGTTCTGTTGATTATAGTAAAGCGCATTATCTTATCTTATTAAAAATCGACTTTCAAGTGACCGACTTTTTAATATCTATTGGAGAATATATGCAGAGGAAGATACTATCGTCTTAACAAAAATATAATGAATTATGTGGGTGTCATAGATCGTTAATTTGCTTTGGAAAGATTTCTAATTAAAATGGTAGAGAAAAAGGCATGCTTTCGTCTGAGAAAATATGCGTAACGGTAGTTACTTGAGAGAAGATCTGCCTCTCGGAAGAAATTACCTTCTTGATATCGTTCGTCTCGCGAAATCGTTGAATCAAAAGAGAAGTGTAATCAGGTGTTTCGTTTTGGATAAACCCCGCCCTATGTAATCAGTTATTTCCTTTACCTCAGAGGATTATAATATTTAGAGAGATTAGCGTAGGAACGATGAAAACGATATTCAAAAAATAGCTAAAGCTCCTTTTAAATTTTTTGGTTTCACAAAAATTGGAAAAATTTTTTCTAGCGATTGAACGTTAGTAAGAAAAAGTTTTAATGATAATGATGATGCATTGTAGGCGGTGCAGCCGCGAGAGCTGGCCTTCACGCGGGTGACAAAATAATCAAGGTGAGCTTAATTCAAATTGATATCGTAGCAAAGTAGAAGTAGCAAAAATTTCAAAAAAAAAGAATCCCACAAAGGCAATAGTCAGTTAGAAATTGAAATATCCCTAGTCTTTCAACAAGCAACACATTTAAATTTCTAAATTGTAATTACTAACACTTTATAAGTCATACACAGCCACTTGAATCACTTGTGCTTGCTAAGTGTATGCACGTTTGCGGTGTATTTACACTATTAATAGCTATGATCGGTATTTCCAGGTTAACGGCGTGAATGTGATGCAGTCCACGCATACGGATGTTGTGCAGCTCATAAAGTGTAAGTTTGCATACTTTCTTTCTTTTCTACGACCTCTTTTTTTCTCCTTTTCCCTGTTCATTCCTGAGTGTTAGACACGCCGATTGGCAGTGAGTATAAATATTTCTGTGCACGAAGACTGCGTAAGATGCAATGCTAAACAATTACAAAATGAAGTCATAAAGAAAGAAAATTTTCTCATAATTTGATTACTTATATGTGATGAAAAGTATGTTTCATCATATAGATATTTAGTCTCATTCTGTGTCCCTCAAATTAAAATCATTAATAGATGCAATAACAGATAGTAGGTATTGTTTATTTTAAATTATTAATTTTCTTTTTTTCTTGCCTCGATATATTTTACTTCTTGCGTGTTCATAAAAAGATTACATGGGGTGAACACACTTTCTGTCGGTAAGAGGATTTTCCCGTCGATTGCGCATTTTTGCGCATTCCACCTGAAAAGCTTATAAGTTCACTAGGGGTTGGCTGGTACTTTGCAAGTTATTCTTATGTCTCATTGATTGATAATCACAAGGGGCCGCGTGTACTCTAGTGTAGCGTACTGTAGGGCGTTAAACCGTATCTTGTGTATAAATAGATGCGAAAGGCTTTGTTTTGAACGCGTTATGAACATTATTTATAAGGCACAGTAACTCAAACAAACGAAAGAAGTGGATAGAATTAATAAAGTGGGTTAAAAATATAAACAAATTTTCCAAATATCTATACGTCAGTCCATAAAAAGTATCCTCTTATCATTTGTCTAAACCTGGGCTTTGGAGTATTAAAAGGGATCAGGTATATCTCGAATTTTTAACAAAATAACCCTGTACTAACCCTGTATGTATAATACGTTGAAAATAAACTCCTCCGACCAAGAAAACTCCCATCATCGAAATTGATAAAATTCAGCTCGCCCATGCGTTCATACTTCTCCCCGTTTCTATAGATCGTACATTCGAGCGGGAGCCGCCTGGCATATTCATCGTTCGGCGAGCTTTCATCGAAATTAAACTCTTAAGCGTGCTTCATTAATTCGTGCAGGCGGTGCAATTCAATTTGCACCGTGCCGCAAAACAATCGTTGGAAAAGAGGAATCGCGACGATTCACAAAGAGGATTCACCGCGCTGTTTGAATAATCGGAGCTAATAAGCGTCTGTGCGACGATCTTATCGTGCATCGTTGCATCCATTTATCACTCGGCGCATTTCGGATAGAGCATATCGACGAGATGATTTTCAACAGCACGTTTTCAACAGCACCTTATCTATCTCATTATATTTGTAATACGGGGTGCTTACATAAAGCGCAAAGAAAGAGAATTGTTCGTCACATCCGTGGAAAAAAAAGAGCGATCAGAGTGGTGTTGTAAGCGGCTGTCGGTGAGACTTCACGTTGTCTGTCAGACGCACCAATATGAACGAAGTTTCTGTGGCGGCGACGTTTCCAGTGATGTAAGCATGCGAGTTTATAGCGGTGACCGTTCATAGAATCCGTCTTCCTCTTTCTAACAACCTCAGGTGGGACACGGTAAACTGGGGACTTTGTCTGTCACGTTGCACCGACTCTGGTCGTTTCACAAAATTGCGCGCCGCGGTTTAAGCTTTTCGACAGTATTGAGAAATCGAACGATAATACTCAGATAAATATTTTGAATTTTTATTTCGTTCTGTTCGTCACGTTGGTCGATTGACGAGGTGACATGATGTAACGAAAAGAGGAATATGGTAGATTGTTTTCGGAGAGGTAGGAAGTCTTCCAACATTGTACTTTAGATGGTGAATTATTGGCTTTCTTTGAACAGTAATTTTTATTTAGTTTTTGTGTAGAGATGTTTATACAGATTTTAAAGAAAATGGTAAACTTTATAGAAGGTTCTCTCAGGTATGTATGTTTCATTAAAGTTATGAATATTTATTATTAATGTCGTAACTCTGATGATTTTCCAAGGAATTAGGTAAATTTCTACTTATGTAATAATCATGATCGCTGAAAAAGCAATTAGTCATATTAATTTATATAACTAGAAGTTTTCACTAGATATGTGTACTATTATAGAAAAAAAGCATCATCAACTGAATAAGAAATTAATAGAATTACTGTCCATATTTTAATAGAATTTGTAGTGATTCCAACACAGCTGTTACGTAGTTAAAGAATATGTCTTAGGTACATATTTCTACTAAAAAAGGAATCGGAGTAGAATTTAATCTTGATGAATGTAGTATCTTATAAAAAAGAAATGATAAGTTGGTAGAGTGGCAGTCTTGATAAAATAAATGTAGTTTTACAAGAAAAGGCGGTCAGCGGACACTAGTAGGTCTGCAGCTGATCACCTATGTCAGTCATGTAAATGGTTACAGCTGACTCAACCGTTCTAATCAGGTTTCCCCACGAAGTTGCAAGTCCAATTTTATATATTATAACTTACATTAACATACATATGTCTTAGCATATCCTCAACAATATAATGAATTCATTTCTTACCAACAAAATATACATTTACACAATTCCTAAAAGCAAAGTTTTCCTTAAATATCATAAGGCATCAATGACCAAATTCGCAATAACATCAGTCTGAGTGTTTAACACTTCAAAAAGAAATTCATTTATCGAAATGAAAAACGAAGTAAACAGCTTCCCTTGTCAAATAATAAAAAAAATACTATAGTTCTCAACTTGTGGGATTTCCAAACATACGATCCACGATACTTTATCACGAGTGGATCAGATTTGAGATCGAAATAATAAATTGAGAAAAAATAAAAGGTACAACTGAATCGCTAGTTTCAAGAGGAGAATAAGTCCAAAGCATGATAAAAGTCTAAAGAATGAAATAATTACTGAATTTGTTTCCTCCTTGAAACTAATCTAAACTTCTAGACAAGATTTATGTCCCTTGGGGACCGCTTTCGTCACCTTTTTTTTATCTTTCCTGCCACTGATAAGTAGAGCAAGGCTTTAATATTCCCTTATTCAGTCTACGAATTCAATTAGGACCCCCATCAAAAAGCGAAAATTCCGTTGTCACGAGTCGCCTCGACGAAACCGTTCTGGCAAGGCGTTGCAGCGTAGCGAGACGACGGGATCTGGTCATATATCGAAGATTAGTCGTACGCGTGTGTAAACATAAGAATCTCGTCATTCATATTAATACACACACCTGGGGCCAAGTTTCTCGGTACGAATGTCTTCTTGCTCGCCGCTCCTCTCGGTATCGGCTCTCTGTCTCGGCGTCGTTTTACGCAGTTCCGCAGACGACACGGGCCTCGATACGCGCACCAAGTCCTGGTGATGTTTCAGCCTTTCGATCCGACGACACGGGACCATCCGCGAATCGACTCACTTCGTACGGCGTGTATTTTAATTTGTGTCTATATGAAGACGCGGACGACGTACGACCTGAGGCAAGCTTGGAAGAAAGCTCGCGCGAAACCGTACTCTGGTATTTTCAGCTGCTTCTAGAACCTTTACCATCCTCGCAATTATATAATTTCGCCGTAGGGAACACGTCCTCGTCTGGTTTTTGCAATCGACTCCCTTTCCCACCGATCGCGTTGCTCTGGACCGACGAAATCAAAGTCAATCCCGGATCCTTTTTCGTCCGATGATTCACGCGATTCTCGTAGTAAAAGTTAATTTAGGGGATTGTACCGAGTGGTGTTTATATGCAGTGGTTGCTTAAAAATGCAAATGTTTGACGCGTGGAATTTTTGCACGTTCTCGATAAGATTGTCTGAGTAATGGGTTTCAGGAAGAGACATCATTGACATATATCTTGTGTTGTTGGAAAGACATGTATGCTCGAAGACGTAATCCTTGGATAATTTTTGTTTTAGAAGCGATTAGCGCGTGTGAATTAAAAACGGAGAAAATAGGTTCTGGGTTCTAAATTTAGTATGGGTACTTCTTTTTATGTTGATTTAATAAATAAAGAAGTATTTTAAGGTACTGTGTTTCATGGAAGAAAATTTGGAGACGGATAGTACTTAGATATTAATAGATACTTTGTTAATCGTATATCTTATTTTTTATTGCATCTGTTGATAATGTATTTCAGTTTTTATTTGAACATATTTTATATTAATTAGTATAGTTATATTGTGCAACAGATAGATTAGAATAGTATAGAGGTGAATATATATTTCAAATTACAATTTTTAATAATAGTATTAATATTTGGATTTTAATTATTTTAGCTGATTCTAGAAGACAAATTGCGACTTGATTTTATAAATAGAATTTGGATCTTCCGCTCAAACAGTGTAGTCAGTGATGTATGCATATGAGACGAGACTAAATTTTTCGTAGAATGTATTGCATTTGAAGCACTAAAAGATTTTTCATTCTTCATGTTTCCATTCAGAGTATAAAGTCGAATGGAGTAGATATTATTTCCACCAATGCGATTATTTTATGATTCTTCAATGAATTGTTGTTGACCCATCGATGCGCGAAGAAATATGTTCGCCGAATCGATACGCGAACGATTGCTTATCGAGTTCGACCAATTAAAGATTTCCGGTACCCACTTAACATACGCTCTTTGCTGCATGCCTCCCTTGCGGCGCACGATATTTGTCGAAAGCGAAACTTTCATCGTACGAAAGTATCCTCGTGAAGTAAAACAAAATAAAAAACTGAAAATTATGTAGAACTCGATATAACTGTATAATCAATTTTCCACAACTCCATCAACTTGAAAAAAATGCACTGAAATTTTGAGGGTGTATTGAAAAAAAACTGTAAAATCTATTTATAACTTTTACAGAAAAAAAGTCAAAATATCCTCGTACTATTCTTGCATCCAACAATACAATTGATAAAATAGTTACAAAATTTGCAATTCTTCCATTACTTATAAATAACTTTAGTATCAAAATTATTAATAGTTGCTGCATAGTATTAGAAAAACCTGAGATCTCTTAAAATGAATAAAATGTAGTACGTGTAGGGATTGTTCGCGAGTTGTTCTCAAAAGAAAGATGGAGGGTCAAATGCGGGGGAAGGACCGGCAAAGGTATGCGAAAGGTGACTAATCATCGTCCTTGAACTCTTGTTGCAGCTTCGACGCAGGTGGTACTGACGGTGCAGCAGAAGCCAGTTGCGTCGAGCAGCGCGGCGACGACGGCCACAGGGCTACAGGTCGGTCTGTCTGGGGGACAGCATCAGCGACCAGTCAGTCTGTCAGCCGGCACGACGATGGTATCACCCTCGCAACCAGCGACTTCCCTGCATAGGGCATCGACTGCACCAGCCGGTGCACCGTGCAATGCGCGTATCACGGGACCTCAGCCTGTTGATGTAAGTTACAGTTCCTTTTAATAAAAACACCCAGATGATTTGTAAATTTCTATGCTGTATTGCAGAAAAAAATGTGTATTTATTTGAGGTGTATCTTGCAAGGAGTTTTTATCAGTATGTCTTGTTTAACTTCTCACAATTATCTTGATGGAATTCTAAAAACTTTCCTTGAACTGCAGGAAAGATTTCTTAATATTCAATCCTTTCCCAGAAAAAGCAACTTCTTTGTTTGAATTCTTTTTACTAGAGATCAATTAATTTCATCTTTTTAACAGAGACTATAATTTTCTTTAAATTGGCTTGAAAGTTTATATATGGCTATTTTTATTGGAGTATGTTAAAATTGTTTATAATAGCGGATAGATTTTCATGTATTTTTTCATGTTTCAGCACGAGAAAAAAAGGCAGCTGGAAACACAGCGCGTCCATACATTCCAGCTTATGTTGGAGAAGGAACAAAGTTACGTTGACAAGCTTCGTAGTGAATTAGCGAAGGCTGGCACTGGTAGTGGTAATGTCAATGTTGTTGCACTACAAACAGAATTGGCGGGTGCAGAAAGAAGGGTGCGCACGTTACAGGAGCAGCTAGCTGCGATTACTACCAATGAACAGGTCTGATTTTTCTTCATTATAATATGCTTTAATGCAGTGTTTAAGTATCGTCAAATACTTTTTATTCATTTCACTAATTACATACAAATTTTGTACTAGTAAAACAGTCATTCATACACACGTTATTATTCACAATTTGATTCATAAAATATGAGTTCAATTTAACGCTTGATTCATTAACATTTACTATACTCCTATATTTTTTCTTGCCCTGCTTTAATGTCAGTGTTTGATCATTTGAGCCGATGCTGTTTATTGCATTAAATAGTTGCTCAGCATGATATTTAAGGTGTTCAGTTCTTTTTATGTCGAGAATATAATTATTGAAGTATCATTACAATTTTTCAGTACTGACCTCTCAGTAGTTTATTAATTTTTCATCTGTATGGATATTAATAGTTTATAGTGTATCAAAGTAAACAACAAGAATGATAGCTACATATTCTGCTTGTGTATGTGTTCCCTCTTGAGCTGTACATGTAATTTTTAAACAAGGTGCTTGTATTGGATTTGAAATTTTGAAATTCAGTCGAATAGGGATGTATTCAAGCTTTTGCTAACTTTATCTAACAGGCTTTTGTTGTGTCTTACAGCTTTGCTCATTGGTAACAAACACCTCGTGTTCCCCGGGCTATTATCCACCTTTGAGTAGTAGCAGCGGTGATGTACCACCGCCTCTACCATCTCGTAAATCCTTGTCCATGCAAAGCCTGTCTCCGCCACCGTTGCCTCCTAGACCTCCTCCTACTACAAATACGCACAACGTAGCCCAGTTGGAGCTGGAGCGTCATCTGTTGACTCATTTAACGCCCTCAACCACCAGTCATGGCATACCTAACTCAGTAAGTAGTCTAATCACAAACTCATTAAATAAGTAATTTATATAAATGCATGGTTAAAAGAGTATCACACAGTAGTGTGCGTACTTATATAGTTAACTCATATTTATCCATTGAGTATTTGCATCGTTTCATATCTTTTTTATTCTCAAAAGTGTTCTACGAAATTTTTTATTATTTTATTTCCTATTTTTAGATATAATTATGATACAAAATAATTATATTTTTCTATGTCATATTATCTTCTTATGCATAATGGTTTAAAGTACTTTTATATGCAATTGCATCAATCATTATACTTGAAGAAAATTACATACATTGTCTACTGATATTTTGTTGTTTGAATGTCTTTTTGATTGTGCCGTGGATTGAAGTCTGGTTTTTGTGAATCAGAAGTTTGTGGTTCCTCAACATATACATTTAAAATTGTTATTGTACAAATGTGTTTTTTGTTACAGTCATTTTTGTGCATGAATAATTAGGAATTATACTTTTACACAATCACACTGTTGTTTTTTTAGAATTGTTTATTATACATTATGTAATTATACATTATGTTTTTTTTTTCATACATCGCTATTTAATCTTTAATCATATTAAAATTATAGCTTTCACAAGGGGCAAATTTGGGTTCATCAAATTCACTCAATAAGCATCAACGAACAAAATCCAGTCCTGAACAGTTGGGGACTACAACAATTTCTCCTTCAGAAGCTAGTAGACGTTTAATAGCATCAGAATCAATGAATGATCTTTCTCCTACAAGGCATGTGAGGCATAGTGATATTGACATAGATGAAATACCTCATATCACTCCACCAGGAACTCCACCTCCACCATATCCAGTTGCTAGTCCAGGAAATGATACCTCCAATTCCACTATAAATGATGTAAGTATTTTTTTTAAATTTTACTTTCAAGTCATAGGCAACAATTGTCTAAGTTAGTATTTTCTTTTATAGACACTTTTAAATGACAGCATTCCTGGATTGCCGACATTACAGCAGCCAATAATGTCAATGGAAGACGATGATATGAGTGATCAAGAAGTCGTAAGTTTTACAGGTTTTACTTTTTCTTCTAACAAAATAATTTGTTATTATTATTTACTTGTAATCATTTGTTTTTCTAGGGGCAATTAGAAGATCATGGCCCATTTAAATCTTTATCCCGATTATGGGAACATCATGCACATCTTGCTGTATTTATTAATTATGTTTTATCAAACAGTGATCCCTCCAGTCTGGTAAGTAATATGTATAAAGAAATATAAGTAATGTTCTATCATGACTTTTTAAATTTAATTACTAAAAATATTTGTTTTGTATTGTAGTTGTTCTATTTAGTAACGGATCTGTACAAAGAAGGCAACGCGAAGGAAATGAGGAAGTGGGCATACGAAATTCATTCTAGTTTTTTAGTACCTGGTGCAGTAAGTGTTTTAAAGAAAGAGAAATAATATTTGTTTAGTATATCAATTATATATTTAATTATAAATTTCTTTATTCAGCCTCTTCGTCTGCATAATGTAGACGAAAATGTAGCACATGAGATAGACGATGTTCTTTTAAAAGAATCTGATAAGGAAGAGATTCTAAGAAAAGTACGTATTTTATTATACATTAACCCTTGCTCTGTAAACGTGTTGTCGGTTACCTCACCCTGTACACAAGGGTTTTATTATTGTAAATATACGTATAAAATAAAGCACGAAAAGTGTATTACAATACCAGGACAAAAATGACCCCTGTTTAAAGAGTAAGGGTTAATTGTCTCTGTAATACGATAACCTCTAAAATGTCATATTCTTTGATAGATCTTCTGGAAAGCGCGTGCGCGTGCGAAAGAAGAGTTGAACGAGCAACTTGCTGACTTTCAACAAAAAAGGACCGCTGGGTTGGGTACATTATTTGGTCCAAGTGACGCTCAATTAGATGAAAGTGCATCGGACAAGGCACGAGAAACAAAAATCATTGAAACATACCTCTTACCCAAGATGGAACCTTATCTGTAAGATAATTAATTTAAACTCATTAACTTCTAGTATTTTTATATAACATTATCATTTATTTATGAAATGTTCCAGAGAAGATATAGAAAAAGAACATGTAGATTTACGACAGTTCACTACCGCAGCTGGTCTGGCAACCATATTGACGAAAATATTCCAAGTCCGACCAGTATCGCTGGATCGAGTACCTACCTTCGTCGCGAAAGATAAGTCGAATATCAAAGCGCGTTTACTTACTGTAAAGACAAGAAAAATGACAATCAGGGGTCATCATTTTGTGGCTCATCAATATTTCACTATCACTTACTGTAACCATTGTCAACTTATCATTGGCGGGATTGGGCCTCAAGGATATTTATGCAGTGGTACGTAAAACTACATTTTTATATTATAAAATATACAAAAACTTTTCTGAGCACCGTAATTTAAAGTGTTGCATTTTTTGTTATAGATTGTTCTTTGAGTGTACATCGTCAGTGTGTTCGTGTGGTAGAAGAAAATTGTCCGGGCCCTTTAGTTAGGAAAGAGAGGGGTAATGATCGTATAAGCAAGTTGATGGAACGTATTAGGCCTGAAAGGAAACCTCCATCATCACATCATCATCATCATCCTCAAAATCATTTGCTGCATGGTGAGTAATATAAATATTATGTGAAACGTGAAAATCTTCTTTCTTTTTTTATTAATGTATATTTATCTTTGTGAATAGTCTAAAATCTTTTGTTTCTTTTTTTTTTTTTGTTGCAGTAGATAAAATTAAAAAGAGTGAAGAAGATGGTGGTGCGCTGACAGATGGAGAAAATGGTAAGTCTGGATTTTATATTGTAATTTATTTTTTCTCATAACAAAAAATACATGTGATGCATGTTTTCGTACTTCATATTATTCAGTAATTTCTTTTTTCGCGATAAAAGAAACTGTTTCATACTTTTAAAGGGATGATGGTTATTTAAATTATCGTACATGCATGTGTTATACAAAATATAATTTTTATTTCGAGAAACAACAAATTTTTTGCGATAACCAAATTAAATTATTATTATTGAAATTTCATGGTACTGCTAGTTACACTTTCGCGAATTAAAATATACATTCTGATTAGATTGCGATATTTACTGATATAAATAAGAGAAACATTTATCTTGAACCAAATTTTTCTGCAGTACAAAAGTTTATCTTCTGAGTTTATAAAACTCTTGAAGTTTATTTTCAATATTTAGCATCCGCCTGCAAACTTCGACAAACCTTGACATAACTCAGGATATAAAACTTCTTGTTTATAGACTGTATATTTTACTATGACACTCCTGGAATAGTTCTATTCCTGAATTTTCCAATACAGTTCAAATTCATTGGTTCAAAAGATAGTAATAAATACTTTTCTGTTCGTCTTTTTTTAAATTGTTCACTTTAGATAAGAATGATTTTATGCCCAATCAGTCCACAGCTCGTATAGTGCGATAATTTGTCAAAAGTCATTCATTTTTCCATGTCATAATATAAAATTCACTTGTCATATACATTTTAAACAGTTTCGCGTCATTTTTTAACAATTCTTTTAATATTATTAGCATCTTACAAAAAAAGTTTCTAACGAGGCCATTGCAGACATAATGAAACTTTACCCGTTTAAACATAAGTCTTTCGGTAGTAATAATATTAATCGTGTGTAAATATAATAGCTCTAAATGATCAATCAAATTTATTAAGGAAATTAATTTAGCTTGATGATAAACAAATTTTCTAAATCTCTTCAAAAATTCTAATGACGACATTGTTATTGCCAATCCGCATTGTTTCCCTATGCAGTGCATTGTTGTTGACGCGTCTACTTATACATGCCTATTTAGTCACGCAAACGCAGCCCATACATATTTTTTCTTTTTATTCTCGTTATCAACTATCGGTGAAGTTTACTGTCTTCATTTAGAATGAGGCGTTCCTCGACGAACGTGGGTCACGTAGGCCATTGTTAACAAGTTTTTGTGTCGTTGAAAACCGTTCATATTCGTTATAAATTGCTGGTGAAATTTATTTCCTCGTGAAAAGATAGACTTACGTGGGTGTCAGTGGTGGAATAGTTCAAGATTGTGCAAAGTTTCCGTTCACAGAGGATGGAGTACCTATTTGTCACGGAACTGAATGGTTCTCTATCGATATCCTTTTTTCGTACTTTTCGAACCGACAGTATCCTGTCTCTCTAAAACTTCTCTGATAGGTAGCAAGTAGATTTAAAAAGAAATATACGTATCCCTGAACATATTGATAATTCGTTTAAAAACTAAATAATCTCTATGATATTATATTACTAAGTACGCTTTCATATTTCATAACCCTTGAATGTGTATTGAAAATGAAAGATTATAAAATAGTATCAGTATTGAGACTCACAATCGATTATTCCTGCTCAAAGCAAGAGCAACGAGCGTGGGTGGTCTTTATCGACCAGTGCTGTTATAATAATCACAGTACACGATAAGGAAGTTTCGCAAAACGTGTTGTGTTAGTTGTGTCTGACGATTCTTCCTACCGAACGTGGAGGAGAGGAAGGAAGAAAGAGAGGAGAGGAAACCGCGAAAAGAGGCCTGGAACCTCACTGACGCAGATTTATATTTATATACGGGGTGTCCCAATCATTTATTACATCACTTACATAGGAATATTCTATACCCAGAATATTAAGAAATACATTTTGGAGTAATACGTTTCTTTTAGAACAGTTTCAATACTGTGGATATTTTTAACTATATCCAATTTGTTTTTACATTTATTAATAGATATTCATAAGGATCTTCGAAGCATCTGTAGCAAAATACTTAGAGTTAATAGGGAGACACTAATTTGATAAAATCTCTTCGTTACACTTAAAAAAAGAATATGAAAATTTTTGCAATCTCTTCTCCCACAAGACACTAAAGTACAAAATGAAAAAACGATAAGTCGTCGAAGACCTAGTTGAAAGTGTGTTATCACCGTTTCCACGCTCATTAAACCGTCAGATAAGCCAAAGAAAATCGAGCCACAAGCAGTTACCGTCTTAAAGACAGCCAGAGGTGACTCCGTAACGCAGGGCTAAAATCGTCAGTTTAAGGGGTGGCTTTAAATACATCAATACCTTCAACGCCAGGATCATCCCCGTTCTTTCCCCGGGGGTTGCCCCGGAGGGTTTCGAAGATCAGAACCACGCACACCCTGTAGATACCATGTACACGTACACATCCACGTGAACGTGGTCGTGAGACGAGCGGGGGAGCGAGCTGGTGGGGTATAACCGGAAACCAGCGGCAGTCTCCGCGGAAAAGAAGCGAGAGCAGCTTCGAGGGAAATTAGTGTCAGGCCGGTTGTCGCCGCGAGAAGTAGAGAAACCGCCCCCCGATTATTTCCCCCCGGTGGTGGAGCATCGAGGTGTGCACATGGTCGAGGTGCAACAGTTGCGTGACCCTTTGGAGGGGGAACCGGACTGCAACCCTTACCCGGCAGCCGCCAACCCCTCGCCACTGATCGCTGGTTTCGCTAGCTTCAGGCTTTCCTCGGAGAGATGCAGGAACAGATTGAATCGGAAGCTGAAGGGTGACGGTAAAGATCGCGTGGATAACTGATAGACCGCTTTGAACGAAGAACCTCCGTCGGTTTTACTATCGTCCTTGTGTAACAGATTGTTTTAAGGGTAATTGTGTGATATTGAATGAACAGTAGATTTTAGTATTATATATTGCTTGTTAACACTTTGGTTGCGACGTGTTTTGGACGCAAATTTTGCATACCTGTTTACTTTGTTCTGTTTCGCGTTGATTACTATTTTAATGGACAATAGACATGTTACGTAAGGATGGCGGTTGGAATTAGATTCTTTTTTAACCATATATGGTCTTTACAAATGAGTGATTACTTCCTGAAGATGGATATTCTACCTAAGAGTTCGAAATCATTTGCCAATTTTTAGTGAGTAGAATAATACTGTAAAGTAATTTTAGTTAACATAGTGTCTCTGTTAAAAATTCTCTAAATTACAGAAAGACATTTTCTTGCTATAAATCGACAGCAAAAGAGTTAAAATCCTCATAAAAACCCTAACGAGAATTGTATTTTTTATAAAATTTTAACTTCCTAGGTTTTTCAATCCTTTAAGCTAAAAGTGATCTACATGAAATATTTTTAGAAAGTTTTCACAATTTTGAATCATTCTTGAAAAATAACTTAAAATACACGTGAAATACGAACGGAGGTTCGAGTTCCAAGCGGTGTCCGATTAGTCAAGCTTCAGAAAGCTAGAAACATGTATCGATCGGACTAGGTTCGGCAGTGGTGCTCGAGAAAGTCAGCAAAGACAAAGTCGCAAAGAAAACGAAGCTGAAAGCGATCAAGCAGAGGAACGTGGTGCCCCACAGTAAGGGCTCGATTGCTGGAAAGGTATGGGAAACGTTCGCCGCCGTGAGGAAAACGCGCGAGCCGAGCGACATCATCGAGACAGCTTTGATCGTCGGTCTGGATCGTCTGAATGTGTCCTCGTATTGTGAGAATTTAAACGACAGTGCGTTTTACGACGAGACCGATTCTTTGAGCAAGTTCGATGACATCAGAGCGAAGGATATCGTTGACGCTGAGGCAGAGTCAGGTTCGTTTCAAATACTTGCTATAAAGAGTGATTTTTCTGGCGCAGTTTTTCAAATAAGATGATTATTTAAAGTTTGAATAACAAAAGATTATAGGAAGCTTATCATGATGATTTCTTCAATTTAGTCGAATTTTTCGTCTATGTAGATATCTCAGAAGATAAAAGCTTCTGGCAGTATCTGTATTTTTCCCATGTAGAGAAAAGTTCCAGCCTGGCTGTTAAGAGTTAGATCTGCGAAGTTTTAACAAGCCACTCGATGGAAATTTCTTGCCGCGTGTTACCAGACGCGTTCATAAATTCTCGCGCACCTATAAAAGCCAGATGAAGTGCACAGCATCTCCTCATGAAGTTTATAGACGCAGCCGACTGCGTCTTCCACGTTACTGCCGTGTTTCATATAAGCAGAACTTTGCGACTGAGCAAAGCTGCGTTTCTAGACGGAATTAGATCAGAATTTACTAGAAGTCGTTCGTAACTACGTAGCAGAATGCTAGATCTTATCGATGGGAGTACATATGTACACAGGATCTTTCACAAGTTGCATCTTTGAAAAAAATATGAGTACTATATACTTGATTGTTTCCAAACTTTCAATTTTTGCACATTTTCTACATTTCTTCACTGACTTCTAGGGATTTTTCCATGAACTGAGATTTGAAGGGAAAAATACAAAATCGAAGAAATCGTTTTCTCTGTAGAAAACTTGTAGAATTACTTTCTATAACAATATTCAAAAACATTTCCCTCGTTTCATATTGTATTCCATTTTTGCAGTGAAATACTCGAGACACAAATATTTTCTCGTTTACCCCTTTTATGCTCTATATTGCACGTAGGGCAGTCTTATATTTTAGATCACAAAAATTAAACAATAATTATATTTGTTTTTAGTAAAAATAATAAATGGTAAAGAAACAATTTCTCTCAAAATATTTAGTCTTGAAAGGGTTAAGGGAAAATTTCAAGATATCGTAGAGGTTCATGTTTGGAGCACACTTCTTTGGTGTCTCGGGTGCACTCTTTCTTGAAGTCCCTCCCCAAAGGTATGCGTTCAATCGTTATCTCGCATTTCCATTTGTCGACTGGGTTTGACGAATGGACCCTGGTGTTTGGCAAAACTGCACGGCAAAGTATGCGTCGGAAGGGGAGGAAGGAAAATAAGAGAGATCTTGCTCGGCACGAGCGCAGACGGCAACGACAACAACGAAGAAAAACGGGAAGGAGGGGCCCACAAAACGGTTTCCGGCCTCTGCGACACGCGCCTACATCGCCCTATCTAAAAATACTCGAGACTCGAGCTTTTCCTTCGCTGCATCCCCTCGGCATACCTACCCCCGCCGATCTATAACTATCTGTCTGCTTACAGGGTTCAAGAGCATCCAATTTTTCACCCTGGTATTTTTAGGTGGTGGAAAACCTTATTGGATATTTATTCAGTCGTTTAACTTGTTAACCAGGGAGTTACCTGAGTTAACTCTTCCCTGGTGGGTAAACTGAGGTCCTTCGTAAGGAAAATTTAGCATAAGCTGTTAGTGGCGTGGGTAATGTGAGATAGTTTGTCTTTAGTTTCTGTTTGATATGTAATAGGAGGGTTGATTCGTTGAGTAATTAACATGTAATTGTGGTATAGGGTCTTCGTTAGATTTCTGAGGAACTTGGAGGTTCAGTTAGCGAGGATTTCTTATACATAAGCCAAAAGTCACTTCCTCATTTCGACAAACTGTAGATATATTTCATTTGTAATTGTTTTTGAATTTTCCCTTCTCCAAAAGTCGCTGAATGGGGATGACCGAGATACAGGGTCCACCCTGTATAAAAGGATCATTGTTAAATACTTAGAAACTTTTATTACTATGTAGCTGTATTGATGATACAACTGCATATGAGTATATAATTTAATTCTTTGCTAAAGAATAAGTAGCTCAGAAATGGTCAAAATTTTATTCTACAATTTCGATTTATTTTTTAACAAGGAATCACCTTATATTCGTTTCTGCCATCAGTACTTCTACATTTTGTATAAGTAAACTACCTAGTTAGCAAAGTACCTGTTACATCTCTCTACTTTTTAATTTAAATATAAATTAGAGACCTACCTGTGAGCACGAATACATCAGTTAGTCACTGACTATATTTATGACTCGCATTTTTGAGAAAGAATTAGTGAATTTCTCAAATCCAGGCACATAGGCTCGTAGCTAAAGAAAAGGATACTGACACAATAAATCGAGTTCGATTTGAATGTTTGTCTAACGGGAGATTAATGTAGCAACCCTATCCGCAGACACTCTCGTGATCTGCTTTTACCCTGAACCGCATTCCTTACCTGATAAGCCTCCGCATAAGACTGGATACTTGGAGAAATGCCAGACATCACGTTCCACGTTAATTCGACGCGCGGGCACATTAAATAGACAAGCTAAATTGAAATGTTCGTTTGATTTTCCCTATCTTGAAAGACACGATAAAGCGTGTATTCATTATTCATGGCCCGAGAACAAAACGGTATGTTATCTATAATTTACATTTTCGTGCGCTTCCAAATGCTTGCCTGTCCTTGGCGCTCTAACTTGTACCCATTTTAATAGTACATTCATTAAGACAAAGTCTTTTCAATGTCCATTTCATTAAATCAAACACTGACTGTTCTGATGCTCGTTTGTGAGCATTCGTATTCTTCATGTTATCTGTACTTCTAATGTGTTTTAAATTCTAAGTCCCCTAATTTCTCCATTTGTATAGACTATAGACTCTGAAGATCCATAATTGAGACGCTCATTTGTCAAATCGGTTAACACCACGAAACAAAAATATTTGAGCCACAATCAAGTGTTTTGGCGCTAAATTTTTAAAAATTCAAAAAGTGGAGTTAATCGCTTTAGCTTACGAGCGGTTCAATTAATAAATCTGAAACTTTGAAAGCTAGACATCCATTAGAATTCCAGCGTGCATTTTGAAACGAAAGCAGTAACATAAATTGTGCACGCGTTTCAAGGAATGATTCGCTAAGAATAAATTAGTACCGACAAGTCTGCCGGTTTTAGCCACACTCAAGCATGTTCATATCGCGAATCCCTCGATGTCATTCCCTGCCGTGGAAAAGTATCTCATTCGATTATTTTTACAAATATTTTCTTGCTTCTGGCGAATCCCCTTAAGAGCAACCACGATTTGTCTCTGTTTTCCAATTGTAACTGGCGGCAATACATTACTCGTCCATTCATCGTATTCATCGGTAGGCGAAATGGCTCTCGATTGATTCAATGTATTATCTATAAGACCTGCGTATTCAGAATGAAATATTCCGTTCACAGTATTTGGTAGGAGTGTAATATCGATAATCGATAGGTTTGTTTGCAATGTATCTGCGATGGCCTCTTCGCGGTGCATCAGCGCGTATCAAAATAATTCAGCTACGTCGTGTCACAGATTCTGTTGAGCTATTATTGTTCCTTTTGTTAGACTCTTTCATTCCCTGGCGAAAGAGGGAAACATGATAAAAGTGGCATTCATTGGACACGTATGAGATCGTTCTTATTATTCTATAGTGGAATTATAGTGAAACGCGAAATGTTTCATGGGAGTAACAATTATCCGACTTTTCACTTCAGTGGGCATGCATTGATTTCTCGTTAAACGAGCGTTAAGTAGGTTTATGAGTATTCTGTTAAAGAGAGATTAATATACTATGACTCTTCGTTATTTTGAAATTAACTTATTTTTGATAAATAAACGTCGATTTTTTTTAATATTAAAATCATGCCTAGATCTAGTTTCGAAACAATTTTTCTAATACTACGTGTATGACAAAAATCAAATTCAATAAAAAGGCAGTAAAACTGTTTCTTTCAACCTAGCTTTATAATTTATGTGTATAATTATACCCAGTTATTTCATATTCATTTCTCGTACAGAGGTATTCAAATCCAACTAATATGTGCTATTAGAGCCTATAAACATCTATTTAAGTCTAATACTTACGTGGTTTTAGTTTATTCTAAATAGCGCCCTCAAATAATATAATTTTTTCATTAACCATATTAGAATCACTTAATCGAACAGCAAAAGTAAATTGAGAAATACTCAAAATCGTAATTTCATTAAAAATCCTCATACGTGGTATTAAAATAAGGGTATTCATATAATTTAATTAATACAAAAATTCTATGGCGAAAAAATAATAGAGATTAATAAAATTGATATGAATGGCGAGCAGCTCCATTGAGCACTGGCGCTTGTATAAATATGTACTATAGTGGCGCGAGTATTGTAACAATTAATGAATGCGTTGATTCGTTTCATGTTTTCAGGAGAACTTCGCGGGGGCGTCGTAGCCGGAAACGCGCGTAGTAGTAGCGAAAGAGGACGCATTTCCGCTTACAGCGGAGCTTGCGATCACGCCGATAGTATGGACAATCCTTCCTCACGAGAAGATATTTCTGAAATGTATGTTCTTCTATGCAAGATATCACCGACAAGGATATTCACTTTTTTTTCCGATGTCACTGTTTCCTTTTCTTTTGTCGAGATAAACAGGAAATGAAATGGAGTTCTGAGAAAAAATAGTTCATCAATTTTTTTTTATTGAATTTATAATTTCATCACTGTAATGTCATAAAATAATGTTCAAAATTATCGTTTCTAAATTTGGATTGAATTTTATGGAAATTTATGAAGTATGATAATAAGTTAGTAAGACATAGTTTTAGTAAAGATACATTTTAAATAGTGTCATAGGTTCACTTCATTTTTTTTTCTAATTTTATTTTCATTGCATTCGCTTAGTTCATTTATGTTATCGATATTAATTTATGCTTTATTGGTTACGATTACTTAGGGTGCAGCAAAATATTTCCAGTAAGCCAAAGACGTCAAACATAAACAGGTCTGAAAGTTACAAAGAGCGGATACATCACAAGGTGAGAATCCAGAAATTATATCATATCTATTTTCGTTAAAATTTTCGAACATGTACAAACAGTTTATTTGATAGAATAATTTTAGATTTGTGAAGTATAGATTAAATCGATCGAGTTCTGCGGAATATTATTTAGTAAACAGTACTGATCGATCGAAATTTCAATTTGAAGAATTTAATTTAGAATTTACCATGGATTCTAAGTATCGTTATAACTGTTTTTATTGCAGCGACAGTTACGAGAAAAGAGGAAGACCAGTGATCCAAATCTATCCAAAACGAAGTGAGTAATATTTTCATTTCTTCGTAATTGCATGGTAGTGACATTATCGCAAATATGCAATAATTTTATAGTATATAATATATAGTAAATATATAGAATATAGTAAAAACTTTTTGTGACTTGTAAGTCTCTGAAAAGTAAAAGAATTTTCAATGTAAAATACTCTTCAATTTATAGATAATAATGGTTACAAAATGTTCAGTCACTTTAAAACAAGTTAATATTTATCTCTGTTTTAATATTTTAATTTATGAGTAGTGTTAATTACGCATAAAATTGAACATAAGTAGTCGCTTAATTAAATTCTACATCGTATTAATGATTTGTTTTTAAATATTTACTTTCTCCATTAATGTTTGTAAGGAGATGTGTGTGGTATTACGTTATTTGGAGTAGTTCATTAACACGTGTGCTCGTTAACTCACAATTCATTTCAGAGAATCGCGTGAACTTCTTTCCAACAGAACATTCACACTCTTGTATTGATATAAAACAATGAATCATTTCTCAAAGTATCTCGACCGCTCTGTCAAACTGTCAGTGACAACTTTATTACGCAATCGTATAATTACCAAAATAGAATCAGCTCTATTTCAGTCAAGTTTCGTGACAAGGGTTCGTTATACACGATTTTATTCTTCTAAGACCGTGTTATTATTTACAGAATACTAAGAAGAATAATCGTAAAGGAAATTAAATTGAAATTACATAAAATTAATTTATAATTGAAAATTGATGCAAAAGATTACGCGTTTAAAATAGCAGTAGTAATTACAATAAAATGAAAATAAACTTTATTAGGTTAAATATTTTATAAATCTACAGGCATTATGCCAATTTTAAGAAATTTACTTTGACACAAAAGCAATAGTGCATTCCCATACAGGCTTTCTCAGTAAACCACTACACGGTGAATTTGCATATGCAGAGAGTGTACCGTTCTTGGTACACATACAAGTAACCTTGAAGCATCATCATTTGGCGTTTCGCTTTTCTCGTGACTGTCTGGAACGAATGCATACACAGTGTGTCCCCAAAATTCTAAAACACTGAACAATATTAATATCCTGTTCAAATTCCAGGATAAAATTAGAAATTATCCTCTCAGAAAATTAGAACCAAAAAGTATAAAAATATCATTATGTAATCTTCTCAACATCTCCCAATACAGATTCAAACATTTCACCATAACAGTTCCTTAATTTAGAAATCAGGGTTGCTGTAACTAAAATATCCAAAGTTCTAGACTGAAGAAAATATCATTTATTCAAGGGTAGCAATATTTAATCTCCCTTTTTCCCCCCATTGAAATGTCCTCCTCAAACACCATACTTTCAGTTCTCCAGGTACCAATCCCCCTCGCCAACAAACCCATAGAAACTCGATATTCAAATTATAAAAAAAGAAGAGAGCAGCAAGAAGCCACTCAATAAGTCACATTCTTCCATTCTCCTTTATTTCTCGATCTCACACGGTGTCACTGGTTTCAGCCTCTCCGATGGACGGCCGAAAACCATCGCGACCGTCTATTCCCAGCGTTCCCTCGTCCCTGGAATTTTTCCGACACACCGTGTATAGATTTTTGGCAGAGTCCCCCTGTTCTTCTTGCCGGCGACTTTTCGCTCCTTGACGCTCTAGATCCCCGTCCACGTGCAAACGGCGCAAACTCGCCTCGCGTTCTCTTCCTCTGGCGAAGGTGTGTTTGCCAGCCAGAAGGCCTTCAGTCTGACGTTAAACGTTCAATTCCGCGGATGGCTATTGCGTCGCTTCGACAGCGCGAACCGCCCACGCGTTCGCCCGCACCGTTTTCCCGAAACGCTTGAGTCCCGATCGGCCCGTCTCGGTTTCTCGATTTCCGCCGCCTGGCCGCCTCGTGTCGCTCGCGAGGAAGGATTTTATCTCGTTCAGGCATCGATCAATTCCACCACCCGTGTGGATTTACCTCGAAACGCGACATCCTTTGTACTAGACCTTTCAATCGGACGCGCGTTCAACGTGCGTCGAACGAGTGACAACGACCAAGAGATTTTTAGTTAAATTATGTCGCTTCGGCGTGCCTTCACCTGTTACTGTGCATAGTCTAGTAAGATCGATCGGTCGAGTAAATAGTTTGACTGAAGTGATAGTGGGGCTTTGGTACTGTTGGGGTGCTGGGTTGTTGTCAGAGTTGGAAGAGAAGTGGGATCGTGGTTTTGATGGTAGTGTACTATTTTAACTGTTTGGGTAACTATCGGTGTCTGTATTACTAGTGACAGACGGTTTTTATGAGAATCTGAGATAATTTGGTGATCTGGTTTTATGGCTGAAGAAGGGTTTGTTTTGATAGGGATGATATTGAGTTGTAGGAAAGATTCGTTCAATTTGGTGTTTAGTGATTTCAATGCCTTTGGGTTCGAATAATGATTTAGATGTTGAGAAACAGAGTAAATTGAGCGTGTTTGAAAAAAAATATTTGTAAAGACTGCTTTTGATGCAAATTAGTTAGAAGTTCTTATATTATGAATTTTTTGGTAAATAGAAATTAGAAATCAAAGGTTTTATGAGAAAGCTATTGTGATAGATTCCTCACGTGAAAAGTGTTTGGATAACATGTCTAATAATAATAATAACAATAATAATAAAAACGTGTCGAATATTTAAAATATGAGAGAGTAAAAGAAGAATTAAAAATTTTTGAAGAGTTAAACAAACTAGGTGTCTGGACAGCACACGTTTTAGCCGGACAGAACTGCCGCCACTATTACACGATAACGTTACACCTCATTGTGTTTCAAATTGGTCGGCTGCAATTTAAATGATTTGTTCCTGAAACGTTTGAAAATGCGAGATGAAAAGTACACAGAAGCGACAAATACTCTTTTTAATTTAAAAAATATGAAAAAATAGATTAACCATTATTCCATTCTCATATTTCCTCCCTTAGTGTATGTATAGTAATGTGATAAAAATTAAAAGTTACAAGTTTCAATTTGCAAAAGTTACATAACACAAAACAAATGCAACCACGAATCTTCCTTACTAGACCCAAAAATTGTCAATATTTATTTTACTTATTGATGCGTTCAGTTGTCAATCATTACAGCATTAATCATTGTGCTGTAGTCACGTGCTCTTCTCTTTCTAAAGTTTTCCTCTTCTTCAGGTATACCCTCATGTGCTCTGAAAGTACAATTCTGATGAATAATGAATGAAGCGTGAAGGGTTTGAATAATGTGATCGAATAGAATTGACAACCTTTTAGAATGGTTCCAAATCGTTGCTATATTTCTTTTTTTCTTCTTTTCGGAAAGTTACTCGGGATCGTCGACCTCGTGGGGTAACTATGAAGTTCACTTTTACTCGATGAAGCATGAAACTAGATCGTGCCTTTGAGTTGGGACTCGATAAATAAATAACTGACGGCAGTGTCTTCGTCATTGTTGTACGTTTATTTCTGGATAAACCGGAACCGCAGTAATTCGTGATATCATTCGTATCGACCTACTAGATTCGCTCATGTGTTAGAACTATGGAGTAGGATCGTATCCAATACATTTAAGACATCTCATGTGGAAATTGCTGAGGTTTCCTGAAGGCGTGACTAAACTCGTTTTTATTGTCAGGACATCAGTACTTGTAATTATTAAGAAAAGATAATATAACACAAATGTCTTTTTGGTATTTTTTTCTTAAATGAAATATTAAGTTTCAATTTACTTTTGATAGTAGCAAATTATAGATAATTTTTTTAATGTTATGTTGACCCCTTGGGTCACTGATATCTCAGATCAACTGAGAGTACTTCCAAAAGATTATTATATACCATTTTATTTCTAGATTTTGTTTCATTACAAACATGCAAATTAATTGGAACTATATTTCAGACGATTTGTTACTATGTTTATAATAATAAAAATATTCTTTAAATGAGGAATGAATGAGGTCAAGATGTTAGGGTTGTTTGACACATCATACTTTAATTTAAGCAAAGTATACTTTAATTAATTATATATATTTTTCATTATTACACAATTTCCCTTTTTTCATATTTTTTATCGTCAGAATATTTGAATGCATAGCAATCAATTATATTGATATTAAAATTGTTTCAGCGTAGTATTCTGTACAGCTAAAAATGGAACAATTACAATTCCCTTCCCTCTCAAGGGAAAGAAATTTAAACGAAAGTATTATGGAACAGATACCTTGATGACGCACGGAATCGATTCGGGGACAATTAGTTCATTGAAAATTATTAACTCGGAAGGAACGCGTTTCGCATAATGGAAGGATAGGTTTCTGCGAAGTGCGGCACAATATACGGGTCACCTCTGTGTGCAATTAAAATCAATTGACAGCGGTTTGAAAAGCGACCGTGAAAATTTTATTAAAAAAATTACAGGGCTACAAAAGTATCAAAAATATGTCTAAATCAAACAAATAGAAAATTTATACTTCTCGCTGTTAAATCTTAACAATTTTATTAATGAATTTGAAGAACAAACTAAAAGTATTCTCTGAATTATTTCACAATTTTTTATAGTAGAAAAAGGAAGGAAATGTTTTATATCTCTATGTCGAACAATTTTATTTTCAAAGTACTGAATTTATTTTTGCCAATTAAGGACATTTTTAGCGATGTTTCGTTAGTGTCCTGGAGCTGTTAGTACGATTCGCGTAGATTAGCCGGCTAATGCATTTGGCTTTAAAAAGATCGATGTGCATAAATGGGGAGGGAAAAGAAAGTGATCCGTTTTCTATCGATTCGCAGTCGTAGTACGTGTGCACGCCTGTAAACGGGGGCCGAAGTGATATCCAGGCTAGAGATAGATGTCTTGCCCTTTATTTTTGAAGCAATCGATACTTTCGAATCGATACCATTGGACGTAGGTTCAGCTTCTTGCAGGGCTCCTTATCACAAAGCTGTAGTGCACAAACGTACCATTCTGTATCTCCATTTCCGAATTTAGATTAGGAATTGTCGATTTTCAAAATTGCACAAATTGCCAAACATGTTACACAAGAATACAATTAAATTTTTTGAATGAGAATTCAGTTTCTTTTGCACCCCTTCGAGTTGATAGTTACAAATCTTGAGCTTACACAAACTTTGCAAAATTCTAATTAAATTTCACATTTGAAACTGATGGAAAATACACAATGAGATAGAAAATTAACTATAACATAAACACTTAGGTACAACATTTATTTAGTCTCGCTAAGATTCTCGATATCACCACGCGTTCAAATCACTAAACAATGCGTGTTCGAGAGTACCTTAGAGCTACTTAATTAATAAGCAAAAATGAATGATAATTCCATTCAGTTACACAATATTTTACAATACTACTTCTGAAGGAAATAATTACAGGAATATCTTTTCTAAAATATACGATTTTTCCATACCAAAACATGCTTTCATCAATTCACTGGCCAACTACAAACCAAGTAGAAGTATTCAAAGTTTTTTTAATCGACGACACTTATTAGCTTCGAGAAATAAATTTCTAATGAAAAAGTGGTTCAACAAAGGAAGTTTTTCTAAATGAAATAGTTGTCCAGCGTTGATCAGGAGAATTTATCAGGAAAAACGTTTATTAAGGAAGGTGTCAACGCACGAGACGTAGAACCACGTTGATTTTACCCTGTTCGGAAGAATACAGGTACCATTGATGCCTCCGTACGACTGTATGCACAAGGCACCGTCTCGTATCACCCGCACTCAATGTCGCTTCTATATCTAGGGGGTTGATTAAAGTGATGAAGGAGCGGCTTCGATAAGGCTTAGCTTGATCGACGTCGATTAAGTTCTCGTTTATACTTGGTACACCTCGCTGGCCGCTATTCGATTACTATGGATAAATGAGAAACCTGGAAATCCAGTTGGAATTTTCACAATTACCATTACTTTAAAAAACAGGAGGCAAATAGAAAGCTTTTAAACTGGTCAGACAGGAACAAATTTGAATTAATTATTCAAATTTAATGTTAAGAGAACTAAAATTAGCGTAGATTAAAATTTAATCAATTTGCAGAAAAGAATGTGACTGAAAAACTAGTTCCATGTTAATTTAGTCTTAAAAAAGGTTTCATATTAGAGAAAAGTTCTTTTGAACGCTTTAAAGACAATTAGAGTGAGATTACTTTTAATTTATTCAAAGAGTAGAATGATGAATTATTACTTTGATTTTAATTTTTAATTCTGTGAAGCATTTCAAAATTTCGTTATGTAAATTATCACTTTTGTAATGAATTTGCATGAATAGCGTTCCATAGCGAGTCGGATCATTTTCTTGTATTTTCACTTCTTTAAACGTTCCATTTTTGTGCGTCGATCATTGTCATTACCGAGGCAACACTGCTCGGTCGTACAAACACTTTACACTGTCAAAAGTGTAAAAAAGTTCTTTGAGGCAGGCACACACGTACACAGTGTCACGATTTGAAAAGCAGTTCGTGGAGTGAATAATAATGACCGAGTAATAAAGGAGTGGCGCCAGTTACGTTAAACCTAACTGTCCATAAGCTAAAGAAAAACCAAATACCTTGAACAAAATTTGCACTGTAACAGTTGTTGCTACTTCAGCCACCCTTTTTCCAATTTTCTAGCTTATTGAGCAGGAAGCATGATTTTTTCCAATTTGTCATAACAATTGCAAAAATACAATTTCTCTAATAACCATCCGCCCTTTACGAGTCACATCTTGAAACGTTATAAAGGGGTGTCAGGTAATGGTGTAGTAACTATGATAGCCCAGCCGAAATGCCAATGCACTACTAACCGACTTTAACGCGAAAAGGTGTAACCTTTAGGCAGACGCAATCTCCCAAATTTTTAACCAGACAATTTAGTCCTAAAATTGGATTGATGAATTTTACTTGATGGTAGACTTTTGGGGTGAAATTAGGAAGAGAAAAGCAGAGAGAAAGAAAAGAAGATACGCATTTGTCAGTGTGCTTTTTAGTATTAATATAGTCTTTTCTAACATATAGTAATTATTCCCTAAAAAAATTTAATTCAACTCTTCTAAATAACAATTATCCAAAAAAATAGAAGAATAATAGGAAATGAAGTTATCATCTACTAATGAATCCTTATATTCTTGTTCATATATTATATCTTGTTCATCAATTTTAATAGAAATTTAAACGCTTTTTACTTCAAAATTTAAAGAAGAAAGGTATCCAATAATAAAATAGAAATAAAAAAATTGAGCCAGAATCGTAGTACTAATATTTTCATAAAGAACAAAGTAAAATGATACATTGTAAACACTGAACTTCAGTGTTTTAACATGTAAACTAGTCATCATTCTCCAAAAAAATTAATTTTTCGTGTAATTTTCGCATTTCGATATCAGCCCTCCAAATCCTCTTTGTTTCGCACGATTGTCATGAATCCTCATTTCTCAGAGTTCACCACGTGCTTCAAAACACTCCAATCGATGTAGGTACACGCGAGGTTTCATCGCGGTCGGTGTTAAACGTTGAGTAACCAAAACCTTCGCGAAACAAAGAGATCATCGACGGTGGGGCACCGAACGTAACGCGACATCCCCCGACGTTCTCTCTGCAGTTCGAAGATCGTCGACGGAGAAACGTCCACGTAATATCCTGCTTAACAGCAGAGGCAGCACATGCCTGTCGGCTTTACTCCATCGCGGAAGCCCTTTAGGGCTAAGGAGATATAAGAGATGAGACAGCGTGGTTCTCGCCGCGTTCGCCCTCGACCCAATTCCCGCGAAAACTTAACTAGCCCAGTGTCCTGCACGGAACCGTCTTCATCCTTCGATCAGTCGAACGAGATCTTGTCGGGGTGCTCGACTGTCGAGGAAAGGCTACCAGAAGTTCCAAACGACGTGCCTAATTGCGAGAGCCTTGGCGTTAATGAGCGTCGCACGAGATCCGAGAGGTACACATGTAGCTTGTTAATTTTGGAGGGTATTTTTGACTCTTGGAGGTATTAAGTATTGTCGTAGAATTTTTGATAATTGAAGAGCTTGTAAGAAAACCATCCTTGCTAATTTTTGTCCTTTTTTGAGAGAGACTAGAAGTATCGAGACTGACGTATGTACATGTGTCTTTTTGTTAGAGTGCCAAAGTTGTAGGTCTTTGACAAAATACATCATTCACAGGAACAGTGATCAGTTATATATGTATTTCTTTAGTTTTATTCAATGGATACTAACAGAGGAAGAGTTCTTTTTAACAAAGTATTCATTATAGTACACATAGGTGTAGTGTTTTAATGGAATAGAATTCATCATGTCGTAGATCTAGCTTCTGACCACTAGAATGCATTCTTATTAAGAAATTGAGAAATCTGACGAAAGCTGTTTTCCTTATGAGCTCTCCAATTGTTTGAGTTGATGATACTTGTTTTATGCGTAGAAAGTGAATTGAACATTATGTATAACCATGTTATTATAATATTTTCTTGCTATAAGCCTATGAATTTTAATGAATATAAGAGTGTGAAATGTTCTGTGTTTAAGAAAACCTGAAATATTTAATTATACCTTGGACCTACACCATTATTCTTATTTTTAACGGGACTATACCTATGATAAAGTATTTACCGCGCTTCGATTTTCCTAAAAAATCTTAGGCAGCATACGGTGACGCGGGCAAGCGCATTAATCGTATCAAGACTTAAACGCATGAGTATTGAAAAGGTTTCGAGTGGCCGAATGCGGCCGGGTGCAGTTTAAACGTAGAGAATGCATAATTCGCTAACGATTGACTATAGGGCTGGTTTCAGTGACTGCGAACCAGCTGGGACGTTCCCGGGGAACTCAGCGGGTAGTTCGTCGAACAGCAGCTTGTCGACGAGAAGCCTGGACAGTCCCAGTACCAGCCTGGAGCAGGTACACCCCGCCACCTCGGCGACCAACGCATCGACCTCCTGGGACAGCGATGTTGATGTTGAGCCCGACCCACCTGACTGGAGTCAAGGTGTCGCCGAGGATGTGCTCGTACGCCTCAGCAACGCCGAGAAAAAGCGACAGGAAGTCATCAATGGTTCGTCTTCTTTACTACAGCATTCGCAAAAATAGTGACAGCAGATTTTATGTCTAGTTTTCGGTCATGGCTATATTGGTTCAAATCAGAAAGCTGCAACTATAGTAGCTTACGAAAGTACACTGGTCAAAAAAATTATAGTATAGAAACTTTTTTTTAAAAAAAAAAGGACCATCTTCTTGAGGCAGCATAGCCATCGCAGGAAAACTCATACAATTTGTTAAAGAGCGAATAAATAGTAGCAAATATAAGAATCACAGTTAAAAACAAATAAACAGTGATTCTTTGGAAAATGTTCAACATTTTAGCAGGATTATTCTTCATAAATAAAGTAAATATATTTTATCCTTCCAGAACTGTTCCACACGGAGCGATCCCACGTGCGAGCGCTGAGAGTCCTGTCGCATGTCTTCCACAAGCCGCTCCTGGAATCTCAAGTACTTCCGTTAGACCAAATACAATTACTGTTTTCCAATTTAGACGAGATGGTAACAATACATTCGCGCTTCAATCAAGCGATGAAGCGGAAGAAAAAGGAGACCCCGTGCGTGGGTGACGTCGGGGAGCTTCTGCTGGACATGTTCGACGGGGAAAACGGGGAATGCTTCGAAAGGGCGGCGTCGATCTACTGCGCGAAACAGCAGGTAGCCCTTGATGCATTACGAGACCGTCGTCGCAAGGATCCAAAGCTGAACTCTTTCCTAAACGAGATCGAAGCGAACCCACTGTGTCGGAGGTTACAGCTCAAGGACCACATTCTGACAGGAATGCTTCGACTGACGAAATACCCTCTGCTGTTCGAAAACCTGGCCAAGTACACGCCAGACAGCAACGAGAAAGAGAGGGGCGCGGTTCTTCGAAGCCTCGACAGGAGCAAGGAGATTCTGAGCCGCGTTAATCAGGCGGTTCGTGAGGCGGAAGACTATCAGAGGCTGGCGGAAATCCAGCGCACCATCGACAGATCCGCCTTCGACAAGTTCGATCACCCGACCGTTCAGGAGTTCAAGAATCTGGATATTACAAAACGTAAACTGATCTACGAAGGTCCGTTGCAGTGGCGCAGAACTGAACAGAACAGAGCGAAGCCTGTGGATCTGCACGTGGTCCTTCTCGACGACACGATATTCCTGTTACATCGACAAGACGAAAAGTACCTGCTGAAGTTCATCAACACGAATCAAGCGAACTCTGTGTTGAGTCCAATCGTGAAGGTGTCCACCGTTCTCGTCAGGCACAACGCCGTCGACAAGAATTCCCTTTATCTTGTCAATACGTCGCAGAACGGGGCACAGATTTATGATCTGGTGGCAGCTTCGCCGGCGGAGCGCAAGCTGTGGTGTAAGCATATATCAGAGGCGGCTGAAGCGTACAAGGCTCGTGATAAACAAGGTAGACGACCTACTCCACCCACTACACTGCCAGAAGAACCTGGGCCTACGATCGAGGACCCAGCCTCGACGGAGCATGATAATATTCCTGATAAGACGGATCAGGAACAGGAGCAGGAGATAGAACTGAAAGAATCTGCGCAAGATACGAGCGTGGAGAACGAAACGGAAACGTCTAATGCTCCTGCACCTGAGCCCTCGGCGACTGAACAGGTAAAGCAGCAGCAGCAACAACAACAGCAACAGCAGCAGCAGCAACAACAGCAGCAGCAACAGCAACAGCAACAACAACAGCAGCAGCAACAACAGCAGCAACCACAACCGCAGCTGCAACCGCAACCGCAACAGCAGCCACAGCATCCATCGGAATCCTCTACAACAGGTCTTTTATTATTTAAATCATATACGTTATGTTCGAATATTATATGTGTATGTATATGTATCTGGAGCCCAGAGCCACAGTGTAGTAATTCCACTTGTTTTCTGTGTGACTTAAGACACTTTCGCTCTAGGGTCCAGGTATGTATATTGTAGTGTAAAACTTATGTATAATTTTGAATATTTAGGTATTGGAGAACCACTGCGAATGGTTACTTGTACACAAGTGTCATTGATAGATCCAGTTGAGGTACACGTAGAAGTACCACCAGTGCACGTTGCTGAACCGGTGCTTACACCCATAGGTACCTTATTTATTTGATACATGATACATAGTACACCCACAATTGAAAGAGGAATTGAAATGTCTGACAAAGAATTTGTTGATTTTAGAGTGTCTCAGAAGAAAGGATGACATAATTAAACAGGCTTTAATTGAAAAGCAATTATTGGTAGCAGATATTCTGAATATTCCAAAAGAAGATTTCGAACATGTGGCAGACATGGCGTCTGAACCATCCAGCATGGAAAAGGAACCTGCTGAGCTTATACTAGCTGCTATTAATCAAGGTATTTTTCCTTAACAATAATAGTTCATAGGATTGGCAGTAACATATATGCTGTTATTTGTTTTCAGCGAATCAATTGGTAGGGATGCTAAATTCTGCTTTGAATGTGAGCGAAACAGAGACTGTTCTTGCATCGCGGGGAACAGCAGCACTAACAACACCGCCAAGCTGCGAGGCCACTGGTTGTCCATCGCCACGACTGCATCTTCATCCTCAGCAACCAGCTGTACCGGTATCGAACTTGCAACCGGTGTGTCACTCTCTAACCTCTCAGTTATCACAATTATTGGTAAGAATTACCTTCTAAAGAACAATTGCTTTTATGTTAGGAAAACAGCGCAGTTAAAGTGTAGAATATGACATCTTTTTATTGTTAATAAAAATGTCTCGACAAATTGTAGGAAATTATAAAAGAGAGGGAAGAGGAACGAGAAAGGTTAAGAAAGGAATTACGCAGAAGCAGAGAACGCCTTCACGCTCTTGATGCGGATATTCAACGACGCGAGTTTTCCGAAACGTGTACTACGTCGAGCCAAACACAAACGGAACCCGGTTAGTGCCTCATTTTTTTAGTTTTTCAGAATGTAGGTTGATAATACTCGTTAAGTATTATGTCATGAGATAAATGAAATAATAGTAAATGAATTTTTTCGTTTACAGGTGACATTTTGAACAAGGAAAGCAGTATTGATGACACTTCTCGAGACGTAAGAATCTATGTTTAACCCATATTTTTTATTTCTAACCTATTAATATAGTTTTCTATTACTACTAATTTCATTACTAGGTAATTCTTTAAATACGTGTGATCTATTTTCGTTTCATAAATTTGATATTTTGTGCCTGTTAATAGGAATTTGTAGATGCACGTGGTGAATCCGAGACAAACGAAGAAATAAAGCATGCAGAACACGAAACAGAAACAGAAGTAATGGGGGATAGTGTTGGTTGATAGAACACTAACGCGTAATATGTTAATAATGTCGACCTGGTGCATTTTAAGAGCAAGATCATTTCCGAATGCTCATACTGGAAGAAATCAAAATTATGTAAAAAAAAAAAAAGAAATAACAAATGGCGAGTAGCTGTTTATGGAATACAATAATATTATATACATATTTACAGAATCATGGGTCAATGATTAATCATGCCTTTGCCAAAGATTTTATGTAACTGGATTTTCATGATGCAGCTGTTACGCGCGTCATACCACGTCAATGACTAGAAATCATACATAAATTATAGATAAAGAATAGTATAGCAATGCATATTCTAAAATATTAGGGGGAAAATCTCTGGAAACCTGAGTTGGTTCCTCGAGTAGATTGCTAAATCTACTGATTGATATATCCCATTGAATCAATTATCTAGGGAAGAATCTTTTCATTTTATAGAAAGAGATTTCCCCATTATACGCCATTTTAGAACTTATACTGCTATACTGCTCTAATGGTATCTATTATTGTATAAAAGTTGTTACACCGTGTCGCGAAAGACATCGATTTCTATAACGTATTGTTTTATATATAACATCGATTTGTATACCCAAATTTTTTCCCCTGAGATGCTTTTAAGAAGCTATGGTCAACTCCCTACAAGTTATTTTGAGAACATTTAATTGTTAGCGCATTTTATACGAAACAACATTTACATGAATACGTTGTACGCGTTTAGAATGATTTAGTTGTTCAACCGATGAAACATAAACGTTGTGATTTATTACCGTACGTCGTATATTTGAAACCAACTGTGTTGTTACAGACAGTTCGATAATCGTGAAACATAAATTGCATTTATAAAAGGAACATAATTAAGAAGTGTGTGTCGACATTTAACAGATGTAAAGAAGAAAAAGTAATACAAAGCATATTTATCGATGCTGTAAATGTTAAGCTGTATCCTTTGTTCTGCGAAAGTATGCTTTGCGCGCGAACATTGGAAGGTAATGATAATTTTTACGCAGTATTATGATGCACTTTCAGTGCAATTTATCTGGCATACTTTCTTGCATCCAGTGACCAAATGTTCAGGATATTCAATCCAGAGGTGGCAAATGTCGATTGGTTTCCAAATTAATTGGAATAACTTAAAAGATTGTAATAGTGATTTTTCAGATCTAATGTTAAAACGTACGCATTGTTATTTCTCTATCATGAGATGAAAGAATGAGAAGGCAAGAAACATATTTAAGAAAGTGAGAACCAATTCTAATTATCTTATTTAAGTGTATCGTTATTATTTTTATTAAATTAATTGCTGCCTTTAGTATTTCTTTTCTACTATTTATATTAATACTAATATTAATTCAACAATTATAATCAATTTATAACATAATACAAACCAGGGAAATTTCGTGATGAATGCAGTTAATAATTAATAATTCTGATTGTTTTAACTCGGGAAAAAACATATTTCGAAAAATGGACAATGCTTAAATTATTGACAATTTATGTAGTCATGTTAATACAATGTATTAATATTGTACAATATATTCTTACATTGTATTGAAATTAATAATTCTATTATTGTACATTCGGTTCCCGTTTCTTCTCATTTTTCTAATTTTATTTTCTCACAGAAATATTTTATATAAATATTTTCACTTTCCATCATAATAGTGTAAGTTTTTCAGTTTCAGTACAAATAATTTACAAAATAGAATTTACTAGCTAGAGAATTATTAAGTTTGAGAAAGTTTAGTCTTTAGAAGATATTATAATTTGCCTATTAACTTTGTTCCCATAAGTTCACAAAAATGTGAAATACTCTGCATAAAGATTAATAAATTCGAAAAATGAATAGATATCATCATAATTAGTGCATAAACCAATCAACTTATATTTGCTTTCTATCTGTTACTAATGGCATTTGCTTTGGAAAATAATATTTGCCTCTTGGTGCTACACATGCCTAAATGAACATACAAGTTCCTCTTTTAAACAGAATGAAATGTATAAATAAAAATGAAATCTTGTACCCTACTTATGGGATCCTGAACATGACTGGTAACTCAACAATTACGAATATTCATAGATAAGAACAACAATAGCCGTTATGAACACTTACAAAACTAATATTTGTAAGGAAACAGATATTTACAATAATACATACAAGTAAAATACTGTAAGAAATATTCTACCGTTGTTTAATTATTACTAATGCTGTTCTGTTGACTCTACACTTTAACAAGGCACAGTTGGAATTAAGAAGTGTACTACTCTCTATGATGAAGGACTGATCGTGCAAAAAAGACTTACCTGTTTACATAAAATCTTTGCTACTTTTAAACACTAATAATTCCCTAATAATAAAATACGAATTATTATAAATACATTACTATGTACATGTATAAAATATTTAATAACATTATTAGTTGATATTATTATTAATTATTATTATATTATTGCATTAAAACACTTATCAAATTGTACGTCATCTTGTAATTTTTTAAACATTTTTTTAAGTTCACCTGCACGAGCAGATCCTCATTTCATTTTATTATTAAATTGTCGAAATTCCAGTACGCTAACAAAAAAATATAACGACTGAAAAACCATGAATTAATTCGTTGTTAGGGCTTTAAAACTTTTTAAATTTTTTATTAGTATTGTTAGTATAGTTTGAGTAGTTTATATATTATGTTCGGTCAGTGTTAATAAATACATTTAATAATTTTTTAAGTGTGTTGCATTATAGTTATCAAACGATGTATCTATAAACATATTTTAATTATTTATAACATTAAATCAGTTTCCACATTACACTTTCAAATATTATCTTATTTACACTATTTGAATAAGTTCTAATATTTTAATTTCTAAATATTATTTCAGGTGGTTTTATTTGAAACAATTCCTAAATATGCAGACGTTTTCCTAAATAATGAAGTTCAGTGTCTTTTTTCAAAATAATTTAGTTAATTGAACTTTTCCAATACAATTCATATTTTGTAGAATGTTATCTTAGTTTTTATTAGATAAGATAATATATAGATAAAACAGTTCTACCAATGTCCAAACAAAAAATTCAAAGGAACTGCAACTTCGCGCATGTTAAGTACAATTTCAAAACTTAACCTTAACAATACAAGGAATAGCATGATGCAAATATTTTCCCAATTGTTATTCTCACATTAAAATCGATTTTTCAACACAACAATTATGTCACTCCTACGTAGAGGACAGGTTTGATGTTTAGATACGTTTGCATTTTATATATTCGTTGTCGATCAATTTTATAAATAAACAATTATATTATACGTATATAAATTTTGTTTATTCTTCATGTTTCTTAGCATATTAACATATTGTTTACTTCATTTTTAGCAATGGGGTACTTTTGCACGTATGTGGCACATTTTTGATGCAAAATGGCAAGATCCATTTCAAAGTGCACCAGTAATTAAAAAATATCTTATGGGATTGTATAAACCAATATATCATCCATTGAGTAAGGATTAAAAAACACTCATAAGAATGAAATAAATTGATAATATGAATATACATAATCATTTTCATGCAGATGATTGTGGAGATCATGTGATAGTGATAAATAGCAAAGACATTGCACTGCGTGGTGATGAATGGCAAAAGCGTGTGTACTTTCATCATACTACATACCATGGAGGTGCATCTTGGACTCTTGCATGGGAAGTACATGAGAAAGATCCTACTATGGTAAATAATACATTATGCTTTGGTACTATCACATTTTGAACAAAAGTTTAATAAGTATTTTCTTTATATGTACACAGATTGTACAGAAAGCAGTTTACTCAGCTATGGATGGAACTTTACAACGGAGATTTACTATGCAGAGATTACACGTTTTCCGCGATGATAAAGTTCCCACAGAGATGTTAGAAAATGTTAGTCATGAAATAAGACAGTTAAGACCTATCCCAGTCAGATTAGACCATATACCTCTTGAAGAGAGAGAAAAGTTCCCACGTGTCATCACATATCCAATGGATTATCAGCTCAAATAAACCAAGAATTGTAAATAGATTATAAGTTGCATTTTGAACAATCCAAAGTCTTTTTTATCTTATAGGTGATGAATCAATTTTTAAAAAGATCAAGAAACACAGAATGTCTTTATATAATACATTTAATTATATACACTTAATTACAGATCATATGAAATAGAGCAAGACATTATTCCTCTGTTAGTAATATTTTTCCTTTAGGTTTTAATTTACTGTCTAAAATCTGTTTCTTCTTTACTTCTTCTTCTTTTATCCTCTTAGCATGCTTTTCAACTGCATAATCAACTTCTGCTACTAATTTGATGACTTTTTTCTGTGGACAAAATTTGTGTTGACATTATCATAATTTTTGTGTTAGGGATGAGATTAAGTATACATAAACTTAATCACATTCAGTTAATTAAATCATGTTATATTTTAAAGAAAACTACCGCATATTCTTGATGAGTTTTAATACGTTTCAATTGATTTGATCCATATGGAGTAGGTCTATTATCCTTGTAGCTGAAGTCCGGTAAAGTAATCAATGGACCAGTAGTATTAGGGTTGGTTGTTAAGCCCTTTCTGTAATAATTTGCCCATAGTTATCTGATTTAATCTGTATATTTTTTAAATTTTAACTTACTTTGTTCTCCAATATTGATTTAAATATGTTGCAGAAGATGTGTGAAAACCATTGACAATGGTAGCTGAATCTATTAAGTTATAAAACATGATTTATTACAACTAAATAAACAAATTTATTACAAATTTCAATCGTATATTAATATCTAGTTACAGGTTACATTATGAACAAAGAAGTATTTACTGTAATTATAGTGCAGTAACTTTTTGTTTACTTACTCGTACAACGACCGATACGCAACATTTGCATTATTCCAGTTGATGTCATTTTATGTCAATAAATTTAAGATCAATATTCAAAATAACCAAAACACTGCATTTACGATAGCCGATGGATTAAGATAAATAATTAAAACCATAGAATATGATTGATAAGAGAGGATCCGCAATTTACACATGTAAAGTATAAATTGTAAACAACGAAAATAATTTTAAAGACAAGTAAAAAAGTGATTCTTTATTTAAAAAATCAAATTGGAGAGAAAGAATTGTTTAATAATTTTCTTTAAAAATTCTTTATTCTGTGCTCAAGTTTACACTGAGATTGGTACCACTGCATTTATCTGCATTTATCTTTAACGTAACTTTGGTTGCTATGATAACAAATAACTGAAAATAACAAATAGCTTTCGATACTACTGTGTAATATATTCCATTATTTTGTTTAAATATTACATGATAAAACAAAATATACAGTGACGTGAAAAATGCGACAATTGTATATTTTCTGTAGTAAACTAGACCATTTAAAGATATTGTACAAATAATTCTAGGAACTAAAATCATATTTTAGCATACAGGTGTGTTTGTTCGGTATTTCATTGCCGCAAAAATTTGTTTTTAAGAAATAACAATACACTTTACAAAAATGAAGCATCTAATATTAGCGCCCTCTAGATACACACTATTTAAATTGATTCCAATTGAATTGGTTCAATATTTCTAAAGTAAAACTGTTTTATTCAGTCACAAAAATAAACTGATACCTTATTTCTCTTTTAAATATCTGTAAATCCATCTAGAAAATCAAATATTCATAATACTTGTTTCACATTATCATTTCAATTATAATTAAAACCTTTTTATACTTTTATACACTGTAAACCTACCTCAAAAGAAGCACCCATTACTTTGCATGTTTATTTCGCATGATGCTTTGTTATTATGCAATTACGTACTATATAGACACAAAGATAATGAATAGGTTCCATTTAAATATCACTCCACCAGAAAATTAAACGTAATTGCATGACAAACTTTCTTAGAGGATAAAGATCAATATATCAATATTTTAAACACAAGAGTAAAACAGATTGATATATTTCTTGTATTTTCATATAGTCAACTCCACACAACGATGGCCATAAATCCATCATCCAAAAAAGGGCAAAAGAAATGCTTGTCTCATAATCGATTTGTATGTACCAAGCACGATTAAATTTGTACCTTTTGACAGGGGCTCTGCAATTTAGGGGTCGTATCGCGTAGCTATTCATGCAACGCGATAAATCGTGTCCTCCTTCGTAGAACGCAATACCAATACAAACGTTTATAATTACAGTATTCAGCGTAAGATTAATATTTCATGTCGATGCATAGGAAATTCTTACCACGGAATTCCCCGATCCTCTGGTGCACTGTAATTACCTTCTGCGTGTATTTGTACGACCAAGGGGTTGACTTAATCGGCAAAGTTTGCGTGTCCTCCGTGTCCCCGATGTCCCCGCGCAAAGAACCGGAAGGCATGGTCCTCCAAGAAATATGCGGCTTCTCACAGTCTTTCCTTGCTCCTCGTCCGAGATAGTTTAAACAGCCCACGAAACACAAAAAAGAAGATAATTCGATCGGGAAAATTGCTCAATAAACCTTAAAAAAATGTTGCGTCGGAGGAGGGTACCTATTTTTCATAATGGCCATTCAAGTATTGCAAACTCCTGTTATGGAGTTATAATAATAATTTATGAAATTTGACTGCTTTTAATGGAGCTTTATAATATTTTGCACACTGATTGCTTTGGGTAAATTGTATGAATAATGTAGCTAACATTATATTTCTTTTACAGGGTGGCTTAAAATCTTCGCGGAAGATGGCGAAGAAAACGACACCAGCAGCACTGCAAACGGAAGTTTCGAACAATGAAGAGTGGGAGAAGCTTTTGCGAAAAACGGGTTTAATAGGAAAGCGCAATTATTTTTAAATGATTAAAGTGGTACTTAAATTGTTTCTTAATTTGATATTTTGTTTGTAGTTGTTGATGTGTATTCAGAATGGAGTGGACCTTGCACGGGGATGGTGAGCACTTTGAAGAAAATTAAAATGGAGATTGGAGGAGATACATTAAACTATGCCACGGTAATTTATTTCTATTAATAAAAATATAATAAAAATACTTGTTTAATATAGGAATATTTTAATTTGTCTGTAATGGGTGTAGGCAAAATGCGATTGCATCACGGACTTAGAACGTTTCCAAGGCAAGAGTGAACCAATATGGATGTTCATTCACGTAAGTGAAACATGTAGTTTAAATTAAGCTTTGAACAGAGACTACGAGAAAAATAAATATTACTTTTTCTTCAGAACGGTAAAATGGTAAACCTCATGTTCGGAGCACAGTGTCCACAATTGTTAAAGATGTTAACAACAGAACTTCAACGAGTGCAAAATGGCGAAGACCATGAGTATGTAAAGGATAAATTTAAATTACTCTACCAGACAAATAGTTCTTTAATTATATCTTGAGAATTTTTTATTATGCGCACACAGGTTTTCTATAGACGTATCTGAAAGAAGCCCTGAAGAAATACAACGATCAAAAATTATCGAAGAAACCAGAATAGCTAAAGAAGCAGCGAAGAAGGCTCGAAAAGGTTTTACGCTAGAAATTGTTGTATTGTATCACGCAATGCTTCTTTTCACATCTAGTAGTTTATTAAATACTGATCTCCTAGTAAAAATGTGAAACTTATATTTTCACTAACTGGATACAGAAACTGAAGCTACAGCAAGATACGAAGCTGAAATGTTGCACCTGACGACTTCATTGAAGAACGAAACTTGTCTTTTACTTTACCCATGGGTTTTCAAAGATGAAGAGGGTCACAAAAGAGATAAAAAATTAAGTCCACCATACGTAGAATTAGTTGAAGAAATACTACCAGGAAATTTTACTGTCGAACAAGAGACACGAAAACGGCTGAATGAGGACATTCTTAGTAGAATGTTCAATGAAGTAATGTACTGAAAAAATACCTAAAAGTTTCTTAATTTTACTCAAATTTTATTTTACACATTTATAGTCCGATTATGTGTTGCCGACAAATGCTAAACAATTACTTTTGGATGGTAAATGTATGTTCATGAGGTTGAGAGTTAACGAAACAAAGTCGGAAATTGATATTCACAACTATCTATGGACTCTACTATTTGGAGAACCGGAAGTTCCCGATGTGGAAAGACTTGTTAACGAAGAATGGTATAAAAGTATAAGTTACTTTAATATTAATGTATATTTAGTTAAATCTTTTCTCTAGTTATGCTAAACGCCATCGCCCTGCTTATTTAACACCCGAAAACGAAAACGAAGTTTTCCCTATCGCGTGGACACCACCGAATCCTAGAAACAAGGCAATCGTTTTTCGGCTAATTTTTCCAATATACATGAGCAAAACATATCCTGTAAGAGCATTGAATTTTAATCTATGCAGAATAAGTATTGTATTATAAGAAAAACTTTCTTCAGTATGAAGATAAAGCTACAAAAGTACCTGTTGTGGTATTCAAATACGATTACACAAGAAAGAATGAGTTAAAAATTGTTTTGGAAGAATTTGAAGATGAAGTAATCAACTTTGGTATTTTTGAAGCTGATAAACCACCAGAAGCTAAAATCATAGCTAAAAGTATTGCAGAATTTGAATTAAATGTAAAAGAACGAACAGGGTAAATAACTATCACTTAAGAACCTCATTACAATTTTTCCAACACCATTGAACTTAAATTTTCAGAATCTTGAAAATTGATATTTAAACTCTGAGTGGTTTTATCCTGTTACAGATATGAAACATTTGTATGCGTTGTAAAAAAAGTGGGATGCGAAGCATTTTTAGGGTTCGCTGGTATTGGACCTTATCACGTGAGCGAAAATCCGGAAAAAGGTTTAGAAGAATCGAAATTGTATTTCCCAGATATTATTGGTTCAGAGGAAACACAATCAGATGACGAGGAAAAACCAGAAGAGTTAATAGAAAATCCCGAAGAAAGCAACAACGCTACATAAATTGGTATTTGCATTTGATTTGAATCTGTTAAAAATGAAGGAATTAATGTCACACAAGAATATTATTACGAAGCCAACATTTATTTTCCAGTCGCCCCAACTTGCTATACAAAAGAATGTAGGATTAGACAAAGTGCCTAGATGTAATAATATAGTTCAAGGGGATAGTACAATAAATGGTGGCAAATAAACAAAATTTATTTCTTATAACCACAGCTTCGCCTACGGCCTCTTGCTCTCTCGAACTTTCGTCCCTTAGAACGTACTAATGGCTTCGTGTGAGAGTGTGGTACACCAGGTGCAGGTCCAAAGTGTTTCACTGCTTCACGAGCATTACGACGACCTTGCATCAGAACTGTCTTCTTTCCAGTGGGTGCACGTAATGCCAACTGATCGAACGTGATCAGTTCACCGCCGTTCTTCAATATACGAGCTCTAGCCTTTTCAGTAATACGTAAAGCACAGACCTATAATGTAAAAAGCAGAAGCAATTAGCAGTGATGTTGAAAAATAAGAAACTATAAAAAGTGTTAGTGTTACAAAGTTGGTGTTGCTCTTACCGTCAGTTTAGGAATTTCATAAATCCTAGCATCGTCTGTTACTGTACCAACAACTACTGCAATACAGTTTTCTCGTCCAGGTTTCTTCATAAACCTGACAACACGTGCAAGAGATATTGGCGGACGGTGTATCTTGCTCATAAAAAGTCTCTTGAGGATGATCTTATTAAACTTAGAATTTGTACGCCTAGCCAAGAAACGGTAGAGCTACAATAAAAACAAGAAGATTAATTTTCAATGATTCAATTACATGACTGTGAAATTCTGACAAAATTTATGTTGTATAATACCAGTTTCAATCTATTAGTGATATCTAAGCTATATATGTTTATATTTTCGTAAATGAAATTAAAATAATAGAAACTAATTTTAAATAATTATTTGTATTACTTTTAGAATATTATAACACAATTTAGTTTTAATATTTTATGTATTTTTATACACAGAAAAATCTTACTACATCATAAAGTAAGTCTTGAATGAAATATAATCCACAAATCAACTATAAATTAATTTTCTATGGAATATAGTAGATTTTGAAGGTCAAAATAATCATACTTCTTCATTAAAAATAATTATTTCACATTTAAAAACGGAGTGTAAACTTTCGTCTATAATATCAGTGTGTCAACCGGAATAATGATCTTCAAGCATCAGCTTAAAGACAGAATAGGAAAGTTGACTGAATTTTTCTCTAGCGAACGTTCAAATTGAACCAGTACAGAGTAATACTGACACAGAGTGCGGTTCGCAAAAATAATTACATGTCTCTGGACATCACGTGTTTATGACAACAATACCACATTACTGCTTCAAACAAACTGTATGATTTAGTCTTAAAAACGAACCTGAGATTTAGAAAATGATTGCAAACAAACTACACAACAGAGCCAATAGAAAGTCATAAATAGCAAGAATATGAAGATAGAATTTAAAGGTGCACGTGAAAATACTTACTTTGACGAGAAGCCGTAAGTAGACATCTTGCGATTTAGGTTCAATACGCCGAACCTTCCTATCGTGCTTATGGTTAATATCGATACCCTGTAAACGAAATAATTTTCGTTAGCTTTCTTCACAGCTCCTCCAACCTTATTGAGGATTGCATCCATTGCAATTAACACAGATGCATGGAATGCTTGTCGATTTTATAAATACAGCGATTCCATCGCACCATCTTACCATTTTGATAAACCGGAAAAGAAACGGACGAGCTCCTACATGGAGTGAATAGGGACTCGTAAAAGCGGATGTCTTAGAGGGCGCTATGAAATATTTGAGTAAGATTACTGGAAAAATATAACTAGGTAAAAACTGAGTAAATAAGTTATTACATACAGGAATTTATATTAATTCTTAATGTAAATATACGTATTTGTGAAGATAAAAATTTAGACATAAAAGATTTATTGTCACTTTGATATAAGTAACTCTAAATTTCATTTTTCACTTGTTGTATTCTTGGATCAGAGTTGCCACGTTGACGAAAAGAAATTATTCAATGAAAATTTTTGTAGACCTTTGTGTATTGCTTACATATTCATAAATAAATTAGCTTTTTTTGAAGTATTTATGATTCAAAACAAGTTATTAAAGCTTTGCTGTGTTATGTAATATCAAATGACATATATCTGGTAATTTACACAGAGTTTATCATAAAGAAGTGTTACTATGCTCACAAACACACACATGTATGTTTCAAGCGTGATAATTCATGTTACTCAAAAATAAACACAATTTATTGCCAATTACAAAATAGACTATTAAATGAATTAACTATTTTGCGAATCGCAACGTTGTTAATTGTATTTTCGAATGCCAAACAGTCTTCAAACAGAAATTCATTCGTTCATTCTTGCATTTTTCATGACCCGAATTCTGAATTTGATGACGTTTCTGTTCCCTTCATAAATAATTAGAAATCGAACGCCTCTCTCGATCAGACAATCAGAAACTTTCAGATAATTAACTTTTAACAAAGCAGTTCAATACATAGTTCATACTTTCACAAAAAATTTGACAGTTGCTCGCATAAAGGTCTCCCAACAAAAATTAAATTTAAAAAAAAGTATTTTTATGACCCAGCGCACAAAGAATCGCGAATCGTCAAACAACTCATCGTTTCACCGCAAGATAGCGCTGAGAGTGCCTTCCTCGCGCAGCGCCAGAACCCAAAAATTCAATGGTGGGGAAAAAGGAAGGAAACTGGAAGGGGAAATAGTTTCTCGCCAGGATTCAAGCAGACTTATCGGATACGCTCAGTAGCAGCCCCAACCGGAAGACGTGTGACTGTTCTGTGCGGGTCGATTCATTGTTCGAATATTTCGATATTAAAAACTATACAAGAACTATTTATCTTCCGTAGCCCTCTGGCGTTGACTTCACCAGATATCGCTCCGATAATCAGTCTTCAGATTTCCTACACATAAACAATACACATCGTGGACAGTTCCTCCGAGATAGTTCAATGTTCCGAGTGCAAGTACATACTGGAGCAATCGAGACAGCGAGATAATTCTTTCCACGAAATTACCGCAATTAATCACGAGGATTCAATCCCCGAAGAAGCAAGCCCGCTCGCCTCGAACCCTATTCACAAACCATTCGCCACCTTTCACGAAGGCCTGCCGAGTGCACGAAAGGACACACGTGCTTCGACAAGTTAATGGAACAATCGCTGCCTGAACGACGCACAGAAGATGCTTAATGGCACGAGGGAACGCGCGAGGAGCAAGAAAATCCAGCAGCGTGTATCGGTAACAATTTCCTAAATGGAATCTTTCGGTGTAACAGCGTTCCTTGGACACAGGTGCAGCGAGCTCATCACAGCGTCGAGATGTCCGTCTACCGCGTGCCTTAAACCCCATAATAATGGCCTGTCGATGGCGCGGATGTAACTCGTGTTCTTCCCTGTCAAATGGAAAACGGTCATCGGCGTGTCATGGAGGACGGCGGTCAAGTACGTTCTAGCACTCTCCTCGAGGAGACCTTCTACGTGACGTCGAAGAAGAACACGTACTACAAGGTGAGACTGACCGAGAAGGGCCTCAGCCTCGAGAAAGACAATAACGGCGCGACGAAGGTCGAGACGATCGTTCTGAACGACATAATAGGATGCAGGTGCATGCGTTCGAAGCGCAAAAGCGCGGGAAGCTGCGTCTGCGGACCGGGTACCTCGAGGTCGCAGTTCAAGCTGGTCGAGTCAGCGGAGGCGTTCCAGTGCTACGATGAGTTCGACACTTCCGCCTACCTTTATATCTACGCGTACACGCTGAAGAAGGCGCGCATAAAGGGCGTGAAAAGGCGCGAGAGGACGACCATCACTCTTCGTTTTCGCAGCTTCGACAAGTACGAGGATAATTTACGAGAGGCCAGCAGGTGGCGATTGGCCATCAAATGCCTGATCGCTAGCGTGCCTGTGCCGAAGGGTTTTATGAGCCCCACTCACGAGAACCTCGAGTCATTGATCAGCGGTAAGTCTTGGTCTCCTATGTTACGGCGAGAGTCACGCGATGAGTACGCTAATTGTCCAGGCTTTCTTCCCCTTCCGCCTGAATGACGTGGGCAGGTCTTTTTTGTAATGAAGTAAGGATCCTATGTTTACGATTACGTGGAACTTAGAGTCAGTGTCGTTAAGTACATAGAGTGTAATTTTTCGCGTGATTTTCTAGTTATACTGTGGCTTTGAGATCTAGATATACGTATTTATACTGACGTGCATGAACTTAACCTAGGTTAAACTTGGACAGTTTCAACAGTTTCGATGTTTGAAGGTTCCTGCCACACTGTGGCTTTATCTGTCTTTTTGATTTATTCTAGGTATTGGTATCCAGTTATCGTTTAGATTATTGCGTAATGGTTTATAGAAATTTGTAAGTTCAGTTTAGCTCTTATCAGTATCACGGGAAAATGCTACATAAAAATGGGTTTTTTGAAGTGTAAATCTATGGTGTAAAATACGTGGGCAGAAACTTGAAATTGATTTTATTTTACAGGATTTCACAGGACGAGATTAACAAATGAATATTTAACTTCTTTATTATATAGAAACATTATCGAAAAAAATTACACTCGATATTGAGAAAATAGTTTCTGCTAAAAGATGCTAGATTTCTAGTAACAAATATTTATTTTCTTAATTTCTCCAATTAAAAATTTCGAAATAGCATTTGATAATAATATCTAGAATAAATGTATTCTTTTTCAATTTTCGTAAATTCATTCGAGAAAAATTAATATCAAATTTAAATGAGTTAGTTTCAAATACACAAAGACTTTTGGGGAAGACATTTCTTTGATCGTCTTCATACTGTACATTTCTTATGAGAAGTCTCGCATAAAGCATTGCTCGTAATGTTTTCCAGGGGACTTCTCACGAGACACGTATAATACATGAGTTTGACATCACTGGTGTAGATAAGTTAGGTTAGGTAACTGGCGATCAGTCTTACGGGATGACGTTGATTTACAGTTGCTACAATCTACTGTCTTATAAGATTCTTTTTCTCTTGTTGACTGTTTTTGAGACATCTTTGTTCAAGATATACTAATGATACGAAGTGAAAGGTTTTCTCGCACAGTTCCTGACCAGCACAACTGTACCTTAGTTTTACCGTTATATAGTACGTATTTCCTGGTAGGGTTCATTGCTCATTGGCGAGTTTATATATCTATAGTCTGTGATACCTTTTTTAGGATAATTCATGCTCATGCTATTCCGCGTTGGTCTTATCGAAAATTGTGAGTGACAGTACACGCAAATGAAACTCTCACTCTAAATCGTATTAAGTGATAGTGAATCTGACTACAAGGCGGTATCGAGGAAATATTGTAAATTGTAAATGATTCGTTGAAAGTGTAACTGATTTCTTGATTTCTAAATACCTTTCAGTTAAAATTGAATCTTGTTCTGCATTGGTGTGTTAACCCATAAATAACTTAATAGTTCTGAGAAATCGAATACTTTACATTCTTTCGCAAATGACATGTACATATAGTAGCAATTTTCCTAATATATTTAGTAATATTATTCACTAAAATAGTCATTTACATATAAGGATAGGAGCTTACAAGTAAGATACATTGCTCAAAAAAATTTTGAGCAAAAATTGACTAACTTTGACTGACGATAACTCCGCGAATAATTATGGTAGGATCATGATCTTTTTTTAAATTATAGTCTGAAGTCTTGACTGTAAGATACTATGACTTAATTTTAAGTTTAGTGCATCTCTACTACTGTAGCGCCTTGAATCTGAAGGCATGTTTATCGTATTGAAAATTCCAAAGTTTGACGAAATGCACAGACTTTCTAGAATTTTTTTCGGAGAAACCGTTTACAGGAGCATCAAATTGGAACCCTCCCCTTTAATTTAAAAGGAGAATCAAATTGCTGCGATTTTTTTTTTGCAAAGTTACAGGGCTTCAAAGTAACCCTTGCATTTTTGCCATCAGCATTATCAGTTCTGTTATAAAAATGCAAGAGTTACTTTAAAGTGCCACAACTTCTCGAAAAAAAATCATTACGACTTGATCTTTTTTTTAAATTGAAGTGGAAGGACCCAACTTTATGTCTGTATAAACGATATCTCCGAAAAAAATTTTAGCGAGTCCCTGCATTTTGTTAAACTTTGCAATTTGCTGTATTGAAAATTGCTAACTTTAACGGGATGCACAAACTTAGAAAAATTTTTTTCGAAAATGCCGTTTACAGGAGCATAAAACTGGAACCTTCCCCTTTAATTTAAAAAAAGAATCAAGTCGCTACGATTTTTTTTCGCGAAGTTACAGGACTTTAAATTAACCCCTGCATTTTTGTCAAGTGTTTGTAGTACCCGATGTGCTATTAAAATGCAAGGGTTACTTTGAAGTCCTGTAACTTTGCGAAAAAAAAATCGCAGCGACTTGATTCTTCTTTTAAATTAAAGGAGAAGGTTCCAATTTTATGCTCCTGTAAACAGCATCTTCGAAAAAAATTTTTCCAAGTCTTGTGCATCCTGACAAGATTAGCAATTTTCAATAAACATGGCCTTCAGATTTAAAGCGCTACAGTAGTAGAGGACCAATCTACACAGTAGCTTAATATTTCCATTTCAAGTGATGTAACGTAATTAACTGATAGGGAATCGTGAATTGATGAGGCTCGCTAAACTTGAAACACCAGTTAACTTTAACTTGAAGGTAATTGGAGGTGAAGAAATCGGTCATCACTGACTCAAACAGGTTAAACCCCAGGTTATACTTATTCACAACATCTACCCACACTTTATATTCAGGGCTTTCCTTCACAAACTTTCTGATTAATTCCTAGTATTTCACAGGAAGTAGAAGTTATTGAAAATATCAGTCATGTAATAGACACACCCAATATTCTTTTCTAAAATTATCTTCTCACAAATATGATTGTTTACTTACATTTAAACGTATATTCTTGTTATATATTATAGGATGTAGTATACAGAGTGGAGTACACACTAAGCCCTAGGCAGTGAAATGCTTTCTATCAGATGCTTTACATATGCAGGCCAGATGCCAACATATCTTTGCTTGAATAAGTTTGGATCAGCATACACAACATATTTGTGCCTAACGCAACAAGAGTCTCCTTACTTCAATTTCTGTCTCAATTTTAACAATGATTAAAGAAACGTAAAGATAGTGTAACAGATTATTTTTTGATTATTTTTAAATACGAAATTCTATTGATTCTTTTATGCAAAGAATCCTTGCACGTTTTTTTTCGATTCTGTTCTTTCTCATTAATGCAAGATCTGCATAATTAAACTAGGAAATTATGATTCACTGGTATATATCAAGGTTTACGCAGAAATTTATGCACATTTACTACCAGCTTCAGACTTCTTTAGCAATACTCTGTTTTTATCATACATTATTCTAATTAGAGTTTCGTAAAATGCAAATAAAGTTGTTACGGGTTAATGAGATAATATCACAAATGTGTGTAATCGATTCATTATCAGTAGAACACGATATTTATTAAATCTTTTCAGTTGATAAAATACAAATGATGAATTTGTAAAATATGAATACACTTCGTGTAGACTTTCTCAAGGCAGCTACTTTAAAATGTTTCCATTGTTAAAGAGTAAACAATTACGTAACTTCTCCAAACTAAGCTCATCGTCAGTTATGTATACGTTCGCCGATTAAAGATTGCACGTTTATGAGAAATTCCAACATAATTGCTAAAATAATAATCGTGATTTATTATTACTTATTTCCATTTGCTGTACTACCTCTAGTGCTTTAAAAAGGAATTACAAAGTATTTCGACCTTCCTTGTCTGGTCTGTAAAACAGTTTTAATTTCTGCAATATCATCGGTTTAAATTTACTAATCAACAGTATTATCAACTCTATTAACAGTATTATAGTGTAGATACATTATAATTATTTTTACCTTGATTTCACAGGAAAATTGGTAAAATTGTTGTGATTAGGTGCATCTGTATTTTCCATGTTTTATTAACGCGAATCATAATAAAACAGAATTACGCGCGTGCATTGTGTAACTATGAAGATACAATATACTATTATCTGAGTTAATATCGCGACAGAATTATCAGCGTTTATGGCTGCCCTTTCCTTTGTTTCTTCAAAAGCATAGCTTGCAAGTTGAACGTTCATTGCAAATAACAAAGGGGTATTTCGGTTTTATAATTTTATAATATTTGCTTATGATAGCTGAGTGTATTTTGAATCACCATAATAAAATTGATTGAAGAAGTTTACAAGTTATAAATTTTTTATAACTCAGTGCTTATTATGAAATTAAGGAGAGGGTTTGAAGCTTCTGAGAAATGATTACGCGAGAAATCTTTTAATTATTTGAATTATTTTGGTTACTTCGATCTATTTAGTAACTACAGTGCATTTTCCATTGTATGTAGGCACAAGTGCCTCTTACGTTTCCTTATTGCATTAATTACGTTGTTTTCTGATGCGCAAAGCGCTCATTTACAGTTGTGTAATACGAAAAGTGAATGGTACAGTCTTCTTTACACGCAGTTCCGTGTTAAAGATGACTTCTGACACTGTCTGGAAAAAAAGATTCAAGTCTATAAGAAACATTGAAATAAATTTGTGATGATTAACTTCATGAATAATTTAACATATAGAAAACATATTTTCCATTTCTTTTTCTGACTTTTGTTGCTTCGATTTTTCTCATTAATTATCGATTAAATTGAGTTCCAAGATAATTCAGCTTTAAGTGGTATTTTAATTGAAATATGAAGTTTTATTGTTATTAGTGTCTTAGGCTGCATATAATTTGTATCTGCAAGCGGCAGTGGTGCAACGAAAAGTTCAGATTTGAGACCTGGAATCTACACTATTGTTTATAAGTATTTGAACAGTATCACATGTTGAGAAAAATGCAGATTTCTTTGTAGTAATTGATGTATATTCTTTACATTTGTTTCGTACTTCTATTATATTTATATCTAAAAATATAATAATTACAGTAATTGTATTTTTAACAGTGATTAATGATTAGTCTAAGCAATAAATGTCGGTTGCTATCAATAAATCTGTAATTCTCCAAACTTGTGAAATCGTGCGAATACTTACGAGCAGTACTGTATATATTAATTCACCCCAGGAGCTTCATTATATGGAATTTCAAAGGTAACTGATTCCAAGATTTTGCTGCGCCGCTGCCAAACCTTAGTCTCTTTAATGACACCGACAACCTGTGGAGTAACGAGAATTATGTGGCAGATAAATCGGTTTGTTTGTTGTTGAAAGTCGTAAAGCACCACTTGAATATTTATTAAGCGAAACTACTTTAACCTTTATCAACGATTCTTTTGTTATTGTACACGTAACTGTTTTGATTTTAACACGAAAGAAATTATATAATCGCAAGTTGGTAGATTCGGTATAAAAACCTTTGCTCCTAAAGCCAGAAGTGATACAAAAAATACATTTTTTAAATCATAAATAACGCGTGGTATGGGGAAATGTTTTGTCGATGAATTTATTAATTTTCCTAAGTCTTAAATTATTTTATGAGGCATATTTAGCTTATCTTAGCGCAAACTCTAAATATGTATCTTTGAAAAATAAAATTAGTTTTGTTATCTAAAGTTATGAGAATTAAAACGAGGTAGGTGTTATAATTGATGTAATTGTTGGTTACGTGCTTAAACTATAATTAATAGATGCAAGCAAAAATGGTGTTAAAAGG